>NC_091470.1:316502986-317120674 GCF_036971445.1 Narcine bancroftii | reverse complement strand
TAATCGTGCTGAGAAACAAGGCCAAGTGTGATTTTATTGATTCTGCAAGAACAAAAAGATGAATGGCTTAGGCCTTCTATGTTCTTATTATAGTTTCTTGACCATAACTTTGGCTCAGTAAAAGCAATTATTGCCTCAAGGTTTCTTTTGACTTGCTTTGTTCATTGAAAATTTCAAAGACAGGATTCCCTTGTCCTTATCTACCACCCCACCAGCCTCCACATCCAACATATCCTCTGCATTTCTGCCCACCTCTGCATCTTCTTTCTTCATGATTCCCACCACTAGACACATTCCCCTCTCCTCCCTCTCTGCAATCCACAGGGACCGCTCCCTCTGTAACTCCGTTGTCCACACCTCCCTCCCTACCAATCGTCGTCCCCTTGGCACCTACCCCTGTGACTGCAGGAGATGCTCCACTTGTGCCCTTGTATCCTCCCTCACCAACATTTGGGGCCCCAAACAGTCCTTCCAAGCAAAGCAATATTTTACTTGTGAATCTGCAGAGCACCTAGTGTTCCCATTGTGGTCTCCTCTGCAACAGAAAGACTGGGCACAGACTGAGAGATTGCTTTGTGGAGCACTTCAGCTCTGTCCGCTGCAAGAACTTGGATCTATCAGTGGCTACTGTTACGAGCCCAAAACCAGCACCAATAGACATTCACAAAGACAAGTGGTTTTCAAAACAAAAGTTATTTTTAATCAACTTCAAACATGAAAATAGAATCAAACATTAACTTAACTCTATACTTAACTAACCAAAATTAACCCCCTTCTAATTCTAAGTGCACGTGTATGCAATGTGTGTGTAAATTCAATAAAAGTTCTTTGGTTCACAGTTCAATCTCACTTCTCCTTCTTCCAAGTTCTCTGGTTGCAAGCAATCACCGTACTATGCACAGAATTTAACATGTATAAAGCTTGAAAGGTAAATGTTTACCGCTCAGGAAGGTTCTTGTAGGGTTTGCAGAGAAATATTTGTTGCTCCAGGATTTCCACAACTGAGGTACCACCACTAGATTTTCACAGTTGGCTGGTTAGTGCAAAAAATTTGCTGTGTCAGTAATAAAGAAGGATCTTGATGGTCCTGGAGTAACGTTATGGTCAGGTTAGTATGGGGAGGTTCCGGAGCCAATTTCTGTTGGGGTAAAATGAACATTTTAGCATTCAGCATTTCAAGAGTCAGTTTATTATCATGCAATAAAACAAGTGTCATACGACACAAAATTTCCTTTTTTTTAACCTAGAGGTACCAGGCTTCAGGCTTCTGTACCTTCTGCCTAAAGATAGCAGTGAGAACAGAGTGCAGGCAGGGTAATAGGGTCTTTTATGATTTTTCGCTGCCGCCTAGAAGCTCTGGATAAGTTGTCTTCGTTTTTTTTTGTTTTTTTTACAGTCTATTTGGATTAAGCAAGAAATTATTACAAACTATACTTGTACAGATTTAATTGCCAAATAGATATAAAGTTGCATTGGCTTTTAGATTTCACATATTTTCAACCACTTCATCACATAACTTCAAAATACTGTTGACGGTAAATTTGTCCGCATGAAGGGGATTTCAGCCTCAACATTAGTGAAGTGGTCTACCAGGAAAATGTTCAAGGCAAATCAGTGCTGTGGTTTATTCATGGGTGAAGAATTTTAACTCTAGGAAGTGAATCCAAATCACTGTTTGATGGCACCGAGCGCATAGACAAGTCAATATTGATTGGTTGCATGGACTTTTTATAAAGTTCTTGTATATTAATTATGTTGAGGTTTCTAAGGGATCAAAGCAGTGTTGTTGATAAATATAGGAACCAATTCATTTTATTTACTGTTGTTGATTGGTGCACTGTAGTGAAATGAACTCTAAAATATGTTTTTTTAGATAAATAGCATGTTGCTGCACTGCTTAAGATGACAGGCAGACACAGCTGACTTTTTCTTTCCACAGATTCTGAGCCTGATTGATCATGACAGCTGAAGGTAAACCCAAGTGCACTGCAGTCATTCCCTGTAGCCCACAAAGGAATTCTATGTCAGACTTGGTGTCTCCCAAATTAATACTGCAAGATAATGCAAACTACTATAAGGATGCCTGTTATTTGCAACTACCAGTGGAACTTTTGACTGTGCCTCTTAAATGGGGTGCAGGGCACTAACGGACACCAGAGAGGTCGATGTTAATGCCATTCGGTTGGAGGGTGCCCAGATGGAAGATGAGGTGTTTCTCCTACTTGCGAGTGGTCTCACTCCGGCAGTGCGTGAGACTGTGCACAAACATGACAGCAAGGGAATGAGGTGGGGAATTAAAGTTAGTGTTACTGGGAGATCCCTGTTATTGCAGGGACAGATGAAGCAATCTCCCAGTCTAGTCTCTCCGATATAAAGGAGACCACAGTGGGATGCAGTAGATGACCCCTGCAGATTCACAAGTGAAGTGTTGTTTCACTTGGGAGGATTGTTTGAGGCCCCAAATGGCAGGTAGAGGGAGTAGGTGTGGGCACAATTATAGGTCTTCCTGCAGTCATAGAGATAGTTACCAAGGGGGTGATTAATGGGAAGAGAGGAGTGGATGAGGCAATCACAGAGGGAGCGGTCCCTGCAGAAGGCAGAGATGGGAGTATGTGTCTGGAGGTGGGATCACATCGTAGGTGGCAGAAATGGCGGAGAATAATATGTTGGATATGGAGATTGGTGTAGTGGTAGGTGGGGGTGGAGGGGAGCCAGGCAGATGTGCAGGCCATGGAGAATATGCGGGTGAGGACGGAATTGATGGTGGTGGAGGGGAAGCCACATTGTTTGAAGGAGGACAGCTCTGATGATCTGACATTGAAGTCCTCATCCTCTATGCTGATGCGACAGAGACAGAGGAATTGAGAGAAAGGAATGGAATCCTTACAGGGGACAGGGTGTGAAGAGCTGCACTTGAAGTAGCTGTGGGAGTTGGTAGGTTTAGAAGATATCGGTTGAGTGTTTGTCTCCCAAGATTGAGACAGAGAGATCAAGAAAAGGGAGAGTATTGCTTGAGATGAACCAAGTGAATTTGAGGTCAGGCTAGAAGTTGGCAGCAAAGTGGATAAAATGATGAGTTCATCAGAGGTGCATGATGGCAGCATCAAAATAGTCGATGTAAAGGAGGAAGAGTTGAAGATCCTTGGCTGTGTAGACTTGCCACATGGGCTGTTCCATGTGGTAAACAAAGAGGTAGGTATAGCTGGGCCCCATGCGGGTATCCATGGCTACCCTTTTGACCTGGCAAAAGTAGGGTGAGTCAAAGGAGGTTATTGAGGGTGAGGACAAGTTCTGTCAGCTGGAGGAGGGCAGTAATTGAGGGGGTCAGTTCTCAAGAAAGAAACTAAGGGCTTTGAGGCCTTGGGGATGGAGGTGTTTAGGGGTTAGATGTCCATGGTAAAGACGAGGCGGTCGAGTTCAGGGAACTGGAAGTTGTTAAAGTAATGGAGACCATGCAAAATATTGTGGATGTAAGTGGAGAGGAGCTCGACCAGGCTGACAAAACAGTTGAAGAAAACAGATACCAGTTCTGTGGGGCAGGAGCACACAGAAACAATGGGTTTGTTGATCTTGGGTAGGAGGTAGAAACGGGAAGTATGGGGATGGGAAACAATGAGGTTGGAGGTCGTGTGAGGGAGATGACTGGAAGTGATGTGTTCAGAGATAGTGCATGATACACAGGTTTTATGAGTTTTGCTAGACCCTTTCCACCCTCCTCCGATGCCATTCTTCCCTTTTTGCCTGTCTTTTAATACAGATGCCTGTATTCTTGTCTGTTTCTTGTTCATACCTTGAGGAAGGGCTCAGGCCCTGAGACATTGATAGGAAATCTTTAACTCTTATGAACGCTGCGAGAGCTGCTGAGTTCCTCCAGCATTTCTGTGTTTTTACTTCAATCACAGGATCTGCAGATTTCTGTATTTCACTTCATAGTAAACTAGTCTCTTGTTCAGAGAAAGATAAATATTGCCTGAAGGTGTAGTGAATCTGCTTTTTCCAGCCCCAGCCTCCCTGCTGCATTGTCTTACCAGCTGTCACTAATTTGTCTCTAGTCCATCACTGCCGCTCCCCTCTCCCACTTCCATCTCATCCAGTGAACTGTAGAGAAGTGTTTATAAAACTCAGCCACTACTATTCTGTGTTAATTTATCTTAGATTGTCTGTTTGTTCTGTCATGACAAATAGGGACAGGAGTTCAGTTTTTATATTTTTTAAGCATATGCATGTAATTCCTTTTGAATTTTCTGTTTGAATGAGGGAGATTTGGAATTGGAATTTGGAAAGTATGACTTTCAACAGCAGAGGGAGCAATTGGAGCATCTATCTGAAGCAATGTCTCAAATGTTCTACAAAATCATTTCTGAATGGTTACACTTTACAATGGAAAGATAGAACTTCAGCTCTTAACGAATCCAAAGATTATCAACTAGTAAAAGTCATGATTTGTTCTTGAAATTTGCACAAATTATTTTTATAAGCAAGTTATCAATTGCTAAATCTAAGAAAACAATTGTTTGTGACAGCTGATAATTAGAGATTGGTCAAAATAACCCCTTTTGTGAGGATAAATATGGAGGCCACACATTCTTCAGGAAATAAGAATCAACTCTTGTATTTGATGTTTAAATGGGCACTGGAGTGTCTGCTGCCATTCACCTCACTAAACAATTTATGGGATAATCTCCTTCAGTGGAAACTACAAACATGAACGATGTGCCCTGAACAGCTGATGCTCCGCTGCATGTTTGGCCCTAAGGAAGTAAAGGAGATTTTTTTTTTGCCAGTTGCTTGAATTCCGAATAACGGGTTTGACTATATTCTATTAAAACTATATTGAACCTTGTCCAGGTTGCTCTGCAGAATTCTGACTCCAATATAGGAAGAAGAGCAGGAGAGGCAAAGCAGGCTTACAATGCTGATTCCAAAATGAGAAGCTATAAATATCTGAAAAGATTGAACAGTCTGAGTATTTTTTTCCCTTTCAGCTGGAGGAGGGCAGTAATTGAGGGGTCAGTTCTCAAGAAAGAAACTAAAGGCTTTGAGGCCTTGGGGATGGAGGTATTTAGGGATTAGATGTTCATGGTGAAGATGAGGGGTCGAGTTCAGGGAACTGGAAGTTGTTAAAGTAATGGAGAGCATGCAAAATATTGTGGATGTAAGTGGAGAGGAGCTCGACCAGGCTGACAAAACAGTTGAAGAAAACAGATACCAGTTCTGTGGGGCAGGAGCACACAGAAACAATGGGTTTGTTGATCTTGGGTAGGAGGTAGAAACCTATATCTAAAATTGTGAAAAGATTCAAAAGGATAAATATAAATATTCCTCAAACTGTAGACTTGTGCCTTGTCAATGGTAAAGAGGCTTTGGTTGGTTGGAAGTGAATCATCATTGAGAGATGTCTCATCCTTGTATCATAGTAATTGCTGGTTCGCTTAAGCATCTGGTTAATGATGAGCCTCAGGATACTAATAATAGGAGATTCTCTTGTTGAAGATGGTCATTGACTGGGAAATGTTAGCCATGAACTTTACTTGCTACTTCTCAGATTCATCCCTGAATGTTGTTTTGGTCCATGTAGGCTTGGAGTGCTTCATATTACATAGAAAATGGAAAAGTACAGCACAGGAACAGAACCTTTGGTCCATGATGTGCTGAACATGATGCCATTTTAAATGTCTTCTGCCTGCATATGACCCATATCGCTCCATACCCTGCATATTTATGCATGTATCTAGATGGATCAGGACAGCTGGAAGGTAGTCAAGGAGTCTGAAGAACGGTTATCCACTTTGGTAATACAAACCAGAGGGCAGATTACTATTTGAATGGCAATAGATTAAGAGATGGGGAAGTGCAGAGAGACCTAGGGGTACTTGTACATCAGTCTCTGAAGGGGAGCATGCAGGCGGTTAAAAAGGCAAATGGTATGTTGGCCTTCATATCAAGAGGGTTTGAGTCTAGGAACAAGGATACCTTACTGCAGCTGTACAGGGCCTTGGTGAGACCCCACCTGGAGTATTGTGTGCAGTTTTGGTCACCTTAACTAAGGAAGGATGTTCTTGCAATGGAGGGAGTGCAGAGGCTGATACCTGGAATGGCAGGAATGACTTATGAGGAAAGATTGCGCAAATTGGGGTTGTACTCCCTGGAGTTTAGAATATTGAGTGGGGATCTCATAGAGACCTATAAAATTCTGGCAGGTCTGGACAGAATGGATGCAGATGGGATGTTTCCAATGATGGGAAAATCCGGAACCCGGGGCCATGGTTTGAGGATAATGGGCAAACCATTTAGGACCGAGATGAGGAGGAATTTCTTGACCCAGAGGGTGGTGAATCTGTGGAATTCATTGCCACAGAGGGCAGTAGAGGCAGGTTCATTAAATATGTTTAAGAGGGAATTAGATCTATTTCTTCAGTATAAGGGTATTAAAGGTTACGGAGAGAAGTTGGGGACGGGGTACTGAACTTTAAGATCAGCCATGATCTTGTTGAATGGCGGAGCAGGCTTGAAGGGTCGAATGACCTACTCCTGCTCCTATCTTCTATGTTTCTATGGTTCTAGGACTTCTTCAAGTCAGCGGATTGGGCAGTGTTCAAGGACTCAGTTGAGGATCTGAATGATTACACCAGGGCAGTCACAGACTTTATCAAAACAGCTATGGATGAGTGTATCTCTACCAAATTGTTCAGG
Organism: Narcine bancroftii; assembly: GCF_036971445.1. Taxonomy (NCBI): domain Eukaryota; kingdom Metazoa; phylum Chordata; class Chondrichthyes; order Torpediniformes; family Narcinidae; genus Narcine; species Narcine bancroftii. The sequence continues at coordinate 317,113,981 of NC_091470.1, read as the reverse complement.
ATTTTCCCCAACCAGAAGCCCTGGATAAACAATGAAATCCAGATCTTGCTGAGAGCAAGATCACAGACATTTAAGTCTGAAGATCCAGACCAATATAGAAGGAGCAGGTATGACCTACAAAAATCTATCTCCTGGGTGAAGTGGAGATTCTGGATAAAAATGGAAATGACAAGGGACACCTAACAGCTGTGACAAGGCCTAAATGCCATATCTGCTACAAAACCAAATCCAGTGACGTAGCAGACAACAAAGCTTTGCTCCCAGAGGAACTCAATGCCTTCTACACCCAATTTGAAGACAGTAACAGTGAAGGACCACCCCTCCATACACCCACATCCTCTGATGGTCCTATCCTGTCTGTATCTGAGGGTGACAGGCATGCTGTCTTCAGGAGAGTGAATAATGCGTGAACAGCATCCAGCCCAAATGGAGTACTTGGCTGAGTATTAAAAATCTGTGCTGACTAACTTACCAACATGCAAGTAGTCACCGACTTACAATTGCATTCTGTTTGGACCGACCGGTCATATCTCAAAATGCACGCAAGTCAGAAATTCACTGTATCCGTTGTATCGTTCATCAATTACAACATGGCAGCCACCAAGGCCAGCTCTTGCGAGAGGTTGGCTACCCCTGCCATAGGCACTATTTTCCATTGATAGGCCCATACTTTCACCCCAAAAATGTAATTTTTATATTTACACATTTTTTCCTAATTTAAAAAAAATCGATAGTTTGTACAGATGGCTGTAATTTGCATAGGTTGTAAGTCAGGGACTACCTGTGTTCACGGATATCTTCAATGACTCAGTCTAGCAGGGTGTGGTATCAATCTGTTTCAAACAGGCGTCAATCATACCAATACCCAAGAAGAACCTGCCTTAATGACTATCAACTACTAGCGCTTAAGTCAACAGTGATCAAGTGTTTCAAAAGGCTGGTGTTGAAGCATATCAGCTCCTGACTGAGCAGTGACATGGATACCTTCCAGTTCACCTAACATAGCAACAGGTTTACATGGATGCCACCTCACTGTCTTTACACAAAGCCGTGGAACACCTGGACAGTGAAGATGCATTCATCAGGATGTTCTTTATCGGCTACAGTTCGGCATTTAACACCACCTCAAAACTGATCAGCCAAATTCCAAGACCTGGGAGTTAACACCCCACTCTGTAACTGGATCACAGATTTCCTCACCTCCAGACCACAATCAGTGAGGATTGGTAAGAATATCACAATCTCCATCAGAACTGAAGCACCATAGAGCTACGTTCGTAGCCCCCCCATGACTGTGTGGCTCAGTATGACAATAACACAATCTATAAATTTGCTGATGATGTCATGTTAGTGGGTTGTATAAAAGATGGAGATGAGTCGGCAGACAGGATGGAAATTGAAAACTTGGCTGAATGGTGCTCCAGCAACAACCTTGCACTCAATGTCACCATAACTATGGAACTGATCGTTGACTTCAGGAAGGGAAAACCAGAGGTATACAATCTAGTGATCACTGGGGGATCAGAGGCTGAGAAGATGACCAAATTTAAGTTCTTGGGAATCACTTTCTCAGAGGATCTTTCCTGGACCCACCACACTAATGGCATAGTGAAGAAAGCACACTAGCGCCTCTACTTCCTCAAGAGTTTGCAGAGGTTTGGTACGACACCAGAAACCCTGGCAAATTTCTACAGATGTATGGTAGAAGGTGTGCTGACCAGCTGCATCATGGTTTGGTATGGGGGTACCAATACCCCTGAGTGTAAAGCCCTGCAAAAGGTAGTGGACACAGCCCAGGACATCACAGGCAAAATCCTTCCCACCATCGAGAACATCGATGGGGAACACTGCCATTGGAGAGCAGCAGCAATCATGAAGGATCCACACCACCCAGCACACGCTCTGTTCTTGCTGCTGCCATCAGGAAAGAGGTATAGCCGCCACAAGACTCACAAATCAAGGACTCATTTAAGGACTCTTACATGTGCACTTTATCATTTTTTAAAAATTCTCTCTGTATCGCACAATTATCTGTTTACAATTCTGTCTGAGTGGCACAGTTGGCATAGCAGTTAGTCCAGTGACTTTACAATGCCAAGAATCGGGACTGGGGTTCAAATCCTGTGCTGTCTGTAAGGAGTTTGTACATTCTCTCCGTGTCTGCACAGGTTTTCCCTGGGGGCTCCGGTTTCCTCACACCGTTTGAAACATACATGTAGGCTAATTGGGTGTAAATAGGGCGGCAGGGACTTGTGGGTCAAAATGGCCTGTTACCGTGCCATATGTCTAATTTTTAAAAAATTCTTTATTTGTTTACATGTATACACTGTGAACACTTTTTTTGGAGTACCAATAAATGGTAATTCTGCCTCGCCTGCAGGAAAAGAATCTGTGGTATGTGATGTCATGTGTGTACTCTGACAATAAACCTGAAATCTAAATCTGAAACCTCTTAAATGTTTCTATCACGTCTGCTTCTGCCACTACCCTTGGCAGACCATTCCAGGCACCTACCACTCACACCCCCTTTAAACATTCCCCCTCACCTTAAATTGCCCTGGGAAAGAGATTTTTTACTATCTACCACACCACACCTTTCATGAAATTTCAGCAGGCTTTCTCTCAATCTCTAATGTTCCAGAGAAAACAACCAAAGTTTGACCAATCTCTCGTTAGAGCTCATACCTATTAATTCAGACAGAATCGTAAATCTAAATTTAAATGTAGACATACGGCACGGTATAGGCCATTTCAGCCCACAAGCTTGTGCCGCCCATTTAACCTACACCCTGATATGTTTTGGATGGTGGACGGAAACTGGAGCTCCTGGGAAAACCCATGCAGACATGGAGAGAACATACAAATTCCTTAGTCAGTGCAGGATTCAAACCACAGTCCCAATCGCTGCCTTTGCACTAACCACTACGTTAATTGTGCCACCCCAAATCTTTTCTGTAATGGGACAACCATAATTGCACACAATATGTAATTGTAACATGACTTCCTTACTCTTATAGTCAATTCCTCAACCATTGAAGAAGTGAGCATGCCATATACCTTGGGTTCATTGAATATGTCAACACAGAAATAGACTCTTCAGCCCATATGGTCCATGCTGAACTATATATTTCTCTTGGTCCATCGACCTGGCCCGGACCATAGCCATCTATACCCCTCCTATCCATAAACCTATCCAATCTTCCCTGAAATCAAACCCATGTCCATGCCTCTGCTGGTAGCTCATTCATCTCACTCTCCACTGTCTGAGTGAAGAAGTTCCCTCTAATGTTCCCCTTAAATATCCATACTCCTATCCATATTCCTTACATTTTTGTATACCTTTATCAAATCTTCTCTCATTCTTTGACACTCCAGGGAATAAAGTCCTAACTGATTCAACATTTCCTTATAACTCAACTCTTCAAGACCTGGTAGCATCTTTGTTTACCATCCATCCTCTTTCCAAAGCTTTCTACTTCTGTGGCCATTTTCAAGGATCTGTGTACTTGGATCCCCAGATTCCTCTGAACTCAAATGCTGTACAATGCTGCATCAAAGGGTGATGCCATTAAATCCCTTGGATTTGACCTCCCAGATTGTAACACCTTGCTCAGGTAAAACTCCATCTGTTATTTCTCTGTTCATATCTGTAACTGATCTCTATCCTGCTGTACCCTTTGATAGCTTTCTACAACTCTGCCAATCTTTGTGTCAGCTGCAAATTTATTAACCCCCGCATTATATGTATTAAGGGCACCAGCACTGATTCCTGCTGGTCACATATTTTCACAGATCTTCCACTGTCTTCTATAGGCAAACCAATCTGAATCCAAGCTAACCCTCTGGATCAGCATACCTTTACTAAGGTATATGTTGACAACATCTACTTACCCTTCCTCAACAACCACCTTTGGTACATCTTCATAAAACTCACTCAGAATTGGAAGATGTTACCTGTCTCACACAAAGCTGCGATGATTGTCCAAAATCTGATCTTGTCTTTACAAATCCACATAATTCCTATCCCTAAGTATTTTCTGCAATATTTTCCTTCCCATTAACATAAGGCTCACTATCCTATAATTTCCTGGATTATCTCTACTTCCCTTTTTTTAAAATTTTGGAGATGCACCTCCGTAACAGGGGCCTTTTAGCCCTTGAGTCTGTGCTGCCCTAATTATACCCATGTGACCAATCAACCTACCAATCCAATGTTTCTCTGGAAAGTGGGAGGAAACGTGCAGTCACTGAGAGAACATACAAAATCCTTAAAGAATGGTACTGGATTCAAACCAGTATTGCTGGCACTGTAATAGCAATGTGGTAACCACTAGGCTACCCTGCTGCCTCTTGAACAGGGTAATAATATTGGCTACTCTTCATTCCTCAGGGACCTAGCCTATTGCCATTGATGATACAAAAATCTTCATCAAGGCCCCAGCAATATTCTCTCTTGCCTCTTTCTATCGCTTGATTAGGCCCTGGGGACTTGGTCAACTTCAGTGGACCTAGCATTATCCCCATCCTGATCTCAAAGTGCCACACTGCTCTCATTATCCTCTATGTTCTTCTCCGTGATGGATATCAATGCAAGGTACCCAATCCTCTGACTCTAAGCATACATTTTCTGTAAAGTGGCAAATGCAATTGAATGATTTCTGATCTACTGAAGGAAGGAAGTTGGATCAAGAAGCTCAGCTGGGGGGAAAAAAAAAACAACCTGTTTCAAGACTTCTGTGGTGGTGGGATTTCAGAAAGAAACCAAGATGATTCTCCCATTCTGATATTTTGGCCAAAGCTAGTTGCAAAAACCTCAGTCCAGTATTTGGCACTCAGTCTCTAACCCTGGTATAGTTAAGGATGTGGATGCTTATGGAATCTTCTCATTCCATTAGTTGTTTAATTGTTCACCAAAATTCATATCCAGACATGACAAAAATGCACAACTTGAACTTTGTCAGCTAAAATGAAAATAACCTGAAAGATTTTATAGAATACAATCCTGTTCTTGCTGATGGTTCACAATGTCTCTTAGATACTCAATTTTTTGTTGTAAAATCTGTTCTAGATCTATCCTATTTAACAATAGAGTAATGCCACACAACACAATGATTATTTGTCAGAAGTGTGCTTCCATAGGTCTGTACAATCGTTCTCTCCAACTATTGCTGTGATAGACAAAATTATCTGTTCTTGGTTGATTGGTGGGGGTGAGGTTGATTATGTTCACTTCTTGTGTTGGTTCACTCACCTCCTGCGGGAGGCTCTGTTGTGTTTTTAGGTGAAATGGATAAGTATCCACACAAAATTATGATGGGTATAGATAGAGTAAATGGAAGTAGGCTTTATCCACTGAGGTTAAGTGAGAGACAAACTAGTGGATGTGTGAAAGTGGAGTTTTAGGGGGAAAATTGGGGGGAATTTCTTCATACAGAGAGTGATGGTAGGATGGAACGAGCTACCAGGTGAAGTGTTAAAGGCAGGTTTAATTTTAACATTTAAGAAAAAATTGAACAGGTACATGGATGGGGGGAATATGGACCTGTTGCAGGTTAGTGGGACGAGCCAGAACAATTGTTTGGCACAAACTAGAAGGGCTGAAGGGCCTGTTTTCTGTGCTGTAAAGTTCTATGATTTCTAAGTACTGATAAAATATGTGAGGGAGAATTTGAATATGTAATTTTGGTCATTTCTAATCTGATTGCTTGGCCACCAATTCATCTGAAAGCTTGCTGTACGGAAATATGAAGTATAAATCAATCTTTGAAATCATGAGATGCTTCATCTTAAAAAATGGCTGTAGTCAGTGATATCCCCCAATAAACCAACACACATAGAACATCAAACACTCAGTGCAGGCCTTTGTCCCTTGATGATGTATATTCCTTACACTAAGCCCTTCCTACCTCATAACCCTCTTTTTTTCTTTCATCCTTGTGCCTAAGAGTCTCTTAAATATCCCTAATGTTTCAGCATCCATCACCACCCCTGGCAAGACCTTCCAGGCACCCATAACTCTCTATTTAAAAAAAAAACTTGCCCCTATGTCTCCCCTAAACTTTCCTCCCTTCACTTTGTGCAGATGCCCTCTGGTGTTTGCCACTCCTACTCTGGGCTGTCTACCTTACCCTATTACTAATCCTAAAGCTTTGGAAGGAAATCTTTATCTTTGAGCAACTAGGCTCACAATATATGAGACTTTTCGAGAACCAGCGTAGCCTCTGAAACTCAATGGAGCAAATATTTTTCTCTAGCATTGTTTTATTTTTATGGTGCCAGGTATCTTCTGGTATCTCCAGGTATCTTCAGGTATCTTCCGGTGGCTGCATGTATGCCAGTGGAACCTGTCAGCATAAAGTACTTCCATTCATATTTGCTATGTAAATACTTTTAAGGATATATTTTTAGCTTCTAAACAATTTTTTCGCAGGCTTCTGGTGAATTAATAGGAAGTGGTATTTAAATGTACAGGTTACAGAATATATAAGCAACAGACAGATTATGACAGAGCATTGCTTCTGTAGTAGCTCTCATAAAGGGAATGTTAAAAGTTCTGCTGCATCGTGATGTTTGATCCAAAGCTGTGAATTTATTTCAATTATCCATTTCTATGACTATTGGAAATCAAGCCAGAAATACTTATCTTGCTATTTTGAAAAAGTTTGACCTTGCATACTTTCTACTTGGACAGCACAATAATGTTTCATTGTTTTATCGCAAAGACGACAAGATTCGAATTGTTTATTGTCAAGTCTACTGAGATGCAGTGAAAAGATTTGCTTTGTGTGCTATACAGGCAAATAGATTTGTAGTTAAGTAAAGCAGACAGTGCCATTATGAATCTAAAGGGCACTGTGCAGAGTTGTCAAACAAGAGGGCAGTTAAAACAGCGCAAAGGTACTTTTTTTTTTAGTGATGTCCATTTAAGAGTGAAAACAGCAGGAAAGAAACTGCCGTTGAATTGGAGGTTGGTTTTTCCATCTCACTCTTCTGCCTGACAAAAGTTGAGGGGGGAAGAGAGTGTGATCGGGGCATGATGGCTCTTTTAATATGTTGTTGACTGTCCTGAGATGAATGCAGCTATAGATTGAGTTGATGACTGGAAGGTTCAATTAGCTGGTGGCCTGAGCTGCGTTAACAACTCTCTGCAATCACTTGTAGTCTTGGTCAGAGCATCTGCTGCAACAATTGTAGTCTGACTACTGACTCTACTGAGACAAAAACCTTTTACATTATTGTGAAAATCAAAACAACATCTGATACAGGAATCTAAATTATCCTAGAAAATGCTAGAATCATCCAGCAGGTCAGTTTCAAACTATGGAGTGAAAAAGAGATCCAGTCCTCATTGAGGGCTCAGTAGTGGAGAGGGTCAAGACTTCAAATTCCTGGGTGCCAACATCTCTGAGGATCTGTCCTGGAGCCTCCACGTTGATGCAATCACAAAGAAGGCTCGCCAGCGGCTATACTTTGTGAGGTGCCTGAGGTGATTCAGTATGTCACCAAAGACTCTCGGAAACTTCTGCAGGTGTACCATGAAGAGTACTCTGGCTAGTTGCATCACTGCTTGTTATGGAGGTGCCAACTCTCAGGACAAGAATAAACTCCAGAGGGTTGTTAACTCAGCCTGCAACATCACAGGCACCAGACTTCTGTCCTCAAAGACCCCCACCAACAACTGCTACCACTGGGGAAAAAGATATGAGTCTAAAGATGACCAGTCAGTGCCATCAGATTCCTGAATAACCGTGCACCATTATTTTAATTTTTTTTATAGTACTGTTGTAAGATGGTTATAATATAAATGTTTGCACTATGAAGCTTTAGCAAAACTCAAAATTTCATGACTTTTTCATGACAATTCTGATTCTTACACGTGCATGCGCACACACACACACATTATTAAGCACACTTACATACACACACAGTATTATAAATGCACACACGCAGAATTACACACCCACACAGTATTAAGCACACTTACACAGTATTACACACACAGTATTAAACACTCTTACACAGTATTACACACACAGTATTAAACACTCTTACACGGTATTACACACACAGTATTAAACACTCTTACACGGTATTACACACACAGTATTAAACACTCTTACACGGTATTACACACACAGTATTAAACACTCTTACATGGTATTATACACACACAGTATTAAACACTCTTACACGGTATTATACACACACAGTATTAAACACTCTTACACGGTATTATACACACACAGTATTAAACACTCTTACACGGTATTACACACACAGTATTAAACACTCTTACACGGTATTACACACACAGTATTAAACACTCTTACACGGTATTACACACACAGTATTAAACACTCTTACACGGTATTACACACACAGTATTAAACACTCTTACACGGTATTACACACACAGTATTAAGCACACTTACATACACGGTATTACACACACAGTGTTAAGCACACTTACATACACGGTATTACACACACAGTGTTAAGCACACTTACATACACGGTATTACACACACAGTGTTAAGCACACTTACATACACGGTATTACACACAGTATTTTACATGCACACAGTATTACACACACGGTATTTTACACACTGTTTTGCGCATGTGCCCACTTGTGCGCACGTGCACACACACATATAAATATTAATATTCTTTATAAACCGTAAAGTCACTGAGAGTTGTTTTAGCAGCCATTCAGTAATCTTACTGCTCATTGTAGGAAGCTGTTCCTCAGTCTGGTGGTTTTGGATCTGATATTTCTGTATCATTTTACCATTGGGAGTACCTGTAGCTGGAAATTGCTGTGTGTGGGCTGGTAGGGGTCCTCACAAATTTTGTGAGCCGTCTTTAAACAGCGATCCCTGTAAATCACATTAATGGGATGGAGAGCGACCCCAATGATCCTCTCTGCTGTTTTTTTTTTAATGGTCCTGTGGATTGACCTCCAATCTGATGCTCTACAGGTGTGATGCAGCCGATCAGGATGCTCTCAATAGAGTTCCTGTAGAAAGTTGACAGAATATGTCTGGTAGCCTTGCTCACTTCATCCTTCTCATAAAGTGCAGAAAGGCTGTTGCTTCTTCCTGACAGGCGAGGAGATGCTATGTGTCCAGGATAGGTTACTGCTTTCGTGGACTCCAAGGAACTTTGGGCTCTCCACTCTCTTGACTTTTCCCCTTTGAGGATCAGGTTGTTTTTTTTATGCACCATTTCCCATGATTTTTCACCTCTTCTCTGTAATTCATTGTTGTTGCTGATGCCAACTACTGTCATGTCATCTGCAAACTTGGCCGACAAGGCCTGTTTCCGTGCTGTAAACGGTTATATGATAACTCTATTGGAGCTGGACCTGGCTTTGTAGTCGTGGGTTAATAGTGTGAACAGGCGTGGACTTAGTACGCAGCCCTGAGGTGCACCAGTGCTCAGCGTGACGCTGCTCAACATTCTGCTGCCCACCTAGCGAGGTGAAGTGATGCTTCGACTGGGAAATGCTCCCAAATTTATTTCAAGAATGTACTCAGTAATCCCAGATGAAAGCCCTAAGCAGGGACTACACAGATCAAGAGAGAGATGGGAGTCAGACCTGGGCATCACAATTAATGAGAGATGCTGGTCGGACTGCTGTAGAGACAATGTGACAACATTGATGAACTAGATGCCAGACTGGTTAACAGCAGTTAACTTTGCCACCGAAAGAGAGAACACCCTAGATCGAGTGTACACCACCATCATATCCTGATCTCCCAGCAAACGGACATTGTTTTTCCAGTGGCTGGGGTTAGCAGGACCAAGTATCCAAGGTGGGGCACAAGGGGCAATCTTGTACGCACCTGGGATGTTGGTGTACACTCGATCTAGAGTGTTCTCTCTTCCGGTGGCAAAGTTAACATGCTGTTGACACTGTGGTAGAACAGTTTTCAGGTTGGCATGGCTGAAATTGCCTGCTACGATAATGGTTCAGTCGAGGTGAGACATCTGAGCTTCGTAGATGGAACTATAAAGCTCCTTTATTACTTCACCCTCGTGCCGAAGGTGGAACATAAACGACAGCAGACTGCGTGGCCATGAATTCCCTGGACAGGTAGAAGGGTCTGCACTTCACCATCAGGTACTCTATCTTTGCTGAGCGGAAGGTCTTTGTAGAATTAGTGTAAGTAGGTGCTTGATAGTCAGTGTAGAATGGCCTGTTTCTGTGCTGTACAATTCTATTGCAATTTTTTTCCTGCCTAAAAGTTTTTTTTTCAAAAAAGCATTTATATAATGGATAGATGGAATTGTGCCAGTCTAATGAGAAGCTTCAGGGGCATGGCATTCAAGAGTATGTACATTCTGTAATGTACAAGATAAATGTGTAAATTTTATTATGCCCATTGGATTTGGCAATCCTAGTTCTTGTACATTAAAATCCCTGTTAACTGGAATTCAAGAAACCAGCAAAAAAAATCGAGGAAATAAATAAGAATAAATAAAAATTTAAATCAAAGTTTAAAATGGTAGAAGTAAATGTTCTCCGAAGCAACACACAAACCCTTGGTGAAGATGGGAGCAAACATTCAGCCAGCAGTGCGCCCAGGTCGTGCCCCTCCCGCAGCAGCTGTTTGAATAAAATTTGATTAAAATTGTGTTTGAATAAAATGACATTGCCTTGGATGAAGAGCCAGCCGATGCCACTCGCCCTGGAGTGACTCTCCAAAAGTGTCTCCCCATCCTTGCCTAGTAAGAGTCTTTATCTTTACTAATACCTGTAATAAGTATGTTAGTAAGGCTTTATCTTTAAAATTAGGGAAGGGGGATTAATTGTGATGGAGGCATGGTTAGCGCAACGCTGTTGCAGCAACTGTGAAAGGGGTTCAAATTTAAAATTGAATTTTGTCAGGTACGGGAATTACCTGATTAAAGTGAACTTTACATAATTAAGGACGACAAAACTGATCTTTTTTCCCCAAATTACTTTACATTTTGCACTGTCTTTTGTCTTTTAAACTGTTTGTTCTTAATGCTGATGTATTAGTTAGGTACTGCAAGAGTGAGACTCAAGCAACCAGAAAATTTGTATATCCAGTATCTACCAATCCCCATAGGTGCCAGATAAGGTGGGGGTTACTGTGTTTGAAAATTGCCTCCTGAAATTTTTCTCCATGATATAATGGGAGCTCTCAAAGCAAAGGTTCACAAAAGGGAGCATTGCTTGAACTGCTGGGTTTACTTTGACACGTATTTGCCTTTGAGAAATAGGGGAGTGAGGACGTGGCCGTAGCAAACTACAGGGGAATCACGTTGCTCTCCATTGCAGGCAAAATCTTCGCTAGGATTCTACTAAATAGAATAATACCTAGTGTCGCTGAGAATATTCTCCCAGAATCACAGTGCGGCTTTCGCGCAAACAGAGGAACCACTGACATGGTCTTTGCCCTCAGACAGCTCCAAGAAAAGTGCAGAGAACAAAACAAAGGACTCTACATCACCTTTGTTGACCTCACCAAAGCCTTCGACACCGTGAGCAGGAAAGGGCTTTGGCAAATACTAGAGCGCATCGGATGTCCCCCAAAGTTCCTCAACATGATTATCCAACTGCACGAAAACCAACAAGGTCGGGTCAGATACAGCAATGAGCTCTCTGAACCCTTCTCCATTAACAATGGCGTGAAGCAAGGCTGTGTTCTCGCACCAACCCTCTTTTCAATCTTCTTCAGCATGATGCTGAACCAAGCCATGAAAGACCCCAACAATGAAGACGCTGTTTACATCCGGTACCGCACGGATGGCAGTCTCTTCAATCTGAGGCGCCTGCAAGCTCACACCAAGACACAAGAGAAACTTGTCCGTGAACTACTCTTTGCAGATGATGCCGCTTTAGTTGCCCATTCAGAGCCAGCTCTTCAGCGCTTGACGTCCTGCTTTGCGGAAACTGCCAAAATGTTTGGCCTGGAAGTCAGCCTGAAGAAAACTGAGGTCCTCCATCAGCCAGCTCCCCACCATGACTACCAGCCCCCCCACATCTCCATCGGGCACACAAAACTCAAAACGGTCAACCAGTTTACCTATCTCGGCTGCACCATTTCATCAGATGCAAGGATCGACAATGAGATAGACAACAGACTCGCCAAGGCAAATAGCGCCTTTGGAAGACTACACAAAAGAGTCTGGAAAAACAACCAACTGAAAAACCTCACAAAGATAAGCGTATACAGAGCCGTTGTCATACCCACACTCCTGTTCGGCTCCGAATCATGGGTCCTCTACCGGCACCACCTACGGCTCCTAGAACGCTTCCACCAGCGTTGTCTCCGCTCCATCCTCAACATCCATTGGAGCGCTCACACCCCTAACGTCGAGGTACTCGAGATGGCAGAGGTCGACAGCATCGAGTCCACGCTGCTGAAGATCCAGCTGCGCTGGATGGGTCACGTCTCCAGAATGGAGGACCATCGCCTTCCCAAGATCGTATTATATGGCGAGCTCTCCACTGGCCACCGTGACAGAGGTGCACCAAAGAAAAGGTACAAGGACTGCCTAAAGAAATCTCTTGGTGCCTGCCACATTGACCACCGCCAGTGGGCTGATAACGCCTCAAACCGTGCATCTTGGCGCCTCACAGTTTGGCGGGCAGCAGCCTCCTTTGAAGAAGACCGCAGAGCCCACCTCACTGACAAAAGGCAAAGGAGGAAAAACCCAACACCCAACCCCAACCAACCAATTTTCCCTTGCAACCGCTGCAATCGTGTCTGCCTGTCCCGCATCGGACTGGTCAGCCACAAACGAGCCTGCAGCTGACGTGGACTTTTTACCCCCTCCATAAATCTTCGTCCGCGAAGCCAAGCCAAAGAAAAGAAGATTTGCCTTTGAGAAATAGGGGAGTGAGGACGTGGCCGTAGGTACTCTCTACCTTCATTGGTCGATGGGTTATTCACTTTCAAAGATGGGCATCCAGGAAGCACTGAGGAACCATTTTCCCGCCCCAGACTTCTCACCCCAGGAAAAAAAGATACAAATTTGATGGAAGGAACAGCAGTCCAGCCTGTTGAAATTTTCACTACAGGATTCTGTGGTATTAAGTTAGGTAGATTTGAGCCTTTCATAGTATGGCAGAAAGCACATGTAACATAAATTATGTGATCTATGTAGATCAACATCATCCAAATGCACCCAGCTTAATTCTTGTGTTGGTCACAAATGAATTTGGGAAGTGCATTATGCAACCATGGAATGAATACCCTACAGCCTTTAGCTTTTAAAACTGAAATGAAATTTTACCTTGGAGAGCAAAGACTTATATGTTACACAATAGAATTTGTAGCTCATTGGTTTTCAAGACCTGAAAAAGTTCCAGAACACTTTATCAAAAGAAATACCTTTTGGTATAGTCGCTGTACAGGGTGTTAAATCTTGTACTTTAATGCATTAAATTACTAATCATAAAATCAAGTTGCGACTAGAGTGTGAGATGGAAATTGTTTTTGCTGTATTAATAATGTAGCCTAAGCAAGGGTCAAATAATGTGATTTTTGGAACAAGAATGTAGAAGTGACATAAGTGATAGTTAAAAAACATTTAATTAACTGGTAAATTAAGCATCCTTATGAAAGGCAAATGGATCTAACCTCATCAGATGAATAATAAACAAAGGAAGCGGTGGAACGAGAGCTTCCACAGCAAGCTCATCGCAAAAGGTTATCACCGATAACTTATTACTGACAGTATTTAAGATTCACAGAGTAATACCAGCACAGACTAATCCTTTGAACCTTTGCATCTCTTCTAACTATCCGTACTATAACTACTTGCCTGGATAATTCCATATTCCTCTGTACCTTCCATATTTATGCACCTGTCAAGATGCTTCTTGCATCTTATTGCTGTTTTTTTTAAATAGCAGCGTTGCCAGAGCTGCTGTGACGTCACTGCTGCTGGTTCCAACCGTGGAGAGCAGAGACACAGTGTTGTTCTGAATGGTTCCACCATCCACTCCTAATGCCGGCAGCTCCGTACAGGTTTTAAATGGCCTGTTGAAGGAGCCATTGGTGTTTCTCAGTAAAATTCTGCAACCACAGAGGCTGGTGCCCAAGATGCCAGCGCCTGTGCTCGGCAGTGCCCATGAGGGGTTGCAGACTCGGGGGAACAGCAGACAGGTGCAAGGCACCAGAAATAGAAATATTGTTGAGAGGGAGAAGCAGAGGAGGGAGGGAAGATGACCATGGCAGCGAACCAGCAAGGGCTCAGCAGCTAAGGGACCCACACAGATTGCAGGCTCCTGCAGTCTGATTCATGGGAACCAGGTATCAGAGCAAGGATTCAAGAAGATGCTGAGGGCAAGAAGGGCTGCAGAAAGGCCTCTGACTCTGAAGGCTTCCTGATGATCATGGTTTGGATCTGGAGCTCCGGTTACCGATGAATTGAACAGGAGTTTGTGCAGCTGGATAAGCTGCAGGAGCACTGGAGGTAAATCCACGGATACTTTAACTCCTAAGGGATTCTCTTTTGCTGCTCTTTCTCTCTTACTGTAAAGGGCACCAGGCAACTCTGTTTGCCTTACAGCAGGTAGAGGCCAATTTTGTGTAATATTATATGCTCTGTATTATTACGTGAGATGGCAGAGGTCGACAGCATCAAGTCCACGCTGCTGAAGATCCAGCTGCGCTGGATGGGTCACGTCTCCAGAATGGAGGACCATCGCCTTCCCAAGATCCTGTTATATGGCGAGCTCTCCACTGGCCACCGTGACAGAGGTGCACCAAAGAAAAGGTACAAGGACTGCCTAAAGAAATCTCTTGGTGCCTGCCACATTGACCATCGCCAGTGGGCTGATAACGCCTCAAACCGTGCATCTTGGCGCCTCACAGTTTGGCGGGCAGCAACCTCCTTTGAAGAAGACCGCAGAGCCCACCTCACTGACAAAAGGCAAAGGAGGAAAAACCCAACACCCAACCCCAACCAACCAATTTTCCCTTGCAACCGCTGCAATCATGTCTGCCTGTCCCGCATCGGACTTGTCAGCCACAAACGAGCCTGCAGCTGACGTGGACTTTTTACCCCCTCCATAAATCTTCGTCCGCGAAGCCAAGCCAAAGAGATTATTACGTGACAATAAAGGTATCTTGAATCTTCTTGCTCTACCACCTCCTATGGAAGCTCATTCCAGATACCAACTACCCTTTCTGTGAAATGATGCCTAATCAGCTTTTTTGCATAACTGATTACTTGAATTGTACACTCATTTCCTCAGCCAGTAAAAGCAAGCATGTCATACACCTTCTTCATCAGCCTTCCTAGTTGCAACTGAATCCCCAAGTTCTTCATCAGCAGACCCCATTCATTACTATTTGGCAAAATCACCTCCTCCTCATGGAACATCAATACAGGCTGCATGCTTAATCCCTTGTTCTATTCCTTGTACATTTATTACTGCTTAGACACAATCTATAGCTCTCATATTGTTGGCTGAAAAACTGGAATTGAAGGTCAGAATATCAGAGTGAGATTGATCCGGTTGGCTGGTGCCAGAACAAAAATCTTTCTCTCAACATCACCAAGTGCAAAAAATTTAATGGAGAGACCAAGAAAGAACACACCTGTCTGAATTGATGGGATGGAGGTGGAGAAGTTAAATAAGTATCTTTGAGTTCCTGGGAGTCCATATTTTAGAAGAATTCACATGGAGCTTGTGCATCGAGGCAACTGTGAAGGCCCACCAATGTCTATACTTTCCTAGGAGACTAAAGAAATACTCATGTCAATCTTCTACAGGTTCACTGTGGAAAGTATAATGACTGATTGCATCACAGCCTGGCTTGGTAATTTAACTGCCCAGGAACACAGAAGGAAGCAAATGTTCCCAAGTCCATCACAGGGTCTGACCTCCCATAAATTGAAGGCATCTATGAAAGGCAGCCAACATCAAAAGGGACTCCTCCCCTCCCCTTCCTTTCCTCTGGTCACAATCTCTTCTTCCTGCTACTTTTGGACAGAGGGTGGAGAAGCCTGAAAACCAGCACCTCCAGGTTCAAGATCAGTTGCTTTCCAATGGCTATCAGGCTCTTTAAGACTTGAATGCTCCAATACCACACAAGAACTGTCTGCATTTTTTTCTTACACTGTGATAACTTTGAATAATTGAAAATGTTAAAAAAAAATGTTTGATCCTTTTCAAGAGAAATAAATACTTCTCTTATAGAACAAATTCAGACTCCTTAACCTCCACGTTACACTAATTACAGAAATCAACATGACAAAAGGATTTTCTGAACTATTTTAACACCACACTATCTTCTCTTACAATAGGATAACTGACTATTTTTCTATCTTTTGTATTTATTCTCTTTTGAATTTAATTGTATTTATACTATTGCACTTTTTAAAAAATATATGTTCGGCTGCAGCAAGTAAGAATTTCAGTGCAATGTACAAGTCAAAAAAAAAACTCATTTTCAAGAAAATGTTTGCTTGTACCTCAAGGTCTCTCTATTCTACGACACTACACAAGTTCCTGCCATTCACTGTGACTGTCCTACTTCCGTATAACTTCATAAAATGCATCTCCTCCTAATTGGAGAATTAAATTCCATTAAAAAATGGAAACAGAAATGGGCTCTGCAGCCCATTGAGTCTGCACCTCTATACCTGAACCTCTCACCATAACCCATGATAACCTGGCTAATTATGAGCCTATCAATTTCCACCTTAAATATACCCAATGTCTTGGCCTGAATGCCTGTGGCAATGAATTCCACAGATTCACCACCCTCTGTTCTAAGAGGACACCCTTCAATCCTGAAGTTGTGCCCCCTTGTCCTAGATTCTCCCACCATGGGAAACAACCTTTCTACATTTGGCCATCTGGCATTCCCTTGCCCACTTTTCCAGTTGATCTACATTGTGCTATTACCTCGCAAATCTTCTTTACTGTCTACTATAGCACCAATTTTTGATATCATCTGAAAACTTATTAATTCTTATCCAAGTTGTTAATATATATGACAAACAACAGAACCAATACCACAGCATCACCAATCCCTGTTGCACACCACAGAACACAAGCTTCCATTATGAAAAGCTATCTTCAACAGCCACCTGCTTCCTACCACCAGGACATATTTGTGTGAAATTTGCTAACTCACCCTGGATTCCCACGTGTTCCAACCATCCCGATCTGCTGACGGTGTGGGACCGTGTCAGTGACATTGCTAAATTCCACAAAGGCAACATCTACCATCCTGACCTCATCATCCTCTTTGGTCATATCTTCAAAAATCGCAATTAAATCTGTGAAATATGACTTTTTTTTCCATCCACAAAATCATGGTGACTATCCCTAATCGGTCCTTTCCAAATGCAAATAAATCCTGGCGCAGAATCCCTTCCAATAACTTTCCACCAAGGGGGGGGTTCACCTGCAGTTCATAAATAAAAGCACAATGCTCACTGTCCACTAGTTATAGCACCTCCCCCACTGGACCCTCCACTTCCTAGCTGTAGACCAAAACACGGAAGATTTATGACAAATACTTCTTCAACGATAATCCTAAACACTGGTGCCCCACAAGGTTCTGTAGTTATCTGCTTACTCTACTCATTGTGCAGTCATGTCTGTGTGGCCATACACTGCTCTAATTTCATCTACAAGTTGGCAGATGACACCACCTTCATAACCTGAATCTCAAATAATGACAAGATCGAGTACAGGAAGGAGATAGACTCTGGTGGCATGGTGTCAGGACAACAAATGTCTCAATGTCAGCAAAGCAAAGGAGGCTATCATTGACTTCAGAAACCTGGAAAAGAACACATTTGCATCAATACTGTGGTGGAGATGGTGGAGAGTTTCAAGTCCTTGGGGTGCATATTGCCAACAACTTGTCCTTGTACAACCACATGGATTTTACAACTGAGAGGGCATCAAAGACACTGATTTCTCAGAAGTCTGACAAAATTTAGCATGTTTTTGAGGTCTCTTACAAATTTGTAAGCATAGAAAATATTGTCAGATGAATCACAACTGAGTACAGGTATGGGCAGCTTAATATCCATGATAGTTTCTGTGAAATTAGGCATTATGCAATGTGGACGTTGTGTGAACACCATATTTTATACTTAGCAAAGTTATATGGGATACTGAACTTGTGCTAAATTAAACCGTTTAAATTTTTTTTCACTTTTTAAACTTTTTTGTAAATACTTAGCCTGTATCACACACAATTTATCAAAGACGATCAGGATCATCCACGTCACTGTTCTCAACTTCCTCATGGTGGTGCACTGGAAGAGTTTCAGGTCGAATAACCTCCATTGATGAACTGTCACTCTGTGATGCCTGAAGGGCCTGGCTGAGGCTCTTCTTGGGGAGGTGTTGACTTCTTCAGGAATAGAGAATGTCCAGTGTTTTTTGCCAAGTTTGCTTTTTCTTCATAGATTTCTTTATATGCAACAAACACAAACACTACATGAGCACTCTTCTCTATTCATGAAAAGCATTCAGTGATTTGCGTCCATCTCTTCAGCACTCTTCAGTAAGCTGTTAAGGCCTGCAAAGAATTTGGCCAATCCTTTAACAGTGAACCTCTTCTGCACCTGTTCTTTTTCTCTTTCTACAGTTTCCTTTTCCTTATATCTTCAACTATTTGCTCCAGCAATTCTTCATTTGTTAGTTCCTCAGGAACCACCTTTCACAGTTCTTCAATGTCCTCATCATCTATGTCTAGGTTAAGGTTGTTGTTTACCATGTCAACAACAGCTATATTAATCCTTACAATCTCATCATCTTTGTTCAAATCCCTTAAAGTCATGCACATGCTGCTTCAGTATTTTTTTCCATATGCCATTCATACACTCATTGGTCACGTCATCCCAGGTCCAAGCAAAGTTGTTTATGCATTGGCAAATATTGCACTCCTTCCAGAACTGCATCAGTGTCTTGCCAGTGTTATCGGTTGCAGCAACAGCTTGAGCAAAAGGTCCTCCTCAGGTAGTAGGCCAGGAATGCTGCAATAATCACTTGGTCCATTGGTTGGATTAAAGAGGTGGTGTTTGGTGGGTGGAGCACCACGTTGATGTTGGGCTGGAGTTCATCATTGAAAGGAGAGGTAGTGGAGCATTGTCTGCAATTAGCAAATTCTTGAAAGGTATGCCTTCTTCCGAGCAGTACTTCTCCATTTCACTGGCGTAGCAATCAAAAAGGGCATTCTGAATCGGCATTTGTGCTTTTCAAGACTTTTTATTGCTCCTGTAATAAACCAGTAAGGTGTGTTTGTTAATATTTTTTGAAAACCCTGGGTTTTTCGCTATGCCAAATAAGAAATGACTTTAACTTGTACCAGCAAAACTATCACTCTGCCTTGAAGCTTGGCCTCCTGATGGATGAAAGTCTTTTCAGGCATTTGCTTCCAGAATTAGGAAGTTTCGTCCATACCTGCATTAAAAATTTGCTGGGGCAAACAACCTCCCTCTACAATTAGTTAACCAAAGTTTTCAACAAATTTATCTGCTGTCTTCACATCAGGACTCGCCACTCACTTTCACACGCTGCAGCGAAAAACATGGTTTGAAGTGCCTGAACCACGCAGAGCTCGCACTAAGCTCGATATCCTAGGCTGGTCCTGCTTTTTCTTTAAGCATCTGGAACAAGTTTCATGCCTTAGCAGAGATCATCAACGTGCTGAGAGGGACTCGCTTTTGTGTCTGGTCCTCAATCCACGACATTAGCAATTTCTCCAGATCTGATATGGGTCCCTCCCGCATTTTCACTAGCCTTGTAGCTTTCAGTGGAGCTGATCCTTTAACCACATGGAAAAGTTTTTCTTTGTTTCTTGAGAATTGTTGCAACATGCCGAAATCACGAGCAATAGCATTCACTAGTTTTCCACCTGTGTGTTGTTTAATAACCTTTTGCTTCACTTCTAAATCAATGCTTCTCCTTTGCCTCTTGCTGCTGTGATCACTAGCACTGGTTTTGATGCGTTTGGGAGCCATGATGGTTAGAAAGTACAGTGCAGTACCTACATACATAAGCCTTTGTATACAAAAGACACGAGATACACGTTGCATGCAGGAAGTTGCTGCATACGTTCAATTCTGTCCCATTCTCTAATTGTGATTTCTGAACTCTATTATAACTTTATGGGACCACAGATGTTAGATGAATAACGGTCGGATATGGCCCAAATGGACGTAAGGAGGCGTATACCTGAACAGAAACTGCTTTGCTGAAGAATGCAGAGAATTATAAATGCAGCTCAAGATGTCATACAAACCAAACTCCCCTCCAATTATTCCAGCTAAAGTTTAGACTATAAACCAGTAATTCTCAACCTTTTATTTTTCATTCGCATACAACCTCTTTAATCATATTTTGAAAATAAATCAAAATGAGGAACATAAATCTGATTATATTTTGGCAAAATGAGTATAGTGCCTTTGATTAGAGCAGTGGTTCTCAACTTTTTTATTCCACTCACATACCATTTAAAGTAATCCCTTAGGATGCCATAGGTGCTCTGTAGTTAGTAAGAGATTACTTTGTGTTCTGTGAGTGGGAAAAGGAAGGTCAAACCTTCCTCTGACTCAATAAAGTTGCTAACATAGTAAAGGAACCATCCTACCTTGGTTATATTCTCTTAACATGGGGCATAAGGTGCACATGCTTGAAAACATGAACCTCCAGATTCAAGGACATTTTCTTTCCTTGTAGTGGATTGTGCACGAGCGCAGCGAAAAGAACTGAGACAGCAGGCTGGGAGTTCATTTCGCACAACTGATTTACTTTGAAGTTCGCGCTGCAGCCTTTAAGGCTGTCTAGAATCTGCCCCTCGCATCCCAGAACTCACATCACACTGACGTAAGGCGTATGTGCACTTCTGATCTGTACCGGAAGAGAAGGACCCGCGATGCCATCTTTGCCATGGCTGCCCTGCTGACCGCGCGTGACAAGTGAGGCTGGTTCGCCGCTGCAATTATGTACGCTGCCAGATCCTGCTGTTTTCAGGCTCTTGAGGATGATCAGCTGTAAAAAGATTATGCCTGTATTGTGTTTTGCCACTGTAATTTTTTTCTGCACCCTGTCCTTTCTATACCCTTTTCTGTACCCTGTACTTTTTGACTTATGCTAAAAAATACTCCCTGCACTGTTGTTTTATTAATTTACTACCTCCTGTGTTGGTTGGCTTACTTGGATAGCATGCAAAACAAAGTTTTTTTTTACTGTCTCACAGTGATTATAAACAATTCAATTCAAGTAAGGCTGTGTCATTAAAACAATGCTTTTCTCAGTTTCTCTGCATAGCTACATTTCAGCTCTAAAACCTTCCTGCTGCAGTGGGCCTAATCTATAGAACAAATGGCAAATTGTTCAATTTGGTCTGCTCCACTCCAATTGCAAGGTCATTTCAACCTCAGCTTTTGAGATGCATCAAGACATGATGCTTTCATGACCACATGCCCACTGAAGTATACAAGAGAATGGGCCTTGCTCCTATTCAAATCATGGCTGATGTACCTTTCCTCTCAACCCTATTTTAATGGCTTCTCCCCATAACCTTACTAATCAAGAACTTATCCACATTCTTTTTTATCAAAAACCTATCAACCTCCACATTAAACATACTAATGATTTGGCCTCCACAGCTCTATGTGGCAGTGAATTCAACAGATTCACCACTCTCTAGCTGTAGAAATTTCTCATCATCTCTGTTCTAAAGAAATATTCTGAGGTTCTGCCCACTAGATTTAGATTTTCCCACTGCTGTAAACATCTCCATATCCAATCTATCTGGCTCTTTCAATATTCAGACAGTTTCAATGAGATCCCCTCAAAATTCCAGCGAGTACAGGCTCGTTATACATTAACCCTCTCATTCCTGAGATCATTCTCCTAAAATTCCTCTGTACTCTCTCCAATGCCAGCATATACAACCTTAGATATGGGGCCAAAAATTGCTCACAATTCTCCAAATGTGGTATAACCAAAGCTGTTTAAAGCCTCAACATTGCATCTCTGCTTTTAGCCATAAGTCCATAACGAGACTATGGAACATATCACCTGCTTTTTACCTCTGAGCAAGAGCTGAATGTTTAAAGGTCAAAAACTCAACACAGAATTGGCATCCACCATATACTGTACATCTGAAACATGGACTACTGTCGGCAAGCACATTCAAGGCACTGGAGAAATGTTACCAATGCCATGATCTCTCAAAATCATCCAAATTCACTGAGAAGAAAAGCAAACTAACATCACATGCTCTCCTAGGCTAACGTCCCAACCATTGAGGCTCAAATTACAGTCACTCACAAGCCCAGCAGAAAACATCTGAAAGGTGTTCTACACGGAGCACCAATGAGACAAGAGCTGACCAGGAGAACAAAGGAACTGATTCAAGGCTGTTCTTAAAACGTTCTGGAAAAACATGCATCATTCCTGCGACTCGTGGGAATCCCGGGTGTAGAAATTAGAGAAGGAGCAGCTGAGATGGTGTTGAAAATGTCAAGTCTCTTAATTGGGAAAACGGGAAGTCCAATGAAAACAAGAGAAAAAGGAGCATATTATCTCCCAAATTCAGTACAGGTAAACCCTGCTTTATGAGAATGAGCTTATATGAAGAAATTCTAATGGGTTTATAAGGGTTTTTGCTTTTACAAAAATTGCCTCTGATATTAGGTCTTCGCTTTATGAATTTTTGGTTTATGAACAGTTTCACAGAAAAGCTCTTCCTTCGTAAAGCTGGGTATACCTGTATGTGGAATGTTGGGATAGTTTTTGCATTATTTTTGGTTTTGTGGTGGTACAGATTGTTCCTTGTGAATTGAAAGATTGAAATATAACCTTGCTGTTTAAGAAAGTTGTGAAAGGGCAGTGAGGCAGATATCAGCAGTAGGGAAAATACTAGGATCTGTTTTTAAAGTTTTTATTATAGATTCCTTTTGGAAATTGCCATAGTTAATGTAGAGCCAACAAGGTTTTATGTAGAGAACCGAACAGTAGAAAGCAATGCTGGATTGTTCCCTCACTGTTTACATGCTTGAGTGCTTTATTTTTAGTTTCATGGAGATACAAGAAACTGTCGATGAGAGTGGAGGGATGAGGGAAGGTAGCTCCGCATTCGGTCCTAATGCAGTATCTTTACCCCAACTGTTCACCATTCCTTTCTCCACAAAAACTGCCCGACCCTCTGAATTCTACCAGCAGATCATGTCAGGCAGCATTCCATGGGCATAACTGGTCAGTCAATGTTTTAGGTTGCTTAATCAAGACAGAAAGGAGTTCCTTCAGCAGTGTATTTTTTTTGTTCTAAACCACAGCTGACCACACAAA
This sequence comes from Narcine bancroftii, assembly GCF_036971445.1. Classification (NCBI taxonomy): domain Eukaryota; kingdom Metazoa; phylum Chordata; class Chondrichthyes; order Torpediniformes; family Narcinidae; genus Narcine; species Narcine bancroftii. The sequence continues at coordinate 317,090,664 of NC_091470.1, read as the reverse complement.
CTGAAATGAAATAGAACTTTACAGGTGGTAGGTTTTCTTGTTAAAGTTTAAAATTCAATGTTTCAAAATTTTCCTTTACATATGATTCCATTTTATTTTTCAGTGAATTTTGTTGGCCTTCAGTTTTATTTGTTGATTCATAATTTGATAGGATATTATCTTTGCCTTCAATTAAATTACCATTTATTTTGTTTTTATTGTCACCGGGATGTTCTCCCTCTTGTGCGCTTACTTGCAAGTGAGACACCTTCCTGAGTTATGGCCATTAGACACTTCACCCCAAAGGGTAATTTTTATGCTTTAGGCAAAAGTACACTTTTCAAAAGGTTTGGTGATTTTTCTTTTGAAAAAAATTCTAATTTATTTCAATTAACCTGTTAATTTTTTTGAAATCCTGGTCTTTCCAAGGGTCTTTCAGTCACAAAAATGAAGATTTGTTGATACAACCTCAAAGCCCAACCAGTAACACTTGGAAAATGTAATAAAAGTGTATCCATGGTTTATTCTGCAGATTAAAAATGTTAACTTACACTGAGACACAGTCTGGTTTGTTCTTTTTAGGTATGTTAAATGAAAGTCCTTCTTCAATTTTTTTTCCATAACATTTCTTTTAACCCATATCTTTAACAAATATTTTAACACTGGCATATCATATCCCTGAAATAAATTCAAATTCCACATATATAAACTGATGGACATCAAATTCAGAAATATAAGCTATCTCCACCTTACCTTTTCCAATTTTGAAGATGTTCATTAGATGTGGATCACAGAGAATATGACTGTATCATGTTTTCCTTCTCGTTCCATCCAAATTAGAGGGCAAAATAGCCTAGATCCTAGCTTTTCAATCTGAGAGTGTGGTGGTACACCACCGGCCTACTGCAGGGGGCAACCTCTGTACCTGCAGGAGTGTAAGGGGACAGGACAACACCTGGCTGGCTGCCAATCAGTTGGCCTGAATGGATCAAGCCCCACCTGGTCAGGTGTCAATCACCCTCTGGGATACAAGCCTGTGCCGGCCTCCCGAGGCCTCACATTGAGTTGCTCCAGCCACAGCCAGCCTTGCTCTGTGGAGGTTTTTGTGGATTAAAGCCTGTTGTTCAGTCTTTACCTTGTGTGTGTGTGATTCTGGCTAACACTTTACAGTCACACTTAAAATGAAACACTTTCTCCAAGTGACCTCCATGGTTAGTCACAATCAAAATGAAGCACTTTGCTTCCCAAAAAGGCACAGGTCAATCCACTGAAAAGGCCTAGTCATTCACAGAGCATGTTTTGCCCTGAATTCCACAAAAATGGCTGTCCACAAGAACTGCTTCAAAAATTTGCTTTCTCTCCAGCAGTCAGAATAATTCTCCCTTTGCAAAATCACAAGGTCTTTGCAAATGTATCGAATTCTGGAACAGACTGTGACAAACCTTCCCTTAGTTCTTCCAATGTATCGAATTATCACTGGGCTGTGACTTCTGCTTATGTGAAAAGTTGAATCAAATCAAATCAAATAGCTTTTTTATTGTCATTGTACAAGTTATACAACGAGATTTATGACAGCAGTACAAGGTTACCAATGCAGCGACGCAACCACAGGCAGCACCACAGAAGTTAAATAAAAAATTTAATTTACAGTGCCGTATATGTCCTTTATGTGAATGGAGGGGGGAACATATACGGCACTGTAAATTAAATTTTTTATTAACTATGACCATTCAGTCCCTCCTGTCTATCCTATACCCTACAGTGATAATCCCATTTTTCTAAAACGGGAGCTCGTAATTAATACTGGACAGAAGGGTTTGTTATCAAACATTATTTTTATTAAAACACAACAATTAATAGAAAGCATGGGAATAAAGCACATACGCGCACAATATGAAAGATCTTGGGGGAAAAAATACACAATTTAATAAGACATATGTGCACAATGTATAAAGGAGCGTGGGAATAATGCTTAGTGATTGCCCTCACAATCTGGCAGACCTAGTGTCAAATCTAAGGTTAGGGTTCAGGTTAGTTTGTCAATATGCGGGCAGCGGGATAATCATCTGTCTTGTATTCACTGGTATCTCTGTCAGAGGTTCTGTTTCATTATAAACTGTCTCTTTTGGTCGGCCCATGCTTTCATTACCCTGTGCCTGTTTCTAGCTCTTAGTGGGATCAGTTGTTCATTCTTGTATGTTCTGGGGTAAGTTTATTGTCTGTATAGTGGGTGACCTTATATTCACACCTTAGCGTTAGGGTTAGGTGTGTGATTAGGGCTATGGAAGGCATGGGGTCAGGGTTCGTGTTAGGGTGAGGCTTAGCAGCCCACAGCAATAGAGCGCAGGCAGCAAACTGCTGGGACAGAGCAGGACAGTGGACTGCGGGAGAGAGCAGGCAGTGGTTTTTTTAAAAATTGCTAATATGCAAAGAAAATTAAGGTACATATTACGCTTTGATCTGAGTTGGTCCCAGACTGCCTGCAGTTTACTTTAGACAGCAGGCACTCCAGGAAATTGACAAGGGATCTAGGAAGTAAAATGTCAGAATTGGAATGGCATCCTCATTCCCGTTGCAAGCTTTTTACACAGCAAGCATTCCAGAAAAATAGGAATCATTTCCTGAAACTCAGCAGCTGTGTATATTTTAAAAAAAACATATCTGTCATGTCCTGGAAGTAACCAAAACATTATCAAGATCTGACATTCCCTTCACTTTTCCAAGATTACTAAAGCCAATTATAGTGCTATAGAAAGCATGGATCAAGCCTGCTTCCTACCTTACCTAAATGCTTCAGTAATTCATTGTGAGACTGAATTTAATTTTTGTAATTTGTTCAGTGAAACTGATCTTAAGCAGTGAAATAAAATGGATAACAATGACTTGGCAGCTTGTTTGACAAACAAAGCAAATTTGTTTTCTATTGAAGTTAATGATTTACACTGCAGTTCAAGACTATCCTCACCAATCCCAAACATACACAAACACATACAAAGAACCAACACAATGATCCATAAAGAAAAAGAATTCATTTGAATAGCATTCCTAGTTAATCATAAATTTTGACTCCACTGAACACTGATAAGATGCCATGGCCATTGCATGCTACACTGTATGAGTGGGAGACGTTTCTTTCTCATTGCCAGCGTGTACAGCCTGTAAAATTTAAAAAATTAAGGCAATCTCCCTTGTTTATCTTTCTGTTAGAGAAGGCTTTGGCAACCCTCGATGTCCCACCTTCTATGACGACTAAATTCTTTGGCTCAATTATGACTGAAATTTGTGAAGCTAAATTAAACAATTCACTCCTTTCAAGGATTTCCAGCATCCTAACATAGAGTTTTACTATTGAGGATTGTGTTGTAAAGCAAGGATAAGTTGGACCTTTAATTTGTGCCTGTTTAGCGTTAGGACCATTCTCTCTCCTACATTTTAGTGAACAAGTTAATGATGTATTGGAACACAGCCTCCAAACATGCAAATATGCAAGCTTCAATTGAGGTTAGTCTGACCTTGGTTCTTAATTGGAGGCAAAATATATTGGTGTTTCCCAATTATCCTGTCAATAAGCAGAAACCTTTTTAGAGGTGTGGTGCAACATTAAGATGATACAGCCTTAGTTGCCTTCACTCTGCACTAAAATTGGTTAGTTGTGGTCAGGGGATTTTGTGATGTCAAAAAAGGCTTGCTAGAATGCTTGATGCAGCTCCCCACATTTCCCTTGGAGTTATCAGACAGTGAAGATTATATCCATTGAATTTTTTAAAAAATTTAGATATACAGCATGTTAACAGGCCCTTCCAGCCCTCAAGCCAGTGCTGCCCAAATACACCAATTACTCTTTTACTCCTGGTACATTTTGAAGGGTGGGTCTAAACTGGGGCACCGGAGGAAACCTGCACAAATACAGGAAGAGTGTACCAACTTTTAACAGATGGAATCCACACTGCAATCTTGGGAAGCTGTTCTTCAGCCACAGGGAGGAAGTAGTTGAGGAGACCCTAACCATGACTTTCCCTGTGGCAGACAGCAGGGATCTCCCGTGTATTTACAACAGTTAAATTTGCCTCCTTTCTAGAAAATGTAATTCTTGACCCCCGGCATGTCTTCTTTACAGATGTGCAAGATATGCCTGTCTGAGTTTGTGTCTGAGGTTGCACTCTCTATGATGTGTTTGGATTTCATCAAGAATGCCATCTGTTTCCAAAACCATTGACTGTTTTCTATACCTTGGGAGCCACCTCAACATAAAGACTATGAAATTCACAGTTTCTATCTCAAACTTTGACTCTTAATTTGAGGAAAAATGTGGTTGAAGATCAAGCCAGTTTTATTAACCTCTGAAATTGTGCTGCCTATCAAGCCATTATCAGACATCACGGTCATTTTCAGCTTCCTCGCCTCAGGATGTGCCCTGGCTGCTACTGTTGGCGACTGCTGAATCTCACGTTTGATCGTTCATTGCATATCAAGGACGTCACCCAAGCTCCATCTTCAAGGAGAGAAGACCATTAACTTTTCCATCAGGCCACAAAAGCAGTAGAATGGCATAGACATTGTACTGCTCTTGTGCCAATAGAATGAATATATTGCAAACCTCCTTTAAACATGCTTGGAATGCTGGACTCCAGCCCATGATCCAATTGCAAGATGAACGTGCTTTGCTGCAGGTGCTACTCTTCACCAGCTTGTCTTGTTCATTCTCTCTTCTTTGTCCACCACCCACACTTCCCATTATTGCAGTATGCATTATTTTATGGACATTCCTCTCCTGCAGCTAGAAAAGTGTTGTTGGTATTATGGTTAACACCAGCAAAGATCACTTCTATATCATCTTGCAACACATCAGTTTTAGTGTGGTATTACACAGAAAAATGTTGTCTGTAAACTTTGTAGCTGCAATTCTTATTCTTCATGCATCTTTCACAATCATGGTAAAGAACCCCACTCTGCTGTATAAATGTACAAAATATAGCAAGGAGTAATTTTTAGACTCAGATGATAGGAGGCTCGGAGAGGTAGGATGATCTACAACTAGATGGCATGCATTTAAGGTGAGAAGGGAAAGATTTAAAAGAGACGTGACAGGCACCTTCTTTATCCAGAGAGTGGTGGGCCTCTGGAATGAGCTCTTAGAAGTGGGGAATATTATTATGTTCAGAAGACATTTTGAGAGGTTTAGAAGACAAACTGAACTACTTTGATCGACATGAACAAGTTAAGGCGAAGGGCCTGTGTCTATGCTGTAGAACTCTGACTCCCTGATTCGTAACGTCAGCACATTTGGTGGAGGCTGACAGTTCTATCTTGTATCCATGCATACTTGAAGCTAATGCATCCAGTGTGCAGAAGTGGTCCAGTTGAGAAGCCATTTGTGGATCACAAGACTACTTAAAATGGGCTCTCTGCTGTTGCTTGTTGTCCAGCATTGGAACCATTTAAGTGTGGTGTTTTATACATAGACATACAGCACAGCATCAGGAGGCTCTTCCGGCTAATGAGCCCATGCCTTCCAAATACACCAAATTGGTGTTTTTGAAGAGTGGGAGGAAAATCATGTAGACACAAGGTGAATGTACAAACTCCTTACACACAGTACAAGATTCGAACTCGGGTCGCTGGCGCTGTAACAGTGTTGCCCTAACTGTGCTGCCCGTGATATAATACTGGGAATCAAAAGTTTTTCAAAATATTAAATTGCCTTTAGTTCACTGTAAATGTGGCCTCATCAATGCCTTGTTTAACTGTAATATCGCGTCCCAACTTGTGCATTAAATGCCCTGACTAATGAAGGCTAATGCTCTATCTACTTGAGCTGTCACTTTCATGGAACAATGTACATAGAGCTCCAGATTTTTTTGTTCTATGACATTCTTTAGGGCCATGATTTGAATGACCAAAATGCAACACCTCACACTTCATAATTTCTTGGTCCACTTCCCCATTTGATCTTATGTCCATAAGTTACTGCAACATCTTCAGATGATTCAAGAACATGAAAATGCCTGCCAACAAGCTTAAAGATGGCTTCTTCCTTGCAGCTGTCAGGCTATTGAATGATCTCAACAGTTCTTTGAAGCAGCCCTTGCAATGTACTATGTGATCTTTCTCATTGCAACTATTTATGCTCCGTAATTGTGCTTTTGCCTTTGTATAGCTGAAGAGTTGACTTGCTGGCCTGCTCATGGAAGATGTCTTCTCACTATAACAGTTATAATATGACAAAAAAACTTGAATTCCATCTTGGTATGGGGAATTGATCTGGCATAGACCACAAGTAGCTGCAAAGATTTGTGAACATAGCTCAAGCCATCATGCAAACCAGTATCTTCTTCTATCAACGCTATCTGCTACCTTGGGAAAGCAGCAAATATATTACATTCCAATCTCATTTACACTTTCATCTCCCTCTCCCTGGAACTTTTCGCTTTGGAATGACTAAGGTTGAGAGTTAACATATAGAGGAATATAAGATTATGCGGGGCATGGATAGGATGGACACCCAGCACCCTTTTCCTGGGGCAACAATGGCAAATACCAGAGAACATTGTTAAAGAGAGCGGAGGAAAGTTTAGGGGCGAAGTCAGAGGTATGTTTTTTTTAATTCACAGTGCCTGGAATGCATTATCGGAGGTGGCGGTGGATGCTGGTACAATAGGCCCATTTAAAAGACTCTCAGAGAGGCGCATTGAAGTAAGAAAAATAGAATGTTATGGATGTGTGGTAGGGAAGTATTAGATTGTTGTGGAGTGGATTTAAATAGGTTGGCATAACATCATGGGTCAAAGGGCCTTTACTGTACTGCACTGTTCTATGTTCTCAGATATATGAATTTGAAAACGTGCACCTCCAGATACAAAGGTGTACATTTCCTTTTGTTATCAACCTTTTAAATAGACAACCATTATTTCTAGATGATGCCTTGCATGGTTTAACTGAACCTTTCTTTTTTTTCTTTAAAACTACCCTGCACTTTTGCTTTATTTGGCACTATACATTGAGCTTTTGTTTTATTAGGCCTTTCCACACCGCGGGTGAGCCGTGACCCTACTTAGACTTGGATGAAATTCCCGGGAAGGCTGGACCTCCCGGGTCTTTCGCTCCACAGTCCAAATTCCCTGTAATTTGCCCTACCTAGTGATGATGTAGTGAGTGATGCATTATGTACTCACAGGAAGTCCTACCGGAGGTCGGATCACTCAGTAATGGTGGCTGAGACTGACTTATCAACAGTGGCCCTTAAACTCTGTTCTGCAATAATGAGGCAGGCATGTACTGTGAGCAAAATTTTGAATGGCATCCTTGTAAATGCTGGAGAAACAAGAACGTGTATTTGCAGAGCAAACATGGAGATGGCTGCAAGCAGTGACACAGCACACAAGCGTTTACATCACGACACTTCCCCTGCTCGGCTATTTCCTGATTTCATACCGCAGGGAGAGGGTGGCCCAGGGAAATAATTACCCGGGCTGACATTTTCACACTGTCAGTTCACAGGAGGGTTCCCAGGAAACCCCATTTTACACAGCGGTGTGAAAAGGCCCACTTGAAACAGTACTTTAATTTTTGCACTACCTGATGTACGAAGTAGATATTGTATTTCCCGGATGCACAAAGGAAAACTTTTACCTGTATCTCAATGCACATAATGATAAACAGTTCAATTCAATTTTTTTAAATGGCGTGCGATTGGGGGGGGGTCAGAGATATAAGTGAGTTGAAATGATTTGTTGAAAATCAGGTTGGAAGGTTGAGAGGGGGATAGGTTCAGTGTCATGATGTAAGGGGATTTGGGGAAAAAAATAACAGGCCTCCCAGATCACTCCTGTTGGAGGAAGACCACCCCATTCCTGGAATGACGTGGGATGTTGATGATCACATATCAAGGTATAAAGTTCTTCCAGTTGCAAAATGACTGGCCGTACATAAACATCCTGATTGAGCCAAGTTTCTATTTTACTATACTGAGAAATGTTTTAGTTCACGTTCAGAACATTTCTTTCCCACAGAAATACAAAACCAAGGTTAAGTATAGGATTTCAATAACTTGGCCAGCAACATATTTAACATATTTAATCGAGAAATATGGCCTGGAATGTGATCAGGTAAAATTTCTATGTGAGTATTTGCCAAAAATAGTTGGCGCAGATTACGCTGATTTTAACAGGATTAATATGCAGTAACAATTGGTCTAGTAGAAGCTGATGCAGAAAATAAGAATGAGAAAGAGGAGACATGTATATGACACATCAAGGGAAAATGCCTTGTTCCCACTTTTGCTTGGGTTTACAGCTTATTTTATCGTTCTCTTTCTCTTGCAGCTTGATGTACATGTTTGTTATAAATCTTTTAATTATCATTGTGTCTGTAATCACATATTCAAAGCTGCTTCCTCTGGTAACCTCACCCTGCTTCCCAATTTGTCCTTTAAGTAAGTTTTCAGTTGGTGGTATGCAAACATTGTACTGTGAGTTATACCATATTTGTACTTCATTTATTCAAAAGATAATAAATTATTTCCCAAAAAACAATTTTCTATTCTTTTGATCCCTTTTCTCTCCCATTCTCTAAAGGAAAGGCTATCTATTGTGAAAGAGATTAGTTGATTTTGCGTCAATAATAATTTTGCAAGTTGGTCATTTGTTTTTTTCATTTCTACGTGAATCTTCTTCCAAATGTTGAGCAGATGGTGCAGTACATACATGGAACATAACAGAGAGGGCCTACCGTGGACCTCCACCCGCTAAAATGATAGAATAAGAAGACGAAATGAACTGACCCAATGTGTAAAAGTAGATGACACAATTTTCTTGTTTATTTTTATTGTGTGATGACATTGTTTAATGGGTTTATTGTATTGTATATGTTGAACATTTAGTGGGTAGGGAGGGGGGAGGGAAGGGAGGGGGGAAAAGGGGAGAAAATGACACTGTGTATATTCAAGAGGGAAATGTTTGTGTGTATTTTGGTTAATATGGTTCATAGTGTGAAAAATGTTTAAATTTTTAAAAAAGGGAAAATGCCTTAATCCTCAATAGGCAGAAATCCATACCACTTTTCGATGTCATGCTCACTGACCTATCTCTCCTCTCTGTTGTATCTGTTCTGATGTTCCTCACGAGATGCAAATCAATAAAATTGCAGTCAGACTCTGAGAGGAACACATCACTTGGGATCATACAAGGGTATTCAGCAGGACAAGGGGCAGGTGAATGTGTGTATCAACCATAGTGGGAAGCAAACCACACAGCCTGAATAAAGGACTTTTCGGATGTCGTCGAGTGGAAATCCTCACCTTGAGAACATGTGCGGAGTGATAAGGAGAAACTGAGAAAAAGGGATGGTGTCCTTACAAGAGTCAGGGCAGGGGGAGGTGTAGACCACATAGCTGTGGGAGTTGATGGGTTTGTAATAAGTTGGACCTTCAATGTCCAGCAGAACCCAGAATAAAGTAGAGGTATGTTCCAAGTTCATGTTTACATTAATGATAGTATGTGTGGAAGTACAGTAATAGATTTTTTTGGCATGGGATCCAGCAAGTCAATCCATATATAAGTACAGCAGAATGAAACAGAACAGGAGTTATTCAGTGAAAGAATGGTTAGAATGAAGTATGTATGGACAACATTATTTTACTGATGTGTGGTTCATTCAGTAGTCTGATGGTAGCAGAAAATAAACTGTCATTGAATCTGGTGGTAATGCTGATGAGTTTAATATCATGTATGATGTAAATTTGCACTGAAATTCTTGCTGCAGCCAAACAGATCTTCTTTGGCTTGGCTTTGCGGACGAAGATTTAGGGAGGGGTAAAAGTCCACGTCAGCTGCAGGCTCGTTTGTAGCTGACAAGTCCGATGCGGGACAGGCAGACACGGTTGCAGCGGTTGCAGGGGAAAATTGGTTGGTTGGGATTGGGTGTTGGGTTTTTCCTCCTTTGTCTTTTGTCAGTGAGGTGGGCTTTGCAGTCTTCTTCAAAGGAGGTTGCTGCCCGCCGAACTGTGAGGCGCCAAGATGCACGGTTTGAGGCGATATCAGCCCACTGGCGGTGGTCAATGTGGCAGGCACCAAGAGATTTCTTTAGGCAGTCCTTGTACCTCTTCTTTGGTGCACTTCTGACACGATGGCCAGTGGAGAGCTCGCCATATAACACGATCTTGGGAAGGCAATGGTCCTCCATTCTGGAGACGTGACCTACCCAGCGCAGTTGGATCTTCAACAGTGTGGATTCGATGCTGTCGGCCTCTGCCATCTCGAGTACTTCGATGTTAGGGATGAAGTCGCTCCAATGAATGTTGAGGATGGAGCGGAGACAACGCTGGTGGAAGCGTTCTAGGAGCCATAGGTGATGCCGGTAGAGGACCCATGATTCGGAGCTGAACAGGAGTGTGGGTATGACAACGGCTCTGTGTACGCTTATCTTTGTGAGGTTTTTCAGTTGGTTGTTTTTCCAGACTCTTTTGTGTAGTCTTCCAAAGGTGCTATTTGCCTTGGCGAGTCTGTTATCTATCTCGTTGTCGATCCTTGCATCCGATAAAATGGTGCAGCCGAGATACTTCATTACAAAAGACCAAATTGAATTAAAAAGAGCCAATAAATACAAAAGATAGATAATAAATAGAGTCAGAGATCTATAGCACGGAAACAGGCCTTTTGGCCCAACTCATTGATGACGACCAAGCTGGTCCCATTTACCTACATTTGGCCCATGTCCCTTTCCTATTCAAAAGTCCGTATCTGTCCAAATGTCTTCAACATTTCAATTATCCCCACCTCTACCACTTTTTTTTTTTGACTCCTCAAACACTGAAGTCTGTCTTAACCAGCGATCTGTAGGCTGCTTTAATGTTGGATAAAGGATTCAACTTTTCCTGGGCTGTTGTCATGTAATTGATCTTCCACCAATTTACCCAACTTTTCTAACTTTTCATTGTTACTGATCTTCCCAAGCACCAACTCCATAAATTGTTTTCCCATCTCACTGATCATGTCCCACCTGACTATCCTCTCCAATCACCCAGACCTTACCCCTATTCAAATCTTTCCCTCTAATCCTACCCCACACTGCATACCAAAATACTTTCTCTGCAATTCCACAGTTTTTGGAATGGTGAGAATTTACAGAGCTTTTGTACAAAAGTGTGCACATATACAAGCTCTTCTGCAAGCAACTCCTTAGGCTTTATACAGATTTCTCATTCACACACACACACACACACACTGTCTCTCTTTTCAGGCCATAATCTGCTAGTAAGCTGGCTATTGCGTAGTAAAAGAAAAATTGTAAATAAATCTTTGCAGCCTTAGTTAGTTTGTAAAATTAGCAACTAAATGAAATGAGGTACGTCTAAAATGAATGAGAGAGCATGATGTTGATAACTTTAGTGATTATATTTCCATCATTTTATTGAATAAAACATGGGTTTTGCTTAATGCCAGACACTAGCCCTTTCAAACTGCAGCACCCAGATAGCCCTCCTGGGATCTGGGTGCGATTACAGGGTCTCGGGTGCAGGATTCACCTTTCAAATCAAAGGCGGACCTACCTGTTAAATCACCAATCTGGCGATTTAAGGGGACTCCCGCCCCCGTGATAAGATGGTGAATGACATGTAACACACTTACTCTCACAAACTCCCTTGTCAGCCTCTGATTAAAATGTATTGTCTGAAATGTGATTATTGCAATATCCCGCCACCCGACATATCCCCATAAATTACATACATTAATGTATTAGAAGTCTGTTCCTTCCATTCCATTTGCGGCTTGAAGGTGCAGGGGGCTGCCAGCAGGGCACTCAGCAGACAACTGCTGGTGGGTGTGGGTGATCGTGGTGGGCTGCTGGCGGGGCAGTCTGCAAAAACCAGGGTGGGCTGCTGGTGGGGCAGTCAGTGGGTGACCAGGGCACCCAGGGGGCTGGGGATGTCTTTGCACTCACCGGAATTTCATGACGTCACCAGAGTAAGTGGGTCATCCATTTTTGATTTCAAATCGGCCACGGAAGAGACCTGAATATGTTTAATTGGGTTGCCTGACCACCTCTGAGGTAGGTCAGGGACAAGGTTAGATTCTGACCAAATTGACCCAATTGGACCCTTTCAAATTGCCACATAACTCGAGTGCTAACTGTGCAAATTGCCCGGTTAATCTCATTTTACATGGCAGTTTGAAAGGGCCTGTTGATATTATGTGTGGCTCTCACCACGGTTGGTTTAAGGTTCCTTGATCCTGCACATTGCATATCCATCCATATTTTAAATTCAGACAGACCAGTGTACTCCTAAGTAATTATTTATAGAGATTATTGCTTTCTTCAACAAGTCAATGCAAAAGGCAGTTAAAGCATTTACCTTGCCTTTAGTGGCTCTGTAGTGTGTTATGAGCGAGCATGGCAAAGAGACTGAGACATTAGGCTGTGAGCTGGAGAATTCTGCCTTTAAGCCCGTCCTCAGTTTTGCCTATAATGTCCCAGCGCTTGAGTCCCGATGACGCAAGCATGTACATGACCTTTTGGTCTAGACAGGAAGTGATGGTCATGTGACACCATCCTTGCCATGGCTTCCCTGCAAACGTGCATAGCCACTTCCCCATTTTAAAGGCGACAGTGATTGGGGGGAGGGTGGAGGTTTAAAGGAAACTGGTAAAGTAACTGTTAATGCCATCCAGTTGGAGGGTGCCCAGTCAAAGATGAGGTGTTGTTTCTCCTATTTGCGAGTGGTCTCACTTTGGCAGTGTGTGAGACCATGCACAGACATGTCAGCAAGAAAATAGTACAAGGAAACAAAATGGGTGGCTGCTGGAAGATCCACACTATTGCAGCGGACAGAGCTGAGGTGCTCAATGAAGTAATCTCTCAGTCTGCGCCCAGTCTCTCTGATGTAGAGGAAATCACAACGGTGTTTACTACAATCACAGCGTCTGATGTTTTCTGCATTGTTTCATAGAATGATATGGTAACGTTCTCTTAATATTTTGCTTACAGATGTTTTTGTTAGATATAAAGTAAAAAGAAAAATTAGAGGTCAAAATAAATAAATTTTATATATGCCTGTGAGCGTATCATAATACCATCAGAAATCAGGGCAAATTTTAGTCTGCACATGAAAAATAAAGTTCAAGTGCATTGACATGTAATTGCAATTAAAGCAGAGGATGTAGAGATTTTTCACAGTATCACTTTAGAACCATACTTTAAATAATTAACTATAATTTGCATGGGTTTGACTTATCATGCTTATTGCCAGACTCATCTGCCGACTGTATATTCCAGATTTTATCTAAGAACATATAATTAAATTTTGCAAAGTCCAGCTAAAGGAAAAAAAAATGGCTAGTGTCAGGTTATCCTCAGGCAACTTTTTTGATTTTTACTGAAGAAGTCACTACAATCGGTAGGTTCCCAGCTGAACCGCTAGAAGAGAAGGAAGAATAAGAATAATGAGGGCTGTGCAGGCAATTCTGACTAGCCCACAATGCCAGCTTGATCAGCATAGGTGAGTTGAGCTGAAGGGTCTGTTCTCTGCTAATTTTTGTTACTTCTGTTGTAATCTTTCCAGCTTGATTCTAATATTTGAAACCTCTTCTGCAGTTCATTGGGGTGAGTGACAACTTACTAGTTCGGCAATTCAGATGTAGCTCATTGGGCCAACATGGGATCCACAGGTGGGGTGGAGCAGTAATTGTGTGGGGAGAATGGTAGTTGTGTGTTCCTACTGCAGTTTTCACTGCATGTTCTCTGATGCTCAATGTTGACTGTTCATGAGCCAAGGAATTCCACAGGTTTGCTCGGATGAAACATTTTTTTCAAAGAAGCTGAGACCAGAGGGACCAGACATGAATAATTTCCTCTCCTCCCCAATAGTGCCTTTCTTCAGCACAGGTCTAATCTCCGATGATACATTCACGGACGTATCAGGTTCATTTATTTTGATTTCTGTGTATTATTTTTATCTGATTAAAACATTTAGTAGCTCAATCCTGTATGATGCAATGTTGCAATTTTATTACACGGTTCAGCCATAGGACAAAGAAGAAGCCTGATCTTCTCAGGACATTGCTGTCAGACATGTCAACCATGTGGCTCACCCAAAAAGAGTCAGCAAAATATAATTAAGGTCTCTGTGCAAGAAATATTGGCCTGGGTCACCTAACTACAGGAAAGATATCAATAAGATTGAAAGAGCACAGAGAAAATTTACTTGGATGTTGCCGGGACTTCAGGAACTGAGTATCAGGGAAAGAGTAAACAAGTTCGGACTTTATTCCCTGGAGCATAGAAAAATGAGGAGAGATTTGTCAGAGGTAAAATTGTAAGAAATGTAGGTAGAGTAAACACAAGTAGGCTTTTTCCACTGAGGGTAGGTGAAATACAAGCCAGAGGGCACAGGTTAAGGGTAAAAGGGAAAAGGTTTAAGGGGAATTTCTTTACACATAGTGGGAGTTGGAACAAGGTGCCAGGTGAAGTGGTGAATGTGGGTTCATTTTTCACATTTAAGAAAATATTGGACAGATACATGGATGGGAGGTGTATGGAGGGCGAAGGACTGGGTGCAAGTCAATGGAACTAGCCATAATAATAGTTGAGCATTGACTAGAAGGGCTGAAGGGTCTGTTTTCTGTGCTGTTCTTTGGGAGGGGCACTGGCATTAGTTTAATGCCCCTTTATAGGATGATTAAACAGCATTGGTGTATATTGGTTGCCTGTGTTTAAAAGATCATTTCTCTGAAGTGTACAGGAGGAAGGTGGGGAATACTGCTGCCTGGTTGGTCGTGGTCTTTGTTCCTTGATCTTCATGCATTTTCCTTCCAACAGCTTAAGTTTCTGCTGATGCATTGGGGAGGGGTATTTGCCATGTCGGCCTTGGCTGAGTCATAGCTCCCAGGATGGCAGAACACAAGATTGCAGCGGTCACGTCGGCTCCTCACAATGGTGAAATCCCCAACCCGCTTCATTGTATCTATAATCAGGAAACACTCATCAAAATATAAAACTCAAACTGGAATTTTTTTGGAATATTTTATTTATGATTTTCCAAACTTGAACTCAAACTGTTATCAACATCATCAGTGTCAATGTTAACAGTATCAGGATTGACTACAACGTACAGTTATCCATTTTATACAGTTTTCTGCAGAGATCAAGCTCTTATCATCTCCCTTGCATGCCAACACCCATATTTAACACTTAACGTTTAACTAACCACAATTACACAGGACATTAAGGACTCTCACAACAAAGGCGTGAAATTTATATTGGGATTTTGTGGGTTTGTCACAGCATAGCAGTCAGAGCTTAGGCTGCTTTCTTGACTTTGCCTGGTTGGGATGAGATGGACCCACCTAGCGGCTGAGGAGTAGACGGGGAAGGCAGGGCGGCGAGATACATAGACCACCTATCGTCGTGTTCCTATGGAGTTTAAGTATGGTTACCAATTTTTTTTTTAAGTATTGTATTTTTTTCCTTAATTTGTAAGTGATCTTTTCCAGTGGAACACACTTTTGCATGCAGTGCTCAGACATGAGTCGATTTCCAGTTAACCGCTATGCACTTCCTGGCCACTGCCAATGCGATCATTACAAACCAGAATTTCAAATCAGTGGATTGGATTGCTCAGATTCTCTGTACTTTAAACCTACTGAAGCATGGAATGCGGACTGCTGCAAACTGCAAAGGACTCACAGGAGATGCATGGGAGGCCATCAGAAACACTGCTGGAGAAGACAGAAGCATAAAAGCATGGGCCAGCATCGGAGTTAGACTGAGAGTTAACCCTTGCAAACCTGCACTCCTTACTTTCTTACTCTCAAATATAAGATTGCCAGAGAAGAAAATGGATTATCTGAGGATGCACCTAGACCAGAGAACTGCAGGGCTGCTGTGCTCTGATGATGACAGAAATGTAGCTCCAGGACACCATTCCAGACTCAGCAATGTAACTGGATTGCCTTATCCTTCAGAGCAGACAGAGGCACTGCTGCGTCTGGCAAGACTCAAGGAGGGGGAATGTGCATTTACATCAACAAGAACTGTTCTCTGTTGTGAAGACCTTCTGCTCAGCAGAGATAGAGTACCTCCTGGTGAAATGCAGACTCTTCTACCTGCCCAAGGTATTTTCGGCCACACTGATTGCTGCAGTCTACGTTCCACCATGAAGGAGCTTCATGGTGCCATCTGTGAAGCCCAGACTTCCCATCCTGATGGTGCCATGATTGTTACTGGTGATTTCAATCATGCCAAGCTGAAAATGGTCATACCACAGTTTCAACAGCATGTCAACTTTGCCACCTGGATTGGATGTACACCAATGTTCCTGGTGCAAACAAGGCTGCACCTCATCCTCACATTGGTTACTTGGATCGCATATCTATACTGCTAACCCCAGCATACAGATTGCTGGCAAAGCAAACTAGGTCAATTCACAGGGAGATCAGAACATGGTTGGGGTGGGGCGGGTGCCATAGCTGTGCTGCACGATTGCTTTGAGACTACAGACTGGAGCTGTTTCTGCCAAGGCTGAACTCTCCAGTTCAATCTGGAAGGCAAAGAGAGGGTACACGCAGAAGACCCACAAACAGCTATGCGACACCAGCAACACAAGGTGCATGTGGCAAGGGATCAAGACTATAGCGAATCACAAGTCAACCTTGCAAATTAAGGACAATTACGCCTCCTTTTCAGACAGACTGAACGCCTTCTATGCACGCTTTGATGAGAAGAACAGGATGATGCCAAAGAAAGCTCTATTTCCCCACCGGATGAATGGGCCCCTTGCATAGTTGCGGCCGGGGTGAGAAGAGCTCTATCCAAGGTAAAGCCACTACCTGGTTGGGAACTGAAGGACTGCACAGACCACTTGACAGAGATCTCCATGGACATCTTCAACCTCACTGCATCAGTCCATCATTCTCACAGTGTTCAAGACAGCTGCTATCATCCTGGTACCCAAGAGGGTGACAATAACAGGCCTCAATGACTACTGCCCTGTGGCACTGACATCCACCATTATGAAATGCTTCTAGCACATGATGATGGAATGCATCAAACTTCACCTCCTAGAGATGCTGGACCCATTTCAAAGAGACCATTCCAAAGACTGTTGTTCATCGATTTCAGCTCTGTATTTAATACGATTATTTCCCAGAGGCTGGTGGAGAAGCTGTCTTCGATGGGACTCAACACACCTCTCTGTAATTGGATCCTGGACTTCCTGACAGGGCTGCATGCTCAGATGACTCCTGTTCATGCTACTTAACCAGATCCAGCATTACCAGATCCAGCTCCAACAGTTTGCAGATGACACAAGAGTAGTTGACCTTGTCAGCAACAATGATGAGTCACACAACAGAGGACCAGGAATGACCACCCTCCACTACACATCAACAACTCTGTAGTAGAGAGTAGAGAGCATTAAATTCCTTGGAGTTTACTTAAGTCGTGACCTATCATAGACACTCAACATCTCCTCATTTGTCAGGAAGGCACAACAGACACTGCACTTCCTGAGAATACTGAAGTGGGAAAGGCTACTGGCCAACCTTCTATAGGAGCTCTGGCCGGCTGCATCACAGTATGGTATGGTTGCTGGAAAAAAACCGAACTGCGGTCAATCCACAGGACCATCACTGGCGTCTCTCTCCCCACCCCAATTGACGTGATCTACTAGCATTGTTGTCTGAAGAGGGCACGCAAAATAATTGAAGACCCTTTCCACCCTGCACGCAGCATCTTTCAGCTGCTCCCTTTGGGGAAGAGATACAGGAGTATCAGAGCCAGCACCACCAGGCTGAGGAACAGCTTCTTCACACAGGCAGTGAGCAACCAAAGGAACTCTGCTCACATTAAACATCTGAGAATCGCATATGTATAACTCAAAATGTATTTATTTATTGGTATAGATAAAATACTTGTCCTGCATATGATTGTCTGGTTGTGTGTTATATCTGGTGTTTTGCACCAAGGACTGGGGAACGCTGTTTCATTGGGTTGTTCTTGTAGAATCAGATGTCAATAAACTTAAGAGGTACTGTAGATGGTAGATGATCTGTTTTACGGATGCTTGGTATAATAACTATTTTTCATGCTTCAGTGAATGAATTGACAATGATTTGCAGCTCAGCCTCTGGATATACACTGGCAAACTGAGAGCATCAGTGTGATATTGCAATGACTGAAGCTAGTGTGACCTTGGTTCTGGTACGGAACGTAAATAGGTTGAACATTCCCTCATTATTCTGAAGACTAAATCCAGTCCATCAGGAAGCCTGTTGGAGGTAAGGTAGAACATTGTGGCAAGAAAGATGGAAAAAAATCAGAAGGGATACAGCCATGCTTGACCAGGACTGAAGATTAAGAAAAGAGTGTATAGACTAGTTATGCTCATTGGAATTTAGAAGAATGAGAGGGGATCTCATAGAAACATAAAATTCTGACAGGACTCAGAAATGTGATGCAGGAAGAATGTGATGATGGGGGAAGTCAAACGCCATCCTGTTCTTTGCTTATTCCTTGAAGAAAGTCTGGCCCGAAACATTGGCAATCTTTCTTTATCTCCTATGGATGCTGCAAGACCGGCCAAGTTCGTCCCACATTTCTGTCTGTTTTTACGTAAGATACACTAACTGCACTAGTACAAACTAACTTGCCACATTGTTATAAATTGGAAAAAAGAGATAATACATGTGAAAGGTTGGATAAATATTCACAAAGTATATAAATCTTCGTCCGCGAAGCCAAGCCAAAAAGAAAAAAAAGACATAATTTTGTGTTTGTTTGTGGAGCAATGGATGTGCATTATTGATTTTTAAACCAAGCAAATATAATGGAGATGAATTTCTTCATTTTCATTGATGGAGAAAAGTGTGTATACACGAAGCACATTAGAATTAGCTGTCATTGGGAATAAGAGGAATTTGACAAGTTTGGATGTCTGCAGCTTTGTTTTTGAGCAAGGTGGGGCAGCCCTCATGATTTCTGGTTTTAAAAAAGCCTGAGGTGGTTTTCAGACTTGCTGCTTGTATGAAGACAGCAACATCTCACACAACACAAAAGACCTGTAATAACTTGCTTCAGACTGCAGCTGTTCAATCTGGCTCTGGGGCCTAGAACCAAATTGAAGATTTGTATGCATTACTGAATGACACACAACCATGTCTGTGTGTGGCCAGCATAATAAGCTCTGCTTCTCATTTTCAACACCATGAGTCCCTTGAAAATCAGTAACAGATTCGTTTTCAATCTTACCGACACCCATGATGGGTTAGCAGGAATAGGATATTATCGTGACACCACACTCACCTCCTGTTTTCTTAGCTGATCGGGTACAGGGTTGGGGAACTGGTTGCATTGGGATAATTGTGTATGGAAATCTCAGTACATTGATGCCACATCCCATCTGGATTAAATCCATAGAGTGACACAGAGAAACAAAAAGACAGCAGATGCTGGAATCTTGAACAAATGATGGAAGAACTTAGTGGGTCAGGCATCATCCATGGGTAGAAATAGTCAATGTTTCAGTTCTCTATATTGAGATTGAAATGGGAAGAGTGGAAAGCGAGGATCAAAGATACTCTGACCTTGTTCTGGCTGGAGGGAGGGTGGAAGCCCAAGAAATGGAAGTGATACAGTTATGGGCTTTATCAAGAACTGTAAGGGGGAATCCCCATTTATAAATGAAAGAGAACATTTTGGATGTCTGGAGTGGAAGGTCTCATCCTGGAATCTGATGCAGCAGAACCAAAGGAATTGGGAGAAAGGGATTTCATCCTTACAAGAGACAGGGTGGAAGAAGTGAAATCCAGGTAACTATGGGGGTCAATGTGTTTGAAATAGTTGTGCTCTCAATAGATGTCCACACCCGTATCTCCTCTATTTCTCATTCTTCCACCTTCACCCCACCTCCCACAGGCAAAACAAGGACAGAATGCCTTTGATCTTCATTTTCCACCCCATCAGCCTCCACATCTGACATTTCTGTCAACTTCAGTGTGATCCCAGCACCAGCCATATCTTCCCATCTCCACTCTTCTCCACTTTTCCAGAGATCAGTCTCTCTGAGACTCCCCAGTCCACTCTTTCCTCCCTCTCCCATCCTTAAACATACCCTGCTGTAATCATAAAACATGTAAAACCTGTCCCTACATCTCTCCCTCACCTCCATCCAAGACCACAAACAACTTTTTGGTGAGGTAGGCATGTCATGCAACCTAATCTACTGCACTCTCTCATCAGTGAGAGTAAATGTAGATGGGGTAGCTTCTTCACTGAACACTCTGCCCATAGGTCTAAATTTCATATCCCAGGAGCCAACCACTTCATCACTATTCCCACACTGATATGCCTGTCCTCATATATTGCCAGGATGAAGCCAAATGTAACTTGAGGTACAGCACATTATATTTCTCCTGGAGAGTCTTAAACCCAACAGTATGAACATTGATTTTTTTTTACTTTTAGGTAACCATTCTTTTCCCCCCTCCCCCTGCCAGCTCTCTCTGGTTCTGTTGTGCACGGTTGTTTCATTCTTACTTTTCTATCTAACCTTCCCCCTCCTAGTCATCTCTCCCTCTGTCAGTTTCTCCATCTTTCTCCCCTTCTGTTCAATTCCCTATCTCCCTTTGTTTGCTCCTTGATATCATTGATATCACTCAATAAAGAATCCTGATCTGAAATGTTGACTGACCATTTTTACACACAGATGCTGCCTGACCCACTGAGTTCCTCCGTTGAGATCTTGACATGTTCATGTGCCTCATCCAATACTCATTTCATTTTGTTTGGCTTTACTCAATGCCCATTACAAAACACTGGGATAGACCCAATACATTTTCCTAACTGCTAAGCTTGATCCAACATCCAGAACAGATTAAGTTGAGTAGTTTGTTAATAGAATAAGAGGGGATCTAAATGAAATTCATATAATTCTGACAGAGCCAGGTAGATGGTCAGGAGGATGTTTCCACTGGCTGGAACAAGGTGAGGGAGGATGGGGAGGGGGGCGGAGTCACACCATCTGGTTGCAGGATGAGAGATTTATTACTGAAATTAAGGGAATTTTTTTCATTTAAATGGTGGTGAATGTGGTTCTGCAGAATATTGTGGAGGCAAGTTGCTGAATATACTTAAGGAGGAGATAAATTTTGAAACACAAAAGGCATCAAAGACTATAGGGATTGAGTTGGAAAATGGGCCATAATCATATTGAATGGCAGGCTCAAAGGGACAAACAGCTCGCTCCTGCCCTTCCATTTCTGTTCCAACCTGCTGGGCCAAACATAGTAGTATTCAAAACTAAGTTACACCTTCTGGTTCCAGAAAGAGACAATTTTGCAGCATTAAAATGATGCTGGAATTTAAACTGGTCAAGGCCTATACTGGCTGAGTCACAGGGAAGGAGGCTACCTACTTCCAAGTTCCCCACCATCTTATCCTGAATTTGTCATCTGCTCTTCCACGTCAGCCATGAATAGGCTTCAGTTTGTGCATCCTAACTCCAGAAATATCTCCATTTTCCTCCAGAAGCAAAGTAAAACCATTCCTGGAAAAGCTGCATTCACAAAAATTGAATATTTTCATATTCAATTACAATCTGCGTTATCTATACAACATAATTATGCATTTCCTCTGTGGTCACCTGTCCCTGGAGATCGAAATGAGTGCCTTCCAGTGGAGAAACAAATGAAGCACACTACTTCAAATACAAAGTAACAGCCCCATCAAGAAGCACTCCACTCCAGGAGACCTGGAAAATCCTGGAGATACACACCAGGTCAGGCAGCAGCCATAGAATGTAAATGATACTCAACGTTTTCATCCTGAGCCCCTCTTCAGAAGTGCTGAGAGTTAAGTGGAAGCAAAAAGGTGAAAGGGGTAAGGGGGAGGAAGACAGGTCAACGAGGTAAAAGGTTGATGCAGGTGGGAGCTAAGAAGTAATTGGGAGGGAAGAGGTCTGAAAGATTCAAAATTCCTTTTATGGTTATTAATACCCCAAAAAATGTAATATACATGAAATTAAATTAATTTTTCATGTTGTAAGGGAAACAACGAGTTGCCATTAACATTGCCCAGTGTCCCCAATAATGAGAGATATAGAAGCAAAAGAGAATTCTTTCGGAGAAATTGAAAGTCCCTGGATTCATCTCCAATGCTTTTGCAACCTTTGCAGCCTCAGAGGCTCCTGTTGAATTCATAGGCATCCCGAATGCCAGATCCAATCCTTCAATCAGGAAGCTTTCAGTACCTGAGCCCTTGCCCTCAGGAACCTCTTGAATCACGGTTCCAATACCAGTCTCCAGCAGTCCACAGATAGGTGCAAGCCCTTTAACCACAAGTCACCAACAGCCCCAGCCTGCGTGGATCCTTCAGCTGCTGAACCCCTTCCTGGTCTACTGCCATGATCACCTTCCTGAATGGTCGAATTTTAGCTTATCCTTCTCAACAGGGGAGTATTTTCCCATTTCTGGTGCCCAGCACTGGTCTGCTGCTCCCCTGGAATCTAGCCCCACCCACTGTGGTGAGCAGCCCAGCACAAGTATCACTATCTTAAACCAGACCTCTGTGGTTACAAGGTTTTTGTTTTAAAAAAAAAGCACAGTCTTGCTTCTTTAACATCCTGTTTAAATCCTCTATGGAGCATCACGATCAGGAAGTAGGACCCTACAGAGTAGTGCTGCCTCTCTGCTTCCCAATCTCCAGGGTCTACACTAGCAGAAGGCTGTGGGCAGCTAGAGAAAAGGATACAGGCAGATGAGGAAAAGAGAGGGACCAGAGGAGAATTAATAACAATTGGAGAAGACGATATTGATGCCTTCTGGTTGGAGACTGCCAAGACGAAATATGAGGTATTGTTCCTCCAGAGTGCAGGTGGCCTCAACCTGGCAGTACCTGAAGGCACTGACAAACACGTCAGTGTGGCACTGGGGTGTGGAAATGAAGTGGTTTGCTACTGTAAGGTCATTGTAGTTGTGGGCAGAATGAAGGTGCTGAACCAAGCGTTGTCCCGTTTTCCCGATGTAGAGGAAGCTGCATCTGGATCACCAGATGCAGTAAATGACCCTCACAGATTCACAGGTGAAGTGTTGGTTCACTTTGAAGGAATCGGAATCAGAATTGAGTTTATTGTCAAGAATGTGTCAGGAAATTTGTTGTTTTGTGGCAGCAGTATTGTGCATTAAATCTGCAAAATTGCTACGAATTACAGTTCTGTAAATACAATATTTTTTTTAAAACAGTGCAAAAAAAGAAAAAAAGTGTTCATTGTCCATTCAGAAATCTGATGGTGAAGGGGAAGAAGCTGGGTTTTTTTTGTAACGTTGAGTATCTTCAGACTCCTATACCTCCTTCCTGAGTAAAAAGGGAATGGCCTGGATGGCAAGGGTCCTTGATGATAGAGGCTGCTTTCTTGAGATGTCACCTTTTAAAGATGTCCTAAATGGAGTGAAGGCAAATGTCTGTAGCCTTTCCTGTTATGAGGATTAGCACCTCCATGCCAGACAGTGATGCAACCAGTAGAATGGTCTCCACGGTGCACTTATTTTAAAAAATTGCAACATACCATATATGTTGTTGCATAAGATGTCGGGTATAGGATGACCCCTGGAATTTCTATTAAAAATGTTGGTTTTAAGTGATACCCTTGGTATAAAAGTGGAGAGCCAGTGATATTGCATCTGCTGTGGCAAATTATAGTGAGTACAAGTTAATTCTGGCCATGAACAATCTTTCAAGCATTTCATCACAGTTAGATGTGAGTGCTACTGGACGATTGTCATTGAAGCAATTCATTCTGCTTTTCATGATCGATGCCCTTTTGAAACAAGTGGGAACCTCTGACTGCAGCAATAAGAGGCTGAAAATGCTCTTTGGGCTGTACCCTGCCAGATACACCATCAGAGCCTGATGCCTTGCGAGGGTTCACCCTCTTGAAAGATGTTCTAATGTTGGATTCTGAGATATGCGTGTATCACCAGCTTCTGTGCGGGGATTCTCATTGGTACCATTGAATTCTCATTTTCAAAATGAGCATTAAAGATAATCAGCACCTCGGGGAGTGATGCATCACAGCCATGTATGATGTTGGGCTTTGCCTTGTAGGGTGTAACCCCTGCCATAGTGGCGAGTATCTGATTCTGTTTCTAGTTTCACTCAGAACCGCCTCTTTGCTGTTAAGATAGCATTTCGTAGTTTGTACACGGACTTCCTATAAAGATATGGATCATCATCTCAAACACTATTGACTTAGCCATCAGCAAGTCACAAATCCTTTGTTTCAACTGCAGCTTTTGATTGGGGTACTCATGGTATGCGTGCGTGGGCATACACTCATCCACACAGGTCCTGATGAAGTCGGTGACAGCTGTGGCATATTCATTCAAGTTTAAAGATTAATCCTTGAATATGGTCCAGTCCCCCAACTCAAAGCAGTCCTGCAAGCGCTCTTTGGCCTCCCTCGACAATACTTTCATTGTCTTCACCACTTGTGCTGTAGTCCTCAGTCTCTGCTTAAACACTGAGAGAAGACGTACAGCCAGGTGATCAGACTTGCCGAAGTACAGGTGTGGGATGGTTCAGTGGGCGTTCTTGATGATGGTGTCCCAGTGTCTCCTCTGGTTCCGCAGGTAATATGTTGATGCTAGTTTGTCAAGGACTTCTTCAGGCTGGCCTGGTTGAAGTCCCCTATAATGATAGGGAAGGCATCAGGGTGTAGTCTCATAGCTGCTGATTACAGAGCTCGGTCCCTCAAGTGCAAGCCAGATGTTAGCAAGTGGCGGTAATGTAGACGGCAACCAGGATGATGGCAGAGAACTCCATCAGAAGATAGAATGGATGACAATTGATCCTCAGATGTTCCAAGTCAAGGGAGCAGGACTGGGACATAACTATCATGTTTTGCACCATGATGAATTGATGATGAAACAAACACCACCGCCTCTGCCTTTACCTGACGCCAGTTTCTCAGTCTGCAGTGCTATGTCTGGAATCCTCTCATTCATTCCCATTCCAGTGAAACACATCACACAGCAATCTGTGATGCCCCTCTGCTGCTGCAATCTGATGCAGAGTTCGCCAGTTTATTTGCTAAAGATTGTACATTAACTCTACGAGTAATCTCAGGTTTTCTTGTTAATAAAATCTTCAGATGATCAAATGCAAATTTCTCATGTCATTCTGTGGGAAATTAAAGTGTAAACACGCAAGTTAATTAATTGACACTTCAAAGGGGATTTTAACTTCCTCCACCTGGCTGGTGTTCCATGAATACTGTACATATAAATTAAGGCTGAATAATGGACATAGAAGCCAAAAAGCATTTTAATGCCATTCCTGGTGGAATGCACTTCAGCCATGTTCAATAAAACCTGTCTCACAAGAAATAGGGGTGGTTACAGAGTAGGAAGGAAATTACTTTTTGTGGAGAAGAAAAACATGTTCCAGACTTCTCTCACCACCCCACCTCTCCTTTCCATTTTACATTCCCGAGCTCCCTCTCCCTGCTACATAAACAAGTAGTGCCAGGATACTTTCCAAATGGACTTTCTAAGTGGGAAGCACACCCCCCCCCCCCCCCACCTCGTCTTGAAAATAAGACTGGCCTCTTGCCTGTTCTGTAGACTGCCTTCCTATTCATTAATGTTCCTCGCATTTTTTTCTGCAAAACTCTTCACAATAAACAAAATGTTGTTGCTGGAAGAACCGTGAGTATTTAATGTGACTGTTCATGAAATATTTGACAACCTGTGGGGGAAATGTAATAAGCTATTATTAAATCCAAAAAGAAAAACCTATTCAATTTAATATTATTTTGGTTCATTGGAAGAACTTGCACTGATTCCCATTCTGAGCTTGGTCACAGAATCTAAGCTCTCATTTACTGATAGGGTGCTACCTCTTTATTGTAACCTGCCTTTCCATTGAGATATAAAACTTGTGTATTTGAGAAGTGGACATGAATGATGAAATTGCACCATCTGACAAAAAGCAAAAAATTCTCCCCATATCTTTGCCAACCAATACCCCCAAAAATATATACATAAATCTTATTTGTTGGTTGGGAAACATTGATCCAGGAGATTTGGTTCTCATTTGCCTTGCAATAAATCCACTTACAAGACAATAAAAGCATAAAAACAAAAGAAATAGGAACAGGCCATCTTTCCCATCAAGCCTGCTCTGCCATACAATAAGATCATGGTTGATCTAGCCATGGGTGGAGTACACCGACATGAAGGTAAAACATGAAGGTCTGCGGACACCATGGTTAAAGTATAAATTCCATGCCGGAGAAACCCAGCAGGTCAAACAGTGTACTTTATTCTTCTCTCTTTGGCTTGGCTTCGCGGACGAAGATTTATGGAGGGGGTAAATGTCCACGTCAGCTGCAGGCTCGTTGGTGGCTGACAAGTCCGATGCGGGACAGGCAGACACGGTTGCAGGGGAAAATTGGTTGGTTGGGGTTGGGTGTTGGGTTTTTCCTCCTTTGCCTTTTGTCAGTGAAGTGGGCTCTGCGGTCTTCTTCAAAGGAGGTTGCTGCCTGCCAAACTGTGAGGCGCCAAGATGCACGGTTTGAGGCGATATCAGCCCACTGGCAGTGGTCAATGTGGCAGGCACCTAGAGATTTCTTTAGGCAGTCCTTGTACCTTTTCTTTGGTGCACCTCTGTCACGGTGGCCAGTGGAGAGCTCGCCATATAACACGATCTTGGGAAGGCGATGGTCCTCCATTCTGGAGACGTGACCCACCCAGCGCAGCTGGATCTTCAGCAGCATGGACTCGATGGTGTCGACCTCTGCCATCTCGAGTACTTTGACGTTAGGATTGAAAGCGCTCCAATGAATGTTGAGGATGGAGCAGAGACAACGCTGGTGGAAGCGTTC
This sequence comes from Narcine bancroftii, assembly GCF_036971445.1. Lineage (NCBI taxonomy): Eukaryota > Metazoa > Chordata > Chondrichthyes > Torpediniformes > Narcinidae > Narcine > Narcine bancroftii. Next base: position 317,063,816 of record NC_091470.1, on the reverse strand, counting down.
TAGGAGCCGTAGGTGATGCCGGTAGAGGACCCATGATTCGGAGCCAAACAGGAGTGTGGGTATGACAACGGCTCTGTATACGCTTATCTTTGTGAGGTTTTTCAGTTGGTTGTTTTTCCAGACTCTTTTGTGTAGTCTTCCAAAGGCACTATTTGCCTTGGCGAGTCTGTTGTCTATCTCATTGTGAATCCTTGCATCTGATGAAATGGTGCAGCCGAGATAGGTAAACTGGTTGACCGTTTTGAGTTTTGTGTGCCCGATGGAGATGTGGGGGGGCTGGTAGTCATGGTGGGGAGCTGGCTGATGGAGGACCTCAGTTTTCTTCAGGCTGACTTCCAGGCCAAACATTTTGGCAGTTTCCGCAAAACAGGACGTCAAGCGCTGAAGAGCTGGCTCTGAATGGGCAACTAAAGTGGCATCGTCTGCAAAGAGTAGTTCACGGACAAGCTTCTCTTGTGTCTTCGTGTGAGCTTGCAGGCGCCTCAGATTGAAGAGACTGCCATCCGTGCGGTACCGGATGTAAACAGCGTCTTCATTGTTGAGGTCTTTCATGGCTTGGTTCAGCATCATGCTGAAGAAGATTGAAAAGAGGGTTGGTGCGAGAACACAGCCTTGCTTCACGCCATTGTTAATGGAGAAGGGTTCAGAGAGCTCATTGCTGTATCTGACCCGACCTTCTTGGTTTTCGTGCAGTTGGATAACCATGTTGAGGAACTTTGGGGGGCATCCGATGCACTCTAGTATTTGCCAAAGCCCTTTCCTGCTCACGGTGTCGAAGGCTTTGGTGAGGTCAACAAAGGTGATGTAAAATCCTTTGTTTTGTTCTCTGCACTTTTCTTGGAGCTGTCTGAGGGCAAAGACCATGTCAGTAGTTCCTCTGTTTGCGCGAAAGCCGCACTGTGATTCTGGGAGAATATTCTCAGCGACACTAGGTATTATTCTATTTAGGAGAATCCTAGCGAAGATTTTGCCTGCAATGGAGAGCAGCGTGATTCCCCTGTAGTTTGAGCAGTCTGATTTCTCGCCTTTGTTTTTGTACAGGGTGATGATGGTGGCATCACGAAGGTCCTGAGGCAGTTTTCCTTGGTCCCAACAAAGCTTGAGCAAAGCTAAATGTACATAACCAATGTTTCAGGCTTGAGCCCTTCATCAAGGTATAAAAAAATGTAGGCAAGCACCCAAACAAAATGGTGGGGGGAGAGCCATAGACTCAAAGACAGGAGGTAAGTCTTCCCCATAACACTTAATTCCCCAATAATGCAAAAATCAATTTAACTGTGTCTTAAATATATTGAATAGATAGCATGTATTGCTTCCTTTGACAGAAAATTCCACAGATTCATTACTCTGTAAGAAAAGGTTCCTCCTCATCTCCATTCTAAATCTGCTCCTGAAAATCTTGACAAGTTCTAGACTCACTAACCAGAGAAAACCGCATTCCTCCCTCTACCTTGTGTATGTATGTACACCTTTCTTAATTTTATATATTTCCATACGATTCCCTCTCATTCTTCTGAATTCCAGCAAGTGCAGTCCCAAATGACTTGCTCTTTCCTCAAAGGCTAACCCACTCATCTCTGGAATCAACCTTCCAAAGTGGATGACCAATTTGCAATCACCAGCATTGTACACTTGCCAGACCCTTGCCCACTTAATTAAGCTATCTATGTCTCCCTGCATGCTCTGTAGAATTTACTTTTCCACTTAATTTAGTGCTTGTGGTTTGAAACATTCTTATGAAATGGTATGTGCAAATACAATCATTCATAAGATAAGGAAAAAGTACATTTATAAAGCATCTGTCAATTCAGGTTGGCTATGAATTTTTTTTTCTAATTTAATTTTTGAAATGCATCATTTTGGCCCACAAGCCCGTGCCACCCAATTTACACCCAATTAACCCACAACCCCACCCCCCCACCCCGGTACACTTTGAACAGTGGGAGGAAACCTAAGCTCCCAGGGAAAACCCATGCAAACATGGGAAAAATGTACAAACTTCTTACAGAAAGCATGGGATTCGAACCCAAGTCCTAATAACTGGTGCTGTAACAGCATCACTTCGGTAATCTGGCTGTATGTAGGATGATTACAGTAATGTACAGAATTCAACAATCAACTCATGCCAAATAAACTCCACAAATAAATAAATTAGAGATTGCTGGTAATTCTTAGTGGGTTAAGCAAGAAACAGATAATATCTTGGGTAAATGCCCAATCATTTACCAAAAAGCAGTGCTGGCTCAAAGGGCTGAATGGCCTACTCCTGCATCTATTGTCTATTGACAGTCCCCTACAGATCTAGCAGTGATAATGAGCAGATAATGCTTTGACACAGGAGAGACAGCTGATGCTGGGTTCTGGAGTAAAAATCAATCTGATAGAGCAGGAGTTCCCAACCTGGAGTACATGTACTCCCAGTGGTACATTTGCACTTTTTAGGGAGTACATTAGATCTGAGAGAATAACCACTACTCTACAATACATGGTGTTGTAATCTGCAGTCAGATTGCACAATGTCATGTTTTTTTTTAATCCTTAATTTTTTGGGGTACACGGGAACCTATAAAAATGCCCAAAGGGTACAGAGGAACAAAAAGGTTGGGAACCCCTGTGATAGAGGAACACAACAGCATCAGTGGAAGAAAACAAATGGCAACGTTTCAGGTCAGAATTCTGGCAAATGGTTGGGATCCAAGATGGAGAGAGAGGGACTGCAAAGGTTAGGGATAGTGAGCAAGGCAAAGAAAGTATGTGGAAGCAAAGCAGGATGGTGAAGAGCAAGTGTTGAGGTGAGACAGAAACTTTGCTGTGTTTATTTTAATGCAAGATGCTTGACAAGGAAAACAGACAAGGGTAGGGAACAGATAGATTCAGATCAATGGGGGGATATTACGGAAGAACTACTGTCTTAACAGGCTGGGTGGAAATTATGAACCAAAAAGGGGTAATCACATTGATGGTATACAGTCTATTGGCCACCTAACAGTCATCAGGAGCTAAGGGATCAAATCTGTAGAGATTGCTGAGGACTTTTAAAATACCAAAGCTACAGTCATAGGTGATTGTTAGCCATTCCTAGCATAACTAATTATGATTGACTTCCTTGAAATGCTTGGCTTGTTCCTTAACAGCTATAGAGAGCACAAAGGATGAAGTGTATTTCTAGATACAGCTTGGACATAAGTGAGGTTTGCAAAGATGGGCTTACGACTGAAATGATTGAAGACCATACTTCTTAACAACCATATTGAATGCTTAAACCTACTTCAAGGTTTCACTGAGAAAATGGGTTTCTGCATAGAAAAACTGCTCAATGCAGTCTATCAAGCTAACAACGTTTACAATTTAGATTTTGGATATAAAGCATCTTTATCCAGAGCTTCCTAACTAATTTTCACTCGAATATTTCTGCAACTTTGCATACAGTGATGTCATGTGTAGTCCTGAATGTTACTGCATTATATGTTTATGGTTGGAGAGGAGCTTAACATCTTTGTTTTCAATTTTGAAATATAGGAAACCACATATTTATAAGCTAATGTAGAAAAACAAATCATACGAACCAATTTAAGTTGCATGTCGAATGTTTCAGCAAACTTTTTATTAAGCAATAAATGTCCATGTTCTGTCTGAGTGGGATGATGATGAATCACGACATAATCTTGCTAATTTTCCACTTTTTGATGAAGACATTCAGTATTACATTTACAGATGGAGCTTATTTGACTTTGTGCTTTTGTCTATTTGACCAGTGTCATCGTGTATTACTACATATAAGAAAAATCCTCCTCCAGTTCCACCACGGACAACAATTAAACCATTCATCTCAATAACTGCGCAGAGCAGCACAGAATCTGCTCAAGATGCATATTTAGACGGCCATACCCAGAGGGGTGACCTGAACAGCCAGTCAGGATTAAGTAACTCCACAGAAAGTTTGGATAGTGTCAAAGCCTTAAATGCTGCTATTGAAGCTGCAAATGCACAGGTTCATGGACCATCTAACAATCAACAGTACATTGACAGCACACCAGCAAATGACAAGGGAATCCTGCCAGCAGAGGAATCTAAAGGGGATGTGTTGAGAAAAAGCAGATGCTCTTCCGTTGGAATACAGGTGTGGTATCCATTTCAACTTGTATTAATTATAGTCTCCAAGTTAGTGCAGATGTCATTACTTTTAAATGGACAAGCATCAATGTAAAAATGTTAGAGAGAAAAATGTAATACAAGTATACTGAAACATTTTTACTATACCAGTAGTAAGAATAATATTAAATTTAATAATGTCACCTCTCTGCATTTATATTTGAAGCAACTTCAGGTCAACTTCAGCTCAGATCACTGGCATCTCAAGGAAAGCTTGCTTGACACCATCATATCCCATTGATATCTATTATGGTACCAAGACATGTCAAATAAATCTTTATAGTGATCTCAGTAAACATCCAGGTTCTGTAAATAGTACCACCCACTTATCCCTTCCTCCTACTTTGCATATTGAGAACATTGGAAGCCAAAGGCTACGATTGATTGATACAAGACTGAACACGTTTTGCTAGGTATATAGCAATTTAATAATAACCACATTTTTAAGGATCCAAACAATGGAGGTTTAGATGCTCGAAAGACTATGAAGATCACTTGCTTCATATTGGAGTGAATGAGCTGGCAGCTACCAGATAATCATTGTATAGAGTACACCTTCACTGTGAAAATTCTTCTATTGATTGTGAAATTGTGGTTCGAAAGTTATAACCCCAATTGTAATCTAATCTGCCTGGTAAAAATGAAACCTGCTTGAAATGCTTGCCCTTTTTACACCCAATTAAATGGTCCCATGGATTCAATTAATCATAATATTGGTATAGATTTTGAATTCATCCCATTCCAAATGTAAGGTACATTAAAACAGGAGCCCTTGTTTTGGCACAAGCATGATGTCAATGAGGTAGAACATGATGATGCTAATTAGCCTAGGATTTTGAAGGGAGTGCATTAGAGGTGCTACTAAAGCTTTGGTTGCCAGTTGTGGGCTGTCCATGAATGAACCGCAAAGGATCTGTCCGGTAGACTATGAGCTTGGTGCTGACTTTGAACTTTTTCTCAATCTGCTAAAGTCTGAGCGGATACTTTGGCAAACTTCATCGACAATGGCTACCATTACTGAGAGGTGGGTTCTGAAGATAAGGAGACGGGGTACTAGAGAGCTATTATCTTCCAGATATCTATGGTTTCAGGTTCTTCAGTGAAGGCATCAGTAAGGACTTGGAGCCAGCCTAGTTTTTGAGTGAGACAGATGGGTAAGCATTTTCTGTGTATTGTAAACTGATGACTGTGATTGGGGTGATCGTGGTCTGGTTAAAGGTGACAAACATTGAGTTGTTCACTGCTCCTCCTGTGAATTGCACTCCTTCAGCTAGAGCAGTGGTTCTCAACCTTTTTCTTTCCACTCACATACCACTTTTAAGTATTCCCTATGGTATAGGTGCTCTATAATTAGTAAGGGATTGTTTAAGGTGGTGTGTGAGTGGAAATAAAAAATTTTGTAAACCACTGTTTTAATTCTATCAAATTGATTCATGGTTTCATAACTCCAAAGGAAATGAGCCAATGACAATTTTTCTCAAGTAAAATATTTCAGTAACAATTGGGTCTGGAGCAGTGATTCTCAACCTTTCCTTCCCACTCACATCCCACCTTAAGCAATTCCTTACTAATCACAGAGCACCGATGGCATAGGGATTACACAAACAGTTATGTGAGTGGAAATAAAAAGGTTGAGAACCACTGAGCTAGAGGCTTATTGGGGTGTGGCAAAATAGGTTGTGAAGGGTGATGGACACATGATTGTTACATCCCATTCTGCACCACCATGAGGTCTATATCAATCTTATAGTTTGGATCATAGCATTCATGTACTCTTGCAGCAGACTTTGAATGGTAAATTTCTGAGGACAGTTAAATTTGAAAAGATTTTCCATCCTTTCAGGATATTGGAGTTAAAGACTTTAGTGAGGCTCAAAAGAGGGCTGTTCTGTAGTTGGTTTAGATCATGGGTCTCTTGATGAGCAGATCACATTATAATTCTGAGAGGAGCTCTTTAGCAACTGGAAAGAGCTGGATGAGGAGGATTCTTTCCTGGCTCTAAACTAGCAATGGGGAACCTCTAATTACACCATTTGAATCTGTTTCCTTTCTTGAAAATTATCACATCAGCCCAGCCCATATGTCTAAGCCACCAATCCTTCTCCAGAGAATCTCAGTCAAGGTTTCAGACATCTAGTCAAAGGAATGAGGAAATACAGGCTAGATTACTCATTGGTTTAGAGCCGGTCATGCAGAAAATCCAGTCTGTATATAGCTGGGTTGTTAAATGTATGTTTATGTAAGACAATTTTTCTGGTTCCATTACTCAGTAGAGAATTACACTATATTGATGTTAACCATATCTGATGAATTAACTCCATGTTAAATGTAAATCATAGAAATTTTAAACACAGAAGGAAACAATTCAGGCAATCTTGCTTTTACAAGTTTTTTAAATATTTATTCTCAGTTGTAGACATCTTTAATTTTCACTGATATACTGGAGGTAGACATTCTCAAATTACTCTGGATCATGTACTGAAGCTGTTTAATGGGATGTTTCTGAATTTTGCCCTAGTGCTGACTCTTCAACTGACCAGTTAACTAATCCATCTCCCTGGCTCATTCTCCACACCTTTTTAACAATTTAAACAATGTTATGGAGCCAATAGCATGGTGATTTAGGATTGCAATGATACGTAACTTATAAACTCCAGCAACTGAATCACAGTATCGACGATTACACATTAACCAAAAACCCATGCCACCTTTTTGACCTTTTGTTTGAGATGTAGCTTTGCTAACAGAGATAACCTAAATTTTCATGATCACTGACCAAGGAGATATTTAAATTTGCTAACTGGAGTCTATTCATCTAAAGTTCTGCTATATCTTCAGTTAAATAAGCCATGAACAATCTGAAATATTACTGCACCACAGGAAGCTTTTTTTTTTACGCTGTCTGGATATTTTAGAATGACTTAAGTTCTCTGTGTACACAATTCTGAAAGCAGCTTTAGTATTGCCTGGCACCCTTTAACCTAAAACTTCTTAAAGTGCTTCTGATCAATTGTACGTGTTGAATGTATATAGCTTAATTTTTACATTCTTTGCCAAAGATCACAGTGATAAATCAAAACTGGATTTTCCTTGCCACCTTGAAATTTTACAGTACATTTCACTATTATATCATGACTACTTAAGTGACTGGCATTTTTAAACTGATTCTATGGAAGCATTATTTTACAATTTTATTAAGACTGATGATTCATATTTACCAATACTGATCTAACTTGTATGTTGAAGTAAATAATGCCTTTGTTTTCTATGTATTGGTAGCATTGCATAACTTTATTTCTTCTTTGTAATCAATGCTAAATACCTTTCTTTCTGAAATTATGAAAACTAGACAGAAAAATATACACATACTGTATTTTCATAAATGTGGTTTCAAAAGATCTGGATTGACAGACAGTATTCTTCCTTCTTTTTCCCCCTAGGTCGATGGGCCAGAACAATTAGCTTTAACAGATACACATGGAAACAAATTCCAGTCGGTAGGAATTCAAGTGGAGACAGAGAAGTGGTAAGTTAATTTCTGTATTGCCTCACACAACTTAAATCACATTCTGGAAATCAAACCTTTCTTATATAAAATGAATCTTTACAGGTCTCTGGGTACAATTTTCCATACTTCATTGTAACAGCAATGGTTGAGAAAGGTCATTTAATCCATCATGGCACATCCATTCAGGAGAATACATTGCCTTGTTATTTGCATGTTATCTCTGAATGTTTTCCCTTTGTTGTCTGCACTCATTTTAAGAAATATCTCAGGAACTTGATGGAATCCTGCACAAGTTTGAAGCTCAGTGTGATTGAAAACAAAATAGATATTTTGAAACTGGAGAAATGCCTCTGTTTTAATTAATTTTACAGGCAAGAACATAGAGCAATACAGTACAGGGACAGTCCATTCACCCAACCATGATGCCAAATTAAACTAATCTCATCTGCCTGCACATGATCCTTTCATTCCCTGCATGTTCATGTGTCTGTCAACATGCCTTTTATATGTCACTATTGTATTTGTTTTTACCACCCTGCCTGGCAGAGTGCTCCAGGCACTCTACCATATCTCCTTTAAACTTTTCACCTCCTGTCTTCAAGCTATGGCCTCTACAATTTTACATTTCTACCCTGAGAAAAGAACTGTCTATCCTATCTATGCCTCTCATTATATTATAAATTTCCAGCAAGTCATCCCTCAGCCTTCAGCACTCCAGATAAAATAATCTAAGTTTGTCCCAACTTCTCTTAATAGCTAATCCTCTCCAATCCAGGCAATATCTTGGTGAACCCCTCTTCCACACCTTCGTGTAATGTGTTGACTAGAGCTGTACACAGTACTTCAAATATGGCCTGACCACATTTTTTTCAAAGATGGCATTATGCTGTCAGTCACCAAGCAGGAAAACCAAAGCTTTAGCAGCTGCAACGTGACTTGCTGACATTTATAGTCAATACCCTGACCAATGAAGTCAAGCCTGCCATACCACCCTATCTATTTTGTTGCCACTTTCAAGAACATATGGACTTAGATCTCAAGATTCCTCTGCACATTTGCATGGAACATAACAGCAAGTACAGGCCCTTTAGCCCACGACATTATGCAACCGATTAAAAATAAATACAAAAAATTAAATCTACCTTACCTCATAACACTCTTTCTTTCATCCATGTGCTTGTCTAAGAGTCTTTTAAATGTCTCTATTGTACCAGCCTCCATCACCATCCATGCCAATGAATTCCAGGCACCCACTACACTGTGTTTTTAAAAAAAACTTAACCTTGACGTTTTCCCTAAACACTCCTCTTCTCACCTTGTTCAGATGCCCTCTGGTGTTTGCTACTCTTGCCCCAGGGAAAACGGTGCTGGCAGTCCATGATCTATGGCTCACATAATTTTGTAGACTTCTATTAAGTTATCTCTCATCCTTCTTTGCTCCAAAACGAAAAGCTCTGGCTCTGCTAACATTGCCTCATAAGACACACTTTCCAATCCAGTCAACATCCTGGTAAATCTCTGAATCCTCTGCAAAGCTTCCACATCCTTCCTGTAATGAGTAGACCAGAAATGAAATCAATATACCAAGTGGTCAAATCACTTTATGGAGCTGCAACTTCTCTACTTTTGAACTCAATCCCCAACTATTGAAGTCTTCTTAACTATCTTATCAACCTGTATGGCAACCCTGAGAGATCTATGGAATTGGACCGCAGACTGATAGTTTATACTTTCCTCTTACATTTGATGTCTCAAAGTGCAACACTCTCGTGTGGATTAAACTCCATCTGCTATTTCTCCACCCATATCTCCAACTATATCCTTTGAAAACTTTCATCACTTTTAATGTTGTCTGCAAACTTACTCAACTTACTGCAATCAGCCCATCTACAATTTTATCCAAATCATTTACAATGTTTAGACAAAGGCACTTTTTTTTCTATTTGCCCCTGTTGCTCCACACTTTTAAATTTGTAATTAAACAATTTACACGTAATTAAAGTGCACATTCCAGATTTTATTCAAGGTATTTGTATACATTTTGTATTGACCATGTAGAAATTACAGCAATTTTTACACATAGTTCCCTCATTTCCGGGGGCCATAATGTTTGGAACATTTAGCTTCACAGGTGTTTGTGAACACTCGGGTATGTTTAATTGCTTCATTGGTGCAGGTATAAGAGAGCGAGGCCATCTTTAAGCTTGTGATCCCCTTTGGAGTCTGTAGTTGTCATTTTTCAACATGAGGTCCAGAGTTGTACCGACGAAAGTCAAAGAAGCAATTATAAGCCGATATGAAGCTGAAAAACAAGAATAAAACACCAAGAGACATTGTCCAAACCTTAGGATTACCAAAATTAACTGTTTGAAACACCATGAAGAAGAAAGAGCATACCGATGAGTTCAATACCAGTAATTGCAATGGGATTGGTAGGCCAAGGAAGATCTCCACTGCTGATGACAGAAGACTTCTCATCGTTATGAAGAAAATCCTCAAATGCCTGTCCGACAGATCAGAAACAGTCTTCAGGAGCCAGGTGTGGATGTGTCGATGATTACTGTCCACTAAAGACTTCTTGAACAGAAATATTGCAAGATGCAAACCACAGAAACAGGATCGCCAGATTACAGTTTGCTGCAGAATTCTGGATAAAGGTCTTATGCGCAGATGAGACCAGAATTAACCTGTATCAAATTGATGGCAAGGGTAAAGTGTGGAGGCAAAAAGTAACTGTCTATCCACAGATTGGCTGCTGATCCACAGCATACCACCTGATCTGTAAAACATGGTGGTGAGGGTGTTATGCCCTGCGCATGTTTGGCTGCCACAGGTTCTGTACACTTAGCTTCATTAATGATGTAATTGCTGATAGCACAAGCAAAATGAATTCTGAGATGTATATAAAAATCTTATCTGCTCAGGTTCAAGCAAATGCCTCCAAACTCATTGGACGGCGCTTCATCCTATAGCAAGAAAATGATCCGAAACATACTGCTAAAGCAACAAAAGAGATTTTCAAAGCTAAAAACTGGAAAATTCTGGAAGTCATTCACCTGATCTAAATCCAATTGAGCATGCTGTCACAGATCCTGGCCAGGTGCCCAAGATGCCCACTCGAATCCCCAACACCTCCCACCACTGTCGCAGTACCCACCTGAGAAACTCCAGCCCTGGCCTTGGCAGCTGACTCAATTGAACTCCCAACGCCATGGATGCCGACCCAAGCACTGCCCCTGGCCGCCAACCCAATGGAGATCCCAACGCCACATCCACCAAGCTGAACAATGGCCCCAGCGCTGACTCACCAGAGTTCCCGACCACACATCTGCCAACTCCAGCCCTGGCCTCGGCAGCCAAACCACCGGAGCTCCTGACAACACAGCCACTGACCCAAACACTGGCCTGAGCCACCGTCTCACTGGAGCTCCCGACAACATGGCTGGCAACTCCAGCCCTGGCTCCAGCCTCTGACCCAACGGAACTTCCAATGTCACAGTTGCAAGCTCTAACCTGGACCCCGACCACCTCCTGATGCTTCAACTTCCAACTCCAGCATTGAACCTGTCCACCTCCCTGCAGGAGAACCTGAGCCCTTGGGCCGGAGCTTCCCTGGAGCCCAAAGGCTGGAGCTTCCCTGTTGCCCAAGGCCTGGAGCTTCCCTGGAGCCCAAGTTCCCTGCTCTGATCCCAGCCCAATAGCATCAGTATAATACTTGTTCAGTATCAGTGGTTAAAATAACAACAAAGAACAAGGGAAGGTTTTTCAAGCATGAAATAAAGTTTAATTCCTACCTTGATGGCAATTTTGGTAAAGTAGTTTTGGATAATCGGAAATTTACTACTACTAGACACACACACACACACACACACACACACACACACACACACACACACACACACACACACCCACCCACCCACACCCACCCACACACACACACACACACACACACACACACACACACACCCACACCCACACCCACACCCACACCCACACCCACACACCCACACCCACACACACCCACACACCCACCCACCCACACCCACACACACACACACACACACACACACACACACACACACACACCACCTTCCACTTTGTGGAACATGTAACTGATAACCGGTGTGAATAACGTGTCATTACCACTACCCTCTGTCTTCCATAGATGAGTCCATTTTGAATCCAATCTACCACATCACAATGAATCCCAGATATCTTCGGTTACTGTGAAGGAACCTGTGAAATGCCTTACTGAAGTCCATGTAGTAAACATTCACTGACCTAGCGTCATTCATTATCTTTGTCACCTTGTTTTTACTAAATCAACTTTGATGGACTGCTGGCATATTTGGGTTTTTTAAACAAAAATGCTGGAGAAACTCAGCAAATCACACAGCACTTTTTAAGTAGGAAATAACTAATGTTTCAGGCTTTGAGCCCTTCAGCAAGCAAAAAGCAGATATGCACCTGAATAAAATGGAGCAATAACCATCTATATCCACCAATTACTCTTTCCCACCCATATCTACCTCTCTCCTCTTATCTGTGGACCTGTGCTCCTCCCTCTGCCCCTGTCTGCTTTTTGGTCATACCTTGATAAAGGGTTCAGGCCTAAAACATTGGTTATGTATCTTTAACTTTGCTACATAAAGGACATTGCATGGTTTGCTGAATTTCTCCAGTATCTTTGTGTAAACTACTATTACAGAGTCTGCAGATTTTCTTGTCCAACTGCCGCACATTTAGGGTTGCTAGGGTGGGGTGGGAAAGATCGCAGTGGTGTTGAGACTTTGCTGGCAAGGGTCAGATTTTAGACCCAGTGTTTCAGACAATCCTAACTTTGAGGCAACGTTTTTAAATTTTGCAAATCATCCTAAATAAGTCCAAAATAAGCCTGTTTAAAATTAGTGTGCTTCGTTGTCAGTCTGCAAATCCACCACTTGCTTGCCAGGAGACATCTCCAGCTATTTGAATTAAGTCTCAATAAAGTTGCACTGGAATTGAGTGGCTGCACCCAGGATGAAGAGCCAGTCGCTGCTGGGTGATTCTCCCAAAGTGTCTCCCTATCCCTAACTAAGTAAGACTCTTTATGTTTATTAGCATTAAGTATATTAGTAAGGCTTTATCTATGATCTTGGGGAGACTATTAATAATGATGGTGGCACGGTTAGCGTAGTGGCTCGTGCAATGCTGTTACAGCGCCAGCGAAATGGCTTCGAATTTAAATTTTGTGAGTCACGGAAATGATCTGATTAAAATTAACTTTACATAATTAAAGACTACAATACTTTTTTTTAAATTACTTGGAATTTTATACCATAATTTGTCTTTCAAATGGTGCATTCTTAATGCAGGCATATTAGTTTGGCATTGGAAGAGTGAGTCTTGGTGAACTGGAAAATTCTCATTTCTGGCATCCTCAAACCCTAAAGGGACCAGATCATGGGGATTTTATTGTATCAACCAACCTACAGACTCCTCCTCTGAATCAGCAGTATTCAAAAACCACAGTTGAGGATGTGAATTTCACACCACTAACAATTCCCCAACTATCATTGACCTACCCAACATTCCAGTTAGATTTACACGTCGTATTTGTCCCATTTTTACCCCCAGTCCACCCCCAAATCCTCTGGATAACCTCAATTCCAGCTGACTCTTTAAAATGGCAATGTTTTTTTTAATTTAAAAAATATATAGAATATATATATATAAAGTATATATAGAATATATACTGCAAGGTCTTTTCACATTCATAGTGTTAAATTCATGCACAAAGGAAAATAGTGCAGTCTTTTAATATTCACAATGTCATATTCATTTGTACATTCTGTTATTGTACCTTGTGATATTAATTTATAGTACTGTTGCCACTAATGTGGCTCCTTCTCTTGTTGGAGGGCCTTCCCCACCAATCTCAGCCCCTCAATACCTGGACTGTGGTTCTTCCCCACAGAGTTCCTATGTTGGCTGCACCAAGCCTCAATGCATCCCTCAACATGTACTCCTGTAGCCTGGAATGTCCCAGTTGGCAGCATTACCACTTTTTCTCTAATTTGCTACATGGCACAGTTGCCGCTCCTGTGGCCCCTTATAGTTACTTCCCGTCAATTGTTTGAAGGGCTTCCAATCCAGTCTCAGCCCTTCAACCCACAAAGCCCTTACATTGGCTGTGCCAAGCCTCAGTGCGTCCCTCAGCATATACTGCAGCAGCCTGGAATGTGATGGTCAGCAGCATTACCTCACTGACATCTCACTGTACTGGAAGACCAACATGTTTCAATCAGACCAAAGGGAATCTTTCACCAAGTTGATGATCTTCCAAAATTTAATATGTCTCCCAGGCCCAGGATATAAAACTCTGGGGAAATGCTAGACTGAATTGATTAGCTCCCACCTGATATGACTCATCATACCTGCATCTCCTCCCTGGGAATAGCCCATAAATCAGAAATGTTTTTTATGCATAGACCTTGTGATTTTTCTGCTTTGAAGTGTCTCCCTACCTTCTGAGTGTGGCTGTTCACACAGGAATGACCAAAAACGCCAAATATCTGTATCACACCATGGGTTTATATAGAATACCTGAAGAGCAGTATTTAAGGAGGCTGGACATCCTATTCATTAGCCTGTTGTTCACGGATCGCCTGCAGTTAGTTTAGAACACAGGCGATCCCTGAAAATTACTAGGGGTTGAGGAGATAAAATGTCTTTTTACTACAGACTGCTTTCTGGGAAATTGAGAATAATTTCCTGGAATGCAACAGCTGTGTGTAAAAAAAAAACATGAATCCTCTGTAATGCTGCTGCTGGGCTTGAACCATGACAAGGACCCTTGCATCCTTCTCCGCATACTCTTAGCAAATACGCATTCTGCGAAGAGCTGAACATTTTTGTTTAGTTTCATTGGACCTCCAGGCATTGTTGATGTTTGAAGAAGCAAGATCATTGGGCACAAAGCTGCTACAACTATCTGGAACATCCTTTACAATACAGTGGAATTTTGAGGCCATTTTGTTTCCCTGCAAGCGAATGCAAAATAGAAATCTAGGGCAATTCTTCTGCATACTGCAAAGAAATTATGTGCAATCATTGGACATAGACCAATTGCTGCTGAATCTTAGGCAAAAGCCAAGCAGAACATCTGTTTCTAGAGGAAATGTTCTGTTGAGTTCAAGTTGGCATAAGCGAGTAATTGCAGATGACATTGAAGTGTCCAGCAGAATAGAACAGTGCACATTTATTATGTCACCCAGGCCAGGTTATAAAACCCTGGGGAATTGCTAGACAGAATTGATTAGCTCCCACCTGATATGATTCATCATACCATGTTGTCTGTGTCCACACTAAGGTAGAATAGAAGATATTGTGGTGTAATTCAAAGCCCAATTCATTCTGCAAAGCTATCAGAAGAATGTGTGGTGGCACAACCAGTGCCCAGGTTATGCCAGGTCTCCATTCCTTAGAGTTGTTAATGAACCAATTTCTCTGTAAGTTAAAAATATCCATTTTATAAAGGTACCCATATTATATCACTTTTCATACACTTCTTGCAGTTCTTTCATTTTGTTTAATAATCATCCTAACATCATTGTATTGATAGAATCTATGCTGAATCCAGTTAGTAATGAATACCATTTAACATGTTATCTTTAATACAAGCTTGAAAAATGCTGTAAAGTGCATGAGAGACTATATATGAAATTGAATGAGATGTGATGAGAGTTTGTTGTCATATACACAAGTACAATTTACAGGTGTGTGGATTTTCTTAAGTCAGGTCATTCTTACCACAGACAGTTCCTGTATTTACACAGCAACAAACATACTGCTGGAGGTACTAAGTGGGTGGAGCAGCATTTTCTTTCCTCCTCCCCCCACCCCCCCAACCACCCTCACACCTATCTCCCCAGCCACAGAAACTGCTCAACCCCCTGAGTTCCTTCAGCTTGTTGTTTGTAGTCTTTCTGTTACATTACAGATAATGATATTAAAAAATACCTATGTTTTCAGTCCATCTCTCTGGAAGAGTCTGTACCCACCCACCCCATTCCCCCACCAAGTAAAGCAATGTAGTCAGGAGAATAGTTATGTTTAGTGAAAACCCCATAGACAATGCAGAGTAAAAGTAAACTGTCTTGTACAGTTTAACATTTGACTAAAGCCCCTTTCACACTTTCCAGGAGTCCAATGCCAATTGGCCTTTAAAGTGGCAAGTGTGAGAGCAAAATCTGCTCAACACTGATGTCAGATGACGTCATCACATGCCGGGGATTGCCGGCCTTGACCCCCCACCCAGTACAATCCCCGGCATCGACAGATGCTGGCGTTGAGATCAGGCAAGTGTGAAACAGACAATTGGATTGCAGGCACTTCCTATTAAAGGTAGAACAGACCAAACGCCGGGGACAAACTCTTGCAAGTGTGAAAGCGTTCAATGACCCGGTTAGGAATGGTCTAGTGTGAAAGCCCATACCCCCATTCCTATTCCGGGACACTGATCGGCCGATTTACTGGGATGCAAGTGTGAAAAGGGCTTAATTCTCATTGACCACTTATTTTGTGAATTTTTCACATTTATTTACAGAAATGTTGTAACATTTTCATCTATATTGTGTATATAAATAGTGAAACATTTTAAACAGTTAAATGATACATCTTATTCAAGATGAAAGCATACTGATTAAAAGTGAATTGGGACCATTGTTACAGCAAATGAAAGAGCCATAATTTCCACTACCATGTAAAATGTAATTTTATTGGTGGATATCATTTTTGATTTTAGTGACTTACATTTGTAAATAAAAGTTGAAAACTAATGAAACACTTCTGATGCAGGCATTACGTGCTGTCCTTTTTATTTGTAAAAATCTCTGCATTATGTCTGTGCTCACTCCCCAAATCCCAATAAATTGAAAGGCATGGACAGTGTAGATGTAGAAAGGTTGGTGGGAGAGTTGAGGATAAGAGGGCACAAATTCAGCATTGAAGGGCATCCACTTAGAACAGAGATGTGTTGAATTTTTTGAGCCAGTGTGTGGTAAACCTGTGGAATTTTTTGCCACAGGTGGTTGGGGAGGCCAAGTCATTGGGTGTATTTAAGGCAGAGATTGATAAGTTCGTGTTTAGCCAGGGCATCAAAGTCTATGGGAGAAGGCTGAGCAGTGGGGCTGAGTGGAACAATGGATCAGTTCATGACTGATTGGCGAGCAGACTCGATGGGCTGAATAGTATATTTCTGCTCCTATGTCTTATGGTCTCATAAGCAGACATCCCATAATAAATGTCCATTCTTCTTACCTGCACCTAAAATTGAATATATTGAGCATTGAAATGTAAATCATTTTTTTCATTTTTCATGTACCTTTCAGTTCTCATTATATTTCTGAAAATATTCTAATTAACCATTATTTCAGATAGAATAAATACCTAGTGTAATAATTGATTTTAAAATCAATTCACAGCCATTTTAAATATGCAACTCTGATTACAATTGATTACAACTCTGATTTCAATTGGCATGTTTATTACAGTACTACAGATGCCTAACCTTTTATCTGGGATTCAAAAAAAATGGCAACCTACAAAACACCGGCACTTTTTTCAGTAGATGGCATTACACATAAGTAACATTTAATTTCCTGTTTTTAAAAAAATTTCTCTGTTTTCAGGGGGAGACCCCCAGTCCCTGCCCCCGACCCCGTGGGCACCTTCTCTTACCTTCAATGGACAAGTGACTCTCGGCCCCAAGCAGCCAGTGGGAGAGAAGCAGGCAGAGGCTGGCTCAATGCGCAAAGCGGTTCCAGGTGCGTGGGTAACAGAGAAGGCCATTGCTCCCGCATTGAGCCATCACCGCAATCCAGTGCAACACTCAGTAAACTCTGGGTATGGCAGCACTGCACCCCTGCTGTCGCATTGGGAGTTAGATGGGGTGGGGTGCACGGCGCTGCAGTTCTGGGTATGTCAGAGCACCAGCCTGTTGTGTTGGTGGAGCTCAGCTCCACCGCCCCAAAGGCCCACTCCTCCTGCAGCTCTGCACCTTATGTCTGGCCTTCTGCCCTGCTTGGCCACTGGCACCGAGCAGCCAACTCTGGCCACCTTTTTGGCCGAGCTCGCAGGCCACCTCATTGACTCCAACCTCACCTGATTGACATACTGGTCAAGAGCCTCCTGTATAGCGCACTTCAAACCACCACTCAGCCCGGTCAGCAACCCCCCCACATTCAGCTTGGCCTAGGGAATAAAATAGTCTGGCACCTGCCCGGGGTGGGGATGCCAATGGACGGCGAGGCATTTGTTTAAAGGGATCGAAATCAAAATGATTCCGAAATCTGGAAGATTCCAAACAACGGCAAGTGTCCAATCCCGATGATCCCAGATAAAAGGTTAGACCCCCTGTATCTGTTTCTATATTTCAAATGAATTATTTTAATAATTTGCTTTATTGGAGCATTTCTGTCTCTGTATGCTTTTCCGTGTGAGTGGTTTGCTTTTTGTAAACAATAACTTTGCCCAGTATGGAGTCATGTTTGAAATTATGATTATTATGGTTGGATATGTATTAAACCTCTCTTATTTTCCTAAACTAAATCACACCTCACCCCAAAAATGACTGCACAAATTTGAATTCTGTTTTTAATGCTAAAAATTGCAATATTTCAACATACTTGAGAATTCCAAAAGCAATGCATACAACTATTTTATGTGATATTTACCAAAAGCATCAGTTGCAATGTAATGCAATGACCAATTTATTTTTAAATCTTGTATAAAATTGGCTGAATGTCTACCAATTGTGTTACAATGTCTTTGGGTGAAATTAGGTGATGTTTTTGCACATGGTGCATTCTTTGGATCAAAATTAATTTTGTCTGAAATGGAATGTTGTAATAAAAGAAAATTGTAGATTAATATGTTGGAAAATCTTGGAGATCTAGATCAATAACATACCAGAATTAAAGTCCACAGCTGGCTAATGATTATTCTGCCCTCAAATCCAAAATTGCTGTACCAGTGCATGTCTGCAACCCTTATTGTGGTTGAGCCCTTTGAAAGCTATGTGATTCCTTCCCTAACCCCCACTACTGACCTTCAGTGAGCAATGTCTGAAAATATGTGGCCTAACTAATCAACCAAGCAATTTCAACTCCCCCTCTTCTTGCCCTGCTGCAGCACCTTATGCTTTTCAACATCTGGCTTTTCACCAGAATTGCTCATGAGCCAACCAGTTCTCTCCTACATGAGGACTTCTGCTAACCTTCATTGCTATCACCAACTGACAGCTGAATCTGTACATTCCCTCGCTGCCCCCGATGTTTACAGTTTTAAAATGTTTAAAACCCAAAGAAATGCCTTGCACATACCTTTCTACTCAGTAAAAAAAAATATCCTGCTCACATGCAAGGACCTTATGAAATTGAAAGATAACGAGGTTATTTGGCCTCTTGTCCCTGCTCTGCCTTTCACTTACGTATATCATGGCTGATATTTTCCTTCAATACCCCATTACTTTGATTCCCTTAATATTTAAAATTTCATCTATCTCTGTCTTGCACTTCCCTACCCTCTTGGATATGGAATTCCACAGATTTGTTAACTTTTGTGTGAAGAAACATCTCTCATCTCTATCCTATCTCCTTAACTACTTGTTCCCGACACTCCAGCCGAACAAACATCAACTCTGTCTATCGTGCCAAACCTCTCAAAAGAATTTTGTACATTTCTTTGAGATTATCATCCACATCAAACCTTACCTGATACTGAGTGACGTTTAATGGCTTCTTATTACTATTTTGAGTCAGTGGATTGTTGAACCTTTACTCTCTATGCTACCTCATCCCTCCCCTTGAGTTATAGTGGATAGATGTCACAAGCAAGCCTCATCCTATCCTTTCCCTTCCAAATCAGAGGAAAATGGAAACGTGTCTAGAAATTGAAGGTAACTAGTGACGCCAATAGCCTGTACCACTGCAGCAGCCGATCATTCAATAAACCTGAGTTCTTCCTACTTTGTGGCAATCAGAATTGTCAGCACATTGACCCACTGGGTCTCCTTAGGACTAAAGTGTGGTTATAATCCATGATACATTTTTTTTAAATTTTTGTGCTGCATAAAAGTGCAACAATGTCCATCAAACCGTTTTGCGATAACTATTATCATTTTTTTTGTAGTTTTCGAAGATTTACACGGTCAAATAGTGTAACAGCAGCAGTCCAAGCTGATCTGGATTATAAGGAAAATTCAGAAACTTCAATGGGACCCCAGGAAGTAGTCTCAAATCCATTATTAAGGCAGCTCTCCAAAGATGCAAGTATATCCACAGCTAGCTTTCTTGGACCGGAAGGCAACGAATTGCAGGCCAGTGCACAGGAGAATGCCTTTGATTCAAATTTTGATCCTTCTTTTCTGCCACCTCCTGAACCCTGGATTGACTCAACATCTGAGGCTGAAGTAGAAGCAGGTCAAAGGTCAGTGTGTCAAAGGGATGGACGATGGTTCATGAAATTGCTTCAAGCTGAAAAGGAGCGGATGGATGCCTGGTGTCAACAGATGGAAAAAGAAGAACAAGAAAATGCCCTTCCTGAAGAAAGTAAGTGTTTATGGAAAATCCAAAATAGAAACAGACATAAAACTTAGTATGTAACATTTACCTATTGTTTTACCCATGGGAGTGAATTTTCCCCAATGCTCTCCCCACACCACTTCGAGCAAAGTTAAGGCAAGAGTTAATAGATTGAGTAGGGCTCAAGTGGATGGGTGAAAGCCATCTCTAGTAAAACTGGTGAAAAATTTTAAGGTAGACGTACAGCACAGGAACAGGCCTTTCTGGCCCACGCACACAATTACACCCATGTGACCAATTAACCTTCTAACCTCGTACGTCTTTGGAATGTGGGATAAAACTGGAGCTCCCAGAGAAAACCCACAGCGACATGGGGAGAATGTACAAACTCCTTAGAGTCAGCAGAAATTAGAACCCGGGTGGCTAGTGCTGTAACTTCATTGCGCTAACCGCTATGCAAATGGTGCCACCCTCAAATACTGAAGGTGTCACTGTCTACACTTATTGTGCTGCCCTATGAAAAGAAAATCAAAGCCAATTGACACTTTAAAGTTGGACAATTTTGTTAAATGGCGCGTGGCCTCCCAAAGAAGCCCCCAAAATGGTGAATGTGCATTTCCAAATGGGAATCTGGCAGCTGCCATATTAAGGACAAATGTAAGGCAGACATACTCAAATGTAAAGCTCTTATGTTCTAACATGAAATATCGCTGCTACCTTTGTGGATATGCCTCAGCGTGAATTTTGTGGACAAAAACCTTTTTTAAATTTGAGATGCTCATAAGGGGAGAAGTAGCCATTATTCAAGATTAAAGGGAACTTTACAGAAAACTTCTCAATTAGAATCAGTTATGAATTCTACTGACTATTGTAAGGATGCAGAAGGAAATGAACTGACACGGTTGGGGTAGCAGTTAGTGCCACGCCATTGCAGCACCAGCGCTCAGGACTGAAGTTCGAATTCTTCAATGTCTGTAAGGAGTTATGTGTCTGCGTGGGTTTTCCCCAGGGACTCCACAGTTTCCTCCCACTGTTCAAAAATGTACCGGGGTGTAGGTTCATTGGGTGGTACAGACCGACCCATGGGCTGTATGTCTGATTTTAAATTCTGTTTTCTCTAAAAGATTCATATTTTGCATATTTCTTGGTGTTTAATTTTCAAATTGCGTCTTAAACAGACAGCCAGTGAAAATTTGCATTGGCAGAAAGGTTTTTAACAGAGGCCATTGACTGAGCTCATTGCTGGTACCCTTTTCCTGAGCCCAATTGCGTGCAGCAGAGTTCCCAGGTGCACGTCCTATGTTCACCTCCATCCATGCGGTAATCCGATAAAAGTAAACCAACGAATTCTGAGAAGGTTCCATTTGTTAATTATTTTATCGGTTGAGGTAAAACAGGAAGCTGTCCCAAAGGTACTGTACACTGCTCTGGTACATAGAAAAGTGACAGAATCTAGGCAGGGTTGATGGCAATGTAGGTAGAATAGGTTGCAGGAAATATAGAAAAGATAGTGTAGACTCAATGGGCCCACCAGCTTCTATGTCATAAGAAAATATGGAAACTACCACATCTTCAGATGCCCACACAGCTGCCATTTCTGAATAGAGGTTGAGTTTCTGTTAAGGTAAATGTTCAGTCAGATTTCAGATTTCTGGTCAGAGTACATACATGACATCACATACAACCCTTTTTCCTCTGGGCAGGGCAGAATTACCACTAATTGGTCGTGCAAAAAATAAACTCTTCACAGCATGAACATGTAAATAATCAAAAGAACTGTGAATGGATAACAAACTGGCTGTGCAATACAGGGAGAGCAAATAATATCAATAAAGTGCACAACCAAGAGGCCTTAAATTAGTCCCTGATTGACTTTGTTGTAGAGCTGTTCCTGAACCTGGTGGTATGAGTCATGTGGCACTTGTACCTCTTTCCTGAGAGAACAGAATGTGTGCTGGGTGGTGTGAGTTTTTGATGATTGCTGCTGCCCTCTGATGCCAGCATTCTCTGTAGGAGTGCTCAATAATGGGGAAGGTTTTGCCTGTAATGTCCTGGGGTGTGGCCATTACCTTTTGGAGGTTTTATGCTCAGGGGTGTTGGTGTTCCCATACCAGACCATGATTTAGCCTGTCAGCACAATTCCCACCACACATCAGTAGAAATTTGCCAGGGTTTATGACCTTCTTTACAGCGGAGAGACTGGATGCAGACTGGGAGATACTTCGCTGAGCACCTTTGCTCTGGCCGCATCAATGACAGGGATGTCCCAGTGGCCAACCATTTCAACTCTTTGCTCCACTCCCTCACTGACATACCTGTCCATGGCCTCATGTACTGTTAAACCAAGACCACCCATAAATTGGAGAATTAACAGCTAATTTTCCGTCCGGCATTAACATTGACTTCTCCAGTTTAAGCTAGCCTACTTCTCGTTCTCCCTCTCTTCCCCATCCCTCTCTCTTCTTTTTCTCCAGCCTATTTTATCATTTAAAACAGAA
Source organism: Narcine bancroftii (assembly GCF_036971445.1). Lineage (NCBI taxonomy): Eukaryota > Metazoa > Chordata > Chondrichthyes > Torpediniformes > Narcinidae > Narcine > Narcine bancroftii. Next base: position 317,041,095 of record NC_091470.1, on the reverse strand, counting down.
TAATCGCTGTCATTAGCTATGAGGTTTGTTTTGAAGAACTGGTCCATAGTGATCCTCACTACTCTGTAATCTTCAGGTTGTTACCAAACCTCCACAAGCTCCTGAGGAAGTATAGGTGCTGACGTTTCTTCACGATGCCATTGGTATGATAGGTCCAGGAAAGATCCTCCAAGGTGGTGACTCCCAAGAACCTAAGTGTGCTCAACCTCTCCACTTCTGATCCCCCAAAGGATTGTATATCCCTGGCTTTCCTTTCCTGAAGTCAACAATCAGCTCTTTAGTTTTGGTGACATTGAATACAAGGCTGTTATTGGTGTACCATTCAACCAAGTTTTCACTCTCCATCCTATATGCTGACTCTTCCCCTTCCTTTACACAATCCACTACTGTGATATTGTTGGTGAATTTGTAGATGGAGTTATTGTCATACCGAGTTACATAGGAATAGATGTAAAGTAAAGCAGCAGGCTAAGAACGCAACCCTGTGGTGCTTCAGTACTGATGGAGGTTGTGGAGGAGATGTTCTTACCAATCCTCACTGATTGTGGTCTGGAGGTGAGGAAATCCATGATCCACTTACACAGTGGGGTGTTAACTCCCAGGTCTTGGATTTGCTGATCAATTTTGAAGGGATGATGGTGTTAAATGCCGAATTGCAGTCGCTAAAGAGCAACCTGATATATGAATCTTTGCTGTCCAGATGTTCCAGGGTTTTGTGTAGAGTCAGTGAGATGGCATCCATCGTAAATCTGTTGCCACGATAGGCAAACTGGAAGGTATCCATGTCATTGCTCAGACAGGAGCTGATATGCTTCAACACTGGCCTTTCTAAACACTTCATCACTTTAACACTTTGAGTTGAAACCCTCTACCATTTATTGATGCTGCCTGATCCACTGAATCTCTCCAATTTCTCTTTGTTCTCTCTAGATTCTAGTGTTGCATTACTTGAGTTTCCCATGACTTTCTGTAACTTTCCTATCTTTTACTGATTAATTGCCAGATCTTATCTGTTTGTTTATTCATGACACCTACCTTATTGCCTCCTATAAGGTGAGAAAGATTTTATCTCACATTTTATTGTATACAAAGAAGTGTAAAAATGTGCAAAGTCACTCCTAAGTGTTCACATCAGTACAAGAGTCGAAGCTGTATTGTTACCTCAGTAAAAACACAATGCTGGACAAACTCAGCAGGTCAAACAGTGTTCTTTCTATAGCAAAGATTAAAAAAAACATAAACGTTTCGAGCTTGAGCCCTTTATCAAGGTATGGACTAACTGGGTGCCTGAACAAAATGGTGGGGGTGGGGGAGGGGCAGGGGAGGAGCACAGTCCAGCCGGCAGAAAGTAATGGGTGGATAAGGGAGGGAGAGCACATCAGTGAACAAGGGGAGGGGGAACGGTTCTGTGAATGGAGAGGGAAGCAGATGGAGAAAAAAGAGAGAGGGATGGGGAAGAGAGGGAGAACGAGAAGTAGGCTAGCTTAAACTGGAGAAGTCAATGTTAATGCCAGACGGAAAATTAGCTGTTAATTCTCTAATTTACAGCTGGTCTTGGTTTAACAGTACATGAGGCCATGGACAGGTATGTCAGTGAGGGAGTGGAGCAGAATTGAAATGGTTGGCCACTGGGACATCCCTGTCATTGATGCAGCCAGAGTGAAGGTGTTCAGCGAAATATCTCCCAGTCTGCACCCAGTCTCTCTGCTGTAGAGAAGGTTGCAACCTTTAACTCAGCCTATTTTATCATTTGAAACAGAATAATCGCTGTCATTAGCTATGAGGTTTGTTTTGAAGAACTGGTCCATAGTGTTCCTCACTACTCTGTAATCTTCAGGTTGTTAATACTTTGCCTTTTTCCTCTGTCACTTTCATTGCATTTGAGCTATTATTTGAAGTAGAACAAAAAGCAGAGAAGTATATTGAAAGCAGGCTGGCTTGACCCAGCACTGGGCATGTGGGCCCTGGCATTGGTCATTGTACATAGGCTGATATTCTTAAACACCGTTCTGTGAACTTTGGGTTTAACTTGGGCTCGGACCTAAATTTTCGAAGAACAAACACTTTAAGGCATGTCATTTTTTTTCTCTTCTTATCCTCCAATTTTTTCTTGGCATCTACTCTACAACACTCTTTTCACATTTATCATAAATTAATATGCAATAAAACATAAATATTAACTATCCATCCTTGTGAAAAGCTGTAGGAGCAATCAGAAGTTCTAACACAAGTCTTTCTCATCCTCCCTATTGTTCTGGGAGCATCTATCCCTTTCCCCATTCTTTTCATTGGTATCTTCATGTCTGCCCGTCACTAAGACATTTCATAGGCCACATACGACCACCTCACACTCAAATTTCAATCACTGTCTTCCCCCATTTGTAATCAACTCAACTGGACCTTGTTTGCACTGTTACCCTGCCGAGGAGCCCATAGGCCTTGAGAAGAACAAGCCATTCTTCAACCTTTCGGTTGGGATTAAAGTGAACATTCACCAAGGTGTTTCTGAATGGCTAAAATATGGGTTAGAATTATTGATTATTACAGATTTAGCTGAACTATTGTTTTCGTGATGATGTTGAAAATATAGACATTGAATTGTATTTTATTACTTTAATATTAATATAGTAAAAATATCAGTGATTGTGCAAAAACTCAACCTTTTCATAGTACATCGTCTTTTAGGTAACATTGAAACCTTTTCATTAGATTATGGTCATGTAGGTTTAACAGACCAATTGTTGTCATAATCTTACACACACACACACACACACACACACACACACACACACACACACACACACACACACACACACACACACACACACACACACACACACACACACACACACACACAAACCACACACACACAAACCCACACACACACAAACCCACACACACACACACCACAACCCCACACACACAACCCCACCACACACAACCCCACCACACACAACCCCACCACACACAACCCCACCACACACAACCCCACCACACACCCCAGCCCACACACACCACAACCACACACACACAACCCCACACACACCCCAACCCCACACACACACACACACACCAGCCCCACACACACACATCCCAGCCCCACACACACACACCACAACCCCACACACACACACCACAAACCCACACACACAGGCAGAAGCAAGAATAAAATGTTGGAGGGGGAGAATGGGAAAGAATACAGGTAAGAGGAAATATATGATGCATGTGGGTGGGTAAAAGAGAAAGAAGCTGAGAAGTGATGGGGAGAGGGTAGAGTGATAAGAAAGACAGCTTGTCTGATAGGAGAAGGAAGGGAAGGGGGTTATCAGCTGGAGAAAGAGAGATAGGGACAAGGGAAAGAGAGAGATACCAGGGTGAATGTTAATGGAAATTGGAGGTCATCGTTGATGCCTTCTGGTTGGAGATGGCTGAATCAGAATAAAATGTGTTGTTTCTCCAATTTGGAGGTGACTTCAACTTGTCAGTACATAAGTCCATGGACAGATGTTTATCTAGATCTTTCTTTGCTCCCAATGCATAGACTCAAGGTTCTTAATATGATCCCAAATATCCTCCACTTTAGGTGGTCATGGGCCAGGGGTTCCCACAAGTCAGAGGGAACTCCTGGCCCATAACCACTTAAAGTGGATGAAATTTTGGATCGTGTTGAGAACCTTGTGGCGATGCACATGCTTGTAGCGGGAAACCGGCCCTGCTTGTCACGTGCTGTCAGGGGAGCAGCCATGGCAAGGATGGTGTCGTGGGACCGTCTCTTCTGGCCCAGACTGGAAGGTTGCGTACACATCAGGGCATTAGGGGCAGGATCTAGCTGGGGCTTAAAGGCTGCAGCGCAAGATTCAAATTAAAGTAGTTGTGATACCGGAACTCACTGCTTGTTTTCTCAGTCTCTTCACTGCGCTTGCTCACAACTCGCCACATTGGTGACCCGACACAATGGAACAAGCAGCTGTAGATGTCGTTGCATTGAAGCTGCCGACTTTCTGAACGAACAAGCCCCACACTTTGTTAGGTCAAGCGAAGACCCAGTTCCAGATCAAACAGATAACCTCCGATTTGACGAGATACTTCTACGTCATCAGCTCACTCGACCAGGAAGCCGCCTCACGATTCGATAACCTTATCCAGGTGACGCTGGAGAAAGGTAAATGCATGGTTTTGAAAAACCTCCTCATTAGCACGTGCATCCTCTCCCGATGCAAGCAAGCAGCCAGGTTCCTAAACTTTGATGGCTAAGGTGATAGGACTCCCTCTGCCCTCATGGATGAGATGCTCACTCTGGCGGAAGGTCACAAGCCCTGCCTCATGTTCAAGCAGATGTTCCTCGAGCAAATACCCAAGGACATAAGGCTCCTCTTGGCCAATGCGGACTTCAGTGACCCGTGCAAGGTTGCAGCACATGCAAATATGCTTTACCATTCAAAACGCCAAGCCAAAGGCTCTGTCAACTATGTCTCGCAGCCAAGTCTAGTCCACCATGTGAGCAGGCCCCACCACATCAGAGGACGGAGAGGTCCGATCCCAAATGATGTTTCCATCACCAACATTGGGGGTCGTCTGCCCGCAGATGCCACCAGCCGTGTTCGATCCCAGGAAACAATGTGGCCAGCCGCCGATAATGGCAGCTAACAGCAGCTGTCTGACCAAACAGCCTTCTCCATGTCTGGGATAGCATCTCAGGCCACAGGTTCCTCATGGACACGGGGCGGAGGTTAGCATCATAACCCCTACAGTGCTAGAGACTCCATGGTCCTTCCCTTCGGGCTGCCAATAATGCCGCTATCTGAACCTTTGGGGAAAAAAGGCAGATTCCTGTATGTTTCGGTGACAGCACATTCCAATGGTCCTTTACCCTCACTTCGGTGGACAAATCCCTGCTTGGTGCAGATTTCCTCTGGGCCCACTCCCTTCTCGTCGATCTCCAGGGCAAGCGACTAGACCATACTCAGACTTTCCATATGGTGCCCCTCGGCAGGTCCAACAAACCGTCCACTCAGCTCACTTCCATGGAGACCAAAAACAACTAGTACAGCCAACTTCTCACAGATTTTCCCTCCATTTGCCCATAGTTCACGGCAGCCATGCCCAACATGGCGTCCAACACCATATTGCTACCACTGGTCCACCATTGCATTCATGGGTCCACCAGACGAACTCAACCTTGCCAAGGAAGAGGAGCTGGGTATTGTCTGTCGTTCCAATAGCCCATGGGCCTTACCCCTCCACTTGGTGCCCAAATCCAATGGTAGCTGGAGGCCCTGCGGTGATTGCAGACATCTCAACGATGCAATGACACTGGACCACTACCCAATCCCCATATCCAGGATTTTGCAGCGAATCTTCACAGCACAAAGCTTTTCTCCAAAGTTGACCTGATCTGGGGATACCATCAAATCCCCATGCATCCAGATGACAGGTGTCTCACCACGCATTCAAACAGATTAAAGAAGCCCTACGATGCTGGTATACCCATGGACAGATGTCCCAACGGCCCTCACAGTCATTGTGTCCAAAGCAGCTGTTGGCGCTGTTCTGGAACAGTTCGTTGATGACTCATGGCAACTCACAGTTGAACCTGTGATTGCCCGAATTGAAGTACAGTGCATTTGACAGAGAACTACTCTCCCTCTCCCGCCACTTCCATTACTTCCTGGAATGGCACCCATTCACTGTCTACACCGACCACAAGCACAAAGTCCTCCGACCCATGGTCTGGTCAACAACAGAGACAGATGTCCTATGTCTCTGAATTCACTACTGCTATCCGACACCTCTTCAGAAAGCACCACGTGGTTGCTGATGCATTCTCCAAGCCCACAGTCAGCGCCCTGTCACAGGGCATCGGCTACCATGATCTGGCTCAGGCACAACAGAACAATCCTGAGACACTCAGCTTCAGGACAGCCATCATGGGGTTGCAGCTCCAAGACTTCCCACTTGATACCGATGGCACCGCGCTCCTCTGCTACCTTTCCACTGGCCATCCCCACCCTCTCATCCCTGCACAGTTGAGGGAACAGTTTTTGACATTCCACGGTTTATCGCACCCCACCATATGCACAACAATATGGCCTAGTGTCTGCGAAATTTGTTTGGCACAGTCTGCACAAACAGGTCACGGAGTGGGCAGAGAACTGCACAGACTGCCAAGGTCCAGCAGCATACCAAGCACAAACTCCAACACCTCGATGGCCCAATCCGAAGGTTCAAACACGACCATCTAGATATAGTCGGACCCCTGCCTGACTCTCGAGGGTCCCATTACTTACTTGCTGGCCAGAGGCCATACCCATGCCAGAAATATGCGGCAGGGCATTCCTCACCACCTGGGTCTGCCATTTTGGTGTCCCGGCAGATGTTATGACTGACTGGGGAGCACAATTCACCTCCGCCCTGTGGACACATCCCTCCGGACTCCTGAGCAACCAGCTGCACCGTATTATAGCTTACCACCCTCAAGTCAATGGACTAGTTAAGTGCTTCCACCACCACCTCAAATTGACACTGATGGCAGGCATCGATAAACCCAACTGGGTGGACGAGCTGCCCTGGGTTATCCTGGGCATTCGCACAGTGCCAAAGGACGACCTCGGGACCTCCACAGCTGAACTAGTCTAGAGACCATCACGGTGCCTGGACAATTCCTCCCCATAGCAACTAAGCATGGCGCCAGCACAGTCGTCGTCCTTGAGAAGCTATGTGACAAATTGGTATCACCACCACCACAACAACATGGTCAACCACACTGCAACTACCCTCTAGATTTGTCTTCCTGTGAGTACATGTTTGTGCATAGGGGCACACACAGAGCTCCCCTTCAACAACCTGATGAGGGCCCATTCGGTAATACACAGAAACGCTTCAATGTTCACCCTGGACATTGGGGGCAAAGAGCAGGTATTCATGCTGGATCATTTATAACCTGTGCATGTGGACTTGTTCCAGCCAGTATAGATCCCCCCCACCAGAGCATAGAGGCCGGTTGCCAAAACAGTACATCTCTCCCTCAATGCATCCTAAAATCATCTGTGCTGGTTTGGGGAGGGGTGGTTGTGTGGCGATGCACATGTTTGTCATGGCAAACTGGCCCCGCTTGTCACGCACGGTTGGCTGGGCAGCCGCAGCAAGGATGGTGTCGCGGGACCGCCTCTTCCATCCCAGACTGGAAGGTTGCGTACGCACTTGCATCATCAAGGCACAAGCACCGAGACTTTGGGGGTGGAACGAGATGGGGCTTAAAAGCTGCAGTGCGAGATTCAAAATAAAGCAGTTGTAATGCCAGAGCTCACAGCCTGTTTTCTCAGTCTCTTCGCTGCCCTCACTCACAACTCACCACAACCTTATATATATTTCACTCAGATTGTGGGTGAAATGACAACTGTCCTATAAATGCTGAGTCACCTGCTTCTCTAGCTCTATTGTGTACTGCACCCCTTCTTTCAAACTGCCCACCCAGTCAGGTACCTCATGCCCAATCTGTGAAATAATCTGAGCTTCCCTCTTCAGTTGTGCCAGAATCCACAAAATTCAACTATCATCGACATCCTTTATTCTGAGTGTCTGCTAATCTGGAGAATGTTCTGTGTTCAAACACACACATTGTATCCCCCAGCAGGGCACAGTAGGTAGTCAGAAAATAAACTGCAGATTTGAATCTTCAGGTGTAACTAAGACACAGAGCTCGAAGAACAACAAGACATACAATTTCCCCTTTGTCAATCCCCACCTTCAATAATGGTAGATCCTGAATTTCTCTTCCTCCTCTGACCTCCACCCTCCCAGTTCCCAAATCACCAGCTCCATCACCCATGGTAGTTTTCAGAACTAGTTGGAAGGAAGCTTTGCAAGTCACCAAGCTGAATAAATAACATTTTATTTCATGCAAGTAGTGTTAAAGCCAATGAACAGTCCAGAGCAAGTTTTTTTTTGCTTTAACATATTTAATCTTTAGTGAAATGAATCCTCCCTCTAGCATAAAAGTAGATCCAATTAGACACAATTTTAAAATTTAAAAACTACATAAATCACAATAACGTGTACAAGAAAAACAAGCTATTAATTTTAGTCAAATTTGTGCTAAAGTTCTTGCAATATAATGTACACAGACACATTGACCCTAGCTTCTTAGATGACCATGACAATCTGGCATATTGGGACATGAATGAATGGTAGATATGAATTTAAATGGAAACATTTATATGAAGTTCGCATTGTACTCTGTCTTGCCCCCCGCAACCAACCTACCGAGTTTGACCTCATGAGAAGAACACAAGATAACATGGTTCTGTGAATGAAAATGTACAAACCCATCTAATTTATGACCCAGGGCTCAGTTGCAAATAAACTTGTATATTGCTGGGATAGTGAGCAAAATAGTTTCTGTTTTTCCAGTGCACACTTTGAATTATAGGGTTATGTATTTTTTTCTGTTTTATGGACTAATAAAACAATAGCTTACTGTACTGATGACATTTTAATGAACACTAAAGTCAAAACTGGCACTACTAGTGCGAACATGTGCCAAGCTTATAGGATAATTTTTTTTATCGTAAATAATTTGCACACTGTACAGTCAAGATTAACAAAGTGGCTCTTTGTAATACATTAAATCTTCAAATTACAGTCACATACAGTTTTGATTGTTTTTATCTTTTTGTTTAAGAAAACTTGGGGATTTCCCAATCAATCTCTCCTTCTAAAATGGAACGGGGTGGTGGGGGGGGGGGGATCCCTCTAAATCGTTGCTGCATTTGTCTGTGCGCAAAGTGGGGAAAACAATAATTTGTCATTTCTTGGCTCTGAAACTGGACAGTGAATTTTATCATTTATGCCCAATCCTACATTCTGACTTTTTAGAAAGTGGAAGGAAGAAGCAGTCACAAATTATAATTAGCAGAATGAAAGTTTCACACCATTTCTTTCCCAATCCTATTAACCCCACTGGACTATCAGCCTAAAAAACGTGATTTTTCTTTTCAAACCATGTATAGGTAACGTACACGAATGCAAATTCACTTAATGAGATGTACTTGTTCACTTATCTGCACCAATCACTGTTAACATGTGTGGTGTTTTCCACATTAACCACTATTATTTTCCTGCTCAAGCAGGGAACTAGTTCTGAGGAAAGGGTGACAAGAATCTGTTGGAAAAATGTTCTCAAGGGATATTAATGCCATGCTGACTGATTGAAAGGAAAGTTGATTATAGTAGACAAGTTAACTTTTAAGGCAAGAGGAGGAAAGTTTTTTTTTCCCCAGATGAAATGATAGGTGCCTGGAAAGAGCTTCCAGAGGTAGTGGGGAAGCAGACATGTTTGTCGTGTTTAAGTAGCTAATATAGACACGTGAATATTCAGAGAATGAAATTATATGAATCATGAGCAGGTAGAGAGATTTAATTTAATTTGGCCCACAATGACTCAACCAACATGTTGCCCGAAGAGCTGATCAGCTGTGTTGTATGTTCTGTCTAATTCAGGTGTTGAAATGGAAGTTTTATAGTTACATGTAGCTAAATGTAGCACTTGTCTTTACACATGCTAATCACCATGTTTTCTTCTTTATTCCTATTCATAATGCTATAAACAATGATTTCACCTTTTATCATTTACTTCTATAGTTTACAGATTATGGGATTTGTGATAGTCTCAGGAACTCATTACAATGTGAACTATATAGTACTTTGTAATGTGTTCTTGACACCAGCTGTGAACTGAATAAGCTTGAAACCCTGTTGGCCAACTGATTGATTGCTGTACTCCCAACTAGAAGACAAGTTTTGTGTCTCAAGTGACTCAATTATGCCATAACACTTTTTTTATGACTTGCCTTTTAAATTATAAATGAAGCATAAAAAATTACAGTTATATGTCGCTCCATTAGTTAGGATCTGAAACAGCTCAATATAAATATTACCTCACAGTGGAATTGTCACTGAAAGGTGGAGATATCTAAAGAGGAGGTAAATAACCCTGGACAATGAAGATTGTGCTTCCTGAACACTTTTGGGTGTACTTTATGGATTTTGGGCTACTGATCAAGAAAATCACCTTAAAAGTTTCATATCACGTACCATATTTGATGACATATAAGACTGGGTCCTGTATGCGAAGTTGAAATTCAAGAAGCCCGTGGTGGTGCTGTGGCCGTCCAAGAAGTGGGCCTGCAGCTTCGCGGACCACCTACTTTCAGGTGGCCAGTGTTTTCCAGAGCTGTCGCTGCCGCTCACTTCCCCGGTGAGAAGGCTGACTATGGCAGCCCCCACGAGCAGTGCAGGAGGAACAGGTTCCCCAACATATCTGTAAATACATTTTTAAAATTCTTAATATTTCCTGCAGAAATGGGGGAGGGGGGTACTTGTATGCCCATGGGTCTTATATGCCATCAAATGCAGTACCCTTTTTAAGATATAACTAATTTCTGAGATTTCCTGTCATATTTTAAGTCGACTTCAAGCAGACAAAACCATGAAATGCAATATATCAGTGAAAATACATTTTCTGCATTCGCACTGGGACCATGGAAAAGCAGTATCAGGACCATCAGTGGTGGCCAACTATTGGTGAACACTGACATGAGAAGCATTAGATACTGAGTATAAACGAAAATCGGCGACAAAACATTTTTAGGTTAGTTGAACTAACGCAATGTGTCAGCATCATTATGCAATTAAACCTGCTAAATTCAATAAAAGTTAATTCAGTGTTTCTCCAACTTCCTACATATTACAGCTAGTCTGAAGTTATCTTTGTGTTCAACTTACTCTCTAACACACACATGTCAAACTCTGGCCCGCGGGCCAAATTTGACCCACGATATAATTATATTTGCCCCGCAAGATCATTTCAAAAATGTATTAGAGGTGGCCCGCCCTGCAGCGAGAGCCGATGCTGTTTTTTGGTAATGTCACCCCCACCATCCTCCCCCTTCATTGCACATCCTTCCCCATTGTAACACGAGAAATTGTAACACGAGAAGTCTGTTGATGTCATCAGCCGGCAAGCCAGTTGGTAGGCTCCCCGCACAACCAGTCACTTCTCCCACCTGTCGAGCGTGCGGCGGATGGGCGAGCGCCTGTGATTTCCTGTCGGCGCGACGGACATGGCAGGCTGCGCATGGCCCCCGGGCAGCGCTAGCCCCGCGCGACTGGCACCGGACGGCCCTTCCACAGCGCGAGCGCACTTCTCCCGGTCGCCACGGCCTTCAGCGCTTGCACCCGCGCGGACCCCAGGGACGGCTGGTTCGGCCCTGCACATGAAGAGAGAGATGGTGGCTGTCCGCAAAGGCTGATCAGCAGCGCACTGGGCCTGAGTGGGTGGGTAAGCAGGGGTGGGCAGAGGGTGTAGGTGAGGAATAATGGGCAGGGGAAGTTATGGTGGTGCGAGGGGTAGTTAGAGGGAGGGATGAGTAGAAGGAGGGGTGGATAGGGAAGAGGTAAAAGGGGAGGGGCAGGGTGAGTAGGGGAGGGGTGATTAGAGGGTGAGAGATGGGTAGAGGGAGTAGAGGGTTGTGTATAGGATGGGGTGGGTAGAGGCAGAGCGAGTGGAGTGAGGGGTGAGTAGAGGTTGGGTACAGGACTGGTCAGGTAGAGGGATGGTGGGTCGAGGGTGAATAGAGGCCTAGAGCCTGAGCAGTGAGCAGGAAATGCTGAGTCCTGATGCAGGCCAAAATGGACACAGCCTGTGAATGCTGACTACATCTCCACAGGGACCAAATAGGTTTCCCTCAGGTCAAGCAAAGGGTGAACTTGAGCTACCTACTCCTGACCTGTAACATTATCCTCCTAACGTTATATCCTAAAGTTTAACATTACATATGTTGAAAGAAGAGAAAACATGCAGATGTTGTTGAAAATTTTCAATAAATATTTAGTTCGGCCCTCGACTTAGTCCAATTTTTTAATTTTGGCCCTCCGTGAATTTGAGTTTGACACCCCTGCTCTATCATAATCCCCAATTTTTTTCAGGAAGCAACTTGTTTGAAAAAACTCTGTTCTCCAGTGAAATTATTGAAAGAAAGAGGAATGGAGGGCTCTGAGAAATTGATGCAAAGTCAGATATGATCATATTTGGATGCTGGGATAAGCTTGAGTGGCTGAATGCCGTACTCCTGCTCCTGTCATGTTATGTTTTCATGTACAGGTGACTGCATGTTACAATTGTCCAGGTTCAGGAAATTCACTACAAGAAAATATGAGACAATGAAATTCACTTTCATGGTTTATGTGCAAAATGATCAAGGTTCCTCTCTATTTAGCACATCATGCTTTTTTGGAAATGGATTCTGTCTGACTTCCATGCACCATTCATATATTAATTAAATTAGAATGACAAACGTTTGGATTGTGTGAATGGAACCCATATGTGGATTATTTAATTCAAATCCAGAATAAATCAAAGGAAACAATAAGGCAATTAAGTGAATTACTGAGTTCAAACTATAATGGATTATTTGAGCCAGTGAGAATGAGGGAGAAGGAACAATCAAGCTGCATTAAGTTGGCGACTGGAGGATGGTAGTCAAACTGTAAATTGGCCATTCAATGAACCAGTTAAAGAAGCAGTTTTTGCCGTTCACACGGGACCACTGTTAACCGGTTCTCTGCATCATTTCACACTTACCACCAAGCATCCCCAGGGAGAGGGGCACCTAACCTCTACCGGTGACATCTGAGTGACGCATCCGCTAATTATGATCTTGCATTTAAACAAATTTAATCATACCTAATTATAACATATTCAAATATTATGTACAGCACAGTATGAGGCCTTTAGCCCCTGTTGTTGTGTCGACCTATATAAACCTTTATAAAACTATAAAGGACAATGGGAAAGTGGTAGTCGCAATAAAACACATAGGCGCACAATTTATAAAGACCATGGGAAAGTTGCAGAGAGAAAGTGATGGTGGACCTGCCCTCCAAGAATTTAATATGGCAAAGAAAACCTTCCATGAGTGCTCAGTGTCTGCGCACAGAATTCTGGGAGGGCAGGAACAGGGGCTGAAGGGCTCATACTGTGCTGTACGTATACTTAATTATGTTATAATTAGGCATGATTAATTTTGTTTAAATACAAGATCATAATACATTGATCAAGATTTAGTAAATTGAATACAAAGTTTATACCTTTTTAATCTTTTGTTTCCTTCACGTTCCTGCACTCATGCAAAAACGTCATCAATGCATCACTACTTTGTCCCTGGATAGTCCATGTCCTTTTAGCCCTTTTTATGGTCTGACGCCATATTGAAGCTGACTCAACAAGGGAAAAAAAAGGTGGACATAACTTTTTTTACAAAAAAAAGGTGGAGAAGGCCTATAAAGTTGATTCAGTGTTGCTTTTATGGAGTGTGGTATCGGGAACCGTCCTCCAGAGCTGAGGGAGGCAGGGTGAATGGTGCAGTAGTGCCACCCATCGCCGCGTTCAAACATTTGCACCAATCAATTTCTCTCTTCGTTACCCGTAATCCCCCCATTGGTCCCACATTAAAACAAAAAGACCCCACTTGACTCCACCATGCCCTTGTCTACCTCCTTCTGACCTGGCTCAGTGAATGAGCAAGGGGCAGAGGAGGAATGGGAAGAGAACATTTCCAGGTGGCAGAGGGGAGCTCTAACACCAGCACCAATCACCATGGGAGTCCTGGTGATGATTCCTGGATTGTGGGTTGACAGTGTCATCGTGATGTCATCAGCCCACCCCTTTATAGCTGCTTGCAGCGGCAGTGCCTTTATGGATGAGCTGGAATTACTGTGCTTCACCTCTGACTGTACTCCAGGACAGAGTCCACGTGGTAGATCTGCCCTTGGAAGTTTTATGGGGATGTATCGCAATGTAAGAGTGGAGAATATCCACCTTTACACTTGTTTATTTTTTCACTATGTAAAGGCCTTTCACACTGGGCTAATCAGCAGGCAGGAGTCAGATGACTCCCAGGGATGATGAACCCTATCTGGGTGGTCCATCCCTGGGGTTATTTGATGCCTGCATGCTGATTTGCGAGCATTCACACTGGGCTTTTAACCAGTATATTGGCCATTAATTAAGGTACCAATGTGAAAGGGGCTAGAATTGTAAACAATGTTGAAATTTGTTAGGGAAGACATACTGTATATCGATGCTCTCAGATATGTTTTGTTTTAAAATGCAAAAGGGTAGAATTTCTTTGCAAATGCTCTCAGTCTTTCACTGTAGCTTTGGCAAAAAAAAACTTGATTGAAAGAGTAATGTCAATGACATTTCCAAATGGCATTACAACAATGACTGAGAGATCCCCGGTGAAAAATCTACTCCCAGGTCTTTTACTTACCATATCACCTGTAAAATCGTATTGCTGCATATGTGACATACAACTTGCTTATGTAAATATATCATTACAGCCTGAAGGTGACATCGCATGTGGACAGGGCTGAAGGTGACATCGCATGTGGACAGGGTTGTAAAGAAAGCTTTTGGCATTTTAGCCTTTATAAATCAAAGTAATGAGTATAGAAATTGGAATGTTATGTTGAAATTATTCAAGTCATTGGTGAGGCCACACTTGGAACATTGTGTGTAGTTCTGGTTGCCCAGCAGCAAGAAACATATGATATTATTGAAAGAGTGCAGAGAAGATTTCTAAGATACTGCTGGGTCTTCAGGAGTTGAGTTACCGGAAAAGGTTAAACAGGTTAGGACTATACTTCTTGGAACGTAGAAGAATAAGGGGAGACTTGATAGAGGTTTGTAAAATAATGAGGGGTATAGACAGAGTAGATGCAAGTAGGATGTTTCCACTTAGATTGGGGGGGGGGGGGTCATACATAGCTTTAGGCTGAAAGGGGAGAGCCACAAGGGGAACATTAGGGGAAAGTTTTTCACTTAGAGAGTGGAAGGAGTGTGGAATGAGCTGCCATCTGATGTAGTGAATGCAGATTCAAATCTTGTGTTTTAAAAATAAATTGGATAAATACATGGGTAGGAGTGGACTGGAGGGTTATGAAATGAGAGTAGGTTAGTGGGACTAGCTAGTTTTATTGGTCAGCACAGACCAGAAACTTTGAATGGCCTGTTTTTCTGTGCTGTAACGTTGTGCAGTTCTAATGATTGCCTAGAAATTGGACTTCATCCACTGACAAGTGCCACAGTTTCCTTAATGCTAAATTGGTGGCCACTGGGAAAAAAATCCCCAAATTGGGACATTCTCCTTCAACAGATGCAAATGCAGTTGTTCTCCCTTTCAGAAGCAGGATGGTTTGGTTTTCACACTGATGGATGCAACTGTTTGCTGAGCTCACAGGAGCCAACTCATTCTCATGCTGCCTAGTGGAAACACATCAAAACAGTTGGTAGCTGCACAAACTGCTGTGGAGATAGGGAAACTGCTGGAAAATGGGGAAGTGAGATGGGTGGGATATTATTTAATCTGAAGGCAGCACACATCAGAATGTGCATGAGATGTGAGACAGAATCGATTAGGGCTCACTTTCCTGGATGGGATATAAATACTGAAGAGAATGTATTTGTACATGCAACTTACACAGTGAAACACGGATGAATGGTTTTTTTTTGTTAAAATTTCTGAACTAATGTTCTGACAACAAGAGAGCTTGGATGAGTTGATGGTCAGTGAGGAGGAGGAGATGACTGGCAGCAGATTGTCCTTATTCAGCTCAAGACTAAAACAAGGACTATGGCCCTTATTATCATTTGCTAAGTGCTTAGTGCTTCATGTAGACAGACCTCAGAAACACTTGAAATAGTGCTTGATCTAATGCTTGGTGGGATGTGCAGAACACCAGGCACCTTTGTGGAATGGATAATGTGCTATAAAACAGATTTATTTTTTTTTTTTTTTTTTTTTTTAAACACATTCCCAGCTGTCAAGTGGGTTCACTGAAATCTAATACAGCATTTGTAATCTATGTCGATATTATAGAATCATAAATAGGGTCATAAAGAGATTCAGTACAAAACCAGATCCTCTGCCCCATAAAGTCCATGCCAATCATCCATTTACATTAATCCTACATTAATCTCATTTTTATTTGTTTAAAAAGGGTTAGAGGAGTAAGCCTAGCAATTATAGGCCTGTAAGTTTGATGTCGGTGGTCAGTAAGCTAATGGAAAGTAGAGATAATATATATAAGTATCTAGAGAGACAGTGTCTGATCAGGAATACTCAACATGGGTTTGTGTGTGGAAGGTCATGTTTGACAAATCTTATTGAATTTTTTGAGTTGGTAACTAGGAATGTTGATGAGGGTAAAGCAGTGGATATTGTCTATATTTCAGTAAGGCCTTTAAGAAGGTTCCACAAGGAGGAAAAACCCAACACCTAACCCCAACCAACCAATTTTCCCTTGCAACCGCTGCAATCGTGTCTGCCTGTCCCGCATCGGACTGGTCAGCCACAAACGAGCCTGCAGCTGACGTGGACTTTTTACCCCCTCCATAAATCTTCGTCCGCGAAGCCAAGCCAAAGAAGAGACAAGGAAGGTTGGTAAGGAAGGTTCAGGCACTAGGTATTAATTTTAAGATAGTCAAATGGATCCAACAGTGGCTAGAAAGCAGATGCCAGAGAGTCATGGTAGATAACTGTCTGTCGGGATGGAAGCCGATAACAAGCGGTGTGCCTCAGAAATCAATATTGGGTCCCTTGTTATTTGACATTTACATTAATGATTTGGATGATGGATTGGCAAACTGGATATCCACTAAATATGCGGATGATACAAAGATAGGGGGAGTTGTGAATAGTGAAGAAGGTTTTCAGAGACTGCAGAAGGATTTGGAATGCTGAGGAGTGGGCTGAAAGATGGCAAATGGAGTTTAATACTGATAAGTGTGAAGTGCTTCATTTTTGGGAAAAAAATAATCCAAACAGGACATACGCAGTAAATGGGAGGGCATTGAAGAATGCAGAAGAACAGAAAGATCTAGGAATAACTGTTCATCATTCTTTGAAGGTGGAATCTCATGCAGATAGAGTGGTGAAGAAAGCTTTTGGTATGCTGACCTTTATAAGTCAAAGCATAGAATATAGGAGTTGGGAAGTGATGTTGAGACTATTCAAGGCATTGGTGAGCCCAAAGTTAGAATATGGTGTTCTGTTCTGGTCACCAAATTATAGGAAGAATATCAATAAGGTAGAGAGGGTGCAAAGGAAATTTACTAAAATGTTGCCTGTATTTCAGAATCTAGATTACAAAGAAAGATTCAATAGATCAAGTATTTATTCATTGGAGCATAGAAGGTTGAGGAGGGATTTGATAGAAGTATTTAAAATTATGAGAGGGATAGATAGAGTAGATGTTAATAGGCTCTTTCCCTTGAGGTTAGGTGAAATTCAAACAAGAGGTGACGAGTTAAGAGTTAGGGGGAAAAAGTTTAGAAGTAACATGAGAGGGAACTTCTTTACTCAGAGAGTGGTTGCTGAGTGGAATGACCTTCCAGAAAAGTTGGATAGGTGTATGGATGAGAGGGGATTGGAGGGTTATGGGCAAAATCCAGGTAGGTGGGACTAGAGGAGATCACTTAGATTGGTACGGACTAGATGGGCCGAGGTGGCCTGTTTCCATACTGTCATTGTGAGATGGTTATATGGTTATTCTCCCCACATTCTCAGCATTTCTTCTCACCCCCATATCACCCAGATTCCGCCACTCACCAACACACTGGACAATTTACAGTGGCCAACCTGCACATCTTTAGTATGTGCGAGTAAACTAGAGCATCTGAAGAAAACCCAAGCAGTTACAGAGAAATGAGCAGACTCCAATACAGACAGCACCCAGGACTAAGATTAAACCTGGGTCTGTGGTACTCTTCCAGCTACGTCACTCATAAATTATAGGACCCCTAAAGAATCCAAAAACAAATCTACAGATCTGCCACGTCAGTGTCAAATAGGTTACAAAATATATTTATGAAACTACAGCAACAACATTGCAGGAAAGAAATACTATTAAAATATATTAACATTGCAAATAAGTGGTTATGAATTATGAAGGTTATGTCTTGAGAAGAATACACCAGTAAAGCATCAATCTCCTGCTGAATATAAATCAGCCCTAACAGGGTCACTGAAAAAATAACTGAACGTGCCAACAACTGAATTATCTTATTAATGTACTATGGGTATATTTCTGCTTAGTTAGCCTTCTGATGTATTATTTTACAGTGAAACAAAATATAGTAAACCCCTCCTCCGCCACCCCCGGTATCTGGCACTTCAGATATGTGAGTTTTCCGGTTGCCTGAGACACAGTCTTACAATGCCGAACTAATACATGTGCATTACAAAAAAACTGTTTAAAAGACAATAGAAAGTGCAAAATGTAAAGCAATTTGAAAAAAAAATCACTATTTTAATCCTTATTTATGTAAAGTTCACTTTGATCAGGTAATTCCCATAACTTACAAAATTTAAATTTAAATTCGAACCCCAGTCACTGACGTTGTAACAGCGTTGCAGTAACCACTACACTAACCGTGCTGCTATTATAATTAATCCCCTCCCTCCCCCAAGGTTACAGGTAAAGCCTTACTAATACATTTAATACTAATAAAGACTCTTACTAGGCAGGGATAGGGAGAACTTTGGGAGAGTTGCCCAGTGGTGAGTGGCATCAGCTGGCTCTTCATCCTGGACACTGTAATTCTATTGAAACACCACTTTATTCAAACTTTTTCCAACAGTTTTTGTGAGAGGGACAAGACCGGGGTACTCTACTGGCTGAATGTTGCTCCCATCTTCACCAAGGGGTTGGGTGTTGCTTCTGAGAATATTTACTTTTACAATTTTAAACTTTGATTTAATTATTAAATGATTATTTATTTGTTTCCTCAATATTTTATTTGCTAGTGCTTGGGTTGCTGTTTGCTTGAATTCCAGATCCCAGTGAATAATGTCATAGAAAATGTCATAAGAAGCCAGAGAGCACATGAGGTTATATCATTCAAAAAACAAATTGAACATTGTTGAGCCTAATCATTGTTCCTATACTACTCGTATGTCTAACTTTTAATTTTGTATTACTTCACTAACTCATAGAGCACAAAATACTCCTTTTATTTGGTATCGTCACAATTTCCATCACAATCAACGATATCAAAAAAACAAAAAACTGAGATTCTGTGTTTCCTAGTGCTAAAGGTATCAGTTCTTGCTGGGTTTTGTGTCATTTAATCAGCCATTCTCTATGTACTTATAAGAGTCACATAGCACCAAAGCAAACCCTTCAGTCCCACTTGCCCACACCGACCAAAATGTCCCACCCACATTAATCTCAGCTGCCTGCATCTGGCCTTTATCCCTCTAAACCTTTCCTATCCATGTATCCATCTAAATTTTTCTTTAACTTTGCAAAAGTACTTTCCACAACCATCTCCTCTAGCAGTCTGTTCTATCCACCACCTCCTTCTGTGTAACAAATCTTTGACAATTGTTAAACTAATCAACTTGAGATGGCATCACTTCTGCAACCAGTAATATTCAACCTCAAGGTCCGCTGCTACAGATGATTAGACTCAG
Source organism: Narcine bancroftii (assembly GCF_036971445.1). Taxonomy (NCBI): domain Eukaryota; kingdom Metazoa; phylum Chordata; class Chondrichthyes; order Torpediniformes; family Narcinidae; genus Narcine; species Narcine bancroftii. The sequence continues at coordinate 317,021,560 of NC_091470.1, read as the reverse complement.
CACTCTGGGCTACAGGGAGATAAAAGCACATCCAGCTACATCCCAATCCCTTGCATGAGGTTACCTAATTCAATACAAAGCAAGAATCAAACATATGACCACAGGATAATACACAATTATTATGCTGTTTTGATCCTTCAAAATAACTATTTAATATCCTGTCCAACAACCTCCCTTTTCTAGTTTTGCTAACAGGCCCCTTGGTCCACTTTCGCAATCACATTTTATTCTCCCCAGATTCCCATCAACTTCCTCAGATTCTACAAGGACCACAAAAGCACTGACAATTTACAGTGGTCACTTAACTTCCCAATGTGTAAAGCAGAGCACCCCCTAGATAAAATCCAAGCAGTCACAGAGGGTAGCAGTGGGGGCCAGAAATTAATCCTGGGTTGCTGGAGCTGTGAATGACAGCTCTACTATCACAAAGTTTCAAGTTTATGATCATCTGACTGCACATATTCAACCAGGTGAAACCGTGTTTCTCCAGACCACTGTGCATAATAATCACATATGTACATAAAGATATTAATATAGAATAAAATATATATACATTTTTTTTGACATCTGTGGCAACAAATTCTATAGATTCACCACCCTGTCTGAAGAAATTTCTCCACATCTCTATTCTAAAGGGTCATCCTTATATTTTGTTGCTGTACCCTCTGATCCTACCCTCTCCCACTACTGGAAACCTCTTCATACTTTGAGGAAGGTCTCAGGCCCAAAATGTCTGTAATACATCTTCACCTCCTGTGGATGCTGCGAGACCAGCTAAGTTCCTCCAGCAATTCTGTGTTTTGAAACATCTTCAATACACCCACTCCATCTAGCCCTTTCGGTATTTGATAGATTTCAATGAGATTCTCCTCATCCTTTTAAACTCCAGCGAGTACATGCCCAAAGTCATCAAACGCTCCTCAATCATTAACCCTCTCATTGAAGGATCATTCTGGCAAACCACCTCTGGATGTTCTCTCAATGCCAGGAAGGTGATGATAATCCATGAGGTTGCAGCTTGTTTAGGAATATAATTCTGTTCTCACTGGTGGATACTCAGTTTTCAACCAGATGTCCTCTGGATCTATTCAATTGAGCATGAAACTAATGCCACACAACACAATGATGAACATCACAATGTGAAGAAGGAATATTGTCTTCACAAGGGCTGTGTGATCATAGCTCTTGAATGCAGCCATGTGCAATGATATTTACAGTGAATAAATTGAAGAGAATTAGGTAATTGAAATTAGATTCACTCACCACTTGCAGTAGACCCAGTCAGTTCTCTGCCATTCAAGCCTCAGTTAGTAGTGGTGTTGCTGAGTCACTGAGAATAAATAGCTTTGATACCCCCATCCAAAATATAATCAACCTGTGGTGCTTCATCAGCAAAATTTACTTACCCATGTTTAACTTAATACCATGATACTTCATGAAACCTAAGCTCCCAAAGGAATTCTCTCTCTCCCATTCACCCGTGTGTACTTCCTGTTGGTCTGCCCTGCTAACAATGTAGGTTGTACCCAGGCAGGAGTTTATAATTTTAGTTTTAAGGGTGATGCAATGATGCCACACTGTTGCTTGGCCAAATTGTCAGTCAGCTCCCCATTAAGGCAGCAACTCCAGATGCTTCTCACGAAAATTACAATGTTCTATGGTCTGAAAGTGACTGAATCCTGCATCCAGCTCAATGTTAAGTGATGGGTCTGATTTTACTCATTCCATTTTAAAGTATTGGTTTTAATACAACTGAATGACTTGCTCAACCATTTCAGAGAGCAGTTAGGGGTTAAACGGATTGCTGCCTATCTGAACCACCTGATAGGGTGGATTGTGTATATAGGTGGCAGATTTCAGGGCTACCCACCCTAATAATTAACCCAGCCCTTTCCACTGTATCTGGCACCTTACACCCAGATTTCTTGTACAATCCTCTCCAGCCTCACGCCGTTAACACAAAGTCATAGGTTTAAACACGCCATCTATTGCCAGGCCATCCTACTCCACCCTTCTCCAGTGGTGAGCCTGACCTCTCCTAGCAGCTGATTAAAAGCCAGCCTGAGATCCAATCTCCTCTGCAATTACTACCTGAATAAATCAATTATTGGCCCACCATTCAGGGTAAAGTTCAGGTCCCTTTCCAAGCATCACACAGCTTCTCAACACTTATTCCATTCACCTTAGGGTCAATTAGATGAAAAATCTTACCAATATTGTAAAATGTTACTTCCTGTATGATGGCAGTTTTGTATTGGATCATTGTGTTCTGGAAGTAGTTTCCTCTTGCATTCTACTACTGGTCATTCAGGTCTTTTAAGCCATGCATTTTATTTGTTCTATGGCTCACAGCTGGAAAGCAATAGCTTTACCCCTTGACAATGCTTCAGCTAATCACATACCTTATTGTACCTTATGGATAAAAAGGAAATATATCAAATTTGCACTACTCTCACACATCTTCCTTGGGAGCTCAATATCACAGAACACTCTCACATGAGCTGAAAATCTATCTGCAGCATTTATTTCTTGATATTTTGCCAAGAACAGTAAAAAGTCTGGTTCTCCAAATCAAAGCAAAAATGCCAAAAGAATATGTAGGTGTGAAGGCATAGAGACAGTAACAAGGACAACTATGGGGAGTGTTCTGAGTTGCAAAAGGTTTCCACTCCTGAGAACTGTTGGTAACTCGGGGGAGTCACGTGATGGAGTAGTGGCCGGACGGTGAACTCCAGCCCTCTCCAGAAAAGTCGGGAAAAACAAAGGAAAACACAAAGGCACAGAAATAAAAGTTACAGAAAAGTGAGTATAAAGGTGGAAAGAAGATGGCGACAAAAAAAGAAAAATCGAAAGCAACGGTAAGAAGAGAGGAAGAGAAGACAAAGGAGGAAAAAGGTGAAGGCCTTACCTGTCCGAAGAGGCCCGCTGCGGAGAGAGAAACCCGCTCCCTCAGGTCGGTAAATAATGGACTACAAAAATGGCTCGCTGAGCCGAGTAAAAGTGCGCAACCGCGCATGCGAGATGCACATGAAAAAAAACACACCGATGGGAGGGGGGACCAGCTGGGGAGTCGATCTCCACAGCCGGCAACGACAGCTGCAGAACACCTGCAGCAAGAAGAGACCACAGAAGACAATGGAAACAAGAAAGAAGAGAAGGAAAGGGCACCAAAGAAACAACAGATGGCCAACCCAGAGGAAGAAGAAGAGGAAGAGGAAGAGTACAGTGAAATAGAAGAAGAAGGGAAAGGCAAGATAAAGGATATACTTTCTCTTGTTAGAGGATACATGGAGTCATTTAAAGAATGGCAAGCGCAAGAATTTAAGGATTTAAGAAAAAGAATAAACAACACAGAAGAGAAAATGAAAAAAATAAAGATGACCTTAACAGAAATGGGAAAGAAAATGGACAAGATGGAAGAGCGGGCAGAAATGGAGGTAGAAGACTTAAAAAAGAAATTGGAGGAATCTAATAAAAAAACTAAAGAGACACAAGAACTACTAGCTCAAAAAATAGATACAATGGAAAATTATAACAGAAGAAATAACATAAAGATAGTGGGCCTTAAGGAAGATGAAGAAGGCAAGAATATGAGGGAGTTTATAAAAGAGTGGATCCCTAAGACCCTAGGATGTCCAGAACTACAGCAAGAAATGGAAATAGAAAGGGCACATAGAGTATTGGCCTCTAAACCACAACCACAACAAAAACCAAGATCTATTGTAGTAAAATTCCTAAGATATACTACAAGAGAAAAGGTACTAGAGAAGACAATGGAAAAAGTAAGAGAGGGCAACAAACCACTGGAGTATAAAGGGCAAAAAATCTTCATTTATCCAGATATAACTCCTAAAGAAGAGAAAAGAGTTCAATACAGCAAAGGCGATTTTATGGAAGAAAGGGTATAAATTTATACTAAAGCATCCAGCGGTATTGAAAATATTTATTCCAGGACAACAAAACAGACTATTCTCGGATCCAGAAGAAGCACGAAAATTTGCAGAACAATTACAAAAATAGACTGAGGGAGGAAGACGGGTAATGAGAGTTAAAATGATCACGATTGATATGTATGTGGGTAAAGACAAAAATAGACTGAGGGATGAAGACGGGTAATGAGAGTAAAAATGATCACGATTGATATGTATGCGGGTAAAGAGGTATAAGAGTGAATAGAGACAATGTGCATACGTGAATGTATCTGTACTTAGAGGAAAATATAGATAGTATAGACAAGAATTAATAAGGGAAGGTAATGGAATAGAGAGAATAAGGAGGGAATTAAAAGAGTGACCTTTGTGACATATGAAAAGTGAAATCTTTTCGGGGGGGGGCGGGGTGAGGGGAAATAGCGGTCACTGCAAAATCAGTTGACGCTTGCGAGTGGATTCGCAAATCCAAATGGAGAGGGGAGATGTGGTTGTCCGACAAGGGATAAAGGACAACTCAGGAGGGGAAGGGGAGATTGGGGATAAATAAGATAGAAATAGGAGAATAAGGAAAATGTTGGATGTCGTAGGAATGTTTTCTTATAAAGAGTTGAAAATAAGAAAACAGAAATGGAAAAGGAGGAAAGGTAATGATGGAAAAACGGAAAGAGAAGATAAACAAAATATAAAAGGGCTACGCTGAACTATATGACTTTAAATATTAATGGAATACATAACCAAATTAAAAGGAAGAAACTACTAAATTTAAATGAATAAATGTATTCCATTAGAAAAAATAACATATAGGTTAAGAAATAATATTGAAATATTCGAACAAGTATAGGAGCCTTACATTAAATACAATAGCGAAAACCTACCGGGGACAAACATTACCTAAGTTGATGGAAGGAGAAGAAAAGAAAAGAATGGACTCAGTAGAATTTCTGGTGTATTTTTGTTGAATGACAACATTGTCTGACTGGCTTAATGCAACCTAGATTGTATACCTAAAATGGATGAGAGGTGGGGGTGGGGGGGTGGCTTGGGAGGAGGTGGGGGGGAGAAAAAGTCACTGTATATGTGTGAAAAAGAAATAGTGTATATCATGGCTAATGTGATTTATGGTGTGAAAAATAAAAAATTTAAAAAAAAAGAACTGTTGGTAACTCAACTTTTTCCATGTTGGAAATAAACAAAAACAATGTGTGGAAGAGGGATCTTTCAAAATGCTGTCATGGGATAGCAAGCTGGTGCAGGAAGAGCATCTGCTATCTGACCTCATTGACTTAGTGAGGGGTTAGTTTGCTTAGCATTTTCAGCTTTGTTCAGTTCAAGCCAGCCCACAATTATCATGACTTGTTTGCATGTATGAGTTTCCACAAGTCAGGTGTTCAGAACCTGGTGAAGGCTTGTATGTTGGTTCCAGAGCAAGGCCAGGATTGCCTTACCAGTGGCTATTATGATCACAATGGCAATAGATTTGTATTGTTCATTCCATGGTGCAGAGAGAACACCTACAATATATTGCAGTTCAAAACATATTGTGACATTAAGGAGATCACTGCTGCTTTGTATTGAAGCAGGTGAAAAGTTATCTTCTCCCTTGGCACAGAGCCACATGCCAAAGTCCTATACAGATTCATGGGGATTTTGGGCTGTCTGATAGTACCAAGTTCCCTCCCCCCAACCCCCCATCACATCACTTCAAGGATACCAAGTCTTAAAAAGAGATTTGGTGTAACCACAAGGTTTCCATGGTCTGAATGTATTGCCTATGTGCAACCTTAGCCAATGCAATGTGAATGTCCCTGTACAGAATAAAGGATAGTTCAGCCTTTGTGTCCTCCATACATAACTCCAACTCACTCCTTCATCAGCCTTTCTCTTTCTCGTCTCCATAACAAATGTCATCCTGACTCGCATCGCTTATGTTATGACTCCCACAACCTCTGCTTACAGTTTCAATTTTATTTTTTTATTTAAACAGCTATTTTAAATTTCATCCATGTTTTGAAATCTTTTCTTTATATAGGTGCTCCCAACGGCTGTAAGTCCCTTTGAGAACATAACAGCCAATCCATCTGTACTTTTCACATTCTGGCTCCTTGATGTAAATGTAAATTGCTTTATGTTGCAAACCATGCCTTCAGCTACCAAGGAATTGTGTCTGGAATTCAGTCCAAAATATCTGTGCTCTTCAACTTTGGTTTCTATCCAATATTTTATTTAAAATTTTGCAAAAAAATTGTGGTCAGCTCTCCCAATATTTATCTGACTCAACAACCATTTTTATTTAATAACATTTCCTCGAAGCATCTTGGGAAATTTTCACACGTTAAAGCTGGGACATAAATGGGAGTTGTTTTTGAACTTTCAGAGAGAAATAAAGTATTGGTGATGGGACAGTAGCTAAGAAGGAATAACTTGGTAAGCTTTTGAAGAAGGAAATGATAACCTTCACATTTCCAAGATCTTCAATGTAACAAAACAACCAGAAGCATTTCTCTTTCAAAATCAAACTTGAACACAAATAAAGGAAGAAATGGGGAGGAAGGTAGCTCGAGAGAAATTTGAATGTGAAACAGCAAGGTTTGAGGAGAAAATTTGAGCTACTATAAGTCACTTTGAAAGTTTTTAAAAATTTAAAAGTTAATCTTTGTACTCTGGAAAAAAAATTCTGACCTGTATGCCCAGGTGGTCCTCACATCTGCATTTGATTTGCCTCGTCTGCTGTATCCATTTAGGATATAAAAGTCCTATTGAAGAACTATTTCCTATCCAAATTCAATGCCCTACATACACGTGTTCATCAGTATCCCTTCAATAGCAACCAGGAATGAAGGCATTCGTTTATTTTTACCACTATAATCCAAGAGCAGCTGCAGCTTCCCAACTGTTGCCTTGATTAAATCACTTCATACAAGACCAGGATTCTGCATGGGTAAACTCTGATCCAACGGGGGAACGGCAAGTTGTCCTTTACAGCCTAGTGAGAACAACTGTATTCCTTCTCTTAAAATTTCATAGAATAAAGTTAAGTCAGAATATTATGGTACTTAGCTACTTTAACCATTGCTTGAACAATTTACATATATTTTAGTTTACAAATAATTTTAAAATGTTGTAGCTAAAAAAAATGGTCCAAAATATAGTTACCACAAAATAATAAACCAACTGCTTTGTACCATCTGGTCAAGTTGGGAAAAAACTAACTGTGAATATAGCCAAGCTCATTAGGGAAAAAATACTGGTGGACCACCATGAGAAAATATTTCAGCTTTCAGCGTTCTGTATGCCATATGGCAGAAACAAACTGTTGATTTATGTCAGGAACTAGCAAACAGTATAATGAAAAACACTAACCCCAGATAAAGGAGTGCTCATCAGAAATGATAAAATTTCTGGTGAGATAACCCCACCCCCCAAAAATTCCACCTCAGTCCTGATGTCCCCAATTTTAGCCTGCCTTTCTGAACAGGTGAGAGGAACAACCATCACAAATTCACAAGGCACTTTTCCACAAATTGCCAAACAACTGAGGTGTACTGTTGGAACCCACCTGTGGCTTTCAATAAGCCATCACCTAATGTTGCTGGAGATTTTCATTTCCATAACATTTAGAATAAGTTTTTATGCACTATACATTAGAATTTACCAAAAATTTACAGGGTGCCATAGTTAGAGGTGTGACAGGAACAATGGGATGAGAGGTAGGGTGGGGATTGCAATATTGTACAAACTAGATATCACAGTACTCTTCAGAGAGGCTATTGCTGGAGAACTAACATATGAGGCAGTCTGGGTGGAAATTAGGAATGGAAAAGATGTCACATTGGAAGTGCAGTATGGTCCACCATACAGTCACTAGGAGTTAAAGGATCAATATGTAAAGAGATTGCTGTTAATGAAGATGATTTCAACTTCCCCAACATTCACTGGGAATGCCAAATTGTTAGAGGATTGGATGGGGTGAACTTTCTTAAGTGGGTCCAGAAAAACTTTCTACAGCAATATGTGGATAGGCCTACAAGGAATCTTATACTGGGGAATGAAGCAAGTCAGGTAACAGGTATCAGTAGGGGGGAGCACTTTAATACCAGTGACCAAAATTCTACTGGCTTTAAGATAGTAATTTTAAATTTAGACATACAGCACGGTTACAGGCCATTTTGGCCCATTAGTCCATGCTGCCCAATTTGGAATGGAAAAGAATAATACTGGTTCTCAAGTTAGAATCCTATATTGAGGCAAAATCAATTTCAGTAGTTAGCAATAGTTGACTGGATGCAAATATTAGAGAATGAAAATACAACTGCCAAAGGGGAGTTAAGAGTGTGATTGGGAAGGTCCAGGGCAAACAAGTTCATCATCACTTAAAATGCAGGAATAGCAACACAAAGGAACACTGGTAAACAAAAGATATTGAGTCACAGATCAAAAAGGAAGAGGCGTATTGTCAGACAGGTTCAAAGGAAACCCTTGAGGAATATAAGGAATGTAGGAACATAGTGAAAAAGGAAAATAATGACACCTAAAAGAGGTTTTGAGATGACTGGTGGACAGTAAAAGGGAAAATATAAAATTATTTATTTAGTACATTAAAAACAAAAGGGTCACAAAGGAAAGAATACATCCCTTTAAGAATCAGGATGAGCGTCTATGTTCATGCTATAGGAGATGAGGAAGATTTTAAATTAAAATTTTTGTGTGTTTACTGTGGAGCAGGATGAGCAAAAGTGGAAAATGAGGGAGGTAACTAAAGATAGCCTAGAAGAGCACGTCTGCATCAGTAGTGAAGAGGCGTTAGCAGTCTTAGATCATATCAAGTTGGATAAATCTTCAGGTCCAGACCAGAAGATTTGAGAAGTCAGGAAGGAAATTGTTGGGCCCTTGACAGATATTTTTAAATCACCGCTGAGGACAGAAGTTCTGCGGGATGTCAAATGTTGTACCATTATTTAAAAAGGGCTGAAAGGATAATCTGGGTAACTACAGATCTGTTAGTCTGGCGTCAGTGGTAGGGAAGCTACTCAAGAGGATTCTTTGATAGAGAATCTGTCATCATTTGGGAAGCCAGGAGAAAATTAATGAGAACCGGTCTTGCATAAACTGTACTCAAGAAAAAGCTACCTATATACAAAATAAAGAAATGTAAACAAACTGACTGCAATACAGAAAAAATAAATATTATTAATATATAATGTGCAAAGTAAATGGGTCTCTAAGATTGTTGTTGAGGAGTCTGGTGGTGGAAGGGTAGCAGCTGTTCCTGAACCTGGTGGTGTGAGTCTTGTGGTACCTATATATTTCTTTCCTAATGGCTGCAGCGAGAACAGTGCAAGTTTTGTGTGTTTTATGACAAAAAAAGATAAAATTGACGTAAATACCTATAAAAACAGAACCTATTTGTTACCCAGGCTTAACATCTGAAAATTAATAAAATTATTTTGTTTAGTGTTACTTCAATACCTTAAGTAATCTGAAGCACTTAATCATTTGGTCAATGTGACAGAGAAATCTCATGCATCAATGGCTTATGTATTGAGTAAAATTTTTATGATGGAATACAATTTGTAGTTCACAGAGCATCACTTACTCTTCCTATTGGTTTACTCTAGTTTTAGGGAAAATCCGAAGTGCAGTTGGAAGCGCTCAGCTTTTGATGTCACAGAAGTTTCAACAATTCAGTGGGCTCTGTGAAGAAAACATGGTATGTGAACAGTGCTTTATTCTGCATTCCTTCACATCTTCTGGCATATTCATTATAACCATGAGAGGACTACCTTATACCCACAATCAGTAACATAACAAGTAATTCAATATTCTGTTTTTGAAATATGTTCCTTGTATATTTTAACAAAAATGAGGAAACAAGGGTCTGAAACAGAAAAAAAATATATCCCATATATTTTGGTGTATAAGTTGAGTCATGAAATCCTAAAAGAATTATCAAAAAAGGGGAGGGGGGGTCGACTTGTATGCCATATATACTTTTGAGACTTTAAGTTCACCAAAAAAAAACATATTGAGGTCAAATCAGCATAAAAGTCGATGCTGGAAGCACCTCCCCACCGCCAGCACTGCTTGCTCCCCAACATCTCCTCTCCGCTAGGCGCCACCATAACTGCTCCTTCCTGGGATTCTGAGGTTACAGTCACTACTCCTGCTGGTAGGCCGAGGCTCCTGCTCCTGCCGGGAACACAATGTCGCTGCTCCAGCTCCATGGGCCGTCAACTGCAGCCTAGTAGGCTGAGGGGTGTTTTTTCTTTAAACTTACTTAATTTACAGCCTTGTTATTCACAATTGGAGTGTTTTTAAAAAATTTGGGTTGTTCCTGAGAAGCCCAGACAGCCTGAAAAATGGGGGTTGACTTATATATCAGATCTACCATAAAAACATCAAAATGAGGCTAAAAAAAGGAGGGTCGACCTATCTGACGGTCAACTTACACACCAAAATATACTGTATACATTTCTGTACATGTGTTCCTGGAGGAAAACAAAATACAAAGCTCACATGTTATTCTTCTGCCATTCACAGAATCCAAATGCATGTCCTCAACTGACCTCCCAAGATTTGGCAGGATTTTGGGACATGCTACAGTTGTCCATTGAGAATGTCAGTATGAAATTTGATGAGCTGCATCAACTCAAGGCAAACAGTTGGAAGCAAGTGGAACTGTCTGAAAAAAAGGTATCTCTGATATTCCAGAGGAAAAAAAAGTGCAATTCTCTAGCTTGCAGTGCTGTTCAAGTAGAATATATTTTTGCTTTGTAGTTTCATTGTGTGGCATTTGTAGTAGAAACAACAGTGAGATGAGAGCAAGTCCTTTGCCCAGTAATACCATGAGATTCAAGTCACCTCAAGTGTTTTCATGTTAAGTATTCTATAAATTAAATTTACTATAAAACATTTTGGATTCTCTATAACTTCTCAGGTGAAATAATTTTATTTAATGCGTATCACAAATCAAATTGGACCAGGTTGTTTGAATGGGAAATCACGAGAAAGAACATTAAATGAACTAAAGGTCAATGTGGGGTGTTCAAAAATCTATCTCAATGCCTCCTAGATTTTTTCATCAGCCATTGGAGTTAAGAGGAAATGAGTGATGAGAAAAAGTAAGAATTTAATTTTTAAAAATGTAATTTATACCACTAACAACGACAATAATTCCCTTCACTCAATCGAGAACTTATTGCACTCCTGAACCTGGTACTCCAGGACATTAAGTCGATGGTGGTGATATGTGCAACCCATTTTAGGAGGACAATATCCTGTTAGCTGAAGATGGCAGAGGATCTCTAACCTGAAGGTGGGTTGATCCTTTTGTCAAATTATTATGGTGTAAATTCAAACAAGTATATTGTATTGTAGCGGCAGCTACACTGCTTCTGAAAGAACACACACAACAAGATGGTTTGAGCTCAGTGAGCAGACTAGTTTATTGCAGGCTGCTGGGCTGCACTTATACTCCCAGCTGAACGAAAACATACTCCGTGGAAAGCAGTTCACCGGGAACGTGAGACGGGCGGGTGCCATGCCTGGGCACCGGTGGGGGTTCGAACGAGTCCAAGCGTCCCCTGAGGTGAGGAAGTAGTTCGTGCGAGAACCGCAGGGGATTGTGAGGTGCATTGATGAACTCACCAGGTAGCACCAGCAGTGAACCATAGACCAGCTCAGCTGATGACGCCCGCAGATCTTCCTTGGGAGTGGAGCGGATGCCCAGGAGCACCCAAGACAGTTTGTCCACCCAGTCAGGACTGGTGAGGTGGGCATGAGTGCCGACTTAAGGTGGGGGTGCAGAGGTTTGACCAGTCCATTGACCTGCGGGTGATAGGCCGTGGTGCGGTGTAGCTGATCATGGCCATCTACGGTTGCTCCGAGCGGGAGGCGTCAAGGCGAACAGCCTGGAAGGTACGGGCAGTTACCAAGCGCCTACCTCGAATGTCCACCAGAAGCCCATGTGCGAGGAGGAAGTCTGCACCCAGGATGGCGGTCGGGAGGGACGAGACGGTGAACCCCCACGTAGAATTTTGTTGGCTGATCTGGAAGAGGACTGTCTTGTCTCCGTACTTCCAGATTTCTGTTGCGTTGACCGCACAGAGGGAGGTCCACGAGGTCGGTTCCTGGATTCGATGGCGGTGGCCAGGATGACGCTGATCTGAACTCCAGTGTCAACGAGGAACCGCACGCCGCTGACTGAGTCCTGCAGGTAGAGCAGGCTGTGTCCTTGGCCAGCTACCGCAGCCATTAACAGCAGCCAGCCTGGTAGTTTCCCTGGAACGAGCAGAGCGGACGACACTTCCGGGCCTTGGCTCCCCAGTGCTGATGGTAGAAGCAGAGGCCTGGAGCGGATGCTGTGGCCTTGGTTATGCTCTTGTGGGCCCCTGCAAGGGCCAGATGCTCTACCGCAGCGCTAGGGGCGGGCTTGGCCTGGTCTTGCCCATGCCTCATGACCTGCTGAACCACTGAGCCCTCCAGGAATTGTGCGAGCCATAGCTCTTGGGCCTTCTGGGCGACCTTGCTCAGGTCGGTGAAGCTTTCCTGGACCAGCAGCGGCCGAATGTCCCCAGGCATATGGTCGAGGAAAATGCACTCGAAGAGTGGGCAGTTGGTGAGATCACCCATGAGTGCGAGCATCTCATCCATCAGCTCCATCGGGTGCTGTCCCCCAGGGTGTTGAGGTGCAGCATCCAAGTGGCACTCTGGTGCCTGGATAGTCCGAGGGATCTGGTAAGCACTCGCTTGATGGTCTTGTATTTGTCTTCAGCGGGTGAGTGCTGAATGAGGTGCAGCACGCGTCTGGCGGTGGCCTGATCCAGGGCAGCGACCACATGGTAGTATTTGGTCATGCCGGACGAAATCTGGGAGGTGAAACTGAACCTCCGCGTGGCTGAACCAGGTCTCCAGCTCCTGAACCCAGAATTCAGACAGTTTCACGGCTATAGCACTGATCCCAGGCTCGCTCGTGATGGGTTCAAAGACGTTTGAACCAGTCGGGGTCACCAATTGTACCGGCAGCTACACTGCTCTTGAAAGAACACACACCACACACAACCAGATGGGTTGAGCTCAGTGAACAGACTAGTTTATTGCAGGCTGCTGGGCTGCACATATTCCCAGCCCAGACCTGGCTGAGAACCGCTCTCGAGGGCACAGATGTCACCTGGATGTCACGTGGTCCCCCAGCATAGGCTTCTGAGCCCCGTGCTGGGAGGAAGGGAAAACCCCTGACGGGTGCCATTTTGGCCAGCTGCCCCACTGCGTGGCTTACAAGTGGGGATGGTTCGCCTGCGTAGTGGTGAGCCGCCAGTGTTCTATTGTGTCCTTCGTTAGCCACTCCTGTTAAAATTAGGGTGTGATGAGTAGTCTGTACAAAGCACCAATACATATTCTTATCACCATGATCAACTGAGCAATTGTTTCATCAGTAGGCGCTTTCAGCTGCCTTGTAAAATGGTGTTAACTGGGCAATTTGCCCAGTTACCACCCAATCACGGCAGCTTGAAAGGATCCGACCTGGTCAGCAGGCTCCAAAATCAACCAGGTCCCTGCCCTACCTCAGAGGTAGTCAGGGAACCCAGTTAAACTTAACTAGGTCTCGTCCACCAGCAGCCTGAAAATGAAAATGGCCGACCTGATTATTCCAGTGACATCAGTGCTTGTGTGCATGTGTCACCGGGCAACATGTTGGTGCCAAGTTCAAATGTGGAGGAAGAACTCAGCAGTGCATGTCAGGAAAGGGGATATTATATCGTGGTTTAAACTTGCTTCCCAGAAAGAGTAAGGTTAAAATCTTTTACTTCATTTCATTCGGTGAGTGCGTGATACGTCACTCACTGCGTCATTCGCAGGGGCAGGATCCCCCTTAAATCACCAAGTTGGCCATTTAATGGGGCGACCCCCTGCAGGTTAAAAGATGCTGGGAGTACCTTCGACCCATTAAACACACCTGGGTCCCAGGAGGGCGACCCAGGTGTGACAGTTTAAAATTGCCTAGTGATACTTCTTGCTGCTACCCTACTGCTAAAATATTGTGTTACTGTTTTTAATTAATAAAATCTAGGCCTTCATAATCCTATCCTTTCTCCTTTTCCCAATTAATTATCTACTCTTATATAAAGTGCTCAGAAATGTCTCCATGGATGGAAAAGGTAATATTCTGTAAAACATTGTTCCCAATCTCCTGGACCACACAATGATCCATCCACATCTGCTGAAAGTCAAAACACAGTAATGCCCTGCACTGAACTGCAGACATGACCTTCATTCATTTAGGAGAATGCTACATGATTCAAAGGCCTGTTAAATACTTTGCTATTTCCTCCTCTATCATTTAAATTTAGTTTAATTACCCAACACAGCAAGATAATTGTACCCTTTGTGTCTGTTTTCAAATTGCAATCCTCCCCAGAAATGATGCACAAGATTTTCCCTCTAGCAAGTTCAGTACAAATCAAAATAATAATATGCTTCTCATATGCTACATCTCATGAAATTGACAAAACAGAAAGCTTTTTTTTGAAACTTTTGTGCACTAAACTTTCATTAGCACTGAGTGAAACTCAGTGTATTTGCAGAAATACAAATGCTGGAGGAACTCAGCAGGTCTCTCAGCGACCATAATAGGTAAAGATTTATAACTGACGTTTCGGGCCTGAGCACTTCTTCACTGAATGAGTAAATAGTAGTAAGGCACCTGAATTAAAAGGCTGGGGAGACGGGAAAAATGGGCAGTGGAGGAGCAGAAACAGATGACAGGCAAGAAAACCTGGGAATTGAAATGGGTAACTGAATCAGGCTTACTGCAAAATAATTGACCGAAAAGATGATTCAAAGAGCAAAATGGTTCCCAATAGAACTACACTCAGTTGAAAGCAACTTCCTACTGTTTACTGCACCTTAATTTGTGAAGCTATCAGGCACATTCCCATGACAACCAAACAGTAACAACACACACCATGGTTGATGTGGAGAAAAGGGAGATTGTAGGGGGTGAGAGAGAAAATTTCTAGATTCACACTGGGAAAGACGGAAATCCTGGTCAATAAGATGAATGTCAGGATAAAGGTTTTAAGCAGTAGGGGAATCAAGGAGACCCAGGAGGACCACCTTGGAAAGGCCTGGCTTGTGACTGCTCCTACTATGTCCTCCAGAAACCCCACTCATTCAAGCAATACACAAATAAGTGTCATGTCCCACAAGAACAAGAATGAATTGCACACAAACAAACTACTTTAGTAGAACCATAGAAAACTAGAGCATAAAAATAGGTCCTTTAGCCCATCTAGTCCATGTCGAGCTATTTTTCCATCTGGTCCCATTAACGCCCTCCATACCCCTCCCAGGTTTCCAAATTTGTCTTGTACTATATATTGAAATCGAACGTGCATCCTCCACCAACAGCTCATTCCATACTCTCACCTTAGTTTGTCAAGTTCCTCCTAATGTTCCTATTGAACTTCACCTTTCAGCCTAAATCAGTGTCCTTTAGTTTTTGACTTACCCAACCTCAGTGGGAAAAGCCTGCTTTTATTTACCCTATCAATATTCTGACAACCCTTCGACCACAGTGTCTACAGATTTTTGTGATTTACTACTATCTATGCCCATGATAATTTTGTCTACCTCTATCAAATCTCCCCTCATTATCCAACACCAGGGAATAAAGTCCTAACTTGTTCAATCTTTCTCTATAATTTAGTTCCTCAAGTCCCAACAGCATCCTTGTAAATCTTCTCTGCACTCTCTCAATCTTGTTGAAACACAATCCTCCAAATTTGGCCCCACCAAAACCTTATACAACTTCACCATAACATCCCAACTCCAATACTCAATATTTCAATTTATGAAGACCAATGTGCCAAAAACTTTCTTTACAACCCTGTGACAACATATTCAAAGAACTACATATAGGTTTTTCCAGATCCCACTGTTCTACCATATTTCACAGTCCCCTACTATTTTCCATGTAAGTCATACTGTAGCAACTGTGTCAACGTGCAAAATGAAGAACAAGAAAATGATCGTAGTCAAGTCGAAGTTCAGTAAAAGTCATTTACTCAGTCACCTGCAGCTTTTGAAAACCCCATGCATTTCAAATGGTGTCATCACATTGTGATGTCGTGATGTCACTCGGAACCTCCTGAGCTGGTTCAATTAAGCCCTCTGGTGAGCCATTACATGGCCACCCCACCCCAGAACTGGCAATAAGAGGCTAAACCTCTGGTGCCATTACTGTCCACCACTCTCAGGCAGTCTTTCGTGCCTTCGCATCGGGGGTCATGGCAAGGGCCAATCAAAGTTGAGATGAGCAGGCTTTAGTTGGTCAATCATAAATGTCTCTGGATGCCTCCCAATGTCCAGTACACAAGTTGTATGATTGTTTCGTAGCACTCTGAAGGAGCCCTCATATAACCTCCGTAAGGGTGGCCCAATTCACAGTCGCAAGGATCTTTTGGGATGAAGGGTGTTCTTCCATACCTTGGCATGGGAACTGGGGCAAATTTTCCAAGCCTAACACTTCTGTCAGTGGTACCTCCAGTTCACTTGCTGTGGGCATGAACTCCCAGGTACAATTAGCAGGGCTCCATAACCAACTCGGCCGATGAGGAGTTGAGATCCTCCTTGGGTGCCATTCTTATTCCGAGGAGGAACCAGGGCAGCTCATCTGCCCAATCAGCTCCCTTGAGGTGGGCCATCACGTGCAGCCTTCACGTGCCTATAGACCCGCTCCACCAGGCCATTCTACTGCAGGTTGTAGGCTGTGGTGTGGTGCATTCCCAGCAGTTGCTATAAAACAACCCAGAGTGCGGAGGTAAACTGTGGGCCACGTTTGGCGGTAACCTGTGTTGGTAGGCCGAACCGAGATACTCAGGCAGAAATAAAACTTCTGACATATGAATTGGTCGATGAGTTCTTCAGAGGAATCGCCTCCAGCCATCTAGTGAATCTGTGGATGACCATTATCAGGAACCTAGACCCAACCTCCTTTGAAGAAGACCGCAGAGCCTACCTCACTGACAAAAGGCAAAGGAGGAAAAACCCAACACCCGACCCCAACCCACCAATTTTCCCCTGCAACCGCTGCAATCGTGTCTGCCTGTCCCGCATCGGACTTGTCAGCCACAAACGAGCCTGCAGCTGACGTGGACTTTTTACCCCCTCCATAAATCTTCGTCCGCGAAGCCAAGCCAAAGAAAGACCCTCATGATACCGGAAGCAGTCCAACAATGTCTACATGCACAAGGTAGAATCTGTGCTGCAGTGACTGGAAAGGCTGAAGCGGCGCCTTCACGTACTTTTGCATTTTTGCATATTGGCAGTCCGTGCACGTCTTTGCCCAGTACCTGTTTTTAAGTCCATGCCATACAAACTTGTCAGCTATCAGGCAGACCATTGCTCAAATGGAGGGGTGGGACAGTCTGTGAATGGCATTGAAAATGCAACGTCTCCACGCAGCAGGGCATCGGGCGAGGCTGACCTGTGGAAACATCACACAGGAGAGTGCTACCTTGCAGCCCAAAGGCTACATCCTCGAGTTGCAGAATCGAAACAGCAGTTCTATAAGCCAGGAGTTCATCCTGGTGCTGAGCTTTGGCGAGTGCCATGAAATTTACACCAGGAGAGAGGGCACGTGCTGCTTGAACGAAGGAGCGGGACAGGGCATCAGCCACCACATTACTCTTACCAGAGATATGTTTAATCCTAGTTGAAAACTCGGATACGTAAGATAGGTGGTGTTCCTAGCAGGCTGACCAAGGATCTGATGCCTTCACGAAGGCAAACGTTAGCGGTTTGTGGTCAGTAAAAACCCTGAAGTCCCAGCCTTCCAAAAAAATAGCAGTTGTGTCTGACTGCTAGCAGTTCCCTATAAAATGTGTTGTATTTACTTTCCAGAAGGTGGACGTACCTACTAAAAAATGCAAGAGGCTTCCGTTGTCTATTGGTGTACTGTTCCAAGACTCCACCTACTGCTGCGTCATATGGTCTATCATCAAGGCAATCGGTGCATCCATTTGTGGATGGACCAGCAATGTTGCCTTCACTATGGCGTCCTTGGTCTGCTGGAATGCTACCATTGTCTCCTTTGTCCACTCGAGTTCTTTGGCATCGCTCGACATGAGGTTGGAGAGGGGTTTCGTAATATCAGCTGAAAGCAGCAATAGATCTTGACCATCCCCACAAATTCATGGAGTCCTTTGATGGTATTGGGCCTCGCAAATTTGAGGACGGATTCCACCTTGCTAGGCAATGGAATGACACCCCAGCTACTGATTTGATGTCCTAAGAACTTCATAGAAGACTTCCCAAATTTGCACTTGGCAGGGTTCACAGTTAGCCTGAACTCCTGTAGGTGGCGGCAGAGTAAACGCAGATGCTGCAGGTGCTCTTTGTGGGAGTGGCTGGTGACAATTAGGTCATCCAAGAGTACAAAAAGGAAGTCCATGCCATGCCCCACTGTGTCCATTAGTCATTGGAATGTTTGGCCAGCATTTTTAAGCCCAAAGGGTATTCTCAAAAATTTGAAGAGGCCAAACATTGTTATGATGGTGGTCTTGGGCACATCCTTCAGGTTTACAGGTATTTGGTGTACCCCCGCACCATGTCAATTTTAGAAAATATCCTGACCCGCTGAAGACCTGTATATGGGGCATAGGGTAGCGGTCTGTAGTTGTAATCCCTGCAAGGTCTCCAGCCTCCTGTGGCTTTGGTACCATATGTATCGGAGAAGCCCATAGGCTATCAGACCTGCATATGATTCCAGGTTTCTCCATTTTGTGGAATTCTTGTTTCGCAAGCCACAATTTTTTGGGCGGCAAGCATCAGGCTCAGGCATGTAGAGGAGGTCCTTGGGTGAGGATGTGGAGTGTGACACCATGTTTCAGTGTGGCAGTGGAGAACGTAGGAGTGACAATGTCTGGAAACTCCACAAGAAGTTTGGCAAATTTGTTGTTTGAGTACTCCACACATCTAGGTGCAGCGCAGATAGTTTGGCTTTTCCAAGGTGGAGAGTCTGTAATGTTATGGTGTTCACCAACCAGCACCCTTTTATGTCCACCATCAGTCAGTTGCTCTAAGGAAGTTGGCAACCAGCAACAGCTGGGATACAGCAGTAAGAATTAACTTCCATGTGTACTTATTGTCACCAAATTTTAGGGGTATAATCCGTTTGTCATACATACGAACTGTTAATCACTGCAATGAGCACCGGACCTGTGTTCCTGTTATGGGTGTCAAAGACCGAAGGAGGAAGGACACTAACTTCCGCACCCATGTCGACTAGAAATTTGCACTGGGAGAGTTCATCCCAGACATAGTGGCCAGCCGCCATAGCCATTAGCAACGACCGGGCATGGCACTTCCCAGAAAAGTGCAAGGTGGGGGGTCAGCAGCAGCGAGCTCCAGAACCCCAGTGCTGATAGTAAAATCGCCGGGTGGTTGATGCAGAGTCATGCTTATCCAGGGAACGTGTGCCCTTGTTGCTAGTACTCGTGGAACCTGGACCTTTGGGTGTGACATAGCACCAATTTCTGTGGGCTTTGCACCTTGCTGTTTCACGCACTACAGAATGTCTGTATGAGCTGCCACTGTTTGAGGGCGAGCAAAGTCCTTGTCAGTCAACATGAGACAGATGTCTTTTGCATTTGCTCTAAAAACAACTGTTCGAAGAGCAAGCAAGGCCTATGGCTGTCTGCCAGTGCCAACACGTTGTTCATTAACTCAGGCCATCAATATGGGGGAGCCATGCAGTTTGCTTGTAAATCCAGAGAAGGAGGGCTTTTAGGACTTTGTACTTGCCAAAAGCTGGTGGGTCCCAAAGTACTTCGTGGTGTCCACTTCTATCTTGTGAATATGGAACTGCACTCAGTCTGCCTGAACCAAAGCAGGTTGAGTAGTCCAAAAGATAGGCAGTTTGAGCAAAATCGTAGCGTTATCCATGTTGAGTCTAACATCTGTTTGGGCCCATCTGGGTCACCAATGTAGCAACTGTGTTGCAGTGCAAAATAAAGTATGAGAAAATGATCAGACGTGGTCGAGTCGAAGTTCAGTAAAAGTCGTTTACTTAAACAGTCACCCACAGTTTTTTAAAACGTGCGGTTCCAAATGACGTCGTCACATTGTGACATCATGATGTCACTCGGAACCTCCCAGGCCGTTTCGATTAAGCCTCCAGTGATCCACTAGACTACCCTAGTTTGTCCTCCCAAAATGCAACACCTCACACATGTCTGCATTAAATTCCATGTCCTTAAATTCCAACTGACTATTTTTCCAGCTGGTCCAGATCCTGCTGCAAGCTTTGAAAGTCTCCTTCACTGTTCACTACACCTATAATCTGAGCGTCACCTGCAAATTTGATGTTCCAATTTACAATATTATCATCTAGACTGTTGATATAGAAGACAAACTACAATGGACCCTGTTCCGATCCCTGAATTACCACAGCCATAGGTCACAGGGCTCTAGTCAGAGAGATCATTGTCTTCAGCAAGAAGAAACTCCTAAATATCTCAGTTTAAAAGGATTACCCGTTAATTTTTCCATTACTTGAAGTATATCAGCATCCATCTGTTTTGTTCAGAATAGGTTCGACAGGTTCAAAGAGAATCAAGGCTGGACATGTGTTATAAACAAATGGTGGTCTTTATACACAGGGAACTCACAGAAAAAACACATTCTGGCAGACTAATGTACACAGCACACAGGCATGGTATACCACGTAAAAGGTAAATAAGTACATACACATAAACCTGGTTTCCAGTGTAGTCCCGGCTCAGGATCCACGAAGAGTCCATTACAGTTGGTCCTCTGGAGCTGCTTGTTGCCTGGAGCTCAGCAATGGTCACAATTGACAAGTAAGTACATACATACAAACCAGGTTTCCAGCATCAACCACGGCTCAGGATCCAGGATAGGCCCATTGCAGTCGGCACTCAGGAGTTGCCCACCCCTCTGAAGTCACGACACCATGCCAATCCATTTACAGGCTAGTACCCACACCGCCTGCCAACTTTCCCCCCCACCCCCTCCAGCCCCACATATCCACCAACTTTCTCATGGGGTGGTGTTTTCAAGCAACTGGTCCCTGGCTCATTTAATTTGTTCACCGACTTTCATGTGTGGTGAGTGAGTGGTATTCCCCGTCTGGTCCAGAATGTAAGTGCAGCACTCCTTACCGACAACAGCACCAGAACCACCACCATCTGCAAGCTCGTCGTTCAAGGCCATTCTGACTCCTCCTTATGATGAAGTGCTACAGCCTCCTCATTGGTCAGTGTCTCCACCATAGTGACCATTCGATGGGTGCTCCTTCAGATTTACGAGGCATATGGTGGCATGCATCTCAGATAGCATCCACTGTATCTTCCCATGGGTAACCAGGGATCAGCCCAGCAGCCACACATCCAGGACATACCATTTAGCCCTCAGGGGCCACTCACCTTCACTGGGATGTCGGCTGCAGACCCTCCTGTGCCTGGATACCGTTCCTGCTCATACTCCCACTTACTGCTCGGACCAGTGCTGGTTGCACTGCCTGCACAAACATTTCCAAGTCCTGCTCACTGTTTGGGGCTCATTCTGAAAGATGGGACTTTGTATTTGCCAGATTGTGTACAGGGAAAGACTCACCCACCCTGCCAAGGGTTGTCAGATGTGTGGCTGTTACTGGTGTGGAGCAAAGTTGGCTGGTGATCATTACCTCCCCAACACAGGAATATCAAAATATGTGGAGCCAGACAGTTTCCCCCACCCGCCAGCCTGAGTCTTTGCTTTCAATGCTGGCCGGCAGGGATCAGTGTTCGCAGCAGTCCTTCACTAGCATTCCAAGTTTTTGGCTCTGTTGATACATTCATCAGCCATGCTTCCAACCACCACTTATTGCCACCATCACCACTTCTAGCACCAGGAGATGTGTTATCCTATGAATGAAGGAAGCTCACTCTCTCCAGATTAGTATTGTGCAAAAGCATTGTGACTACATGGGTCCAGTCGAAACTCCTTGAACCCTGCACACAGCACCAAATGTTGTATTCAGAATAGGTTTTGGTTGATTCTAAAAGATCAAGACTGGACACGTGTTATGAACAAATGGTAGTCTTATTTACACACAGGGGAATTCACAAAGAACACACACACTGACAGACTAACGTATACAGTATACTGAGAAATGAGGGTTTAACTTATTCAGCACCCACCACCGACAGACACACCATACCACATAGCAAATAAACAAATATATACATATAATCCTGCTCTCCAGTGTAGCCCCTGCTCTGGATCTGGGTCGGTCCTACTGCAGTCGGCTCTCCGGAGATGCCTGCAGCCTGGAGCTCAGCATTGGACATCACTAACAAATATATACATATAAACCTGGTTTCCAGTATTGACCAATGCTTGGGTTCCAGGATGATCCCATTGCAGTCGGCCCTTTGGAGCTGCCTGCTGCCTGCAGCCTGGGCTTCAGGGATGGTTTGAAGGCAGCAGCAAACAAAGAGAGAAAGAGGGAGACTGCACGTGATGCTTTTTCAATGTTGGACCTGTCCACATAACCTGTGCGGACCAATCACGTGTCAGCCTTTTCTGTGGGCAGATCTAACCATCAATAGGCACCTGGAAGATCAATTACACATCAGCCTCATAGGTGAGCAAATCTAATCCTTGATTGACAAATTAGATGGCTTCCAACTAAGCTACAGCCTGAGAGGTCACATGACCCTCCACAATTGCTCCAGATAGGGAGGACACATGACCCTTCACAATCCAAAATTCCTTCAGGATCTTACATGTTTCAATAAAGTTGCAATGCATTCTAAAACTCCAAAGAAAATCAATCTAATTTCTTTATCCAGTGAGATGGAACAATCCTCTCATTCCAGGAATTAGCCTAGTGAATCTCTTTTCAATTGGCTGTCTCAAAACTGTGGACAATTCTCCACATATGGCAGCACCAGTACCTGTTCAATTGTAATAAAGCTTTCCTCATTTTAAACCCCTAACTTCTTGTAATAAAGGTCAATAAAGCATTTGTCTTCCTAATGTCACGGGCCCAGAGGTCTCCAAAACCCAGCAACAATAGATAGTCACCAAGACAAATGGTTACTTAAACAAATGTTGCTTTTAATTATCTTTAAACATGAAAACAGGATCAAACATTAACATTACTATTTACTTAACTAACCTATCTTAACCCCCTTCTAATTCTAAGTGCCCTTGTATGTAATGTGTGTGTAAGTTCAGAAAAGTTCTTTAATTCACATTCCAATCCCACTTCTCATTCCTCCAAGTTCACTGGTTGCAGGCAATTCTTATACTATGCACAGAATTTAACATTTGGTGCCTGAAAGGTAAATGGTTCCCGCTCAGGAAGGTCCTTGTCTGTTTTCAGAGAGATTTGTTGTTCCTGGACACAAACTGATTCCTTTTAATCAGCCACGTCAGTGTCTTGCCGAAGAAACTTGCCTCATCAGGGTTTTCCAGATAATAACCTCTTTTTCTTTCAGGACACCACAGAGTTCCTTTTTGTTTCTCCTATTTCAAGAGAAATATTAGACTGCCAGTCCTCTCCTCTTGTATGGGCCACAAAGTTTGACCAAGCTGAACTAAGCACTCACAACCTGTCTTCCAAATGGGGTTTTCCACAAGCTTGCCAGCTTGTCCTGTTCTAGTCCCAGCTACTGTTGCTGACTGTAACCCTGCAGAACTGAACTCTCTCGCAGAGAAAACCTGCTTGCAGAGAGAGAAAAAAACAATTTGCGGCTCAGGCTACGGCTCCAAGCTCGTGCTGTCGCACTTGGGTCCAGCTCAGCCGTGTCAGCAGACCCAGCGCTCTCCAACTCAGTGGCCATCTGCACCAAGACCCAACACTTCGGGCTTATTCTGGGCCTAGCGCTGAGCCCAGCTGTTGATGTCTGTTCACATCTCTTCCTCTTGGATTGCATCGTGCGGCCGCGCTTGTGGTCCGGGCCACTGGAAGGAGAGCGTCTCGGAACCAGAGAGCGGGACAAGGGCAGGAAGGAGTTGGACCAGGATTCGGTTATGGATGGAGCTCCCTCCTCCCAGGGGTGTATCTGTGAGTTCAAACCACCTGTTGCCTTGCAGGTTTTGCCTCTAAAGGCAAAGGCTAGGAGAAGGTATCTCTGACTTCAAATCCCTGGGCTCAGCTAGCCTAGCCGTCAGTACCTGGAAAGGGCCCCAGCTATGGGCAAATAGCACACGTCAGTCTGACAGCAGGGGCTGGCAGCTGTGACACAGCGCAGGAAATAGTTTCCCTAGCGGTCTGCAGCAGCAAATTCGATGGGCGAAGGATCCATAAGGACAACGGCCTGCGAGCACAGTCTTGGAACAGACCTCTGTGGGGCAATCCCGCGTCACTCTGGCTGTCATCCCTCCCACTCCGCCAGGCCCAGTGGCATGGGACCCAGAGGAAGGCATTTGTCCTGGGCAAGCACTCGCCTCCAAGTCCTTGCCCCAGCATATGGTGCCTAGAGCTCCATGGAAAACAGAACAAAAGTTCTTTGAGGACACAAGAGCTACAAGGCACCGTGTTCATCTTTGTTTGCGAAGGGATGGGCCATGTTGATGATGACCCTCCTAGATGATGACCCTTCTAGAATAGCAACCTCCACTCAGACAGACTGCGGCTCCGAACCTAATCCTCCGAGTTCTTTCACCTGTTGATTTTCAAAACAACAATCCATTGGACACTCTCCAAAGCTTTAGCAAAGGCATTCGGACCCAGTCTGTCTGGCTTGAGCAGAGCTCCAGTATGTAAAATGAGATCTGTTTTAAAGTGTTTGTATGTGACCTACACTTTAAAAGAAAACCTGCCACACTTTATCTCCCAAAATCATATCTATATACAATATAAAACACAACATATTCTGTCACACTAACAACTCACTACATCTGCCTATTAACTTTTTGTGATTTGTGAACAAGAACATCTAGATCCCTCTGTATCTCATTTGTCTGCAATCTTTCTTCTTTACATAATTGTCTACTTTAGTTTCCTGTTACCTAAATACATAATTCCATACTTCTGACACTCTTGCAAAATGAAGATTTTCCAAGACTCTTGCTCTGTGAAATTATACATAAAAGCAGAATAAAACCAGAAACTGAACATTCATTCTATAAAATCATAGTTGATCATGTACTTTTCTCACTTCCTGCCCATACACATATCCATTGACTCCCTTCCCCTTTAATACAAAGATCTTTTGACACTGCACCAGCTACAAGTGTTTCTTCCCTGTGTAAGGAAGCCAAAGCTACTCAAATTTGCAGGTGACATTTTGTCCACCTTCTTGGATATTTGCATCCCTTTACATTAAAATTGTCAGCTCATTTTTTTTTCCCATCTGGTTTTGCATCAGCAAACTTGTACATAGTGCACACTGCTGTTTACATTTTTAATATAAACTGTGAATAACCAAGTATTCAACATTGGTCCCTGTGTGGGACCTGAGGTTGCTTGAAAGCAAACATGAATACAGCTGCAAAAGCACCTTTTTAAATTGCTTTGCAAAGCATGAGAGTTCCGTTCCTGCAAGAAGCACTGCTACAAGTAGCTAATCTCACCCCAACAGTCTGCCTCATGGCTTACAAGTCATATATTTATAGTCAGAACCCCTAGGTTTCTAGAACATTCTTAGAATTCTCTTGGGATTTGTTAATCAGGGTTGAACCCTTACCCAATAGTTTATAGTCATTTACTACCTTGCTAAATAAGGAGATCCTTATCAGCTCTAGCTAATAATAAGGGAATGCAGCTAGCTTCTCTTTACCAGTCAACATTTAAAAAATTACATCAAGTTTCCTCAGTTCTAATGAAGTATCATCAACTGACCTTTTTCCTCTCCACAACTGCTGTCTGACCTGCTCATGTATTTCCAGTATATTCAATTTCCCAAAATAATAAATATTCATGTTTTGATATTAATCTAAGATGAAGTAGCTGAATGCCTAAAGTTTAAATGAAACATTATTCTGCTGTGAAGTATTTCCTAGCGACAACAAAGGGCTCAATTGGACATTAAATTTGAAGGGGCATTTTAACACATGTCTGTGCCTAATGATAAGTGGAAGGCCAGCTTCTTGCCCCTGGATAGGGAATGGAAGATAATGTAAATAACTTGTTTTAACAAAAAGTTTAAAATTATTTATTGAATATCAGTTTTATTTAACCAAGACCAAGTCACAAATTGATGCTTGTGAAACATGTCTAAGGATAAAAAATGGTATTAAATGGAATGATTTTGATGTCATTGCCCTGCAGTTTATATTAATAAAACATTAATATCTCAAAACTTCAGATTTATAGTCCATTATCTATATCTTGAGAAAGATGAACAAATAACTTTGATAATACTTTTAACTATAAATATCCTTCCTAAGGTGCCACATATGTTTACAAAGCAAACATTTCCCTTTATTCTTTTGGATCTACCTGTGTCAAAAGCAAAGTTAAAATGGCATTTTTCTCCCTCAGTACTGACATTTTTAGCGAGTGTTCCATTGATTGTTAACTGAAATATCCTCAATTCTGTAGAAAATGCAGTATTTTTGGAACAGGAAGATCATACACGCATCAAAGTAATAACAGCAACTAAATTAAATAAGACTGGAAAATAGAATCAAGCTAAGATCAAGGTCCATTAGATCTTGAGCAGGATGCATAGAAAATATGTTTTGTGACCTCACTGAGTTCAGCAACAAACCACTTTTGCTGTCTTTAGTGATGAAGGACATGTAATTCATAATTTCCCTTCATCCAAGTCATGGAGAATTAAAATCAGAGCTACCTTTAAAGGTGATAGAAATTATTCCACAGCTCATCCCATAGGAAACTTCTTGAACATAGGTGAGAATGGGAAGCATGATTCTGGTTATGGTGAATGGAAGAAATCCTCTCCCACAGGGACCAGGAAGTCCTCTCAGCTCACAGTGTAAAAAGAAATTGAGGAGAGAGTAGGAGTTGTTGCTTCTCCCATTACTGTGGAAAGTTTATTGATGATCAAGTTCCATCTTTCCCCACTGCACAGTCACCTCACACACTGCTCAATACAGTGGAACTTATAACAATAATTTCTAGGTAAGATTCAAATACTATTCCATATCCCTCGTAAAATGACCAAATCTTTTTCCTGAATCTCATTGCTATGTGTACACTCAACTGTACAACCAGGGCAAGAGCACAACCTCAACATTAAGTAACCTGTGACTTTCTGGCTTGAATCTCCAATTTATTGATTCAACAGTAGGACAGCTGCCACTTAGGGAAGAATGATGCCTTAAATATAAAAGAAACAAGACAAGTAGTCAATTTGAATAACATTCTGAGCATTTGTTTATCTATAAATATTACTTATTTCAGATTTATCTATTGCTTACCAAGAAGCCAAAGTTGAGCACAAGCCAGCAGAATCACAAGAACACTCCATTTTTCCTCATGCTCTCTCCCTCTCTCGCGAGATATCACATTGGCACTGAGTGGCGGTGCATGTATTACACCAGAACATATGGTCATTCACTTTAGCAGAAGAAATAAAGGGCAGACAATTATTTGGACGGGAGAAAATTCAAAATTCAGAGGTCAAAGGTACTTGGCTGTCCTCCTGCATGATACTCTAAAGCAGTGGTTCTCAACTTTTTTCTTTCCACTCACATACCACTTTAAGTAATCCCTATACTCTGTGATTAGTAAGGGATTGCTTAAGGTGGTTTGTGAGTGGGAAGGGAAGGTTGAGAACTACTGCTCTAGACCCAATTGTTACTGAAATATTTTGCTTGAGAAAAATTGTCATTGGCCCATTTCCTTTGGAGTTATGAAACCGTGCACATAATGAGTCAATTAGATACGATTAAAACAGTGGTTTTCAAACTTTTCCTTTGCACACACATACCACCTTAAGCATTTCTTTACTAATTGCAGAGCATCTATGGCATAGTGAATACTTAAAATGGTATGTGAGTGGAAAGAAAAAGGTTGAGAAGCAGTGCCCTAAAAACCATGTTGCCATTCATATCCAGAGACATAGGATAGAGCAGGGAAGTGATGTTTATGCTTTAAAAGGGATTGGTAAGGCCTCACAACGTTGCTAGGTGCTCTATGGATCCACTAATTGTACAGAAGTGTGCATATTCTTTGTCACATTTCACTGAAAAAAAGCAAGCTTCTAAATGTCTCACATTTATTTCTGCAGGAGAAAAGAGTTCCCCCTCCTGTGCCAAAGAAGCCCCCAAAAGGTCAAGTCCCCCTGAAACGTGAAAAATCACTTGAAGCCACAGATAAACAAAGGCAGGAGGCACGGAAGCGTCTAATGGCTGCCAAACGAGCTGCATCTGTAAGACAGAACTCTGCCACAGAGAGTGCGGACAGTATTGAGATCTATATCCCAGAAGCCCAGACCAGACTATAAGCCACACTGGAGAGTAATGGTGGTAACTTTACATGTTTTGTAACATGTTTGTGTTGCAGGTTCATGAGATATATGATTCAGTGCTTGTATCTCTATAATCCTCCAAAAAAGAATCAGGACAATTATGAGCAGGTGTGGCACTCTTAATAAACCCAGGTAAAAAAATTGTACGCTGTTTTAGCATATTCTACCATTAATGTTTAGCTACGTAAAATATTTGCTATCTCATTTGCATGGCTTCACTCTAATTGTTGTTGCAGTTGCTTTTTTGAAACTCCATCCTGGTAGTCAAGCTCCATTAACTCATCCACAAATGTAGTTGCATTTCAAGTACTGACAATAGTTTCAGTAAAAAAAGGGGGAAAATATTAAAAGTTATGTGTGCAGAGCAACAGAACAGAAATTCAACACTGATGAGAGGATTTTGATGTCTTCCTAATTATAGGTGTTAAGATTAGGATCAGTATTGTTTGTTTCAAAATAGATGAAGTGCTTAATTCTCAACAACTCACTTTTGTAACTGGATTTTGACAGTAGTGAAGATACATGTGCTAACTGCTCCAAATATATATAATGGCAAACTGCTCCAAATATATATAATGGCAAAAAAATCACTGCATTATTTTGCTATTGAAGTGTATAAACCTTCAAAAGCTGACATGCATTTATGTTCAATTCACTAATGGCAAAATTTAAAGGAGTCCCATGGATCAACCTTATATTGAAGCAATTAGTTGCAAAGTGCTGTAACAGCTTCAAAACCGGATGCTCTTGGTATGAAATACCTGTGATAGTTGGAGGCAATGAGGTAGATAGATAGAATAAGTAAAAGCCACGTGTAAAATGGGCTTCCGAATCTTCTTTCTGTTTTCTGCTTTCACACAAATTCACCCGTGACACTGGAGTGCTTTTTACTGGCACATTTTAATAGACAATAATTGGGGAAGGGCACAAGGAAAACGATGTTTTTGTAATTAAGTCATTCAGGTAATGTAGTGAGTTAATATATAACCTTTTGAAAGGGAGACCAGTCAAGAGCATGATGTTTTTTCAAAGGCGAACATCTGCTTCTGAATGCAGCAGGTAAGGGCTTGTGATTTTTTTTTTGAAATTATATGTTGTACCTGGAGGACAAACTAGTCTGATCTTAACAAGTGGTTTTTTTTTTAAGCTGTTCCCTTATATACAATACTTAATAATCTTCTTACTCACTGTTAGGGTTTGTACGAGTTTTTGATTGAAATAGAGTTCTGTTAGAGTAAAATAATCAGTCACACGTAATGTAATTTGTAAGCAAGCTCACCTCTTACATTTTCATTCTATATTGAACTTTCAATTATAGTCAACGATCTCTGGGCTGCTGATGCATTTGGCCTAAATGCATTAATCCGTGCCTATTTGTTTGATGAAAATGAATTGCTTTTAATAAAACAAATGTATGTTTTTGTCTATTCAGTAAATTTTTTCCTCAATCCTCTTGTGCTCACTATGACGAGCTCCATTTCCACACTATCTTTATTAGGTGAAAGAGTCTTTATTAAATGTGCATGGTACTATGTCACTATGTAAGCACCTGGAAAGATTCATTTGAAAATTCTAAAACCTGTGTACTTCAGTGGCAAATCTTTGCTGTGAATTTAGCAGAAAGCATACCCAAGCATTTTGTTGGGAAATTATATTTTCTCTACCTTTGGCCTAGTGAGAGCATTTGTTTGCTCTCTAAACTTATGGTCTAGATGATAGGTTTACCCTCTCTCACACCTTTACATTCACTCACCTAAGCTGAAAGAGGGTAAATGTGGATGTCACCCTGCATTCCTTTTTTATATGAATACATATTTGTAGGACTGTTCTACTGGAATACATGAGGACTGCTTGTGAAAGTCAGTAATTGTGAATAATACTTTCCACAGCGTGAAAAAAAGTTAATCATTTGTGCAATCTAGAATCAAAGCCTTCAGCAACTGGCTGTTTAATGAAAATTAAGAGAATTTTATTCCAATAAAACTCCCTTTCAAGTAACATTACTGGTTAGATTTTAATATGAATGTTGTATATTATTATGCTAGATTATATGATATTGTTTATTTGAAAGTTGTTAACTTTTTGTTACCTCATTTGTATTTATTGTTTAAATGTAAATGAGTCCTAAACATATCAATGACAAAAGGGATTTCTATGTAAGCTGTGTTTCCCATGAGTGGACGGAATTTTAAATAGAAAGCAATTACTGGAGAAGCTTGAAGTGGATTCCCACTCAAATTTTGAAATAGTCAGTGCATTGGAACAGTTTAATTATTCAAATAAAGTTTCTGTAAATAACTGAATGTTTCCCATTATATAAAAAAAAATTAAAATCTCAGTTCTGTGCATTGTGCTATTTGAATTTCTTTACCATTCCAAACTTGAGGCATGTTCATAAAGTGCGAACTCCTGCTGGGGTATATTGCAGGAACCAGTGTTTAAATCCTTCAGAAAGTGACCTGTCCTAGACAGGGATTATCATCAGGTCAAATAACGGGAAATTGGAAGACAACAGAGCCCCCAGTTGACCAAAAAAAATTTTTTTGGATAGATATAGAGGAAAGCAAGAAAAGGACTCAATTCTGTTCACCAAAAAAGGTTTTTAAATTTAGAAATACAGCATGGTAACAGGCCCTTTTGGCCCTTGAGCCCGTGCCGCTCAATTGCACCCAATTGATCTACAACTTACTATATTTTGATGGGTGGGAGGAAACCAGAGCACCCAATGGAAACTGGCGCAGACAGTGAGAGAATGTACAAATTCCTTACAGATAGCGCCAAATTCGAACCTAAGTTGCTGCCACTTAACAGTATTTCTCATCACTACGCTAACCGAGTCATTTTGTCAAAAATACCCAGTACCCATAAGATGGGTTATTCTGTTAACAAACTAACAGGTTAACTCTTACAATATGCAGCTGTGTAAAGAGCATAGTTCAAGAGTATTGATGACAATGAAAAGGGTCAATTAAGCCCAAGAGAGGGCAACATGATACCACTGTTATCTGGTTCATTCAAGAACCTAAACTAAGATTTCATTTTATTAATGTTTACAAGATTAAAAGTGCACTCTTCAAAATGCTGACTAAAAATTTTGTCACTATTTTTTCGCAAAGCTTATCAGGAAATTTCAGGTAAACAGGAAATTCCTTCAACAAAACATTAGTTACAAACATTGCACGCTTGCCACCAACTCGAGTACTCTTCTGACAACTGTTAACAATCTTACTTTTGGCTTTGGACCAGAGATGAGCGTTGCCTACATTACCACACCACCAAGATTGTTTGCTTCCACTTCAAGAAATCCATGCAATACTTCCTGCTCCATCACCATTCCCCTTACCTCATCCCATGAGCTGCCGAAAACCCTAGACATGCCTTTGTTACTCCTCATTTTTCCAGCGCTTTCTCAAGAGGGAATTGGGAAGGAGGCTGAGAAGCAGGACCTCCAGGGTGGTAATCTCAAGATTTGTGCCTGTGCCACTGTGAGGGCAAAAAATAGCAAGGTCAGGAAGATGAATACTAGCTGAGAAATTGGTACAGGGGGCAGGGCTTCAGATTCTTGGATCACTGGGATCTCTATTGGCGAAGGGTCAATCTATACAAAAAGGATGGGTTATACCTGAACCTAAAGAGAACCTGGCGGGTAGGTTTAATATAGCTGTTCAGGAGGATTTAAACTAATTTGGCTGGGGGATGGGAACCAGGGAGAAACAGCAGTAAAGTTAATGAAAATACTATGCAGCATAGATGACAGGCAGGTAGTGAGACAAAATAATAGCCGGAGAGATGACAGAGACACAGTATTTAAAAGACTGGTCTAAAGGTATTACATTTAAATGCACACAGCATTAGAAACAAGGTGAATAATCTTGCTCTACAGCTTTAGGTCGGAGGGTACAATGCTGTGGCCATTACTAAGTCGTGCCTAAAGGATGGCTATCCAAGGATACGCAGTGTACCACAAGGATAGGCAGGGAGATAGAAAGGGTGCTGTGGCTTTTCTGGTAAGCAACAATATTAAATAATTGAAAAAAAGACCTAGGATCAGAAGAAGTAGAGTCCTTATGGGTTGAGTTAAGGAGTGGTAAAATGTAAAAGGATCCTAATGGCAGTTATATACAGGCCTCCAAACATCAGCCAGGATGTGGATTATAAAATGCGTCTCAAAAGAGACAAGGCATCTCAGAAAGACAGTGTTACAATAATTATAGGAGATTTTAATATGAAAGTAGATTGAGAGGTCAGGTCGGTCGGTACGAGATCTAAGGAGGGAGAATTGGTGGATGGCTTTTTGGAGCAGCTTGTTGATGAGCCCACCAGGGGGTTGGCTGTTTTGGATTGGGTTGCTGTGTAATGAACCAGAGGTGATTTGTGATCTTAAGATAAAGGAACCTCTAGGAAGCAGTGATGACAATATGATTGAGTTCACTTTGAAATTTGAAAAGGGGGCAAGAGACTAGAGTAAAGGAAATTACAGTTGCATGAGAGGAAATGGCCAAAGTTGACAGGAAAAAACACACTAATAGGAAGATCAGCAATGACTGGGGTTTATGCACAAAATGATGGAAGTACAGGACAGGCATATAACAAAAAGAAAGAAAATTGTGAATGGAAAAATGAGGCAATTATGGCTGACGAGGAATGTTAAAGCAAAAGAGAGAACTTACAAGGAAGCAAAAGTAAGTGGGAAGATAGAGGACTGGGAAACTTTTAAAAACTTGGAGAAGACAACTAAGAAGGTGATTTGGAAGGAAAAGATGAATTATGAAAGATGGTTAGGAATATCAAAGAGGATACTAAAAGCTTTTTTAAAAATATATAAAGGGTAAAAGAGTGACCATAGTAGACATAGGACCAATAGAAAATGTCACTGAAGAAATTGTAACAGGGGACAAAGAGATGGCAGAGGAAATGAATGAATATTTTAGATCAGTCTTTACTGTGGGAGACATAAGTAGCATTCTGGGTTCTCGTGATTCTCTTGGAAGAGAAGTGAGAGCGGTCAAGATCAGGAGAGTGAAGGTTCTTGGGAAGATAAATCGTCTCCTGGTTTATAAGTCTCCCAACTAGATAGAATGCACCCTCAGATTCTAAAGGGTGTAGCTTATAGAGATTATGGGGGCATTGGTAATAATCTTCCAGGAATTAATGGAGTCTGTCTTGGTTCTGGTGGACTGGAGGATCATGTATGTCACTCCACTGTTTACCAAGACAGCAGAAAGGAACTTATAGACCCATTAGCCTGACGTCGGTAGTTGGGAAGCTGTTGGAGTCAATTGTAAAGGTTGAGATTACAAAATACCTGGCGGTGCATGAAAAGATAGGCCCATGTTAGCATGGTTTCCTTACAGGAAAATCATGCCTGACAAACCAATTGCAATTTTTTGAAGAGATCACAAGTTGGATAGACAGGGGAGATGCAATGGATGTTGTGTATTTGGACTCTCAAAGAGGCTTCGTCCAGGTGCCACACATAAGGCCACTAAACAAGATGAGAGCCCATGGAATTACAGAAAGGATAGTGCATTGGCTGGTTGGCAGGATACAGAGAGTAGGAATAAAGGGATCCTATTCTGGTTGGCTACCAGTTCCCAGTGGTGTTCCACAATGTCGGTATGGGACGGCTTCTTTTTACGTGGTATATAAATGATTTGGATTATGGACTAAATGTCTTTGTGTCTACATTTGCAGACGATATGAAAATAGGTGGTAGGGGAGATGGTGCTGAGGATACCAAAAGGCTACAGAGAGACTTGGATAGATTAGGAGAATGGCCAAAGTGGTGGCAGATGAAATAAAATGTTGGAAAATGTACAGTCATGTACCTCGGTAGAAGAAATAGACTATTATTTAGATGGGGAGAAAAATCAAAATTCCAAGGTGCAAAGGGACTTGGGTTGACCTCCAGGCTAAGTCGGTATTGAAGAAGGCAAATGCAATGTTGCCATTCATTTCTAGAGAGCTGGCATTCAAGAGCTGGGATGTAATATTGAGACTCTCTAAAGCACTGGTGTAACCTCACTTGGAGTACTGTGCACCGTTTTGGGAGCAGTATTTGAGAAAAAAATGTGCTGGCATTGGAGAAGGTACAAGAAGATTTTCTAGAATGATACCAGCAATGAAAGGGTTAGCATATGAGGAAAAATTAATTGTCAGCTCTTGAATTATACTTGTTGGAGTACAAAAGGGGATAAGGGGGACCATCCGAGGCATTTAGAATGTTGAAAGGCCCACAGTAGGGGATTCTAGGACAAGAGAGCATAATTTCAGAATAAAAAGGACAGAGACGTGGAAAAAATTTCTTTAGTCAGAGGGTGGTGAGTTTGTGGAATTTATTGCTGCAGGTGACTGGAAGTGAGGTCATTGGGTGCATTAAAGGCAGAGATTGACAGGTATTTGATTAATCAGGGCATCAAGTGTTACGGAAGAATACCAGGGAATGGGGCTGAGTGGTTGGATGCATCAGCTCAATATGAGAATAGTGGAGCAGACCCCAGTGTGCCTACTTCTATACTTTGTGAACTTACCTTTATTCACTTTCCTTCAAACTGAACTCACATGAAACTCTGCTTCCCATATGTAATGGAGGATTTAGACCAGCTTATGCAAGAAGGGAAGCAGTTGCATCAGAAGACATAATCTAAATTCCACCATGGGGCCCAGGATGCAGTTGAATAGGAAGACATTATCTAATTTACACTATGGGGCCCAGGGATGCATATGAATCAGTAGACATTATCCAACTTCCACCATGAGGCCAAGAGATGCAGTTGTCTTTTGTGGTCGCAGAATGAGATAAGACCTTTGAAGATGATTAAATCATTTGTTCAAAGAGATAAGATCTGAAGTAAATAACTTTTGGGTAATATAAGCCATGGTCCCACTGCTGAAGTTAGAGACTCTCCAAGAGGTGGCAACATCTCTCAGCAAGAAGAAGAACTTCAAGATTCCAAACCAACGTCCCGGTCCGGGGAGGTGGAGAAGCTGCTACCGGCGCCCAGACAACCTACTACAAGTGTGTAGTCGTCGCCTCACTTTGGCAGTTGGGACCAGTCCAGGCATTGATAAGTATAATTGGGAAAGGCTTGCATGTTGTAGTGTGAATTCAGCTTTAGATTTATTAATAAAGACTTGTATAAACTGAACTGCTCTCGGTGTGTGTCTATTTTCTTTCGGTAGCTCGAACACTGTGACCAATCTAAAACGAACAAAGTGAGAGGTACAAGTTTACCCAAGACAACTGGCGTAGTCGGCAGGATTGGTCTCAAGATGTTTCGCTGAAAGAAAGAGGTGAGCCCTGAACAGTTCTTGATTCCGATGGGTTTGGCATGTTGGACAATACCCTGTCTTTGTTGGGGCCACCCCTCAGTTGGGATGAGAAGTTAGATCCATCAAGTGCGCCTCTAGGAGAAAGTAAATTTCCTGTTAAAAAGGGGACGCTGACGGACGGTTTTTGGCTGCTGGCCACAGCCTTACGCCACTCTGTTCAGCGTGAAGCAGAATCAGTTCAGCGAGAAGTAGAATCTCAGCGTAAGAGAGAGCAACTAGAGGAGGAGCTAGAAGCCCTGCGACAACACTGTTCCATGATGAGTGAGATTGTTTGCACCAGTCAGGACCGAGCCAAAGAATGGGAGGATAAGCATGTCCAAACGATCTGCTGTAATATTAAACTCTGGCACCAGCTCTGTGCAGATAAAGAAAGGCATGGAGTAGAACCCGATCCACATCGTATTCATGCCATGATAAGGAATGGCGACGATCCTGATGTAATTGATGAATGGGACGGGAATATCTGGAAAGATGACCATGGTAATAATGCAGATACTCCTCAGCATGTGCCTCCACCTGCTGTTCACGCCCACCCCATAAGGCAGCAGACTTCCCAAACAGACGGAAGGGGGGATGATGCAAGGGTAGAGGTTGAAGGGATAGATACCCCGATCTCCCAATTGGACCCAGGGGAAGGTAACGAACCCCTGCTTATGCTCTATGGCACCCCCCCTCTACGGGATGGCCTAGGCCTCCACCCGTCCTGGGCCAAAGTGGGAGCAGAGGTCA
This sequence comes from Narcine bancroftii, assembly GCF_036971445.1. Taxonomy (NCBI): domain Eukaryota; kingdom Metazoa; phylum Chordata; class Chondrichthyes; order Torpediniformes; family Narcinidae; genus Narcine; species Narcine bancroftii. The sequence continues at coordinate 316,985,118 of NC_091470.1, read as the reverse complement.
AGAGCAGTCAATGAAACGTGACTTCTCTATAAAAGAGCTGGCTGCCATTGGAGATCGATTTAGGCAAAAGGCGGGAGAAACTCTGGCGGCCTGGCTCCTGCATGTTTGGGAACAAGGAGGGGGTAATGTATATTTGACCCCTTAGGAATTGTTGGGATTAGGAACATTGACTACTGATATCTGGGTCACTGCTGAGCTACGTGGTAGAGGGAGAGGGGTGGATTACTTACTTGACACTCTAGGGGATGCCCTGTTATGAGTATACCCGTCACCAGTAGATTGGGATTTGCATTTGCAGAACAATTGGAGAACCCCAGAGGAGGGTATAGCAGTAATTCATCAACAGGCCCTTGCCTCTGCCTTGTATGCAGGGCGTTTGAGGCTGTGGGTACATGGGGGAAGCCCTGATGAAGAGATATTCACAACCGGAATGCATACCAGATTGGTTCGTTCTGCCCAAACCACTGAACGGGGACTAGTTCTGTCCGTAACTAGTCCACTAATTGGGCACCCTGTGTCTGAGGCGGTGCACGCCTTATCTGGGTTTCAAGAATTAGAGTTGGGAGGTAAAATCCACTCATGTACAACCCAGGTTAAATCAGACAAGCAGGATGAAAGGAGAGGGGCTCCTGCTAATAACGGACCGACAAGGAAGGACCTTTTTCTAACTTTGTTAAAGTTAGGCGTACCTAAAAGTGATATTGATGGGAAACCTACTGCGGTCCTGTATGCCCTTTATAAGAGGAAGGCAGGGGATCATCTTCCCCAGCTGTTGAGTCCTCCTGGCCCAGCTGTGTCTTCTGCTCCCACTGCTCCTCCCATTGAGCCAGCTTCTCTTGCTCCAGTTACCCGTGATGAGATACAACAAATGGTTAAAAAGGCTCTTATGGATAATAGTGGCATGTGGGCCTGGAAGCCCCCGAACCCTACTAAAGCATAAGGGTGTGGGCAGGGCCCCCATGTCTACTCCATTGAGATACGGCGGATACATGGGGACCCATGGCCCTACATACCGTTAGCAGTCCATTGGGGTGGGGGTAATGACCGCCAATATTTGGCCTTGGTCGATACCGGTGCGGAGCACTCGGTGATTCCGGATAATCCTGACCTCTGGACTGGACCAACATTTCGAATAGAGGGGATGGGAGGAGCGATCACCCTGGCGAAGGAAATAAAAGTCCGTGCCACGGTGGGTGATGGCCCTTCCCCTGTATGGTTACATGCCCTGGTGGCTGCCACTGACGAGTGTATCCTGGGTATTAATATGTTGGCCGGTACGGCCCTTAATACTAGCCAAGGGGGATTTGCATTGGGAATTTGGACTATTACAAAAAGACTAGTGGTGGGTTGGGCTAAGTGGGATCCTGTGATGGTGCCTCCCCACCGAAACCAGTATGCATTCCACAATATCACCTCCCTGGAGAGCAGGAAGAGATTACTGCCACCATCGATGCTTTGCAAGAAGAAGAGGTAGTGAGGCCCACAACGTCGCCCTTTATAGCCCTGTTTGGCCAGTCCAGAAGCCGATGGCTCCTGGAGAATGACAGTTGACTATCATTTTTTGAACAAACATGCCCCACCACTTGCTTCGGCAGTTCCAGACATTGTTACCCTTATTGAAAACATTGCTACTGGGAACTCAGGAACATGGTATGCTGTCATTGATCTCGCTAATGCCTTCTTCAGTATTCTTATAGCTGAGGTCTCACAGGATCAGTTCGCCTTTACCTGGAAGGGGCGCCAGTATACCTTCACCCGCCTCCCTCAGGGCTATGTACACTCTCCCACTATTTGCCACAGCCTAATTGCCCGTGATTTGGAGACGGTGCCAGTATCGCCTTCCCTCTAAATTCACCATTATATTGATGATGTGATGATCCAAGGGGCCACGGAAGAGATGGTACAGGAGGGTATGGAGATTGTCCAAAATACCCTGATGCAAAGACGGTGGTCCATTAACCCCGCCAAGGTACATGGCCCATCCCAGACAGTTATCTTCCTTGGAATTCAGTGGCATGCTGGAGAACAGGTGGTTCCCGATAAAGTTTGCAATGAGATCACAGTCTTGGCCACTCCTACTAACAAAAAAGAGACCCAGCGTTTCCTGGGGTTATTGGGTTACTGGCGACACCATATTCCACACTTGGCATTACTTTTACGTCCTCTATATCTATATAAGGTTACCCGAAAGAAAACAGACTTTGTATGGGGTGACGATCAGGAAAGGGAATTCCAGTCCACCAAGCAGGCTATTCTTCAGGCCCTGCCCATTGCTCCCCGCATCCCAGATACCCCCTACGAACTACAAGTCTCCGTTACTGATGATGTGGCATCCTGGAGCCTCTGGCAGAAACAAGAGGGCCGCCAAGTCCCTCTGGGATTCTGGTCACGTACCATGCCCGAGGCTGCCATTCGTTATTCTGCTTTTGAACAACAGTTACTAGCCTGTTACTGGGCCCTGCTGGAAACTGAAAGAATGACAGGCGATGCAAATGTTCAATTGCAACCTGCACTTCCAATAATGAACTGGGTCCTGGCTAATGACACTAATCTATAGATCGGGCGGGCTCAGCAGTCTTCTACTGTTAAATGGAAGTGGTATATTCAGAGTCGTGCAACCAGAGGGCCTGAAGTGGTGGGCCGCATACACAAACAGGTGGCTGATATTCCGTCTCGTCATGAGGACGTTGAACCCGCCTTGCCCCCTCCCCTACCCCCTTCACCAGTTCAGTGGGGTAAACCTTATGATTCGCTCACTCCAGCAGAACAAGAGGATGCCTGGTTTACTGATGGTAGCAGCCGGTGGGTGCAAGGAAAGCAGAAGTGGAAGGCAGTGGCTTACCATCCCAGGTCAGGAACTCACTTTTTGGAGGTGGGGGATAGTGGCTCCAGTCAGTATGCTGAGTTGAAGGCAGTCACTTTACCACTAGACCCCCATGATCACCCTCTTCGCTTGTTTACTGATTCCTGGGCTGTGGCTAATGGATTAGTGGTATGGATGCCTGATTGGCAAAAGAACGACTGGCTGATACATGACCACCTAGTATGGGGAAAACAGCTGTGGCAGCTGTTGTGGGATGCTTCCCATCATCGTGAGATAACCATATATCACGTTGATGCCCATACCAATGCAACGGCAAACATGGCACAACATAATGCAGTAGCAGATCAGCTTGCCACTATCAGCCACGCCGATACTGTCCCCCTGGCTCGATCGGCACACAAACAGAGTGGCCATTTGGGGGAGAAGGGATCAGCTATGTGGGCCTGTACACATGCCTTACCCGTTGATCAGGACGATGTCCGCATGGTTGTGCGTATATGCCCAGCATGCCAGCTTGTGAAGTCCCGCACCGTTCCTCCTGGTCCGCATGGCCGAATAAGACGGGGAGCTTGCTCAGCTGCGGTCTGGCAAATTGATTACATAGGCCCTATGCCAGACTGTATGGGTAAACGTTACGGCCTAGTAATGGTTGACACCTATTCGGGCCTGGTTTTTGCTTTTCCCACCAAGACGGCTGACCAAGCTAGCACTATTCAAGGACTAAACCATTTAATTTCTCGTTATGATGTACCAGAAGAAATTCAGACTGATAATGGCTCACACTTCTCCAGGAAGGCAGTCTGTGATTGGGCAATTGACAACAGTATCTTATGGGTCCACCAGATTCCTTATTACCCACAGGCTGCCGGGTTAGTTGAACGAATGAATGACTTACTGAAGGAACAAATTCATTTATTAACACCACTGGGGACCCTGAAGGGGTGGTGCCATGTGCTGCAGCAGGCAGTCGACAATTTGAATCATTGCCCTTTAAAGGGAGGTACACCTTTCCACCGACTTCTTCATGCTTCTGAAATACAGCCTATTCCAGAAGGAAAACAGTCATTGTCCCCCCCCCCTATTCCCAAGCCAGAGAATGCTGGACAAAAGGTATGGGTGGCACCCTCAGGAAGTGGCCCTCCTGTAAAAGGGGAAATAGTGACACCTGCCCAGGGTAACACTCGGTGGGTAGCTATTGAGGGACAGGATAGTTTAGTTTGTTTAAATACTGAACACTTACAGCATCGTGAATGACATATGTCAGGCTTCTTTGTTCCAGATCCTCCGTCTTGTGCTCCTGCAGATCTGGTTTAACAGCTGCTTTGGTGCCAGCAATTGGATTTGTAATGTTGAGGACGTTCCGAGGGAGTTGCCCATGGGGGACACGGCCCGATGCATTACACCAATGAGGTCCTCAGTCACCCGCCTCAAGTGCAACTTATATAATAAGGAGTCCACCCCTACTTCTGTGATGGTCGTTTTTATACCCGCTTTTTGTCTTGTAATAACTCTGCACCGCCTTTCGCTAAGTGGTGGGAGGATTCCGGTTCTGTGGAGGGTTGGTTGTCTAGTTCACCATGTAACATTCCTTCAGATTTGTACGCTATGCGTATGCTCACCAATTGAATATATCTGATTGTTGGATTTGTACAATAGGTCCTTTGCATACCGGTACAGGCATTCCCATGATCCCCATTCCTTTCACCCAAAAGGAGGTTGCTGCCTGGAAATATTTTGATCCCTCCAAAGGCAGGGTTCACATTGATGTTAATAAGCCTATGCCTGAGGAGGCTCGGTTCTTTAGTCTAAGTGAAATTTTGGGTATTTTTCAAGGATGCCACATTTCTACCCCACCTTATAATATCACACCCACCTATTTTATTGTTTCTCAACATGTAAAGGGCTCCATCTGCTTTTGTAAGTTCCCCGATAGGCCTGCTGATGCACTAGGATACAGTAATTGTCTGGCATATTCCCCTTTTATTTCCAAGCACCCTATGAATGGGGACCTATTGGGTTTATGGGTCTTGTGCCTTTGCATGGTTACTCCTTACCTGGGGTGGTTGCTGCTATTTGGCATACACCGTTCCCTACCTGCATCATATTTCCCATTTACAGGATCATCCCTCACTTATGCGTATGTCCCCTGTCCTTTGGCATAGTCGTGCCCTCTCAGGAGCCAAGATTTTCTTTGGCGCCTTGATCCCAGGTTATGGCGTTATTCGTATTTCCCAAGAGGTTCACAAATTATATGATCTGATGAGTTCTATTGCCAATGAGACATCCTTCGCCGTTTCGTCTGTCAGTCAGGACCTTAATGACCTTAATCACGAGCTCTCTGCTGTCAGGACAGTGGCTTTACAGAATCGTATGGCCATGGATTTTCTTTTAGCAAAACAGGGTGGCATGTGTGCTGTTGTCGGTTCTGAATGTTGTTCTTATCTACCCAATGTATGTGATATTGTTCAACATGTTTCAAAATCTGTTCGTGAGCTTCAGCATCTGGGTATTGTGGCCTAAAATGATAGTTTGAGCCTTGGTTGGAATCCTTTTTTATGGTTAGCTGGTACATTTGGGGGATTGGGCCAGAATATTCTCCATTGGTTGCTCGCATTATTCCTTATTTTTGTGATTATTGTAGTTTTAGTTTCTTTTTTTTCGCTCCTTCTGTACTCAGGTGCTTGTTAGGTCTTGTAAGTGACAGACTGCGACCAAGGGGTGGAATGTAATGGAGGATTTTAGACCAGCTTATGCAAGAAGGGATGCACTTGCATCAGAAGACATAATCTAAATTCCACCATGGGGCCCAGGATGCAGTTGAATAGGAAGACATTATCTAAATTTACACTATGGGGCCCAGGGATGAATATGAATCAGTAGACATTATCCAATTTCCACCTTGAGGCCAAGAGATGCAGTTGTCTTTTGTTCGTCACAGAATGTCATGAGAACTTGAAGATAATTAAATCATTTGTTCAAAGAGATAAGATCTGAAGTAACAACTTTTGGGTAATTATAAGCCATGGTCCCACTGCTGAAGTTAGAGACTCTCCAAGAGGTGGCAACATCTCTCAGCAAGAAGAAGAACTTCAAGATTCCAAACCAACGTCCCGGTCCGGGGAGGTGGAGAAGCTGCTACCGACGCCCAGACAACCTACTACAAGTGTGTAGTCGTCGCCTCGCTTTGGCAGTTGGGACCAGTCCAGGCATTGATAAGTATAATTGGGAAGGGCTTGCATGTTGTAGTGTGAATTCAGCTTTAGATTTAGTAATAAACTGTATAAACTGAACTGCTCTCGGTGTGTGTCTATTTTCTTTCGGTAGCTCGAACACTGTGACGAATCTAAAACGAACAAAGTGAGAGGTACAAGTTTACCCAAGGCACCATATCCGGCACTAGTTTATTTATGACTTCCATGCTACTATCAGAGTAAGTTGAACATGAGTTGAAGCACTCCTCCCCAGCTGATACTGGTATCTAAACTATGAAACTGTTTCAAAGGGTTGGTAGAAATTAGTTTGATGGGGATGAAGTGCAGTATTGTAGTGAAAAAAATTGAAAAAAAACATTGGGGCAATGATGCAACATTGCTCACTGAAATCGGCTGTCGTGGACCCTTTGGTTCGTGTCATACTTACATGCCATCGTGAAGAATAGAAGATGGAGATGAATTTCTGTGGGCAGTTGATTCTCCTTGAGACTGGAGTTAACCTTCACAACTAATCCAAATCTATTTAACATTGGGTAGCTACAGACCGCATCCTCCCCCCTCCCCGCCGCAACAAGCTGCAGTATCCAATGATGTGTTTGCTTGCACTTGGGAGGTTAGGCTCCAGTACATCATTGTCTTGTTCACTGAAGCAGAGGATGAGCCAAACATACAAAATCTGCCAACCTTTCCATGCTCTCAGCACCAGTACAGCCTTTGATCAATAGAAGAAAATAGTGTTTGAAGATCAACTTGATACAAAACTCATGGTAAACAAAATAGCAGTGATCTCTGCCTTCCTCTATGCTTGGAGTCCTGGACTGAAGGCAGCTCAAGGCACTGGTAAGATCCCACACAGATTAAAAATTAAAGAAACTGATGACAGAGACCAACAGCCAGATCACTGAGCAAGTAATTACGCCCATTTACTCCATTGAGCAGGTCAGGTCATTCTTATCCTTAACACCAGTCTTCTGAGCTCTGTCACAGGAAGAGTTAAAAAGATTCGAGGTTGTGTTTAAAGCCTCCTTGAGAAATGCAACGTGCCCAATGACTTTGGGATCTCTAGCCCATGACTGCTCAAAGTGGAAAAGGGGCACTGGGTTAGTACTGGCATCCTCAAGCCTATCTTCAGAAACAGAGTGCAAATAGTGGAAGAATTTTATCACCTGACTAACTGATGAAATTGATCACGACTTTCAACTCGCCAACAGATTTGATGAAAAGTTAGTTTGAAAAAGCTAACGTTGACTCTTGCCCTGATGTATACTTCTGAATAACTGCAGCAGGCATCTCCTTCCCCATCTATGAAAGAGTCTTCAGTTCCAAGATTGTCCTCATCAGCCAGCTTAGAACTTAAAAGAACTGAACATCCAGGGACTACCTGGGAAAAATATGTAGTATTTTTTTCCACGAAAGAATGCTCAAAATTAGAGTTAAGAGATTAAATGGATCAGGGTTTGTTAAATACATCCACAATAATTTTCCGAAGTAAAATGCTGATTATAATAGAGAAGAGGTTAGAATTAACCTCTTAGGAAATGAGGTTGGGGCAAGTGGATGATAATGTCCATGGAGTGACCATAAATTGTTAGTTTCAAGATGGTTGTGGAGATGGGATTGGCCATCAAATGAAAGCCCTAAATTTGAGAGGGAAGGGGTCTAATTTCAATGGTATCTGACAGGCAAAACCCTTTCCACTATTGAAAACATCTACAGAAGTGGTTCTCAACTTTCCACCCACATACCACTTTTAAGTATTTCCAATGGCATAGGTGCTCTGTGATTAGTAAGGGATTGCTTAAGAGGTGGTATGTGGGTGGAAAGAAAAAGTTTGAAATCCATTGTTTTAATCGTACCTAATTGTTCACGGTTTCATAACTCCAAAGGAAATGGGCTGATGACAATTTTTCTCAAGTAAAATATTTCAGTAACAATTGGGTCTAGACCAGTGATCCTCAACCTTACCAATCACAGAGCACCGATGGCACAGGGATTACTTCAAGTGGTATGTGAGTGGAAAGAAAAAAGGTTGAGAGCCACTGATCTATGGGGAACACTGCAGCAATCATCAAGGATTCACACCAGCCCACGCTCTGTTCTCGCAACTGCCATCAGGAAAGAGACTCGCACCACCAGATTCAGGAACAGTTGCTTCCCCTCCACCATCAGACTCCTTTAGAACAAACTCAATCAGGGACTCTTGTGCACTTTATTGGGTTTTTTTATTCTCTTTGTATTGCACAGTTTGTTTATCTGTTTACAGACCTTTATTTGTTTCATGTTACACTGTAGTTTTTAAAAAACACGTAAGTGGTAATTCTGCCTCACCTGTAAAAAACAATACAAGGGTTGTGTTATGTTAGGTTTGTACTCTGACAATAAATCTGTAATCTGAACTATCAAAATCAGACTGGGAGAGCTTGTTAATGGCAAGGGAACATCTGACACTGAATGCATTTAAAGGGGAGATTTTTAAAAGTTCAGTCAGTATGCTGATGTTAAGAGTGAACCGCACGGGTGGCAAGTCTAAAGGGGAGATACTGCACCTCACTGACAAAAGGCAAAGGAGGAAAAACCCAACACCCAACCCCAACCAACCAATTTTCCCCTGCAGCCGCTGCAACCGTGTCTGCCTGTCCCGCATCGGACTTGTCAGCCACAAACGAGCCTGCAGCTGACGTGGACTTTTACCCCCTCCATAAATCTTCGTCCGCGAAGCCAAGCCAAAGAAAAAAAGAAAAGATCAAGAAAAAGGAGACACATGTCAGGTGGGATCAAATTTGTCACTTCTGGAGTAGAAGGAAGGTAGAATTACACGTGGAAATGAAATAAGGGCCCATGAGTTATCCCTGGCAGTTAAGATGAAGGAGAATACGAAAATATGCTATTTTAAAAGGGTAGCTTGGGAGAGAGTAGGTCCCTTTAAGAAGAATTAGTCTGGTAATGAATGTGTAGAACCAGGGGATACGGGCAGTCAAATGAACACTCTCAACTGTATCTCCAATGGAAAAAAAGTGAAAAAGTTAGTGAGTTCTGGGGAGGGAACAATGATATCCCGGAGCAGATCAACATTACAAAGGAATGGGTGTGGTGTCTTGGCAGAGGTGAGAAATCCCCTGACTCAGTGGGTTTTTTTTTTAAAGACGTTATGGGGAGAGAGGGGGTGGGTGAGTGGCAGAGATTTTCACATCATCGTTAGCCACTGGTGAGGTGCCGGAAGACGAAGGAAAGCTACAAGGCCAATGTATTGAACGGGAGAGCAGGCTCAACCTCGTGTTCCGATCTTCTCCCAATAAATCCGGTGTTAGTGTCAGATCTTCGGCGACACGAGTTCTACTGCTTCCTGGTTCCGAGCAACCACATGATAACGCGGAGGGAATCAAATGTTCCCTTTCATGGGAACTTTACACAAACTAGTTAAAACGTTCGAGTGACGACCGGCAAATTTAAAAGGGAAACACTTTTAACCTTCAAGCAGACTTCCGACCCTCTCAGGAGATCTCCGTGTGTCCACTGCTGCCTGCGCCCATTGTACGACCCTCTCAGGAGATCTCCGACCCTCTCAGGAGATCTCCGTGTGTCCACTGCTGCCTGCGGCCAATCTACGACCCTCTCAGGAGATCTCCGACCCTCTCAGGGATCTCCGACCCTCTCAGGAGATCTCCGACCCTCTCAGGAGATCTCCGTGTGTCCACTGCTGCCTGCGGCCAATCTACGACCCTCTCAGGAGATCTCCGACCCTCTCAGGGATCTCCGACCCTCTCAGGAGATCTCCGACCCTCTCAGGAGATCTCCGTGTGTCCACTGCTGCCTGCGGCCAATCTACGACCCTCTCAGGAGATCTCCGACCCTCTCAGGGATCTCCGACCCTCTCAGGAGATCTCCGACCCTCTCAGGGATCTCCAACCCTCTCAGGGATCTCCGATCCTCTCAGGGATCTCCGACCCTCTCAGGAGATCTCCGTGTGTCCACTGCTGCCTGCGGCCAATCTACGACCCTCTCAGGAGATCTCCGACCCTCTCAGCGATCTCCGACCCTCTCAGGAGATCTCCGACCCTCTCAGGGATCTCCAACCCTCTCACGGATCTCCGATCCTCTCAGGAGATCTCCGACCCTCTCAGGAGATCTCCGTGTGTCCACTGCTGCCTGCGGCCAATCTACGACCCTCTCAGGAGATCTCCGACCCTCTCAGGGATCTCCGACCCTCTCAGGAGATCTCCGACCCTCTCAGGGATCTCCGATCCTCTCAGGAGATCTCCGACCCTCTCAGGGATCTCCGACCCTCTCAGGAGATCTCCGACCCTCTCAGGAGATCTCCGTGTGTCTACTGCTGCCTGCGGCCAATGTACGTCGCTGCACCCACCAAGTATCTTTGAATGATCGTTGCCCTCCGCCCGAATGACCTGTCTGTGGACTTATCTGGCAGGGGATCCCATTCAAGAGAGAGAAGTCCTGCCTGGCCCGCTGTTCGTGCACCGCTTTCCCCCTGTTAGCCGTGATCAGCTCCGCAGCGTTGCGCGTTAGCTGAAGCCTGGGGTGGGGGGGGGGGGGGGGGGTGACGTGCTTTTCCAAACATCCCCGGGCTCCTGGGCCGCACTCAGGTCGGCGAGGGGAGATGCATGGGTTTGTTTTTTGAAACCTTCAACAAAAGTGAGCGAGAGGTCCGCTTACTGAAGACAGCGCCCAGCCAGCGGTGCGAGGGTCACGCTCCTGCTGCCCATTCACGAGGAAACCTGCCAAACCACAAGCCCCTCTGTTCATGAGGCTGTGACCTTTGTGATGCTAAAAAGCTGAGCCGAGACTGAACGGTTCTGCTGTTTCACCCCTCCCTCTTTCACTTTCCACAGACAGGAATTCCGAGAATGCGGCTCCGAGCTCCGCTGGTTTCTTTGCATTCCAAGTTGTTTTTGACTCAAATTGCCAGAAGCAATTTATCTCAATCAAACCGAATGAACAAATGCCCGCCGTGGAATAGAATAATTCAAACAGGAGAGAAATGTTTGCTGCATTCACAGAATCCCATCCCCTCTCAGTGAGCCCGAGGAAACACACTCACCCAGGCGTATTAACATGCGCTGATTGCGGTCACTGGATACAAGCAGTGATCCCCACACCACTACCGCCTAATCCAGTGGTTTGCAACCTTTATCTTTCCACTCACATACCTCCTTAAGTAATCCCTATGCCATCGGTGCTCTGTGATTAATAAGGGATTGCTTAAGGTGGTATGTGAGTGGAAAGAAAACGTTTGAAAACCATCCTAAGGTTTCATAACTCCAAAGGAAATGGGCCAATGACAATTTTTCTCACGCAATATATTTTAGTAACCATTGGGTCGATCGAGAGAACTGATTCTCAACTGCCTCTGTCCATCATACTTCACCTCTCCCTAGTCCTCCAATCCCCCACTGGCCTCGATCCTACCCTCCCACCCTGTCCTCATTACACCATCTCTCTCTCTCTCCATTCTTTCAGTCTTGATGAAGGGTTCCAGCTTGCATTGTTGATCATTCTTCTTCTTTCTCCTACTGATGCTGCTGAGTTCCTCCAGCAATTTGTGTGTTGCTCCAGATTCCAGCATGTTATGCATCTCCACATTACTATAATCACCAACGAACCCCATTTAAACCAAATGAATCACCTGAGTGCTGGATTAAACTTGAAAGAGATGGTGGGCAGGCAATTTTGTGTCAATCATTAACATTGTCTATCATTCCTCTCGAGAATCAGAACATTCCTGGGTTGTGATATAGTCCGTGAAAATAAAAGAAAGAGCTCCATCAATTTTTCCATTGTGAAAAATATGCAAGAATATAGTTGAGGAAGAGTGAATTTTGAGAACAGACAGATCAATTTCCTCAATAACAATTCAATCAGTGTTCTGATACATTGATTCTGTTTCTCTTTTCACAGATGCCACCTGATTTGCTGAATACTTGGATCATACTTGGATTTTATTTCGTATTTACAGCATCTGCCTTTGGATTAATTTGCCCAGGCACAGCATAAATCTGTGCATTCTTTCGCTTTACTAACAATGGCATAAAAGAAAATAAGAATATCAAATTATCTTGTGGTTAGTAAGGGATGACATGGTGGTATGTGAGTGGGAAAAAAAAGATCAAAACTCACTGGGTTAGTTCATTAGGCAGAGACTGCTGTAGAACCTTACTGTTTAGTTAAGCTATCAGTTATATACTCACAGGCAAATTTTCAAACCTTTTAATATGGCTCAAGTGGCACATTATCCACTTCAGAGCATCTGCAAGCACAGCAGGATTGACTAATATTACTGCACATGGCCTTGATTTCCAATACTGAAATGTGCTCTGTAATGTCAGCATTCCATTGAAGACAAACACATTCCTTTCAATGGGTTTTAGCCTCAGAACACTGGAAGGTAAACCTCTGAGCCCACGGAGCGCTGTCACAAACCTGGTGTAATTTTATATGTACACAGAAATCTAAAATCACAACAGGTTCAAGATGAACTGAGAAAGTGCCTCAAGACATAGCAGATGAAATTCAACTCAAGCAAGCATGAGGTGGGGCACTTTGGTAAATTAAACCATGGCAGGACTTACATGATGAATGATAGGGCCCTGGGGATTGTTGACCAAAGAGAATTGGGGTGTACAGGTATATAGTTCCATGAAAGAAATGACACAGGCAGGGTGGCGAAGAACGCATTTGGCATCCTTGCTTTCATTGTTCAGATCAATGAGTACAGGAAGAAGTAAGAAAGTCATGTTACAAATTTACATGGCATTAATGAGACCCCTCTTGGAGTATTGTGTGCCATTTTGGTCACCCAGCTATAGAAAGATACCATTAAGCTGGAAAAATTCATAATAAAGTTACCAGGACTGGTAGACTTGAGTTGTAAGGAGAGGTTGGATAGGCTGGGACTTTTCTTCCTGGAGCCTAGGAAGCTAAGGGGGGAACTTTATAGCTTTATAAAACAATGAGGGGCAGAGATAATGTAAATAGCCTTGATACCAGAGTAGGGGGATCTAAACGATGGCATTCCTTTAAGGTGCAAGAGGAAAGATTTGAAATGGAGCAAGTTGCCAGCGTAAGTAGTGGAAGTGGGATCAAATTCATTGCTCAAAAACATCTAGACATGTGCACGGACAGAAAATGTTCAGAAGGAAATGTATCAAGTGCAAGCAAATGGTCAACATGGACAAGTTGAGTTGAGGGGCCTGATAACCTGCTGTAGAACTCTATGACTCTTTAAAAGCTTAAATCAGGTGTGCAAGTCAGAAAATGCACACTAGCATGTGTGAATCTATTTAGATTCAGATTTATTGTCAGAGTACATACAAGACATCACATGCAACCCTGAGATTATTTTTCCAATGTCATAACAACCATCCACAAACTCCTGAGGATTTGGTGGTCCTATGACCTTTCAAGCAAGGAAAATGCCCGATTGTAAAGGAGGAGATTCTCCGTCCTTATGTCTAGACTTTCTGAATGTGCCATGGCTGGCTCCAAGGTGCCAAATGCAACCCTTCTCGAGGAAGGATAATCAGTGGAGCGCCGTGCTCCACCGCCTGACCTGAATTTACAGCTGCTGCAAGAGGCTGGTTAGGGGCGGGCTGATGACGCTGTCAGCCCATGACCCATCTCCCCATTCACCCCTCTCCCTCCATGACTCCCTCAAGACAGGGACGGCCAGTGGGAGCCATCAGGCAGCAGGGGCTGGCAGGAGCCATCAAGGCAGGCGCAGCCAGCAGGGATTGTCAGGGACGGCCGGTGCGGGCTGTGACAATCTCACCAAGCCAATTTGGCCTTCGGGGCAGCTCTCTGTCGCTCAAAATGCAACAGAGCAATGACCATCTTCCCTACCCATAATACCCATACATCTGGAACTGTTCTGGGAAACACAAGAGCTGTTCCAGCTGCGTGGGGGCTTATGGGTAGGGTAGATGGCCATTGCTCTGCCGTGTATTTATGATGGGTGGTGTTACAGCACCAGTCACCCCACCTTCATCAGATCTGGAGGTCGTTAACAAGGCGCTGCTCTATATTAAATGCGATGCTGGAGCAGCCTTTTAGAGTTGCTCTATGAAAGGTAAGTTTTAAGTTTTTCCTCCACATTTGTAGCCAAGGCTTGGCACAAAATGGCCATTACTTAACAATGCCATTAGTGTGTTGGATCCAAGAAAAATCCTTGAAGATAGTGACTCCTAAGAACTTATTTTCTTTCTTTGGCTTGACTTTGCGGACGAAGATTTATGGAGGGGTATGTCCACATCTGCTGCAGGCTCGTTGGAGACTGACAAGTCCGATGAGGGACAGGCAGGCACGGTTGCAGCGGTTGCAGGGGAAAATTGGTGGGTTGGGGTTGGGTGTTGGGTTTTTCCTCCTTTGTCTTTTGTCAGTGAGGTGGGCTCTGCGGTCTTCTTCAAAGGAGGTTGCTGCCCGCCGAACTGTGATGCGCCAAGATGCACGGTTGGAGGCAAGATCAGCCCACTGGCGGTGGTCAATGTGGCAGGCACCAAGAGATTTCTTTAATCAGTCCTTGTACCTCTTCTTTGGTGCATCTCTGTCTCGGTGGCCAGTGGAGAGCTCGCCATAGAACATGATCTTGGGAAGGCGATGGTCCTCCATTCTGGGGACGTGACCCACCCAGCGCAGTTGGGTCTTCAGCAGCATGGATTCGATTCTTGCGGACTCTGCCAGCTCGAGTACTTCGATGTTGGTGATGAAGTCATTCCAATGAGTGTTGAGAATGGAGTGGAAACAGCGCTGATGGAAGCGTTCTAGGAGCTGTAGGTGATGCCGGTAGAGGACCCATGATTCGGAGCCGGAGGAGCGTGGGTAGGACAAAGGCTCTGTACACGCTGATCTTACTTTTGTGGTATTAAAATTGTCATATCATTTTTATTGAATAATAAGCATTTCACCCAGCACACTTCCTTCTTATCACCATTCAAACAATATGTGTACATAAAGAATGGAGACAGCCCATTCAGTCTGTGAGGGTGTTTATGTGATCGTCTCACAGGACTTCATTTTCTACATTAGAATATCCTTATAATATTCCTGGCTTTACATGTTTGATCATGTATGTAACTTGGAAATTACAGAATAGATGCTGCTGCATGACCTGCTGAGTTACTCCAGCAGTTTTGTGTACCACACTACACCCAACATCTGTAGATTTCTTGTTTACCTCCATTTGGCTGCTCCTCTACCCTGAAGAAGATTTCCTCCTCTCTTTGAAGGAAGTTCTGAGAGCTTCTCTACTGTTGCCCCTCTGCTATCCCTACTGCTCTCAAGCTCTACAAACATGTGATCACCCAGACTCCCTTCTACAGCTTTCCCTTCTCCAGGCTCCCACCTCTTATCTGTTAGCCTGTGTACCTTCCCCACTTTTACATTCAGGCATCTGCCTGGTTTTCAGCACTTCTGGAGAAGGGCTCATGCCCAAAATATTAGTGTTTTTTTAGACAGCAATGTTGGAAAAAAATCTGTGAAAATTTTAAAATAAATTAACATAATTACTCACCTTGTGGTCATTTACACTGCATGCCTTAAGTTCCTGTGCACATTAGTCTTGGTGCTTTTATGTGGAGCAACAGGGCCGGAGTCATCAGCTGGACATTGAATTCATGAGGGGAGTTTTGCGGTGCAATTTAGACTGCAGGCTTCGCCTGAAAGGTAGTAAGGTTCCTGCAGGATACGTTGCGATGCAGGAATTGACTAAAAATTCCTGCAGTTTCCTTTTTAGATTGCTCATGTAATGGGCAAATTTCGTTGATTGTGGTATTACATGACTCCAGTCTAAAAACCCTATTGACTCCCTTTTGTTTTCTATGTATGCTGTGTAATCGGTTTTGTGCATGGCTTTACAGATTATAGATGAATATTTTATGCTACACATAAAATTTCACAAAAGTTGAATAGCTGTAATTCACACCCAAAATTAACCTAACATACACAAAGAAAAAGATGCTGAACTTGAAAATAAAGCAGGAAGTACCAAAAATGCTGTTTTTGTTGCTCTGCTTCCAAGTAAAAACTTCATTGAAGTTTGGGAATGTTTCTATGTTAATGACTTTCAAGTTTTAATGGGTAATTTAAATTGCCAGACTTCTGAAATGGTTTTGCATTTATTAACATGTGAATAGACCCAATTTAGAGCTTTTTAACCATTTCAATGGCTTTTTAAGATATATTACTTTCCTGTTTCCTCTGCACTTCAGCATTCAGAGTCCAGATGACGCATTAATGAAGTCAAAGAATCTAAATCAACAATATAAGATCTCCCTTCTCCTGAAGATTCTTACTTGAGTACAATTTCAGAGCCTGGTATGTTCTTCATTCTAATTTTTCTTCTCATATATTTTTCTTCTCATATATTATGCCTTGTGCTCACTTACCAAGATCACAGATCCAGAAAAGACACTGGTTTGGTTCCAAGGGTGGGATCACTGACTAAAGTTCACCCTGTACATTCGTGTTTAGCAGCACCAGTGATACAATCTCAAAGATTGTCATGGTAGAGTTTAGTTAACATTTCGTAGCCCAAGCAATCTGACTCCCTCCAATATATGTGACTTGCCTGTCCTATTATAATTCAGCAAATTTGCTTCAAGTTGAATGACATCAATATGCTCATAAACTGCAGCACCTGGGTAGCCCTCCTGGGACCCATGTGCCATTACTGGGGCTAAAAAAATTGTAGGAGGATCTACCCATTAAATCACCAACCCGGCGATTTAAGGGGGATCCTGCCCCCGTGATGACACATCACATACTCACCTTAAGTACCGCCAGACTTTCGGATACTGGCTGCTTGGTGGCACACACACTCAAGCGCCGACGTCACCGGACGGAATATGCAGGTCGGCCATCTTCATTTTCAAATTGTCTGTGGAGATGACCTAGGTAAGTTTGACTGGGTTCTCTGACTACCTCTGAGGTAGGTCAGGGACCCAATTGGATTCCAACGAGGTTGACCGGGTCGGACGCTTTCTAACTGCCGAGTAACTGTGGTGCTAAGCGGGCAAATTACCTGGTTAACCCCATTTTACACAGCAATTTGAAAGAGTATCTTGAATTGTGATTTCATGTTGGAATCCATTGCATTTTACCCAGTCTCTGGCAGTTTATAAAAATCCCACAGTCACTGGGAATCTGGAGATACATGAGAGAGAGAGCAGATGCTGGCATCCAGAGTAACAAACATTGTGCTGGAGGGACTCCAGTGGATCGAGCAGCATTAGTGGAAGAAAAAGGATTGTCACCATTTTGGGCTGGAACCCTTCATCAAGACTGTGAGATTGCTGGTGTAATGAGCACAGAGGGAAGGGGTTGGACAGCAGACAGTGAGGGGAAACACAAAAGTCACAGAGATTGGAACTTTAAGCTGAGAATTGCTGGAAGAACTCAGCAGGTCAGAGAGCAACCATGGGTAGAAATGGTTCGTTAACACTTCAGGTGTGAACCTTTCATCATCTGAAGGTGTGGGAGGTGAAGAGACAGAGAGAGGAAGCAACCATTAGGGAGGAGGAAAAAAATGTAGCCTCTGTAACAGCACAGCCTGTTGTTCAGTGGTGAATCTCAACTTGAGGTATTCAAATTGTACCTCCTTGACCCGTTGTTCCAAATCCCAAAACTGACCAGTTGGATTCCGAAAGGGTTGACCGGGTCAGACCCTTTCTAACTGCCATGTTATTGCCCGGTTATCCGCATTTTACACGGCAGTTTGAAAGGGCCTATCTTTCAGAAAGCCAGCTTGCCATCACACCTTTACAAATCCTGCGCCTGATTCCTGGTTCCCTGAAGCTGGAGCCTCCTGCATCGTGTGAGACCTTTGGCCACTGAGCTCCAAGCTGAAGCCTGCCATTGCAGCCATGTTGAGCTGTGTGCACTCCATAGAGTGACTCAGTGTGACTGCCAGGATCCTCCCCAGATGCATACCTTTAGTTTGGCCCAGGCTGACCTGGTCAACTACTGTGGGTTCCCCCTCGGTAAGGTTCTGTTCACAGCTCCCCCTCCTAGGCACAGGGATGTTCTCCCACTCTGGTACCCTGCTAGGAACTGCTGCTTCCTTGGTCTGGCTGTCAAACGCGAACTTCACCATCTTGAAAACGTACCTGTGATGGACAATTCTACTATCAATTAAACCTGCCAATGAATGATTGGATGGGATGGCTGGTCAGTACAACCCTGCAGAGGAGCACTGAAAGGCCATGAGGCCATTCTTTCCAGGTCTGCAACAGTCCTGCCATCTCAATCCCACCCATCCATAACCCTTGCTAACCCTAGAACAAGACTATTCAATATCTATGATCCTCATTATTTTATATACCTCCATATAAAGTCACCATTCAGCTTCCTACACTCCAGTAAAATAAAGTAATAAATAATAAGGGTTTATTGTCATGTACATAAATGAAATGTATATAGCAAGGTCCTAGCCTACCTCTTTCTCCTTATAACTCAAACCCTTGTGTCCCAGTAACATCCTCCTGAATCTTTTTTTTCCCCTGTTTCCAATTTAATGATATCCTTCCTGAAGTGTGGCAGTCAGAATTGCACATCATACCCAAATATGGGCTTATCATTCTTGTACAGCTGCAACATGACATCACAACGACTGTACCCATTACTTTTAATGCTAAAGTCAAGCATGTCCAATGCCTTTTTCAACACCTTGTCTACCAGGTTTAATAGTTCATGATTTTTTTTTATTGAAGTAAATTGGGTTAATTCATGAGTCACGGTAACTTGGTTGATTCAGGAGTGCAGCTGGGCGTACAAAGCTAATGTTACAAGCCATGGATAAATTACTTGGGTCCCTACGTGATCCTGCCAGTAGACACTCTCCGCCCCTCTCCACCTTTCGCAGGGACCGCTCCCTCCATTGCTCCCTTGTCCTCCTCACCAATTGTCTCCTTATGACCTACCTCTGTGCCCACAGGAGATGCTCCACTTGCCTCCACACCTCCTCCCTCATCACCATTTGCGGCTCCAAACAGTCCTTCCAAGTGAAACAAAATTTCACTACAGAATCTGCAGGGGTCATCTACTGCATCTGGTACTCCCGTTGTGGCCTCCTCTATATCAGAGAGACTGAAAGGAGACCTAGAGATTGTTTTATTGAGCACCTCGGCTCTGCCCGTCGCAATAATGTGGATCTCCCAGTGGCCTCTTATTTCATTCTCCATCTCATTCTCTTGCTGGCATGTCATTCCATGTCGCATGCACTGCCACACTGAGACCACCCACAAATTGGAGCAACAAGCACCTCATCTTCTGACTGGGCACCATCCATCTGGATGGCATTAACATCAACTTCTCTGGCTTTTGATAAACTCCCTCCTCCCTTTATCCCCAGTCGCCTTCCCCTAGCTCTGTCCATCTATTCCTTCTCCTTTTACACAAACATGATAAATTCTTATCTTTTCCCTTGTCATATCTAATGAACACCATTTGTTGGTCTGGATTCCTCCCTCAGCCAGCGTCGTCTGAATTCTGAGACTTTCTGAAATGTCCTGCTTCTGACTCATTCCTCGAAGAAGGGCTCAGAGACGAAACAGCAGCAATGTATCTTTGCTTTTTATGGATGCTGAAAAGACCGGCTGAGCTTCTCCAGCATTTCGGTGTTTTTACTACAATCACAGCATCTGCAGACTTTCGTGTTTCACCCTTATGTTCACGGAGGTGAATATCATCCATTAGTTGCACCATCCTTCCCATATTCTTTTTGTGCAATGTGTACTCAGTTGCCAACTATTATATTTAGCTCTGCTGCGCCCTTCCTACCCCAATTTCCACCTTGAAACACAAGATTTTCTCACTGTACAAATATAATTTTACTGTTCTTGTAGCTGGAGCCAAAGGATCAAAACTCACCAGCTTTTCACCATCAAGCATAAATAATTTCTTCAGGTGGAGTTGCATGCTGGGGATGACTACTTTGATTCAGAGCCATACCATTAAGACTCCCTCATACGAGACATCACGCTAGCTGTGGGCTGGCGCTTCAGTGCATCATTGTTGGAGATAGGATTCCCATGGAATCCCATCTGTTCTCTCAAGTGAAAGATCCATTGGGACTCTTTCAAGAAGAAATGTTAAATAAGAGATAATAGCAAATTCCTGCTTATCATCTCTTCTGTTCATGGGATTTCATTGTAGGTAAATTGGTGAGACTATATTGCAAAAATCCTTTGTTATCCAAATAGAATTTGGGGATTTTCTGAGGCTACAAAAGACACCCAGTAAATATAAATTCCTTTTTTTCTTTGCATATTTGAGGATTTGAGGAAGCATACAGGAGGGAGCTGTATCAGCTCGTTGAATGGTGTAAGGACAACCTTGTACTCAATGTCAGCAAAACCAAGGAGATGATTGTGAACTTCAGGAGGAAGTCAGGGGAATATGACTGAGTCCTCACTGAGGGCTCAAGAGAGCCTTGAGAACTTCAAATTCCTGGGTGTCAACCTCTCCGAGGATCTGACATAGAGCCTCCATGTTGATGCGATCACAAAGGCTCGCCAGCGGCTATATTTTGTGAGGTGATTCGGTATGTCACTGAAGACTCTCATAAATTTCTATAGGTGTACCGTGGAGAACATTCTGGCTGGTTGCGGCACTGCCTGGTATAGAGGCACCAACTCTCAGGGCAAGAAAAAAAACTCTAGAGGGTTGTTAACTCAGCATGCAACAACACAGGCACCAGACTTCACTCCATCAGGGACATCTACATGAGGCAGTGTCTTAAAAAAGCAACCCTCTTCACTCTGCTACCATCGGGAAAAAGGTACAGGAGCCCAAAGTTGACCACTCAATGGCACAAGGACAGCTTCTTTCCTGCTGCCATCAGATTCCTGAATAATCAATGAACCAAGACATATCTTACTTTTCATGCATTATATTTTATATATAGTGATGTTGTAAGATGGTTATAATATGAATGTTTGCTCTTTGATGCTGCCACAAAACACCGACTTGTTCATGACAAGAAAATTCTGATTTTGATATTTGTCTGAATCCTTGGCCTTTTTGTATTATCAAGTGTCAGTCTTACTTAAAGATTGTGGAAGTGGATGATCTATAACTGTGAGATCACATTGCATCTCCACTTATGCTACTGATCTATTATGTCCAGCACTAAAACCCACTCAGAAATTCACATGCACGAATAGTTCACATCTTAATGAGGCAGTTGTTTCTGTAAAATGATACAATTTTTAAAAAAAGTATTTTCAGGATCCCTCTTACACATTAAACCATGGTATGAACAACTTTTTATAAGGGAAATTGCAATCCATCTTCAAGGCATCTCTCAGCAATGAATATTTGCAAATCTTTCTTTAATTCATCCCAGAGATGTGAAACCAGCCAAATTTTAAAAGCAGCAGCAGGTGTGGTGAATATTAGATAACAGATTCTATCCCACATCTCCAAAACAATGTTTCTTTTTCAATGTTGCCTTTGGAGGAGTGATCTCATCACTTGTACACTTTCCTTTAAAGCTGACCTCAGGTACTTGTTTCCAGATGGACTCCATAGTAAAACACAAGAATAAATGTGTAACAATGACTTCCCATATTTACTTTGCAACCATGTGGTTCTCTCTGGGTCAAAATGTTTTCATGCCTCAGGCATGAGAATTACAAGGTCAGATTTATTCTGAAACATAAAAGGAACTATTTTTTCAGTCTGCCAGCAAGAAATCAACTGCAAGCAAGCACAGCACCCTTGGGCCAGGGAGGGTGGGGAACAATCCTGCTCTCAATGCAAAAGTACTGATGGAAGGTTTGCGCCAATGAATAATCTTTTTTGCAGCTTTAGCAATACAGAAGCTTGGAGATCAAAAGGAGGCCTTTTGAGTGCAAATGGCGGCTCTTTGTAAGGGCTATCAGTTACTGGCACTCCCTAGAGTTTTCCCCATAGTCCTCCAATTTCTCAAGATCAAATATTTATATAATTTATTGTAGGAAGTTGTTTTTTCAAAATCTCCTTCCTTTACTCTTTCAAGCAATACGTTGCAAATCACAGTAACTCACCATACGAAATTAAAAAGTCTAATTTCGCTTGTGGCTCCCTTAAATCTGTGCCCTATGGTTACTGAGTCATTAGGTGCTAAAATGTTTTCCTTTTCTTTCTTAAATCCTTCATTTTGATTACTGCTGTCAAATCTCCCTTTGACCATATGTATTTTTTTTTTAAATAATCTCATCTTCTCTCCTCTTTAAAGCCTTTTATCACCAATACCATTTTTGCAATAGAAACTTAATACATGTGCCTAACCTTTTATCTGGGATTGTTGGTACCAGACACCTGCCATTGTTCAAAAGCTTCTGGATTTTTGAATCACTTTGATTTCGGTCCCATCAAGAAAATTCCTCACTCCTAGCCTCAGCCATCCGCCCCCTCCAGCCATCTGTTCTTCCCCCCCCTCCCTGGGCAGATGTCAGATTATTTTGCACCCTAGGCTGGGCTGAATGGTGGCTCGACGGGAGTTGTACCCCCACAGACCAGCATGTCATTCAGTTAGAGGTTGCAGGCGATGGGGTAGCCCGGGAGTTCTGCCAAAAAGGCAGCTAGCATGAGATGGATGCTCTGAGCTGGGAGACAAGTGGGGCAGAAGGCAGGACACAAGATGCAGAGCTGCAGGCCATCGGGACAGTGGAGCCAAGTGCTGGCGGCTTTCAGGAGCTCCACAAGATGGTCGGACTGGCCCTCAGGCACACCCCAGCAGCGCAGCACCATCTGCTACCCCCCTTCCCCCATCTGACTCCCATCATGACATCAGGGGTGCAGAGCTGCTGGGTTGTGCCTGAGGCCTGGGGTGTACACTGGATCATGGTGATGACTCAATATGCGAGCAATGGCTGTCTTCGATACCCATAATCCCGAAAGCAGCTGGAACCACTCTGCCAGCGCCCGAGCGGTTCCAGCTGCGTGGGGGCTTATGGGTGAGGAAGACTGCCATTGGTCCCCACATTGAGCCAGCCACTGCCTGCTTCTCTCCCACTGGCTGCTGGGGCCGAGAATCACCTTTCCACCGAAAGGTGCCCTCAGGGGGAAGGACGACAGGGACTGTGGGGGTGCAAGGGGGTCCTCCCTCTGAAAACAGAAAATTTATTACAGGAAATTAACATTACATGTATAATGTCATCTACTGAAAAAAGTGCTGGTTTTTGGAGGTTGTTAGTGTTCATAATCCCAGATAAAGTTTAGGCACCTGTATGTACAAAGGTAGCATGCCATGACGTGGAACGGTTGAAATGTTATTGACTAGCTTATCTAGTCTGTGGTTCTCCGCTACAAAGATGAGCATGCGGTATAACCTCCTTAGATATCATTAATCTCTGACCTCCAGTGATTTACATTTCTTGTTCCAGTCAGTAACATTAATTTCTCTACCAGTTTTTTTTCCCCCCTCGTTTTGATCACTGAAGTCTGTTCTCATTTGTAGTTGTTGCTTATTTTAGTAAGAAAAACCATTAAATGCCAGAGGGTGATCTTGATGCCAAGGCCATTATATTATTGTCCACCAGCCCTTGAGCTTGTTGGTGTGCTAGGCCATTCCAGGAAGTGTACAAGTTCAACTGGAATCATGTAGGGACTGCATGGCAAAGAATGCAGCAGATATCCATCAAGAACATTAATCAACTATATCAGCAAACCAAATGGGGTTTTAATGACACCACAGTTGTTTCATGGCGACCATTACTATTCTAGCTTTTTAACTGAACATAAATTTCCTGGTACCTGTGGTGGGATTTAAACTCGATGGTCCAGTTATATGGATACATTCCCTAATTTAACTCTATGCTTCTGCACCCAAAGTTTAACGAGACAAAATCCTTTGGCTGAATCAGAGGTAAAATTGGAGTCAATAAACTGCAAGATTTTGTACCGCACACTTGCAATTTATTTGAAAGCAAAGCTTGATACAACCCCTACCATACTGTTGGCGTGTGAGGGACATCCCTGAGCTTCATCTGTCATCACCCTTCTGCCACAGACACATTTTTAGAAGCATGAATCTAGAGACCCCACCAAGAAGCCTTTCAACCCATGACGTGGTGCTGTGTTTGCCCTGACCTTGTTCTCATAGGTTCTGCTGATATGAACCCTTCAAATAAGATAACTGAATACCTCCCATTTTGTAGTGGGATCATTGATAGTTTTTTAAAATACAGATGTTAAGTATCATTTCCTCAACTTATTACAATTGAGATCAACACAGCACAGACCAGTGATCAAAACTGATGCGTTATGTTTACACAGATATCATACAAAACTCTTTTTTAGAAAAGGAACATCAATGGTTCTGAGATTAAGTTAATATTGAACAATCTAATTTATATCTTTCTCATTTACCATTCTTCATTCGGAAGCTTTGATAATGGAATACATACAAGACTCATGATACAACCTGCAATAAATGTTTATAGTTCCAAACTGCAGATGGATTGAAAAATAGAACACATGACTGTTACTGTTTACAGTTCTAAAGTCTGATAGTTAGTGTTCACCAATGCACATTGGGAATGCATTTGTGTTTCAGATTAAGTTTAATTTATAATGGCACAGAAGAGGTGAATGAGCAGCATTAAAAGTGACTCATCTTAAGAGTTTAGCTGTGGGAAGCAGCTTTATTGTGAGTGGCACAAATAAAGTAACTTTACAAACAAGCAGGTTCACATCTGAAATGTAACAGGATACAATTTACTCAACTTTTATCTCATTGATATCAGCCAAAGCATTTGTTCTTGATCTTGGTGTATATTGTATGAAGACAAACATGTAAAAAAGTGTCAATAATAAGATTATCTGCTGACACTCCCATATCATTTGAGAACTGTGGCTACTTGGTGGTAAGGTAATCATGGTCCATGCATGTAAAATGATGTTTCAACATAAATTAATTCATTGGGAAGAATTGATGGTAACAACTTTTGAAAATTGTATTGTTTCCTAAGTCACTCTTTCCAATAGCTATCAGCCTTTTCCCTATATCCTTTTTTTTTTAAACAATGATGTCTTCCAATCTGCCAAGAGTCTAGAGAATGTTGGTAAATATCACCAATGTCTCTACTGCAACGTCTGCCAGAACCATGTGACTTATCTAGCTTTGGGCCCACGAGTTTGCTATATAGTTCAAGTTCACTTATCATCCCATTGCACTAGTGCAACCCGATGAAACTGTGTTCTCCGGTCCTTGGTGTAAATCATGTAAACGCACAACCAGACATAACACTCACACAGACTAACAGTACATATGCAAGACAAATATATGTTTATAAAAATATAAAATATCATTTAAGAAAAAGTAGAGTCTTGAATGGTTAGTGTGTGCAGTTCATTTAGTGCAATTTTTCCCAAACTGGGTTCCATGGAACTCTGGGGTCGATGGGACCATCCAGGGGTTTCCCTGGTGTTGAAAGGGGGTCAATTGAAAATAGTGTCTCCCCCACTCTCCTATCTGGTCCAGAACAGCTTCCTCCACCCCTTCCCCAAACCCAGTCCAGCATGGGGTGGGGCATACTGTCATGAATCTTCATGTGCTTGCTATCACACTTCCCTTTCATCATGCATGCACCAGCCATTCATGGCCTGCAGACCCCAGGATGCTGCATTTAACAAGTAAGTGCCCTTTCTGCCCCTTAATTTACCCTCCATTTGGGGTGGGGGGGCTGTAGGACCTAAACCCTCCCCAAATAGAGGACGTTAATGTCCAGCTGGAGGTGGCGGTGGATGGAGGTCAGAGGGTTCAAAAGTCGGACTGTCCAGTCTATAACCGACGTCTGACCACCCTACCCAGTGTCCAGCCCCCTGCCCCATCTAGTGTTGGGATTCCATGCCTGGAGATTTGTAGGAGATGGGAGGGGTCAATGAGGGACACATAGTCCCTGAAGGGGTCAACTGCCTAAAAGGTTGGGGACCCCGGCCTAGGGGTTTTGCGGAAGAAACGACAGGGATGTTTTTCTTTAAATTACTTTTTACTTTTAATTCCATTTGTTTCTGGGAGGGAAGACAAGATGGCAGCTGCACGGGTGGGGGTGGGGAGGAGGTGAGAGATGCGCATGACCCTCCGCTATAACCATATAACAATTAGAGCACAGAAACAGGCCAACTTATCCTTCTAGTCCATGCCGAACACTTTCTCCAACCTAACCCCAAATGACCTACACTCAACTCATAACCCTCCATTCCTTTCCCATCCACGTACATATCCAACTTCTTCTTAAATGCTAACATTGAGCTTGCCTCCATCACATAGTCTGGAAGCTTGTCCCACAAACCCACCACACTCAAGAAGTCACCCTCTTGTTTCCTCTTATCTTTTGCCCCCTCAGCTCATGTCCTCTTGTTTCTACAGGTATTTCCCCCTTTCTTAAAGGGAAAAAAAACCTCTCCATGTCACTCTATCTATAGCCCTAACAATTTTATAATCAAATTCCCTCTCAACCTTCTACATTCCAAAAAATAAAAATCTAACTTACTTAACCTTTCCCTATAACTTAGGCCTTGTAACACTGGCAATACCTCACTGACGCTTATCTCGGCCGCTCATTTGCACAATACCCGTCGCACCACTCCAATCGGCACCCAGGCTCTGCCTGTCCATCAAAGAGTCTGGCAGGGGGTTCTGGACCAATTAGCAGGCAAAATGATTGGGGGGGGTAAGATTGAGACATCTCTTCTCCCCACTCACGCAGCCAATGACCAGGCTGCGGCCCCATTGTGACATCGGCGGGCGGGCGGGCTTGATGGGGTTAAGGTCCAGAAGCTGCTCCCTGTCTAATCCACAGTGCTCACTCCCCATATGCGATCAGCACGGTAGAAGCTCTTGGTATAGACGACACTTTCCAGGTTCTAGTATTTCCTTATTTCAAAAGAAGTCATCTTCAAGGAAATGTGGGGACGATATTCCAAATTACTATCTTATTAATCTAATAAACCAAAATTTGTAATGCAGCTTTAAGTAGCTCCAATTCATTGATAAAATAGATAAATGTTTTGCATAACTTTGCATTAAGAATTTTTATAATGATGAATAAACAAAGCATATACTGTATTTAAAGATATAACGATATTCAACTTTAAAGAGATATACAAGACGAAACAGGATGAAATCAAAGAAAATGATCTCGAGCACACGTGTCCTTCTTAGTTCGTCGAAGAATGAGATGCAAGCTCCTAGTCTGCGTGGATATTACGACATATTCCATCATAGTCACTATGGTAACACTACAAACAATAGTTCTCTTAAAGAGACAGGCACAAAATTAACTAAGAACTAAAAACACAAGGTTTTAACCTTTATACTTGGAGCTGTTTCCTGCCACCCCACCCCCCACTTGTGTGGTGTGCTCCATTTCTCATTGACTGATGGTGTAAACCATTTCACTGGAACTAACCTGCTTCTGCAAGAGGGATCTGTTGGAAGGGTAGGTAGAGGGGAAACCCATTCATTGGCAGGACTCGTGCGATCACAACAACTTGGATCCGTTGTCTCGCTTCTCATTAAAACAAGTGATGGTGCAATTGTTTGCCACCTCGGCACAGGAGTGCAGTAGGGCTGCCTGTGCTGGAGCGACCATCTCTCCTACTCTGGGGTCCTGCCGCATACGGGTAGGGGGAGAGGCTTCCCCTAGGAGCTTGATTTGGAATTGTTTTTTTAAAAAGTGAATGACAGGTAAGGAAAGACGACCACAAGTGCCCTGTGACCAAGTTTGAAGAGGAGTTGAGTGGATGTTGTCTTGACGCGCCCTGGAGTCGAAAGGATAACAAAGTTATTGAGAACCACAAAAGCTGCCGATGCTGGAATCTTGGGCAGGCAAAGAATTGGTGGAGGAAGTCCGCAGATCATTCAGCATCTGTGGGGAGAAATGCTCAGTTGTTGAACTCAGGGCAGAACAGCAGAGACTGGGATTTGGGATAGGAGGGATCTTTGGTCTCAGACTTCACCTTTTCAAGCAGTAATACATCCCGGAGCTTCAGGTGCTAGTGCTGTGGGTGGGTGGGGGGCGGGCAATGGCCCGCAAATATTCCCCCCCCCCCCGTAATGCTGACTTTGTGTACGTGCCAGGTCTTTTAAACTGTAATTGACCATTGGGATTCTGCAATTTCTAAGTATTCTCCAAAAGGGTTCCGTGAGCTAAAAAGTTTGGGATGCCCTGATTTAGTCATTTAACATTCTCACTGCCTGTGGGAAGAAGCAGTTTCTCAGCCTGGTGATGCTGGCACTAATACTCCTGTATCACTTTCCCCAGTGGAAGCAGCCAACCAGGACAGTCTCAAGAAAGCCCCTGTAGAAGGAAGACATGATGATGGCCAGTAGCCTTGCCTGCTTGAGTTTTCTCAGAAAATGCAGTCACTGTCGCACCTTCCTTACAAGTGAGGAGATGTATGTCCAGAATAGGTCACTTGTTGAGTGGACTCCGAGAAACTTTGTGCTCTCTACTACTGAGTGGAGAACGGTCATCTCTAGTCTGCGATTCTCTTTTGTTTTGCACACGCTGAGACTCGGGATGTTGTTCTCACACCATACACAGGATTTTCCACCTCTTCTCTGTAGTACAACACGTGTTGTTGCTGATGAGGCCAGCTACTGTTGTGACATCTGGCATTTCAGTTGTGGGTCAGTTGCATGAACAAGAACAGGCTGAGCATACAGCTCCAAAGGGCGCCAATGCTAGGCGTGACGGTGCTCAGTGTTCTGTTACTGACCTAGACAGACTGTGTCCTTTCCATTAGAAAGTCCAGAATCCAGTTACAGGGAGGGGTGTTGAGTCCCAGTGAGGACACCTTCTCCACCAGCCTCTGGAAAATGATCATGTTAAATGCTGAGCTTTATGATACACAGCCCTTTTACCAAAACAAATAATGCTCCCTTTTAAAATAATTTGGAAATAATCTCTGCTGATCATTCTGTTCCTCTGCAGTCTAGTTCAAGATGCTGTTCTAATATCCAAGACTTTGGGCAAAATGTGTCCCTTGGATTTGTACTTACTTCAGATGGCAATGATTGAATTGACTGCCGTACATAAAATATTAGCAACCCTTTATGCTAATAAATCAATTTGATTCTGCTTTGGTACTCAGTAGGAAGCCATTCCCAAAATCAGAAAAACCGCATCACATACTTGGAACACACTTTTTGAACAGTTTCTTTTAATATGCAAATATTAAACAAAACAATTCTTCATTACTAGCCAATCTTTGAAGGTGATTTTAATCAAGTGCAGTGAATCCATTTCACCAAGAGATTCATTGTTAATAACATAAAAACTCCAGCTGGTCTTTTTTAGCATCTATCAGAAACAGCTATATTGCTGATATTTCGGGCCTGAGCCCTTCCTCAAGGATAAAGCAGAAAAGATAGAAGCAGGATTTATCAGAAAGTCTCAGAATTCAAACAATGCGGGGAAGAATCCAGACCAACAAAAGGTGTTAATTGGATGTGATAAGAGACTTCATATCTGTGCAAAAGGAGACAGGGAACAGGGATTTTAACCAAAGTCATAAGTCAATATTAATGCCATCTGGTTGGAGGATGCCCAGTCGGAATATGAGGTGACATTCCTCCAATTTATGGGTGGTCTTAGTCTGGCAGTACAAGAGACCATGGACAGACATCTCGATAAGAAAATAGGATGGAGAATTGAAATGGGTGGCTACTGAGAGATCCCTGCTATTGCAGTGGACAGAGCCGAGGTGCTCTACAATGTGATCTCCCAGTCTGTGTCCAGTCTCTCCGATGGAGAACAGTGTACCCATCTGGAAATGAAAAATCAGCTTGGCCTTTTAGCTCCTGTTGATGAATGCACAATATTGCTCCAGTGCCTTGAAACATTTTACCACAATATAAATTATTTTTAAGATGAAGATTATTGCACCATTTTAAGTCAAGAATGTATGTGCTTTAATTCCCTTGAAGCACATCACACAACTCCCATCAATTATCCAGTTACATTGTCAACATCCCAAATTTCTTCCCTTCAGAAGTCCAATTTGTAGGTGACTTAGTACGAATATTTTTAACTCACAGCTCATACTAAATCTCTAATTTTCCCAATTTACACTGAAAATACTTTCTTTCTCACCTTTATATCAAAATGATTCAGCAGTAATGTTGGAACATGACTTTATTTTGAGTTCCAAAATAAAGTGAAATTATTAATTTTTTTAAAACTTAATTTAGACATACAGCATGGTCATTTTGGCCCACGAGTCTGGGCCACTCAATTTATACCCAATAAACCTACAAACCCGGTATATTTTGAATGGTGGGAGGAAACCGGAGCCATCGGGAAAATCCCACACAGACATGGGGAGACAGCACGGGATTCGAACCCCGGTCCCAATCGCTGGCGCTGTAAAGGCATTGCGCTAACAGCTACACCAACCGTGCCGCCCAGTATTGATGGGAATTAATATTGGACACAACACACTGGACTATTTCCAATGTGCATTCACTACAACTGTACTTCTTGATTAGTGCCCATTTGAGCAGTGCAATCCACTTGATAGTTTGAATCTCACTGCCCAACTTCAACCTCCTCCTCTCTGCGCTCTCTTCCCCAAAGCAGACAAAGCCGTCCATTATAGAGAAGAAACAATACAAGAATTATGAATGAATAAAGTAATTTATTATTTTTAAATCAAAATTAGGTACATTGTGAAACTGCATTCTGATGCCCCCCACCTTGTAATTAGGAAGTGAGAAGAACCCTGCCTGCAGAATCCTGTGGCAAGGCAAAGAGGAATACTGCAGCTTTACTCAGTCTTTTACAGGCCTTTTCATTAATAAGGCAAAACATCAATGCAAAATGGACCAGGTTCATATAGTACAGCCTCTACTCATTCTTTACAATTTCAGACAATTGCAGTGATGAAAACTGTACAAATACCTTCTAGCTTGAAGGGTTAAAAAATAACATCTAGTTTAAAAGTAGGACACTACCTTCTTAAAAAAGTTAACAGATGTAGATTAATTTTCAATCTGGAAATATACTTCCACACAGCATTGTTGACCAACTATAAAAAAAAATTACACCAGCATGAAATTCAAATTAGGACCACTTCAGAGACTGTATTGTTTTAATAGTGTGTTAACTCAGCTGCCTTTCAATTATCATTCATTGACAATGCGTTGGGACTTCAGCATCAC
Source organism: Narcine bancroftii (assembly GCF_036971445.1). Classification (NCBI taxonomy): domain Eukaryota; kingdom Metazoa; phylum Chordata; class Chondrichthyes; order Torpediniformes; family Narcinidae; genus Narcine; species Narcine bancroftii. The sequence continues at coordinate 316,953,923 of NC_091470.1, read as the reverse complement.
TGGTAATAATAAATTACACAAAAAAATGTCAGAACTCGACTGCATCCCAAACATAATGGAGACCAAGTTCCTTTTATAAAGTCAATTTCAGAATCTACCGTTAGATCTTGGACTTGATCACAAGGCAAGATCCTACCCACCACACAAGGATGTGAACAAAGCAAGCTCCAAGATACACTCCCAAGAGGTAGGGTACAATTCTGGCATTTGTACTCATTGGCTCCATGGTGGTGGAGACGAAGGAGAGGGAGGATTACAACTCCTGCTGCAAATTTTAGTAGCAGCCCACAGACAAATGAAATAAAAGCTTGAATCAATGCTGTTACTTTTAGATAGCCCACTGAGTTCTTGCCAAAGTAACAAAGAACCACAAGTAAAGGTAAGGCCCCTTTAGCTACATTCCCATAATCTGGAGATTTTTCAAAAATTCTCCAAAAAAATGCAAAAAAATCAAAATCCTTTCTCCAATTACTTAAAAAAGTTTACATTAATTTTAGCATTTCAACAACTCTTATATGCAAGGAGGTGGTAAAATCAACAAGTATTATGATTCATGTGTTTACCAGCTCACAGAAAGGCAAATAGAAATACAAAGAATATAAACTGGGTAAAGTATTTAGTGGAGGTAGGAGAGAAGGGCATGACAATAGTTTAAATAATCTTACATCTTTCCAGCTAAAAATCTCAAATCAGCTGGAAAGACCTTCATTCGATGGGTCAATATGGTGTACGAAGTGTTGAAATAAGAATACTCAAAGATCAGCAACCAAGTTTAGTATTTTTTTTAAATAGTGAATCTTACTAGCAGGGACTTCATTTTGGGCTTCACAGCAGTACTGCAAAACTGGCGATGAATCTGAATGCAACAGGGCCTGGTCTTTGGGATAAGGTGCATTATCAAGAGGACAGAAACCAAAACCAGCACTTGGGATGGCTAAATAATATATTCACTAGTCTCTAAGCCTCCTAGCAGATTTGGTGACATATTTAAACTCTTGTCCTGATGTTCTGCAATGCTCCTCCTGTGCACCCACCATAATTCAAGCAACTACCACCTTAGTATTTCCCCACATTGAATGGTGTCAACAGTACATCATAGCAGGAGTTTAAGAAAAGCCACTTTGAACCTCAATTAGTTATGTAACAGCAGTTTTGGGAACAAAGCATCCTTCACTTAAAAGTGGGTCTCAACTTCACAAATTGCAAGCTAGAAGATTTGGAAAGCAATGGCACAGCCATCATGGATGACTTTCAAACATTTCAACTCTGCATTTGAATACATTAACAATGGGGAAGGTGAAAAGAACAGACAATACACAAGCGCCACTATTAACTATCCAGACCTCACCATCAGTTTTAAAGGCAATGTTCCAGTAAGGGGCGGCAACTGCACCATTTATGTCCCAAACTTCCGCTTCAGTGCCAATAAATGAACGAGCAAAGCCAAAATCACATGCATCAACGTAGGAAAAGTACATTCAAGATTTTTGTGCTAAATTTAGATTTGAGCTAGTCCAGCCATAGAATCCAAAATATTTGTGATCAGGGAACAAGACATACTAGGTCGGTTCTGGCCTTACTTTCTCCATTGGTTACCACTTCTTGTGCAGATGCAGCCTTACAGTTGGGCAAGTAAAGGCTGCCATTAAATAGTATAACACCAATGAATGGGAGCCGCAGGCAAAGCAAAGCAAGAGATGCTGGTGTGCAGGTTCTGCTGAGACTACTGGAACCTGAAAGCCAACAAAAGTCTGCCCAGCAAGGAGTTATTGGAGACCAATAAAATTCTATTCCCCAGGTCCATGGTCGATTGCCTTACACTGAAATAAAGACTGAATGAATAATCAAAACTTAGTTTAGAAACAAGCCCCAGTGACAATACATAATTATATAAAAAAACTTATTCTAAACAATGCACGAGCCACATCATTTTTCCATGCAGGAATGATAAAGAGAGATAAGAAGGCTCTGTATATCTAAATATTGCACAGACTGAAAATAAAGAATCACATAATCATGGGAAATTCTCACATTATCAACAACTACAAAACAAAAGGTTTATCTATCTATAGTAGTCATGAGTTCGACAGTCTCCATGTGAGCAATTTGTTAAGACAATTCTGTGATAGGAAGCCAAGTTTTGGAATTCCCTTGTGCAAATAAGAAGGCATCATTGCTGCATAAAAGCATCTGGTTTTTTCCCCCCCCATATGGAACAAGATTTTCCCGTAGTGTTCTTTCGTCAGGTCAGTTTGACAGCCAGCATGGGTAGGGTTTAAGCCATAGGCTTGGACTGGGATTCCATTTCCGCAGCTCGTTTGAGCGCAACATCCACCAGCAGCTGAAATCCACTGAAATCTTGATTGAGATCTGGTGGAGTGGGTGGAGGGGTGTTAAATAGTCCACTCTGGTGGGGTGGGTTTGACCCAATTTGAATAGCATCTTTGGAGCATCTAGGGTTGGTATTCACCAATCCTGCACTTGACAAAAGATCCATTTTAGACATTCCCTCTAGGCTGGTAGGTGGGCAGTAGTGTAAAGGCACATCATTCGGTGTCGAGACGGTAGTGTGGCATATGACCGAAGGTCTTGGCAAGATTGCTCCTGCAGAAGAGGTGCTACAGGGTGAGATCTCCCCATTATCTGGGCAGGAGCCTGTGGATCCGAATGATGTTTCGTCCAGATCCGGGACAAAATTGCTCGACGTCACCGATGACTGAACGGGGATGTTTTCCGCACTCTTACCCCCACGGCGAGAGATGGTGAAGTTATTGGGATCTTTGCCATCCTTCCTCAGCATGTCTGGTAGCAGTCTGCGGCGAGCGTTAATGAACCAATTACAGACCTGGAATGCAGCAGGCAAGAGAATAATCAGGTTGCGTATCTCTTAACTCAACTAAAGGAGGCTATCAAACGTGCAGCACACAGAAAACATATCCAAAATCTAATACGAAAACTGTAGAATCAAATGAACACAATGCTACACACATTAAAACAATTCAGATATTTCTCTGTAAAGAAAATAGACACATTAAAAAAAGTAATTTTGTAAATCTAGACTAATAAGGAATTAAGACAGAGAACAGGATCACATAAAAATTAAATTAACTGCAAATCTGAAATAAAAGAAAAAAAATTGCTGGGATCAGTCAGCAGCTAAAATCAATGACTACTTCCTTTTTTACCAATGCTGTCTGATTAGTGTTGCCAACTCCCAGCCATATGACAGAGAAAACTGCTTGTAGAAAACTTTTGGACCCCAGGGAACTTCATGGTCAGAAAATTAGGGCCATGATGGCAACCTTAAAGTCCTTCTGGCTGTTTTTCCATTTGAGGAAAAGATTGTTTTTCTCACTTCTTGAAATATTTCTACTCAAAGTAAATGTGGCCTGGGGAAGGAAAAATTGATGCATTGTATCAAATCTGAGAGAATACATTAAGCTAAACAGGAATACTTTGATGCATGAAATAGTAAGAATTCTATTTCACAGTATGAAGATCCACCTTTCAAATCTATTTCAAAAGAAACTTTCAAATGAAAATTGGATCACTCTCTCAAAATCCCAGCAGAGGCACAGTGGATTTGTTTGAGTTTCGTAAGATTGCACAACCGAAATATGTTTGAGAAAATGCTTATTTTAAATGTCTATAACCACATGAAACATCATTCCATCCAAAGAAACTAAATTACTAATGATATTCTACAGCAGAATATATTCATCTTTTAATACATGATAAAGACACAAGACAATCCTGGTTTTAGAATAAAAATGCTTTCATACTGTTGTTAAAAATAGCCACTTGCTCTCTCTGAGAGTCAAAATATACCAGCAACACAGTAATTTAGCTGATAGAGAAGCCTCACAACTCAGAGATTAGTGTTTAATCTAAGAGGAATGAGTGTGGATGCTTATGCTTTCTCTCACATCCCAAAGATGTGCAGGTTCACAGTTAATTGATCACCATTACTTGCCCCTGGTGTGTAGGTGGGTGGTACAATCTGGGAATGTGTGGAGAATAGCACAGGAATGAAGTCATAGGTGTTTGGTAACTATCATGGGCTCAGTGAACTTCATGTGGAATTCTTGGTGAAGAAATTTAGAATGTCATTACTCTCTATGATCAAGCAGAATAACAAATTATACAAAGCAGTCTAATGTGAACTATAACATAATACTGGGAAGTTTAAACTGCCCAGATACTGACAACACAGCTCAGTGTTTCAGATAATAGTTTTAAACATGTATTAGGAACACCAAGTCAAATGGAAAGCTCAATAATAACATTAATAAATAATAATAGCTATTTTTGGCTCTGTCACCAGGTTTCAGTAATGACGCAAAGGTTTTCTTTGTCCATTCTGCTTTTCTCTGAGCTATTCTCACTGGACACAGTGAATCTGGTCCTCGAGCAATCAAAGAAATGCTGGAGGAACTCAGCAGGTCAGACAACATTTCAGCTTTGGGCCCTTTGTCAAGACTGGAGGAAGGGGTATTATTACATATATACAAGGGGAAAGCAGCAGGAGAAGCACTCCAGAGGAGATAGGACGTCTGGGAGGTGGAAAGTCCAGTATAGGGAGAAACCATTATAGAGGGAGGAAAATGAAAAATCAGAGAGGTGGTGGGGGGGGGGGGGGGGTGGGTGGAGGAGGAAGATTTTCAGGAAAAGGCAAGAGATGAAAACAGGGAAATCAGATGGGAGTGGACCGTAACTAAACCGAGAAAAATCAATGTTCTTGTCATTAAATTGAAAGCTGACCAGGAGGAACATGATACATTGTTTCTCAAGTTTATATTCGGATTCACCTTGGCAATGGACAGGCTAAGAAAAGACATGTAACTACAGGAATGGTCAGGGGAGTTAAAATGGTTGGCTATAGGAAGCTCAAGTTTAGACCCAGAAACTGAGTGTAGATGTTCAGCAAAATTCTTCCACCACCCCACCCCCCCAACTTTTCTCCTCCCCTCCCCTTAGTGATTTCACCCTCTGCCTGTCTCTCTACATCCCACACTCTCTGTCCTATACCCCATCAACTGAGCCCTTCCCACAGCTTACTTACCCCTTTCTCTATGTAATTTCACCTTTTTAATCATAGTCTTTTTTTTTTATTTATTTAAATTTTTTTATTTTTCACACCATAAATCACATTAGCCATGATATACACTATTTCTTTTTCACACATATACAGTGACTTTTTCTCCCCCCCCCCTTTCCTCCCAAACCACCCCCCCACCCCCCCCCCCCTCATCCATTTTAGGTATACAATCTAGGTTGCATTAAGCCAGTCAGACAATGTTGTCATTCAACAAAATTACACCAGAAATTCTATTGAGTCCATTCTTTTCTTTCCTTCTCCTTCCATCAACTTAGGTAATGTTTGTCCCCGGTAGGTTTTCGCTATTGTATTTAATGTAAGGCTCCTATACTTGTTCGAATATTTCAATATTATTTCTTAACCAATATGTTATTTTTTCTAATGGAATACATTTATTCATTTAAATTTGGTAGTTTCTTCCTTTTAATTTGGTTATGTATTCCATTAATATTTAAAGACATATAGTTCAGCGTAGCCCTTTTATATTTTGTTTATCTTCTCTTTCCGTTTTTCCATCATTACCTTTCCTCCTTTTCCATTTCTGTTTTCTTATTTTCAACTCTTTATAAGACAACATTCCTACAACATCTAACATTTTCCTTATTCTCCTATTTCTATCTTCTTTATCCCCAATCTCCCCTTCACCTTTTTAATCATAGTCTTGATGAAGGGCTCAAACTTGAAGCATCGACTGACCATTTCTACTCATGGACGCTGTCTGATCTGCTGATGAGTTCTTCATCTGCTCAAGATTCTGGCATCTGCAAATTTTGGGTTTTGCCAAATTACTACTTGATTTGGAGATGAGGGAAGGGGTCCAGAGGTGGGCGATCTGCTCAGTAATGGCTTAATGGCTACACCCAAGCAGAAATCTTTGACCGTTAAGGATCAACTTCACCTCTTCGCTAAATTGGTATGCTTGTCCACATAGGAAGGTCAAAAGAAAGAGGCTTCTGTTTATGACATCCTATTCTTAGGACCCTGGAGAAACAGGAGGCAAGTATTTATTTATTTATAACATGGTCTGCAGACACTGCAATAACAGCAGCACTGCTGTTAAACTGAATGCGCATCAGTGCCTATCGATAACCCACATTGTTCTTTATGATTCAGTTTGCAACTCTCCTTCAATTAAAATTTTAACTACTGCATTGAATGGATCATGAACAAACCCAGTTGAAGTCACTGCACACCAACTGGTTCCAATCCAGTTCCAAGTTGAAAACCATTTTGCTCAAAATGTCCTTTTGTAGTTGAGGAACATGTGTCACAATGTTCTAATGTTGCTTCCAGCAATACAGAACTGTGCTTAAAGCCACAATTTCCAGTAATAGACTACTCTCCACACCTGATGTTAAAATTCCATCTCTTTGTACTTAGCTAGAGCACTGCATTTTTCACCTTACTTCACCACAACATAATGAGACTGCACATTGAATAATTTTGTCTCTCCATCAACTCAATGATTAACCACATTACCTAGCTGAAAACTGATCACTGGAGGAAGATTTTGATTGAAAATCTTTGCACAACCCGTTAATTACAGATGGAACAACTACACCAGGGTAGTTAATTGGCCTCAGTGACCGAAGGGTAAACAAAAAAAGGTTCAAGCCCTCTCATCTCATTGATGTTGTGCAAAGGATTGTTTTCAGCTCCAATGGAATGGATTACTGATGTTTTCCCGCTCTATCCAACTCATAAAGAAGTGTTAAATGCACAAGTTAACTGGCAATCTGACAATGTGTGAGGAAATGGCACATCTGAGGAGCCTTTACAAGTTACTGAGTATGTATTCAACCATTATTTTGTATGCAAGGTTGTAAGGAAAAAGCAGTGAATCTCACATAAATGGAGATGAAAAATGTTTTTGGCCTTCACAGGTTAACATTGCAGGAAATACTAAATTTAGCATTTGAGTACATAGCAAGTAGTAAATAAATGTCAATATACTATTTAAGTAAATGGAGTAAATAAGGAATCTTTAGACCATTTAGCCCAATACAAGAGTAGGAAAATGCATGACTGCGTCTAATTTTCACCAAAAGCCGACAAGTAGGAAAAAATAATTTCATTATTATACACAGATCAAACCATTCCCATAGCAGGTTTGGCTCTGCATGGTATCATGATTTAAAGTCAGATTACACACAGGTGGAGGAGACATTTGTGGTAAGAATTTATCCTTTGTTACGTTAATAAAAGCAGACTAGAGTGCCATGGTGCCAGGCTCCACAGTTGCGTTTCAGTTTATACTATTTCAGTGCTGGTGTTCTTGTTCGCAGTCTGAACTCCAATCATTATAATACTAACTAACCTCCACTAACTCAGCTCATTTTCCACAGATGAGATTCCTTCTCCACTGAGAGTACCACTCACATGTCTGGATAGCTACTATTTCTTGTGACTTCAAAGTTCCTTCTACCATTCAATATCCAGCAGATTTCTTTCACTGTCACACAAAAAGCCTTTGTGATATTTCAATGAGCATTGCTAATTGAGTATGAGTTTTCGTCATTCTTGTTGTACCTGTGCATGTTTATGTTTTTAACTTCATAGCCCTGGCTCTCACACCCATTGCTGCAAGTATTCAGGAATATTCTTCCACCTCTGACGTTTTTGTGTGGCCACCAATGCCCTCGTCCTTCCAGAGCTGTGTCATCATACTGGTACACAATCCTTTATCCGGACATCTAAAATCCGGAAAGATCCAAAAACCGGCAAGTGGGGAGAGAGACCGTCAAGCGCGAGTCGGGCGGCCGAGAGACCAGCAGCGTGACTGGAAGGGGGGTGGGGGTGGATACGGCAGCCCAATTAGGATGGGCTTAAATCCAGCTTTCCAAAATCTGAAATTCGGAACACACTGTCCCCAAAGGGTTCCGGATAAAGGATTGTATACCTGTCCATTGGAAATCCCTTTATAATGACCATTGCCTATTCTAAGTCTCCTCCTCCAAGGTAAGCCCTCAAGATTTCTCTCTTTAACCAAGCTTTTAGAGATCTATTTTAATAGTCTTTTTTTTAATCTAACCAGACTCCTTTGGGGCACTCTAGAATGTTAACTCACAGGATGAGAGTAAATTATAGTTACAGAAACTATACCAAAAGTATTTAAAGGCGAAATAAATGTTCTCAACTCCATGGGTTCACAACAAATTTTGTGCTTTGCAATATGCAAACTGAGTGGAAGCTGAACCATGATTGTACTTTGGAAAAGTACAATTTGCTCACTCTGGATCAATATGAAAAAAATAAAATGTTAAAAAGGAACAGTATGTCAAGAATTTAAGGTTTATAAAGGCTGATGTGGGAAACCTAAAATAACATTATTTGGACATGGTCTAGGTCAGTGGTGTCCACATAGTCCTTAGAGGGCAACTTTCAGGTGGCAACTAAAGAGCATCAGCCATCATTATAGCTGTCAAGAATGAGACATACTGCTCAGAGGACATTTGATGATACCTGTATATAATGTCCACAATAGCCAAAATGGGCCTGAAAGTGAAGTTACAGCCTACCAGCACATTAGTAAAAGGATGTGTGAAGCCTTCTAGATGGAATAAAGCACTTCATGATGACCAAATCCCAAAAAATATTTGAATTTTACCCCACACTGCAGTTTTAACCCAAGGTCTCGGTTTAAATCTTGCTACCCACACAAGTAAAAAAAACATCAACAATGTTGTTTTGAAAAATTACACCCAATTATTTTTACACCCTGCTTCTATGCTCCCCGATCCTGCTCTTATTCCAAGCAAAATTACCACTACTTAAAAAATCTTTCTAACTTTCACCTTGTTCTTTCCCTTCTCCTATTCAGCTCCATCAGTGCCCCCAGCTCTAGTCTCTAGTCAATCATCTCTGAATTTATTCATCAGCTGTCGGCAGCGATGCCTTCAGCTGCTGAAGACGAGGGTTCAGCTACTCAAAATATTTTCATAAATAGACCTTTTTTAAAAACAATCCTTAAATCTTAACCATTTATCACACAGTTTTCTGCATCTATTAACCACCCAACAGATATTAGGTTAATTATTTTATTGGATAATGCAAACAACAAGACATCATCATAAGAATGTTGTGTTATAGGTGATAAATCCATGGAAATAATGCTTTACACTCCACTAACACCATATATTCAGCTTCTTCCCATGGGCAGTGAGAATGCTGAACAACCAAAGGAACCATCCGAGACTCTCATATTCATGAAACAGTATTTATTTATTTGTATCAGTGAAAGACGTCTTGCATATGTAGTTTGTCTGTATGTATGTGTAGCATATCTGCCTGTGTGTCTGCCTGTTTTGCACCAAGGACCAGAGAACACTGTTTCACTGGGTTGTATTTGTACAATCAGATGACTTAATAGTATGGAACAGAACACCTAATTTCTATTTCTGTGTTCATTATGGCCCACCGCATTTCTGCTGGCCACCCAAAGAATTTCATTTCATTGTTTAAACTTATCTAAGTGTTATGACCACAAGTAGTTCATTTGTTTGTAACTAGCAAAGCAGGCATTTATTATCCAATCCTGATTCACCCCCAGACTTAATGTTATTAAAGGCCATTAAAGAGGAAGCAACGTTGATAGGTCTGGAGTTACTTATAAGTAAGAACTGAGTAGAGATGGCAACTTTCCTCAAAAGCAAGCAGCAGGGCAGTCGAAGAGGGCCAAATGGCCACAAAATTACAGTTTAAATTCAACAGTGAGAAATGCAACCTGATAAATTTTGTCAGACAATAGAATGAGGAATATACAGTAGACAAAGTGGCATGGTTCTGAAAGGTTTGGAGGAACAAGAGACCTGGGGATAAAAATGCATAAAAAAAACCAATATTTGACAATGGCAGGACGTTTATGAAAAAAACCCAGTAATACACAAAAGCTCCTAGGCATAGTGTACAAAGCAGCAAGATTCCAAGGAACCTTGTATAACTGGCTAGGCTGCAACTTGAATGCTTGTGTCCAATTCAAATCACCAGTTTAGGAGTGACTCAAAGTTCATAGGAAAGACATGACTCTAGAGATGCTGAGTTTCCATTGCATCAAACTAGAGAAATTATTCTCAAAGAAGAAAGGGGAAAGTTGACATGAGATCTTGGCTGACAGAGAGTGACGCAGATCATAAAGACCAAGGAGCACAGATTTAGAGTGACACACAAAGATAGAACAAATGAGCAAAAACTTTTTTTTTTTTAAAAAACACTGCAATTATGATCTGGAACTATAATTGCTTTTAAGAATGGTGGAATGGACCAATCAGGATTTTCAAAAGGTTTACTAGAAAATAATCTGTAGGCAATGTGGATGAGACTGAATGGATCACTATAAAAGTACTGGGCATAGATTTCTGTGCCATTACAATTCTTGCACTTATCACCCAAAGAGAATCATTATACTCTACAAAAGGAAAGTACTCCATCATGATCACATTTAATTTCTGTGAGCATCAATACCAGTGAGGAAGAGGCAACTAAATTTCAGCAATAGATGGAAAAGTCATCTCAGCGCTGCAGCTACTACGTTTGTACGACTTATTTAATTGCCATTTTGTTTAGTCATTTCTACCTGGTGTCTCTAGTTCCAGATGCCAATGCCTGTTACACCCACAAAGCTACTAGCGCTCCTGGTTAACAGCAGCAGGGACCCGAATTCAATTCTGGCCTCAAGAACAATCTGTATGGCAATACGCAAACATGCTGGAGAAACTCAGTAGATATTGCAGCATCTATAGGATGTAAAGGGTAACCAATGTTTTGGGCTGGAACCTTCAATTGGTATACATACCCTTTACACCCTGTGGATGCTATGTGACTTGCTGAGATTCTCCTCCATCTGCAGACTTCCTTATTCTGTATTTTCTCGGTTATTGCACAGGTTTTCCATGAGAACTTCAGTTTCAAAGACACGGTGGTCAGGAGGTTCACTGGCCACCTGAAATTGCCCCTTGAGTGGAGGGGAAGGGGAGAATATGGAGGGACATTGGAGATCAAGTTAGAGGGAAAATTAATGAGGTCACTTAGTGTGCCAACCTGGACATGATGAACAAAACAGCCTCTTTTTATGCTGTATGGGGAAAAAAAAGAAGCCCAAATGAGAACTAAGTCAGGAGGTCTGCATCTGGTTGTAATTGCAGCAACTCAGAACATACTCAGCATTATCCAGGACGAAGTCTGCTAATTGGCGCTGGAGTCAGAAAGCACTTACTCCATCATTGACACGACGTCACTGCAGCAGCTTACAATGCTCACTTTGACTGCATCGCCCAGCTCAGCAAACTTCCATTAAAGCAGCTCAAGTGCAAAAGCATCGGAGCGACAGTAACAGGAACCAAGCAAAGGCTTCCCCTTCACTAATGGACTTGTGGGCCTGTACCACTGCCATCACCAGGTCAATAGCCTACAACTTTTACCAGATATTCTGGCCCCACCATCACCACAAAATTTGATGGTTCAAAGGCAGCACACTCCACTTTATAAGTCACCACGACGATTAACGCAAAAAACATCGAGGAAACTGATAGCACAATTACTTCATTCAAACACCCAGCCTCCATACCCTACCCCTCACCCCAGCCAACCTAAATCTCACCCTGTTGTGAGACGCCTTAAAATTGACCCTGTACATCTTTAGAATCTGGAGGCTTCGTATTCTGTCTGGGCCAGGGTAAAGCTTGCCCTAAACCGAGCACTCAAGTTGTCCTCCACTATTCTGGGACTGGAGCAGAATTGCATCACCTGAACATTTTAAAAATCCAGTAGGATAATAATCAAACATTTCCTGCAAGTTACAGGGAGATGCAAAATGTGTGATGTGATTTGTACCATTGAATTCAAAGTGCTCCAATGCATCCAAACACATCGCCCGATGCATTATTCAGAGACCCATACCGCAATTCTACAATCCCCAGGATTTGTAGAATGACACTGGGGGAGGGGAATTGCAAGAACGGGATCTTGCGGTTAATTTAATCCTGGCTGATGTCTTTCGTCGCTCGAGGAAGTGTTTTGACTCACTCACCTGCAATACAGAGAGCTGTGCCTGCCTCGACAGTTGCGTCTTCTCCTGTTCAGACGGATACGCCTTGTAGCGATGCTCGTACAGCCAGTCCCGCAGAATCCTCACAGACTCCTTGGGCAAGTTCCCCCGTCTCCGCCGCTTCCCTGAATGAGAGAGGTCGAGAGGAACCTCCAGACTCTCCTCTTCGTCAGTCTCGCTGCCGCACACCGGTCCCATGGCTGCGGAGTAAGAAGTGTTAGTATTGCACGAAGAAATCAGATGAATAGAATTCCGCTTTGCACCAGGGTCCCGGCACGTAAGCCCTTAACACATTCAGTGCCTCCTTGTCAATGTGGTGCCTTCCCTTAACGAAAGGAACGGGCAGATGAAGAAACCAAAGGAGGGAGTTAGATGGCCCATTTTCCACGCCTTGTTTTTAAAAGGTGCCTATTTTTTATTTCTGTGGACTGAAATTATTGCTCTAGTTCCTCAGCCTCCTGGTTTGGATTCTACCACTCACCGAGGGAAGGTATCTCTCTGGTTAAAAAAAAAATGCAAGTTTTTGAAAACGAAAACAAATGACATCGTTGACTTGGGGGGTGTTATCGAGAGACACCCTGGGACGGGCCCGAGCACGCTGTCCCCCAAACTACCCCATGAACCTCAGAGACTCTTCAATCAAGCCACAAATCCGCCCAAAGCACGGCCCCCGTTCAGGGAAACCTCTGGTTGGCTGAGTTTGAATTGAACCCGATCGGACTGTCAGTTTGTAAAGTGATACATGCTCTTTCCCAGCGCTTCCAGCAGCCCAATGATCTGGTTGGATCCAGAACAAAAGGACGGAAAGCCTCCCCAAATCATTCGCCTCCAGCCCGAGTTGCAGTGGAACGGCCACCCACGGATGCAGAACATCTTTCGGCTTTATTCTATCTATTGTACCTGATCAGTTTTGAGGGGGGGGGGGGGGGGGGAAATCAAACACACACAAATTAAATAGCAACTAACCCCCATCCTAACTTGGGAGCCCATCCTGGTTAACTGTCTTTGTAGGAAGGGATTGAGAAAAATGATTATTGTTAATTGTTTCAACAATTAAGAAACGTCCAACCTTCCCTGTTGCAATGACCCCCTACCTAAATGATGCTTTCGCTTCCAAAATACCAGTGAAACAGGGGAGCAAAGATAGTACACAGTGGGACCTGTCACAAACATTCTTTTACTTGGCTATAGTTCAAGAGGAGGAGGGGGGCGGGGGGGGGGGGGGGGATGGGAGAGAAAGCCTCACATTCCGATATAGTCCCAGAACAGGAGAACAAATAATCCTTCCTAAAGCAGGGCACAAAACGAACACACCGTGTCCGATCCCACCAAAGCCCACTTTACAAAATGGTGACTGAGCTTGGCGGAGCTTTGTCCTCCGAAATTCGAAGTCCTCGGACTTTAATTGAGTCAATGGGAGGAGAAAACCAAAGTACGTTATGCACGGTTGAGTGTTTAATAAGCGGAGGTTTTGAGGACTAACAGAAAAATAACCGTCCTCGTAAATCATTTCTCAGATGACTCCCACGTACAATTAGGGTTTGTTTTTTTTTAAAAAGTTATTTCAATATATGGCCTTCGACTCATTTCGAAAAAAAAAGATACATCACTAAGTGTTGTATGAGCTCATTCTGCCTTTCCAATCGATGGGAAATTCCCCTTAACCTGCTGTGCCTGAAGCCCTTGGCAAGCATTGCACTTATAAACTTTTTTTAATGTAAAGAGTAACGCAGAGAAGGGGAAATAATTAATCGGTCTGTTTTAAACGTCGCCGTGTGAAACTTCTCATTGCTTTGTCAAAGTGGGGGGGGGGGGGGGAGAAAGTTTTCCACGAGGTGAAAGCACAAACAAAGCCTTTAAAATCCAAGCTCCCTCCTCTTTCCATAAGGCACATTTCATCAAATTCCCTCTCGGCAACGGATCGACTGGCCCCAGGAATTATTATTTAAAAAAAAATAAATTAAAATGTTGAATTAAATTTAGGGGGGGGGGGGGGAAAGAAGAAACGGACAGACGACGGAATTGTTCAAGAAGGAAATGAAGACAACTTGACAACGTGCCAGCAGCGTGCACCAAGTAACGCGGCTTTCACCTACCTTTCTTCGCTTTCATCCTGTTCCACAAATGTGTCTCCAGGCAAACCAGGGGGGTGTGGAGCCGGAAACAGCCAATAAATCAAAACAATCTTTCCCAACAAATTTCCAAGTTTGAAAATAAAAGCAGGAGCGAGGCAGGAACACCAAAAAAAACACACAAGTTCTCTCCACCCCCCCCCCCCCCCCCCTCCCCTCTCTGCCCAACTTCTTGTGCGCGTCGAAGCAGACGGACAGTGGGTGCTCCAACTCACTCTCACCCCAGCGTGTTGCTCGCCGGAGGAGTCAAACAAAAGGTAAACACATCGCTGCTACCTGGCGCTCGGAAGCACTCGGCTCAACTCGGCTCCGCTCGCCGTGCTCACTGCCTCCACGGGAGCTGACAGCTCTCTCTCTCTCTGTGACAGATCCGTCCTCGATCCGCCCCCAAACTAATCAGGCTGTAGCGCTGCAAGGGGACAAAATCCTCTCTGACATCAGCACAACCCCATTCAAAATAAAAGTTACAATTGTCAATCCAATCCCCCGACTTGTTTTCAGTTGTGTGTGTGTGTGGAAGAGTTTTTTTCTTACCCATTGGCGAAATTTGACACGGGTGGTGGTGGGGGGGGGGGGGGGTGGGTCGTCTTGGAGCTCGTTGCATGTGAATCAAATGAAACTGCCTATAATTGAAGTGGGTTGTTGATTCTTTGTGCTTCGCTGGTTAATATCCGGTGAGATTAGTGTAGCGAGACGTTTAGCCAAATTTTTTTTAAAAACTCTCCAAATGGAGCAGAGAAAAGATTATTTTTGTGTTTTTTTTTGTAAAGATGGGGTTAAGTATTAAACTTGACAGTGCCCGTGTAAAGCTTTGACAATTCTAATTTTAAGGACACGTTTCCGAATGTTTGGTGCACTTCCGCACTTGCTTGCTCTTTGTTTCCACATGTTGCCCTGGTCGCTCGAGGTTGTGATTTGTAGCCCTTGGATCCACGAGTTCAATCAAAATCTTTCCCAACTCATCGAACTGATGCATTTGGCCGATCATTCAAGTAAAACCTGGGGATGTCATTTCATAAATGTTGCAGTGATTTTCAAGCTAAAAGGATTTGAAACGCACTAACGGACCGATATTGGGCCATGTGTGTGTGTGTGTGTTTCAACAGATGGAGAAAAGAGAGTCGAATCCGTCTGCTGTTAAAATATTCTCGAGTTCGAGAATGGGAGCTGGTGCATGTTTAAAACTCGAGAACTCTCATTTTATCGTCTCCTTTTAAAATTTAACCAAGAACAAATTTGTAGAGGGGGGGGGATCCAATTTTGAGACTGTAATATATGGGGGGGGGGGATCAATTCGGATGTTTGTGGGAGGATAAAAAGGAATTTTGATCATAACTGTTCTTGCAAAACGGCTTCATGCAAACAAAACAGATTTACATCTCCTAGTTAATTTGTTATTCAACAGCTGCCTCGTTATCTGTCCCCAAACAAGACAGCTGGGAGAGCTGAGAATGGCCACAAAGAATCCGACAGTGGGGTGCTTCGTTCTATTGTTCTCCGAAAATTGGTTTGTTTTTAAACGATTGTCACACCTTCATCGGTAGTTTTTCAAACAGAATGAGAGCAGTTAACACATCACCAGTTGCACTGACAAACGGTTCAAAGTTTCAGTCATTTTCCAGAGAGGAGTAAAATTTGGCATGATAGTATATAAGCCAGAGATTCCCAAATTTAAATTTAATTATTTTAATTGAGAGACAATTCATTTGGGGAATTAGGGGACTATGTACATCCATTCTGCTTCTTAACCCAAAATGAATAAAGAACAAAAGAAGCAGCAACAGGAGTCCAATCTCTCCATTCAAGAACATAATTGCAGAGACATTCTTACACTCTCATATATCTCCAGATGGCACAAATGACAGTAAAGCTCCATCTTGAGTATATTCAAAAAATGACTCGACCTTTATATCCATCTGGGATAGAGAATTCCATAATTATAACCTTCTGAGATAAGTGTTACGAGCCCAAAGAACCCCAAAGCCCAGCAGCAATAGATAAGACAAGTAATTACTTAAACAAAAGTTGTTTTTAATTATCTTTAAACATGAAAACAGAATCAAACTTTAACTTCTATTAACTTAACTAACCCAACTTAACCCCCTTCTAATTCTAAGCACACATGAATGTAATGTGTGTGTAAATTCAAGAAAAGTTATTTGGTTCACAGTTCAATCTCACTTCTTGTTCTTCCAAGTTCACTGGTTGCAGGCAATTCTGTGCACAGAATTTAACATGTAAAAAGTTCACCAGGCTTTGGTGCTCGAAA
The DNA here is from genome assembly GCF_036971445.1 of Narcine bancroftii. Classification (NCBI taxonomy): domain Eukaryota; kingdom Metazoa; phylum Chordata; class Chondrichthyes; order Torpediniformes; family Narcinidae; genus Narcine; species Narcine bancroftii. The sequence continues at coordinate 316,937,382 of NC_091470.1, read as the reverse complement.
GATAAATGTTTACTGCTCAGGAAGGTTCTTTGTAGGTTTGCAGAGAGATTTGTTGTTCCAGGATTTCCACAACTGAGGTACCACCATTAGTCACCTCAATGTCTTGCTGATGAAACTTGCTCCATCAGGGTTCTCCAGATGATAACCTCTTTCTTTCAGGCTAACATAGAGTTCCTTTCCATTCCCCTTATTCCAAGAGAAACATCAGACAGATAGCACTTCCAGCCATCTGCCACTCTGGAGCTTCTTTTTCAGTTTCAATCAGCTTCTCCTGCTTGTTTCAGCTGTGACTGTTCAGTCCCTTTCTCTCTCACTCACTTGCAAAATCCCCTCCTTCTCTGGCAAACAATAAGAGTTAGTCTTCTGCTCCCATCTATTGTTTTTAGTTAAACAAAAACCCAGGATGACCTTTGAGTGAGCACTTTGCAGAAAGGTCAGAAATCTTGTAAAAATGTTCAACACAGATGACCTCTCCAATCGATTCATTTCATGACATCATTTCAATTAGCACCTACTTGTGAAATGTGCATAGCATTCTCCATAGTTTCTCCAAAGTCACTGAATATGAATTCTTCAGTATTTCAAATAAGAACTGTTTTAAAATGTGTGTATGTATATAACCTATTCTAGTTCTACCAATCTTCTCCCAAATACATCTACAAATATTACATCACATAAGTTCTTTTACATTTCCATATTATTGTGAAACAATGCATTCCACAGGAATGATGACTGAGGGTTGGAGGATGACAAATGTGGTTCCCTTGCTCAACAAAGCCAATAGAAAGAATTCTGGGAATTATAGACCAACAAACGGTTGGAGAGGATTTTTTTGTAATTCTTTATTTATCGCACTATGAACTATATCAACCAATATATTTACAGATGCATCTCTTTAAATATTCACAGTGACATTTTTTCCCCCATCGCTCCCTTCCCCCTTCCAAAAACAGTAAATATTGAACATATAAAGTACAATAAAACAATATCTTTATACAAAAGGAATACAAACAAAAAAGACGTATCATCCACTTATTCACATTAAATCTGATCGTGTTTATCTTCTTATCATTTTAGGTGGTGGTGGTCCGAGGCCTGCTTTTTTTGTTACGTTCCATATATGGTTCCCAGGTTTTTTCAAACATTGCAACTTTGTCTTTTAAATTATATGTGATTTTTTTTCCCATTGGGATACACTTAAACTTGGTTATATATTCCGTTAATGTTTATAGTCATATAGTCCAACATGGCCATCTTTTATCTTTATTTTCACTTCTTTTTCGCCTTTTCACCACCTCCATCCCTTTTTTCCATTACTATTTTTTAAATTTTCCTTTTTAATCTCAATATATGACAACGCACTTAAGACATGAAATACCCCAACAATCCCCACAAGCAATAACCCTTTAATCCCAAATGAACCTCCCCTCCTTGGATTGCCCCTTGTCCCTTTTTTTAAAATTTTAAAAAATTTTTCACACTGTGAACCATATCAATCAAAATACATACAAACATTTCCCTCTTAAATATACACAGTGGCATTTTCTCCCCTTTTTCCCCTCCTACCTTCCCTCCGCCCTCCAAACCAATTAAACGTTCAACATATACAATACATTAAACCCATTAAACAATGTCATCACACAATGAAAATTGTGTCGTCTACTTTTACACACTGGGTCAAGTCATTTTGTCTTCTTATCATTTTATCATTTGAGGGGGTAGAGGTCCGAGGCAAACCCTCTCTGTTGTGTTTCATGTACGGTTCCCAAATTTGTTCAAATTAATGTGACTTTATTTTTTAAATTATATGCTATTTTTTCCAGTGGAATACATTTATTCATTTCCATGTACCATTGCTGTACTCTCAGGCTTTCTTCTGATTTCCAAGTTGACATTTGCTATAGCTAAGGCTATCATAATAAATCTTTTTTGCACTTCATCCAGTTTGAGGCCTAATTCTTTACTTATATTACTTAGAAGAAAGATCTCTGGATTTTTTGGTATGTTGCTTTTTGTGATTTTATTTAATACCCGATTTAGATCTTCCCAAAATTTTTTCACTTTCTCACATGCCCAAATTGCATGTACTGTTGTTCCCATTTCCTTCTTACAGCGAAAACATCTATCTGATAATGTTGGATCCCATTTTTTTTTAACTTTTGGGGCATGATATATAACCTGTATAACTAATTATACTGAATCATGCGGAACCTTGTTTTTATTATATACTTCATAGTTCAAAAGCATAACTTTTCCCATGTTTCATTTTTTTATCTTTATGTTTAAAACTTTTTTTCTACTTTTGTTTGAGTTTATAGCTTATTTCATCATTTTCCTTCTCTTGCAGCTTGATGTAAATGTTTGTTATAAATCTTTTTATTATAATTGTTACTGTAATCACATATTCAAAGCTGCTTCCTTCTGGTAATCTCAGTCTGTTTCCCAATTTATCCTTTAAGTAGGCTTTCAGTTGGTGGTATGCAAACATTGTACCATGAGTTATTCCATATTTGTACTTCATTTGTTCAAATGTTAATAAATTATTTCCAAAAAAACAATTTTCTATTCTTTTAATTCCTTTTCTCTCCCATTCTCTCAAGGAAAGGTTATCTATTGTAAAAGGGATTAGCTGATTTTGCGTCAATAATAATTTTGGTAGCTGTTAATTTGTTTTTTTTTCCTTTCTAAGTGAATCTTCTTCCATATATTGAGTAAATGATGCAATACTGGTGAGCTTTTATATCGTATCAGCTTTTCATCCCACTTATAAATAATATGTTCCAGTACCTTCTCCCCTATTTTATCTAGCTCTAATTTAGTCCAATCTGGTTTTTCCCTTGTCTGATAAAAATTTGATAAATATCTCAATTGTGCTGCTCTATAACAATTTTTAAAGTTTGGTAACTGCAAACCACCTTGGTTGTACCTCTATGTTAATTTATCTAATGCTATCCTCGGTTTCCCCCCCCTTTCCATTAAAAATTTCTTTATCATTCTCTTTAGTTCATTAAAGAATTTCTCTGTTAAGGGAATTGGTAATGATTGAAATAAGTATTGTATCCTTGGGAAGACATTAATTTTAATGCAATTTACCCTCCCTATCAACGTTAGTGGTAATTCTTTCCAATGTTCTAAGTCTTCCTGCAATTTATTTATAGTGGCTGATAATTTAATTTGTACAGGTGTCTTAAATTTTTATCTAATCTAATACCTAGGTATCGGATTGCTTGTGTTTGCCATTTAAATGGTGATTCTTTTTTAAATTCTGTATAATCCGCATTACTCATTGGCATCGCTTCACTGTTATTTGTGTTTATCTTGTACCTCGATATTTCTTCATATTCCTTCGATTTCTTATGTTGTTCTTCTATTGATATTTCTGATTCTGTTAAGTATACTATGATGTCATCTGCAAATAAACTGATTTTATACTCCTTCTCCTTTATTTTTATCCCTTTTATTTTATTTTCTGTTCTTATCAGTTCTGCCAGTGGTTCTATTGCTAAAGCGATCAGTGAGGGAGATAGTGGACATCCCTGCCTACATGACCTACTTAATTTAAATTGGTTTGATACATATCCCTTTACTGTTACCTTCGCCAATGGTCCATTATATAATGCTTTCATCCAATTAATATATTTTTCTGGTATATTGAACCTCTGTAATACTTTGAATAAATAATTCCATTCTACTCTATCAAAGGCTTTGTCTGCATCTAAAGCAACAGCCACTGTTGGCTTCTTATTTCCTTGAACTGCATGAATTAGATGAATAAATTTACAGATATTATCCACTGTTCATCTTTTCTTAATAAATCCAGTTTGATCTTGTTTTACTATTTTTGGTACACAGTTGGCCAATCTGTTTGCTAATAATTTTGCTATTATCTTATAATCTCAATTAAATAGAGATATTGGTCTATATGATGCTGGTTTTAGTGTCTTTGGTATTACTGTAATTATTGCTGTCTTACATGAATCTGGCAAGTTTTGTGTTTCTTCTATTTGGTTCATTACTTCCAGGAGAGGAGGAATTATAACTCTTTAAATGTTTTATAGAATTCTATTGGGAATCTATCCTCTCCAGGCGTTTTATTGTTTGGCAGCTTTTTAAATATATCCTGTACTTCCTCTATTTCAAATGGTTTTATCAGCTTGTTTTGTTCTTCTTGCAATTTCAGCAGTTCAATTTTAGCTAAAAACTCTTCTATTTTATCATCTTTCTCCTCATTCTGGTATAATTGTTCATAAATTTCCTTAAAGTTCTCATTAATCTCCATTGGATTATATGTAATTTGTTTGTCCTTTTTCCTTGATGCCAATAGAGTTCTTTTAGTTTGTTCTGTTTTAAGTTGCCAGGCTAATATTTTGTGTGTTTTTTCTGCTAGATCATAATACTTTTGCTTTATTTGCATTATGTTCTTCTCCACCTTATACGTTTGTAATGTTTCGTATTTTTTTTTCTGCCAATTCTCTCCTTTTTGTTAACTCATCCCTTTTCACTGGTTCCTTTTCTGTACTTACTATCTCCCTTTCCAACTGTTCTATTTCCCGATTGTAGTCCTTTTTCATCTTAGTTACATAACTTATTATCTGCCCTCTAATGAAGGCTTTCATTTCATCCCACAATATAAATTTGTCTTTCACTGATTCCATATTTATTTCAAAGTACATTTTAATTTGGTATTCAATTAATTCTCTAAATTCCTGTCTTTTAAGTAGCATGGAGTTTAACCTCCATCTATACATTCTTGGTGGGATGTCCTCCAGTTCTATTGCTAATAACAGGGGTGAGTGATCAGATAGCAATCTAGCTTTATATTCAGTTTTTCTAACTTTCCCTTGAATATGGGCCGACAACAAAAACATATCAATCCTTGAGTATTTTTGAATAATATGAGTATTCCTTCTCCCTTGAGTGTTGCCTCCTCCATATATCCATAAGTTTCATTTCCTGGATTGATTTAACCATAAATTTGGCCACTTTATTCTTTTTACTAGTCTTTTGTCCAGTTTTATCCAACAATGGATCCAAATTAAGGTTAAAATCCTCTCCTATCAATATATTCCCATGCGTATCTACAATCTTCAAAAAAATATCTTGCATAAACTTCTGATCCTCTTCATTAGGTGCATATATATTGATAAAATTCCAAAATTCTGAATATATCTGACATTTTATCATTACATACCTCCCTGCTGGATCTATTATTTCCTCCTCTATTTTGATTGGTACATTTTTTACGAATTAATGTAGGTACACCTCTGGCTTTTGAATTATATGATGCTGCCGCTACATGCCCTATCCAGTCTCTCCTTAATTTATTATGTTCCACTTCAGTTAGATGCGTTTCTATATTTATTTTTTTTCTTTTTTCAGGAAATTTAATAGCCTTTTTCATTTAATTTGGTTATGTATTCCATTAATATTTATAGTTATATAGTTCAACATGGCCATCTCATATCCTGTTTACACCTCATTTCCACTTCCTCACCACCACCATCCCCGTTTTCCCCATTTTCATCTCTCAGTTTTCCCTTTTTGAATTCAATGTATGACAACACTTTTAAAACACAAAATACTTCAACAACTCCCACATCTAATATTCCCTTAGCCCCAAATGTCCCACCCCCCTCTGAGTTGGCCCTTATCCCTTGCTGGGCAACCACAACTCCCCTCTCCATTTGGATTGCAAACCCGCTCACAAGCGTCAACTGATTTCGCAGTGATGGTTATTCTCTCCCACCCCAACCCCCCCAGAAAAGACTTTCTTCTTCACATATAATAAAGCTCACCCTCTTTTTTCCCCTTACTTCCTTTCTTCCCTTTTCTTTCCCTTCTTTAGTTCTTACTTATACATTATTTTTACATCTTTATATGTATTTTATCGTCGTTCTTTGTTCTTGTTACATCTCTTCATCTCTCCTTCTTTCCTGCAGGTGTTCTGCAAATTCTCGTGCTTCCTCCAGATCTGAGAACAGTCTGTTTTGATCCCCAGGGGATAAATATTTTAAGCACAGCTGGATATCTTAACATAAATTTATAACCTTTTTTCCATAGGATCGATTTTTCTGTATTAAACTCCTTCCTCTTCTTTAAGAGTTCAAAGCTTATGTCTGGATAAAAAAAAAATTTTTGACCCTTGTATTCCAATGGTTTTTTGTCTTCTCTAATTTTATTCCTTGCCCTCTCCAGTATATTTTCTCTTGACGTATATCTCAGAAATGTTACTAAAACAGATCTTGGTTTTTCCTGTGCCTGCGGTTTCGGAGCTCGTGTTCTCTGTGCCCTTTCTATTTCCATTCCTTCCTGGATTTCTGTCATTCCCAGGACCTTTGGGATCCATTCTTTTATAATTTTTTTTCACATTTGTGCCTTCTTCATCTTCCTTTAGGCCCACTATCTTTATGTTGTTTCACCTACTATAATTTTCCATCGTATCAATTTTCTGAGCTAACAACTCTTGTGACTCTTTAACTTTTTCATCACTTTCTTCCAATTTTCTTTTTAAGTCGTTCACTTCCATTTCTACAGTCGTTTCTCGTTCTTCCACATGTTCTAATCTTTTCCCTATTTCTGTCATGACCAGCTCTATTCTACTCACTTCTTCTGCTCTTTAAATTTTTCTTTTCATTTCACTAAATTCTAATGTCAACCATTCTTTTAATGCTCTCATTTGTTCTTGAAAAATTCTTTTATCTATATTCTGTCCATTTATTTTACCTTCTATTTCTCTGTGCAGATCTTGGTCTTCTTCTTCTTCTGAATCTGAATCTGCACCTGTATTTGTGTCTTCTACTTCTCTTCCTTGTATCTGTGTCTCTTCTGACTTTCCTGTTGAGTTGCTTGCCTCACTTTGCTGGGCTTCTTCTTGCTTGGCTTCTTGCTGTTGATTCTCTTCTTTTGGGCTAGTCATCTGTTGGGCCTCCTGTTGCTGGTCTTCTTTCCTATCACTCCTTTTCCTGTCGCTTTCCTCTTCTTCCAGCTGAGACCCCTTGGCTGTTCGCTCTGTGTTTGTTCTCTCCTCATCTGGGCCCCCCCTCCTTTTCCTTAGTGATCTCACTGCACACATGCCCGACTCCTTGCGCATGCACAGTTGCGCACTTTTGTTTGGCTCAGAGAGCCATTTTTTCAGTCCGGCAGTCAGGAGGTCGCGACTCTGCGGGGTCGGCACCAACCTTGGAGAAAGGGCTCTCTTCTCCACGACGGCTCCCTGTTTCTTCATGCAGGTAAGGCCTTCTCCTTTCTCTTCCGGCATCTTTTCTTCTTTTTTTCCCATTGTTTTTACTTTTTCCTTCTTGGGTGCCATTTTCTTTCTTTTCTCTACAACTTTATCTTTTATTTGTTATGTTTTGGGTTTCTTGAACTTTGTATTTTCTTCTCTTTATTTCTTCTTTTCTGGAGAGGGCTGGCATTCTCCTACCGGCCACTACTCCATCACATGACTCCTCCCTCTTTTTTTGCCCCTTGTCCCTTGACGACAACCACAACTCCCCTTTCCATTCGATTTGCGATCTTACTCGCAAACGTCAACCAATTTCGCAGTGACCATTATTCTCTCCCCCCATCCCCCCCCAGAGAATACTATTTCCTATACTTATAACAAAGCTCTCTCTTTTTTCCCCTTCTTCCCCTTCTCTTCTCCATCTTTAAATCTTTATATATACATTATCTTTACTTTATAATTTTACATATTTTTGTATATTTTCTTGCCGGTCATCCTTCTTGACACTCCTCCTCCTTTCTTCTGATGTCTTGCAAATGTTCAGGAAATTCTTGGGCTTTCTTTGGGTCCGAGAACAGTCTATTCCATTCCCCAGGAATAAGTGCTTTATGGATGTCTTAATGTAAAGTTATACCCTTTCTTCCATAAGATTGTTTTTGGAGAGGATTTTAAAGGATAGAATTTACAAGCATTTGGAGAAACATAGTTGTATTAGGGGATAGTCAGCATGGCTTTTTGAGGGAGTAGGTTATGCCTCGCAGGACTGATTGAGGTTTTCAATGTAAAAACACACAGAAGTCAATCTCCTGACTAATGAAAGCCAGCATGCCATATACCTTCTTATCCACAGTATTAACTTAAGCAGCAACCTTGATGGATCTATGGACCTGAGTACCAAGATCTATCTGTTCCTCCACTCTACAAAGAATACCACTATTTACCCTGTACTCTACCTTCATGTTCAACCTTCCAAACTGTCTAACTTTACACTTTCTCAGATTGACATCTATCTGCCGCTTTTCTGCCCAACTCTGCATCCTGTCGATATCTCTATGTAATCTATGACAATGTTATACACTATTCACAACACCTCCAACCTTCATGTTTCTGAAATCATATTAACCTACCCCTCCACTTCCTCATCCAAGTCATTTATAAAAATCACAGAGCAGGGGTCCCAGAATAGTTTCCTGGAGAACACCACTAGTCACTGACCTCCAGGCATCCTTTGCTTTCTCTAACCCAGTAAATTCCCAATCCATGCAGTCAAGTTTTCATGAACTCATGACTTTCTGGATGAGCCTACCATGGAGAACTCAGTCAAACACCCTACAAAAATCCATGTACACCACATTTACTACTTTACCTTTGTTTGATCACCTCTTCGAAATCACTTTGTTGTGCACCTCAGCTCTGTGAGTCATCTACTCTATCTAGTGCTCCCATTGTGTCTCTTCTACATTGGAGAGACTGGGTGCAGACTGGGAGATCAGTTCATTGAGTGCCTTGGCTCTGTCTGCTGCAATAACATGAATCTTCTGTGGCCACCCATTTCAATTTTCCATCCCATTCTCTTGCTTATATGTCTATCCATGGTCTCATGCACTGCCAGGCCCTTCACAGATTGGAGGTACCATACCATATCTTCCGTCTGGGCACCCTCCAACCACATGGCATGAACATCTACTTTTCCGGTTTCCGTTATTTATCGTTTCCTCTGGCTCTGCCTGTCTGCCTCTCTCTCTTTCCTGTTCTCTTTTCTCTCTGCTCTTTCTTTCCTTCTCCCAGCCTTTTAATTCAGATGTCTGTTACAAACCAAGCTTGTTTTGGGAATCTGCTGTCTTTTTCTCAGTTTGCCAAAGGAATGCTGATGCATTGGAGATAGTTCAGAGGTCTTTTTATTGAGAGAAAATCGATTCAAGCTTTAGATTTATTTATTGTTGTCAAATGTACTGAGAGACAGTGGAAAGCTATTTTGTCTGTGTGCCGCACAAAGGCCAGCGAATAGTCACCACACGGTAGAGACAGCCTTCAAAAAAAATGAAAGAAGAGAAAGATCAGAGGTCCCTTGAGAAACATTGATTGGTTGGGGATCATACTGGTTACTCCGACATAGCTGGCCCTGAAATTGCCAATGCTACCGCTGCTTCCTGGATTTTGGTTGCCAGAGGGCAATGTGGTAAGGTGAGAGCAGGTTGGGAATGAAAGGACCTTTCTTTTGTGGATATTTTGTGTAAGGCCCATCCATTGGTATGCTTCAGAGAAGGAATCACCAATAACGTGGAGGTCAGTCTTCCAATGTCCACATATCCAGTATGTGTACTGTAAATCAATGGGCCAAGTCAGGATGAGCTTGGTTCTGACAGATAGAATAGGTTTTCATTCGTCCTAAAGATTAACTGAAGTCCAGCAGGGAAGCTTGCTTTAGCTGACCCAGTGTTGTAATAAGTATGATTCAGATGAGGGTTGTGAGTTGAGAAAGCCTTGCTTGATCTAGTCTGCATTGTGTTTGGATCTGTATTGAACCTTTTGGTTAGGATTATGTCTTGCTTATGCTCATGTGGCAGACATAAATTAGTAACAAATATCTGAGGGAGGCAGATGGTAGAACTGAGAAAGACCATTATAAGTAAAGCCGTGACTCCCTATGTCCTTCAACCAGTTTACTTTGCACATGACACAACAAACCTCTCCACTCACTTTCCCATGTGTGGGAGGGTGGATATTATCAGTTAAGTAAAGCTTTAGGTATGCAAGTTATGTCGTGACATAAAAATGCTGTACAGTTCAGTCACATAAAAGTTGCTTGAACTTAAAAGCAAGCATGAGGGATCAAAATGAAATGAGATGACAGAAATCTAAGAGTTTGTTTTATTTTCAAGACAATGGGAAATTTTAACTTTTCATGTTAGACTTTCGATGATATTGCCAAGGGGAGGGAAATAACACCTTTGAATGAAAACAAATAATTAATTTAACATTTAACACAGTTCGGCGGGCAGCAACCTCCTTTGAAGAAGACCGCAGAGCCCACCTCACTGTCAAAAGGCAAACACCCAACCCCAACAAACCAATTTTCCCTTGCAACCGCTGCAACCATGTCTGCCTGTCCCGCATCAGACTTGTCAGCCACAAATGAGCCTGCAGCTGACGTGGACATTACCCCTCCATAAATCTTTGTCCGCAAAGCCAAGCAAAGAAAGAAGAATTTAACATTGTAGTTCCACCCTGCCTTCCTTCTTTTTAATTTATCTTTTTCTTTGGAGAGAGTCTAGAATCCACTTGGTGTGATCAACCCCTGGATTGCCAGAACTGCCTTAATTATATTTTATCCTCCTCCACTTCCCCAGTATTCCCTGTTCCATTTTCCCAGATTCTGTTTTGTTGGTTTAATCAATGCCACTACCTCACAAGGGTTTCCAATATGTTTTCTTTTCCCTTAACTGAGAGCTCCCCACTACTATTCTCGCAGGACCTTCAACAGTGGTTGTTCATTTTTTTTTAGCTTACTGTCCTTTCTTCCTTCCAGAGGCACAGTAGTGTTGACTTTACCAGACAAATGATCAGTTTTAACATTCAAAGATTCATTCTCTTCACTTTCATTAGTTTCATATAATCCACCTCCAGTTTATCTTCTCTCCTTTTATCGTTCCACTGAACGGCCAATTTAGCAGGATGCTAAAGGGAAAGGGACTAGAGAGAGACTGAGAGACTCTTCTGCAGCAGTTGGTGTTGAAGACTGCAAGTTGGCAGACCTCTACAAGACCACATTTCAAGATCGGTTTTGAGTTCTGAGTTCAGCCTATTCTGAATCTCTGTAGTCAATTACAGAGGTTATGGCTGGTTATTATATTTCTCCTGAAAAAGGGGAAAAAGAAGAACTCTTTGTGATAACCTGGAAGAAAAGGTTATCTTTTGGAAAAACCCAAGAGGGTGGCTGATTGAAGGAGATTAGTCTATATTTGTTCAATCAACAATGAATATCTCTCTGAAACCAGCAAAGACCTTCCTGAGCAGTAATAACTTAAGTTAAAGCACCAGAGCCTGGTGAAGATAATAAGTGTTCAATTCAGTGCACAGTATGGAAGTATGCCTGATACATCAGTGAACTTGGAGAAGTGAAAAATGAATGATTGGACAGTGAAAAAGAGCTTTCCTGAACACATAAACATTACGTACACATGCACTTAGAATTAGAAGGGGGTTAAGTTGTTAGGTTAAGTTAATAGTACTAAGTTAAATATTGATCTTATTATTATGTATTAAGGAAATAAAACCAGTTGTGTTTAAGTAGCCGTTGTCTTGGTGAATTTCTGTTGCTGCTAGTTTGTGAGTCCTTTGGGCTCGTAACAGTGGTCACTGGGAGATGAAACATGAAAATTTACAGACACATGATTATAGTTAAAAACACAGAGATGCTGGAGGAACTCAACTGGTCTCACAACTTCCTTAAGATATATTACTGATGTTTCGGGCCTAAGCCCTTCCTCAAGGTATGAGTAAAAAAAGAGACAGGCATCTGTGTAGAAGGCTGGGGAAAAGGGGAAGAATAGGAGGGGAAAGGGGTACAGACCAACAAACAAAAGGTGTTAATTGGATATGATAAGAGGACAGCAGAGAGGAAAGGTAAGAATTGACCTGGCAGACAGAGCCGAGGTACTCAATGAAGTGATCTCCCAGTCTGCATCCAATCTCTCCAATGTAGAGGAGACCACAACAGGGACAATGGATGCAGTGCATGACTCCTGCAGGTTCACATGGTGTTGCTTGAAAGGACTATTTGGGGCCCCAAAAGGAGGTGAAGGAGGAGGAGTGGGCAGAACTGCAGCCCTTCCTGTGGATACAGGAGTAGGAGCCAAGGGAGCAATTGGTGGGAAGTGAGGAATAGACAAGGAAGTCACATTGGGAGAAGCCCCTGTGGAAGGTGGAGAGGTGGTCAGATCAGTTGGTAGGTGACGGAAATGGCGAAGGATGATAAGGTGGATGAGGAGGCTAGTGAGGTGTTGTGAAGACAAGGGGAATCCTGTCCTTGATGCAGTTGGAGGCAGTGGGGGCCAGGGGAGATATGTGAGTAATGGAGGACATATGGGTGAGGGATGAGTTAATAGTAGTAGAGGGGGAGCCATGTGTTTTATGAGGAAGGAGAACATCTTGGATGATCTGATGTGGAATTTGAGGTTGGAGTGGCAGCAAAGTGGACAAAGTCAATAAGCTCATCATGCCTTATCCTCACCCTCAATAACTTCTTCTTTGCCTCATCCCTCATTTGCCAAACATCTTCTGTCAGCTCCATCTCCCTGTATACTTCAACAACCAGGATTCTCCACCTCTCACTACAAACCATTCTCCCACCTTAAATCTTCTTCCTCCTGCTGGACACCTCATTCCGGTCTTCTGCCTGCTCTGGTCCTCTATATTTCCAACTGTTCGGAGACATCATCCATCTCAATTTTACCACTCCCCTCTCTCGTTCCAATCTCACCAGTGTCCGAATGCCTAGCCCTGAACTCTCTCCACACTAATCTGAACCTCACCATCAAATCTGCAGACAAGGATGGTGCTGTTGTATTCTGGCGCACTGACCTCTATCTGGCCAAAGCCAGAGCACAACTCTCAGACACCTCTTTTTACTTACCCCTTCAAAAGGACCCCATCAAAATTCATCAAACCCCACTGTATCAAGCACTATCTCTGAACCCATCGCTTCTGGCATCTCCCTTCCTCAGCCTCTAACCTCATTATTTACCAGCCCTGCCCTGCCTGTCTCTCTGTCCTACTCAAGATCAACAAAACCATTTGTTCTGGCAGTCCCATTCTTTCTATGAGCTCCTGTTGGACCGAACTCCACCTTGTTTCTCCCCCCACCCCGTCCACCCACCCTGGTCTAGTCACTCTCCACCTGACATGTCATCTATCACGTCAACAATTTCTAGTTTCCTGAACTTGACCACCTCATTTTCACCATGCACAACTAATCACTGTACACCTCCATCCCCATATTGAAGGCCTCAAAGCCCTTCATTTCTTCCTTGACCACAGACCCAAGTAGTCCCCTCCTCCTCCACTTCCCATACATCTGCCCTGGCCCCCTTCAAGCCACACACAAAAATGACAAGATTCCCCTTGACTTCACCTACCTCCTCACTAGACTCCCCATCCAACATATCATCCTCCTCCATTTATGCCACCTACTACATGATTCCACCACCAGGCACATTTTCCCCACTCCATCTTCCACAGGGACTGCTCCCTCCATGAGTCACTCGTTCACTCCTTCCTTCCCACCAATTGCTCCCTTGGCACCTACTTCTGTGACTGCACAAAGTGCTACACTTCCACCCACACCCAGTCTCTCACCACCATTGCGAGTCCCAAACCATCCTTCCAGGTGAACCAATTCTTTGCATGAATCTGTAGGGATCATCTACTGCATTCATTGTTCCCATTATGGTTTCTTGTACCTGTGAAAAACTGGATGCAGACTGGGAGATCACTTCGTTGCACACCTCGGCTCTGTCCACCACAATAGCGGGGATCTCCCAGTGACAACCCATTTTAATTCACCTTCCCATTCCCATGCCAACATGTCTGTCCATAGTCTCATGCATTACCAGACTTCTCCTGTTTCCATTAGCAACTCCCCCTCTCCCTCTCCCACTCACACCACCATCTACACCTACTTCTCCTTTCCTATAGCTGTTTCTCTCTCTTTTCTTCCATCTCTACATTCACAGAGTCACCCCCTCCCCGATCAATTCTCATCTTTCTTCTCTTATCCATGTCCAATTATCCAACACTGTCTGCTGTTCTGTGCTCCACCCCCAGCTCTTTTTTCCCTTCTCCCCAGCCTCTTAATTCAGGCGTGTGACAGAGTATTCAGAGGTGTTTTGGGAAGGAATATTAGCACAGGTTGCACACAAACATTTTAAAACACAGAATATTTGCAGGACTTTTGCATAGTGCTTTTTGCAAAAGAGCAACAAAGTATCAACATATAGCTTGCCTGAAAGAGCATGTGATTTTTCAGGCAGACAGAACAATTTTGCTCTCAGAGACGGAATGCATGAAACAGAGAGAAAGGAGACAGAAATCAGTTCCCGAAGATCAAAGCTGGCAAACTTTTGGAAGACTGCCTGGTTAAAGGAGAAGACTAGCTGTCTGAAAGGTGATAATCTGGAGAACCCTGAAGGGGGAAAGTTTAATCAGCAAGACTGATTAAACAGGAATCAGGTGTGGATGTCCTGGAACAAAAGGAATCTCTCTCTGAAAACCAACAAGAACAATCCTGAGTGGTAATCATTTGCCTGATAAGCACCAAAGCCTGGTGAACTTTATTAATGCTAACTTCTGTGCACAGAACAAGAATTGCCTGCAACCAGTGAAATTGGATGCAAAGAACTTTTCTAATCTTAAATGAACATTACACACACCTGCGCTTTGTATTAGAGAGGGGATTAAGTAGATAGGTTAAGTAATAAGTTAAAGTTTAATTCTGTTTCTTGTTTAAATATAATTAAAAACTACTTTTGTTGAAGTAACCCTGTGTCGTAGTGCATCTCTATTGCTGCTGGTTTTTGGGGTCCTCTGGACTCCGGAACAGGCGGATGCCTGCTTTTTATTCATACCTTGAAGAAGGGCTCAGTTATATATTTTTACTTGGGGATGATGTGAGACGTGCTGATTTTACTATGGTCTTCATGAACTCTCTCTGAATCACATCCAATGAAGTTATATTTTTCCCTAGCATATGCACCTCTTCCAAACTCATATATTGCATTCAGTGCTCACAATGTGGCCTCCTCTACATTGGTGAGACCAAATGTAGACTAGCTAACCATGTTGCACAGCACTTGTCTTCTGTCACAATGGCCATGTTAAGCTTCGATTTGCATGTTATTTCAACCCCCTCATGTTTGAATGAACAAATGAATGGAGTTTATTGTCATACACATAAGTACAATGTATATGATGGAATGAAAGTCTTATTTGCTGAAGCTTCCCATTTACTTCAAACACACAACACATCTAAGAAAATAAAACAAAAATTATGGTATAAAAGCAAGAATAATAAAATAATAATCAATATTCATAGTTGGTTATACAGCAAAAACAGTACTGTTAATGGTAGAACACTACCTGGTCTCATTTGCTCATCATCCCTCCCTTATTTGGCTCTGCTTATCACCTTCTCCTCCTTTCCTGGCACCATCTGACCATCTTGTTACTTTACCTGTTTCTACCTATCACCCATCAGTCCCTGTTTCCAAACACCCCCTTTTCACTCACCCACCTGGCTCTATCTGCCCACCAACCCCCACACCTGATTCCACCTATCATCTTCCACCCCTATCTTACTCCTTCCTCTCACTCTTGATACGAGCTATCTTCTGCCTGTACTTTGTCCTTATAGAGAGAGGGTCATGATCTGAAACATTGATCATCCTTTTGCCTCCATAGATGCTGCCTGACCTGCTTCGTTCCTCTGGCAGTTTGTTTATCCTCCAGATCCTTGCATCTGCAATCTTCTGTGTCTCTCTTTTCCTCTAAAATCTTTCATAGTATTCTAAATGTGCCAGCTTTTAGCTCCATTGTTGTAGCCAATGCTGTATCACTTGTGATTGGAATGGCATTTAAATCCTCCCTGGCATTATTCAGTAATTAATATATATTTGTAGTAAGTTAAGCCTGATACAGTCAAAATAGTCAAACCCCTTCCATCAACACCTGTCAGAACAGTAGGAGATGCAAAATTTGTCTCTTCACCTCCCCACTTTTCAAGGCAGCAAACAATCATTTTAGTTATGGAAGCATTTTCTTTGTACCTCTTTCAAATTGCTCTATTGTGTTTGCTATTTATTATGCACCCCTTCTGCTTTGGAAGATCAAAAACAGATTGAGTAAATGCTTTATTGAGCACCTCTTCCTGGTTCTATAGCATTGAATTGGAAGTGGCTATTTTCATGTCCTGTTTCCTCGTTATCTTACACTGTTACAGTGAAGGTCAGTAAAAGCTCAAGGGACAACATTTCATCTTTCATTCAGGTACTTTACAAAATTATGAATCAACTTTAATTTCAAAAGCTCCAGATCACAATCACCACCCTCATTATTTATTGGCTATCAGAGGCTGGAATTGAAAAAAACAGAATTTCTGCAAAGACTCTGCATGTCAGATGGTGCCCGTGGGGAAAACAGTTATTTAGGTTCTGATAATTAGACACAGAAGTGTATGGAACATTACAGCACAGTGCAGCCCTCAATGTTCTGCCAATGTATGCAAACCTACTCCATAACAATCTAATCTTTCCTTCTTCTTTGGCTTGGGTTCGCGGATGAAGATTTATGGAGGGGGGTAAATGTCCATGTCAGCTGCAGGCTCGTTTGTGGCTGACAAGTCCGATGCGGGACAAGCAGACACGGTTGCAGCGGTTGCAGGGGAAAATTGGTTGGTTGGGGTTGGGTGTTGGGTATTTCCTCCTTTGTCTTTTGTCAGTGAGGTGGGCTCTGCGGTCTTCTTCAAAGGAGGGTGCTGCCCGCCGAACTGTGAGACGCCAAGATGCACGGTTTGAGGCGATATCAGCCCACTGGCGGTGGTCAATGTGGCAGGCACCAAGAGATTTCTTTAGGCA
Source organism: Narcine bancroftii (assembly GCF_036971445.1). NCBI lineage: Eukaryota > Metazoa > Chordata > Chondrichthyes > Torpediniformes > Narcinidae > Narcine > Narcine bancroftii. Next base: position 316,920,528 of record NC_091470.1, on the reverse strand, counting down.
GTCCTTGTACCTCTTCTTTGGTGCACCTCTGTGAAAGATTGTACGAGCCTTCATCATCGCCCCCAGCAATGCATTCCTGGCACCCACTGCTCTGTGTAAATTATTTACCTCTAACATCTCTCCTAAACTTTCTTCCACTCACCTTAAACAGATGCCCTCCAGTATTTGCTACTGTGGTCCTTTACAAAAGGTGCGGGCTTACGACCTTATCCAAGCACCTCATCATCTTGTGTAACTCTATTAAGTCACCTCTCATCCTTCGTCGCTCCATTGAGAAAAGCCCTGCTCAGTCAACCTTGCTTCATGTGATGTTCTTCAATCCAGGCAACATCTTAATAAATCTCTCTGCAGCCTCTCTAATGAGGCAACCAGAACTGAAAGGAATATACAAGACAAAACAATGGGTTGATGCCCATTCTTCAGAACTATTTGGCAAAAGGCCATTACGAAAAGCTATTTCTCTCAATGCAATTATACCCCATCTGCTGAGAATTTCCTGAACTTTTAATTTCAGCTAGCCGACATGATACATAGTTGGTTTTTTTTTTAATTTTAATGATGATAGATTTGTTATTTACAGTTCCTCCGCTTGGATTAATTTTACCTTTCCCTGATCCATTCCTTTGCCATGCTCCATTAGCCTTTTTATCATTTCATCTCTTTTACCTTCCAGTTGACCACAGATTTTACCTTTTGTTATTTTTCATTTCATGAGTCCAATGATAAGCTGTAAAATCTTTAATATTTCCCTTTTCTTGCAAAAGGGTGTTAACTCTGTTTTATTTTGGTTTATCATCGACTGAAATTGCCTGAGTATTTCTATTGTTTGTTTCTGCTCCTAGGAAGAGTTGTTTTCAGTATCACATAAAGATCTAGTCAAGACATTTTTATGAGGAATGAGTGAGCAGATCATGTTTATGGAACCTATTTATCCTTCACTGTAATCTTGACTTTGCCTCTATGAAAGAAATTTTAATATAGAAGCAGGAAAGGACTATCTGACCTCCCATATTTGCTCCACTGTTTAATAGATCTTGGCTGAATGGAATTGAATTCTTTATTGTCACTTGTGCTGAGATACAGTGAAGACCTTTGTTTTATGTGCTATCCCAGCAAGTCAACTCATACAGCAGGTAGTGAAATAATAACAAATAAGTAAATAAATAAGAACACAGTGTAAGATGTAGCATTGCAATTAGTCAAGTCATGCAGGATATAGAGAATCATAGTGCAGGGTATCGAGAATCTCAAAATCACTTTCCTACTTGATACTCATATTTTCTGATAACATTTGAGGCCAGCATGTACTCGATGCCAGAGCCTCCACAGCCCTTTGAGGTAACAGATGGTTACAAAGTAAAAAAATATATATACTGCAGATGCAAGAAATCACAAATAAGAACAGAAAATGATGGAAATACTCAGCAAGTCAGGTAGCTTTTGTGGAGAGATACAGTTAATGTTACACATCCATAACCTCTCATCAGTTTTGATTTTGTTAAAACTGTATGTGAAGAGGATCACATGTGGCAATTAATATTCTTATACATATCTAACACTAGGGACCAAGTCAAATTTTATTCCTACATCCCTTATTCTCAATTTCTCGAATGGAAGCCAAATTATTCTTTTTAGAGTCACAGAAACAGAAATAGTATGTTTTCCTCGATCAATATGCTTCCCAATTTACATAAGCAACAAGTCCATACAAATAACTTTATTGATATGTCCATACATTTTAACATTTTTCCAGATTTCAGGTTTATTGTCAAAGTACGTAGATGACATCACATACAACTCTGAGATTCTTTTTACCTGTAGACCACTTATCGATAGTTCAAAAAAAAAGACTGAACACAAGTAAGCAAATAAAGGAATGTAAACAAACTGATTGTGCAATACAGAGAGGTAAAAAAAATAAAGAGCAAGAGTCCTTAAATGAATCCCTGATTGAATTTGTTGTTGAGGAGTCTGATGGTGAAGGGGTAGCAGTTGGCTCCTGAAGCTGGTGGGGTGAGACTTGTGGCACCTGTACGTCTTTCCTGATGATAGCAGCGAGAGCAGAGCATGTGCTAGGTGATGTGGATCCTTGATGATTGCTGCTGCTCTCTTACAGCAGCGATCCCATAGACGTTCTCGATGGTGGGGTGGGTTTTGCCTGTAATGTCCTGGGCTGTGTCCACTACCTTTTGCATGGCTTTATGCTCAGGGGTATTGGTGACCCCATGCCAGACTGTGATGCAGCCAGTCAGCACACTTTCCACCACACACCTGTAGAAAATTTCCAGTGTTTCCGATGTCATATCAAACCTTGGCGAGCTCTGAAGAAGTAGAGGCGCTGAAGTGCTTTCTTCATGGCGCCATAATGTGTTAAGTCCTGGAAAAATCCTCCCCTCCAAATTAGTGCTTTGGGTCCAGGAATGATCCTCAGTTTAAGCCTTTCAATTTCTTTGGATGTTCTATTGTTTGTATATATTTCATCTACAATCTGTGCCAGCAGATCTGCATGAATTATTTCTCCTATAATTTTTTTTTCTATTTTTAATCACAATCAGAGCCTTTTGAAAGATGCCAGGGAAATACAACCCAGCCTGTCCTCGGGGTTCCGGCTGCTGGGAATACTACCTACTGTGCTGGTCTTCCTGGACGGCATGACAATAATGGTGACAAGTTTCTTATCATGTACATTGTCCAATATACATGCCTTTCAGACCTTCAAGTATATGTGTACCATCAAGCAGCTCCAATCCTATGCTATTTTATTTTCTAATATTCTCCCCCCCCACCCATCTCTGTAAACTTCCCCCTCTATGGTCTTCCCTATAATGTTCATTTCATTCTTTGTGAAGGGATGCACACAAGTCTGATCCTGAGGTGATAGATTTGGCATCCTACTCCTGGCTAAATACGCTACTGTTCATTCGAACAGGCAGGATTGTGGTCTCCTCAGCAGAAAAGGGCAGGGTCCTGACCATCATTTGACATTGGAGTGATATTTTATTTTATTGCAATCTTGCAAACAATTGCAAGTTTCCAAATTAGTTTTATATCCTAATTGCGTAACCAAAATCAGAAGCTTACAGTATGGTATATTCCAGATGTAAAAGTGATTTAATTTTCTATTCAAAATAAATAGATAGAGCCAGTGTTTACAAATTAGTTAACGCCATCACTGCCAGCCATAAAGTTACAATCTATATTACATTAGTTTGTAAAGAGATGACTCAGTTGCCAAGAAATACAATGATACAATATTGTTTTTGTCTGCATTATGCAACTAAAAATTGATTTTTTTTGGGTCGGTTGTTATCTCACATTACCCGCAGAAATTTGACCTGGTGCTTCTGAGCGCGAGTCATTCTTGTAACTGATATAATTTCAAGTGTACTATGCAAGGCATAATGTAATTTCTTGTGCAAGGCTCCTTTTGAAAGATGCCGGGGAAATGCAACCCAGCCTGTCCTCGGGGTTCCAGCTGCTGGGAACACTACCTGCTGAGTTGGTCTTCCCAGACAGCATGACAATAATGGTGACGAGTTTCTTATCATGTACATTGTCCAATATACATATGCATTGAAAATCTTACTTGTGGCAACCAAACAGGTACTTCATTTAAAAAAAATAACTGCAGTTGTATATATAATTGAATTAAAAAGAGCCAATAAATACAGAAGATAGATAATAAATATTCGCAGTTATCCTCATACAAAAATAAGTGACTTTTGCTATTATGAAAACAGTTCTTTTGAGCTATTGAAGTAGCCTCTGATTAGTGATACAAGGGGAAGTTCAGGAGCCTGTTAGCTGTTGCAAAGAAACTGTTCTTGAAGCTGACGGTGCAGACTTCAGGCTTCTATACCTTCTCTCTGAAGGTAGCAGTGAGAAGAAAATGTGACCAGGGTAATAGGGGTCCTTTAGGATATTGGGTGCCTTCCTGAGATTTTAAACAAAAAAAAATAGCCTGGTAGAAGTCAATTCTGGCCATTATAAACCCACACCGCCCAATTTCACCCAAATTGACCAACAACCCTGTATGTTTTGGAGGGTGAGAAAATCCATGGAGACACAGGGAGAATGTACAAACTACTTCCAGATGGCGACGGATTCGACTCCAGGCATTTGGTACTGAAATAGCATCGCTCTAACCACTATGCTAACTGTGCCACTCATTGTTTTCAATGGTTGGGAGATTGGAGTTTGTGATGGACCTGGCTATGTTTGCTACCTTCTGGAACCTTATGCATTGCTGGGCATTTGAATTCCCAAATTGTGATGCAGCCAATACACCTATAATCTTTGAAAGTTGAGCCTTTGATGTGCAATTGAATTTTTCAGTGAATGTCACCAACCCCCAACACTAGAGTTCTTAATTAAGTTGTTCTTGAGTACATAAGAAATGTTCATCTCAAATAACATTTTATTCTTTTATTTTTGGTAGTATAAGAATTGCAGAAGAAAGGTCAATGACTCAGAAGACATGGGTTAAGAGTGAAAGGGGAAAAGTTTAAGGGGAATTTCCTCACACAGAGAGTGATGGGAGTGTGGAATGAGCTGCTGGCTGAAGTGGGAAATGCACATTCAATTTTAACATTTATGAAGAATTTGGACAGGTACATGGATGGGAAAGGTATTTAGGGCTATGGACTGGTTGCAGGTCAATGGGACTAGGCAAAAAAATGGTTCTGCACAGACTAGAAGGGCTGAAGGGGCCTGTTTCTGTGCTGTAATGTTCTATGGTTCCATGGACTCATGTAAACAGTGCAATATGCGATCCTGATTGCCTTTCCATCCTTCTAACCAGAAACCATGGTTGGATGTAGAGGTCCTTGCACTTCTCAGAGCTCAAAATGCAGCTTTCAAGACAGGAGAAAAGTTAGCACTAAAATCAGCCAGGGCTGAACTCTCTCAAGCAATCCAGAAAGAAAAACACACAGAATCCATAGTTAGCTGTGCAACACCAGAGTCCAAGGCACATGCGGCAAGATATCAAAACAATGAAAGATCACTAGACAACCTTGCATATCAATGACAATCTTCTATTATTTTCTTTAGCAAAGATAAATAATTTAATTAAAATAATTTTGTTATATCTGATTGCACATGTATATCTAAATATTTTATTCCTACATCTGGCCATCTAAATTCCATTACTTCTTACATTTTACTTAATCCCTATTAACAAATGGCATAATTTCACTTTTATCCCGCTATTTCTCCATATTCTTTTAAATAAATCAAAACATCATCTGCAAATAAAATTAGCTTGTGTTCTTCCTGATTCACCTTAATACCCACATTCCTTGAATCCTGATTTATCAGTTCAGCTAAAGGTTCTATGGCCAAAACAAATAAAGCTGGTGATAATGGACAGCCTTGTCTACTTGAACTAGTTAATTCAAAAACTTTTGAAACCTGGCCATTAGTCATTACCTTCACATTAGGTTTCATAAATAACATTTTAATTCAATCTATAAATATTGAACTTTATAAACATTTTTCTCAAAACTTAAAAATAAAATTCCATTCCAACCTATCTAATGCTGTTTCAGCATCTAAAGCCACAGCTACACATTGTTCTCCCCTCTTTTGAACAAAGTGTATTAAACTAATCACCCTTTCCACATTATGTTTGATCCATATGTATTAATTTCAGTAAATACTTTTCCAATCTATTTGCTAACATTTTAGCTACTATCTTACAACCAAAGTTTAATAATGAATTTGGTCTATAAGATGTTGGTTTCAATAAATCTCTAGCTTTCTTCTGAATTACTGTAATAATTGCAGTCGAAAAGGTTTCCGGTAGAGAATGTATCTTCATTGCTTGATTTAACATTTCCATAAATGGAAGTATTAGCAAATCCTTAAATTACTTATAAAACTCTACAAGGAATCCAGCTTCTCCTGGTGATTTATTATTCTGTAATGAACTAATTACATCACTAACTTCCCTTACAGTAAATAGTAAATTCAAATCTTTTTTTACTGATCACTTAAACTAGGTAAAGCTATTTGAGATTTTAAAAAAAACTTATTAATCTATTTACATCTTGTACTGATTACATTTGATATCATTTGCAATAACATTCATTAAATACCTCATTTATTTCTTGTGGTTTATATAAAATAAGCCCCAAACATTTTTTTAAAACTGCTTTAATCACTCTAGATGTCTGTTCTGCTTTCAACTACCATGCTAAAACGTTATGAGCCCTTTCACCTCATTCATAATTTATTTTCCACTAGTATCACACCACAGAATGAATTGCATACTAGTAAAATAATTTTGTCTTTGCTCGGAACTGATCTTTCACTGTAATTTCAGTATTGAGTTTTATTTTCCTGTACTTGTGTGGATAGAGTTGCTGGATTGCACGCAAAACAAGCGTACATGTGATAATACATGTATACTGGAATTTGTACTAAAAAAAATCATACCTCTTGAGGTCTTTTGTACATTTCTAAGGATTATCTTCAACAGTTAATGTAGATCTCAAATTTAACAATTCATTATTCTACAGGTCCTTTCAGGTGGACCTCCGCCTTGAGGCTGGTGACAGAAGAGGATTTAAAATTGTGAACGCACGTTTCAGGTGGCAGCACTAAAAGGCTGCTGCAGCATTAACTGGTCCACCTGAAAGGGCCTATTCATTGTTTCATCTTGAGTTCGTATGTATAAGTTCTTAGACAACACAGGGAGGAAGGAAATGGTTCTTTACTTTAAAGTTGATGTAAACAGCACCATGAGGCATGTCATGAGGCTGCTAGACTCTATTACAGTTCTCACATACTGTCTGTCAGCCCACTGCTGGCAGCCAAGTCAAATCAAACAGTAACTATAATCAAGGCCTTGCTAGTGGCCATGCAAACATGATCACTATCAATACATTCATATCCAGAGGCATCTCATAGCACCTCCTGATCTGATGGAGGCAGGGTGACTTGTGCCGCAGCCCTACCTTTCATAAACATGTGGCATAGCAATGACGGTCTTTCCTATCCATAATCCCCCACGCAGGTGGATCCGCTCTGTGTTTCCCACAACAATTCCAGCTGCATGGGGGATTATGCGTCGGGAAGACTGCCATTGCTGTGCCACATTTTGAGCCATAGAGAGCAGCCCCATAAAGTTGACTGACAAGGATCAGCCAGCTGGGCTGTCATAGCCAACACCAGCCTCCCCCCAACATCCACCTCTGCCCTGACGGCCGCCCCTCCCCCAGTGGACCCTGCCAGCTGCCCTGCCCTGATGGTCCCTGCCAGCTGCCTCTGCCTCGATGGCCCCCACCAGCCACCCCTGCCCTGATAGCTCCCACAGACCACCCCTCTCCCGACTGCCACCCCTGCCCCAATGGCCCCCACTGACCTCCCCTCTCCCCAGTGGGGCGGGGGGTTGTCAGGCAGAGGGTATTTGGGTTGCAGGCTGATGTAATCATCAGCCACTTTCAGCGGCTGCACATTCAGGTGCGTTCTGCTGATTATCCCTCCCGGAGGAGGGTTGGCGTCAGCGCCTCGGCAGTGCTTCTGCCGCATTCAGATGAGTATGTCTTTAGCTGCAAGGGAGGGGAAGATTATGTAGTTTTACAAGGGGGTGTTCTGACCACCTGAAAGGGCCTGCACGATCATCTTGTCATACTCTTTTTAACCTCTTGGTGACATCAATGATATTAACCCTAAGCTATCTCTTCTGTATTCACCAGGATCTTTACAACTTGTGCAAACATAACATCCTTTGTTGGACGCTGCATAGCCTGACTGTGAATTACCTTTAAAGTACAATGGTTATTGTTTTGTAAGCAAATATGTCTACAAACAGCAAATGTTTTCAAGATACTAGAAAACTGGATTGCCTTGTTTGCATTAATATAAAAGAAAAATGTGCACTAGGGAACCTTTTTGATCCTTTTCCGAATAGAATCATGCATTTTTAGGCCTTTTCAAAGCATTAGAACAGACAGGTAGATGCCTAGTTCTTCATCATTCAGGATAAATAAGCTTTTTAATAATGATATTGTTTACTTTCTGTCGACCATGGGAGAGAAATTCAACTTCAGCAGGAGCACAAAGGTGAAATTAAAGTTGACTGACAAGGATCAAAAAGTGTTGCAATTGTAACAAGAGCCAAATCTCAAAAGGCAAGTTTACAATAATTTCCAAGTTGAATGTCACGTCAGTCTACTAGTTATGTCGCCTCTATTTAAGTGTGAGTACAGAAGAGGGGCCACATTACTTGGACATGAAAGGTATTACAGGTAAGCCAGAAATTTCAAAAGTAAAATTACATCACTAAGTGCGACTATTTTTAACAAGAATTTTGGTTTATCCACATTCCTGCTACAGACCATATTATCAGGATTTACAACTACAAATCCCATCATCAACTCAATCTTGTCCTTGCTTGATACGCACGCCTTCTTCGACATGCCAAATAAGTGATACTTGAGAAATCTGATTGACGATTTCCATAATCTGTCTCGATTCATTCTCGTTCTCTTCCATTTTCGATTGAATTAGCAGCTCTTTCCATTATTTTCCTATTTCCTTGGCCCAATACGGAACTTCATGCTTTAAAAATGATAGGAGTTAGTTAAGATTAACAAAGGTGACAAAGGTTATGCAAGCAGAGTGGATAATGAACAGGTAATACGACATCTAATTATGTCTCACAGAAATGACTCAAACTACTTCACACATAATGTTGTGGTGTTGGATTTGAAAAAAAGTTATCTTCAAAGTAGCTCAGGTGGCGTCAAAGTCAAGTCTCTGTGAACTGTACTCTGTAGAGCATAATGTTTCAAGATTCAGTTTCTTACCTAGTGAAAGTATCTGTATCTTGATACCAGAGAAAACAAATTCACCAAAAACTAGTTTAGAATATTCATTTATTTTAAGTGCAATGATTAAATACTGCATTGGTAATATATTTTGTAACATTGACAGTGCAATTTAAGAAAATGACATTCATAAAGAAGCTCCTATGATCAAGATATTAAAACGTATTATATGATTCTCTGGGAAGCAATGATTCATATCCCTGTATCTAACAGTAATAATGTTATGTTGCCTTTGCTCTGTAGTAACTGATATCCCCTAGTAAATCTGCACATCTGCACAGTGATTTACGTGCTGTACTATGTATGAGATGTCAAGCTGGACTACTTGCTAAACAAACTTTCTCACTGTGCCTTGATACTTGTGATAATAAACACAAGCACTTAAGAGGTAGCATTAACATGGCAGAATAAGCTGACCAACTTCACTGTCCTCTCATGGCCAACAACCCCAACATTGAAGTCCTAATGACACTCACTTGACTTCTTTCATTCAGAACCAAAATCCCAAAGTCAAAGGTCTTTTCATATGAAGAGATTGTTATGTGGTTGGAGGAAAAGATTCATTTGTGTTTTCAAAGCCTAATTGAAATAAGTGTAACATCAGCCTGACTCTTGGGAGATCCTGCCCTTTGACTGTTCCAAGAGGAGAAGGAACATTTGGGTTGGCACAGAGAACCTCAAAACTATGCATCAGAAGTGCAGGGTAAGCAGAGGCAGGAGCACACCATTTCCCAAGTTACCCACTCATCAAGCACCTCCTGAGCTATTATATATATATTCCTGGAATGCAAGGGCTAGCGTATGAGGAGTGTTTGGCAGCTCTTGGGTTGTATTCGTTGGAGTATAGGAGAGTAAGGGGGGGAATCTCATAGACATCTTGAATATTGAAAGGTTTTGACAGAGTTATCTATTTAAAACAGAGAGGAGGGAGGAAGAACTTCTTTAGTCTGGAGGCCAGATCAATGGGAGTATTTAAACAGGAAATGGATAAGTATCCCATTAGTAAGGGTGTCAAGAGATAAGGGGAAAAGGCTGGAAATTGGAACTAGGTGTGAGCATAATTCAGCTTAGTGTAGAGTCATGGAACAGACTCCATGGGCCTAGTGGCCTGCTTCTGTTTCTTTATCTTGTGATCTTGTGAAGAGTACTCTTCGAATTAGATCATTCATTTAGAGCCATGGTATGGTGCCCTTGAAATGATTGGCTGATACTATGAAGAGATAGTTTACAGCCCTTAAAAAATGCAAGTACTAGTGAAAAAAATGCAGAAAATTTAATTGGCTGCTTGTGAAATAATAAATGCCTGAACAATTCTGTAACAAAAGATTCAGTCCTTGATGGTTTGTTTCACTGAAAACATACTTGAAGGTATGATTTATTGTTCATCAATTTAGACTAAAAACAATGTCTCATATTTGAATTTTGCTGCTTTTCAAACACAATGTAATTCCACCATATGGTGTAGCTTAACCTATCGATTATCAAAATAAAAAGGACAGTGTTCTCTCAATAACAGAGTATATTCATATAAATGACTTTCAGAGTAAAATAACATACACATTTTGAAGGAGTTATCAAAGAAAAAAACAAGTTTTGTTGCTCATATCCCATAATGTTTTCAAACTGCAGGAATATCTTGTTCTCACATATCAGACACATTTTTTTTATTTATGACCTTCTGGACAAAATTCATCAAATAACAAGACACCACATCTCAACTGGCACAAGGTGAAGGACTGTAAATTGTTAAATATTTTAAATAACAGACTTATGAACGTAGGACTAGATAAAATGCATGTCAGTTAGCCGCAGAACGAGGGACACCATAATGGAACTTGTGCACATTTCGTGAGGCAATTACTTGAAATTCATACCTTGCTTCTTTTTTTTCTAGCTGAGGTGCTGAGATCAAAACTGCACAATTCCACATTGCAGTGGGAAGTCTCACCCAGAGATTCCCACTAGATTCCCCAAAGCACCTTTGCTTATGATACCTTGATACCTTGAGCATCTATTAAGTGGTGGTGGAGGAAAAAAAAGCAATGAAAATACTGGTTGATGTATCTACCCAGCAATTCCATGCTCTTTCGTTGCATCAGTTTCAATGGGAGTAATGACACACCTAACTCCAGAGCAAGCCCTTTCTTGATCTATTGTTACGGTGTTCTACTTTAACGTGTTTTATCTGATTTTCTGTCATATTTATCCTTTTCCTTTCTTTAAATCATCAAATCCATTCCAATCTCAAAGAAAATCTGATTCATCTTTCTATTTGGCCGCAGCCAAGCCGGTAAGAATTTTGACACATCTGTATATCGTATATTTTATATATATGACAAAAATCTCTAACTACTCATTACTATTTTCTATTTCTGGCCTAACCAGCATCTTTCAATTTTGATTAAGGATTTCTAGAGTTCAATATTTTGCTGATTCCAGCATTTTCTCACACCATTGTTTGAACTATATGCTAGTGACCCCTTGAGTCATTTAAAAATTCTATCAGGCCTTTCCTTTGCTCACTGTAATGAATGCTTATGTAATGATGAATATTACTGATGATACTCTTGATACATGTTACACCATCCATTTGGAACCTTTGAAAAACTATTTTTATTTGTCCCTCACATAACACCCACCACCCACTTCACGTTTGATTTTGATTTTTATAACGTGCTTCAAAATTTGAGGTCCCTTTCAAATATTTAATAATGCATTTATAAATAATTGTTTTATTAATGTCAGGTATTGGTTAACCAATTTAATATTAAGCTGGACATTTACTTGAAAAGCATCACTCTTTTTGCAGGATTAAGCCTGATGAAGATACTCCTACAGTATCTTCCATAAAGAGTCCCAACCCAAGTTGACTGACCATTTCTGCCCATGGATGCTGAGTGACTTTGAAATCTGCCCGGAGCTCATTATTTGGTCAAGATTCCAGCAAGTGCAGTTCCTATGTTTCTCTGCTCCCACATCGGGTAAAGATCCCAAGTCTGAAAGAAACTGCAGAATTGTGAATGCAGCTCAGGCCATCACGCAAACAAGGAATGGAACACAAACGTCTGCAGATGCTGTGATTGTGGGAAAAGCTCAGAAATGCTGGAAGTAGTCAGCAGTCCTGCAGCGTCCAGAGGAGGTAAAGATATATTACTGACAATTCAGGCCTGAGCCTTTCCTCTAGGTACAGGCAAAAAGCAGGCAGGTGCCTGTATTAAAAGACTGGAGAAAAGGGAAGAATGGGAGAGGGAAGAGTACAGACCAACAGACAAAAGATGTTAATTAGATATGATAAGAGGTCAGGAGAGAGGAACATTGAGAATTGATCAGGGGAGGAGGGATGTTTTTGGCTCTGTGAAAGGAGACAAAAGGAACGAGAGAGAGGTGGAGGAAAGGAGATATAAGGAAGTTGGGGGGAGGGAGGGAGCAGTCGATGTTAATGCCATCCAGTTTGATGGTGCTCAGATGGAATATGAGATGTTGTTACTCCAATTTGTGGATGGTCTCAGTGTGGTAGAGCATGAGACCGCAGATATGCATGTCGGCAAGGGAATGTAGCAGGAAATTGAAATGGCTGATCCCTGGGAGATTCACATTACTGCAGGGGTCAGAGTCGAGCTGCTCAATGAAGTGACCTTCTGTTCTGCAGCCAGTCTCTCAGATGTAGAGGATACCATAACACAGCACCAGATACAATAGATGATCCATGTAGATTCACTTGGAAGGACTCTTTGGGGCCCTGAATATTGGTGAGTGAGGATATGTGGGTGCAAGTGGAGCACTTCCTGTGGTCACAGGAGTAGGTGCCAAGGGGCATTTGGTGGGATGCGAGGAGTGGACAGGGGAGTTGTGGAGTAGGGAGTCATGGAGGGAGCAGTCCCTGCAGAAGGCAGAGAGAGGAGGGGAATATGTGTCTGGTGGAGGGATCATCTAGTAGGTGGGGGAAATGGCAGAGGAAAGTTTCTTGGATGTGGAGGTCGGTGGGGTGGTAGGTGAGGACAAGGGAAATCCTGTCTTTGTTTCATGTGTAGGGGAAGGGGACTAGGGCAGAATTTCAGATAATGGAGGATAAGCAGGTAAGGGGCATCTTGATAGTAGTAGAGGAGAAGCCATGCTGTTTGAAGAAGGAGGGCATCTCTGATGATCTGGCATGGAAGACCTCATCCTGGGAGCAGATACAACAGAGATTGAGGAACTGAGAGAGAGGAATGGAATCCTTACATGGGACAGGCTGGGAAGTAGTGTAGTTGTGGGTGGATGTGGATATGCAGAAGATGTCTGTCGAGAGTTTGTCTCCTAGATGAAGACAGAGAGAGATTGAGAAAAGGGTGAGTGCTGCTAGAAATGAACCAAATGAATTTAAGGTCAGGGTGAAAGTTGGCAACAAAATGGATAGATTGTCCGAGCTCATCATGGTTGCATGAGGCAGCAACAAAGTATTCATCGATGTAATGGAGGAAGAGTTGATGAGCCTTGCCTGTGTAGGCTTGTAGCATGCATTGCTCCACATAGTCAACAAAAAGGCAGGCATGGCTGGGACCCACGTGGATACTCTTGGGTACCCCTTTGACTTGGAGAAAATGGGATGTTTCAAACAATAACTTTTTCTGTGACAGATGTAATTCTGAGTTTGCTTCCCAGAAAAAAATTGGAAAGATATTTTTGATATTATTTCAGCAGTTTTGCTCATTGACCTACTGTGTCATCCTATTACTGCACATTTTGGACGACCAATTTTGGACTCTGGCCACTTATCTGGTTCAGCTTGTTGTGTGATTGTATTTGTCACTTTAATAGCCAGGAGATCCATTCTATTCAAATGGAAAGAGCCTAAACCACCTATTATCTTTCAATGGTTTTCCCAAACTATAGCATGTTTAAACTTAGGAAAAAAATCAGAAGTTGTACTGTTGACCCTTCGGTTAAATTTGAAGAAACATGGAGTCCATTTATTCAACATTTTCATATGTTGCAAGTCAATCCTTTCCGAATCCTTTTCAACAATTTTTTTTGTGAGTGTAGAGGAGCAGAATTAACCACAAAATAATTGTTTAACCGTTGAAACAAAGTAGCCAGCTTTTGTTTGCTTTTTCGCTTTGTTTCTTAGTTAGGGGGATACTTTTGTAATAACATTTGATTCCTTTTCATGTTTGGCCTTTAAAAGATTGGGATGCTCAGTTTATATATATTGCTTGATGTCTGTCTTTGTATATGTTAACCGTTGTTAATGAAATTCTAATCTCTTTGTATCCTTCTTGTATTTATTAATCTGAAATTTAAAAGATTAAAAAAGAAAGAGAAGTTATTGAGGGCAAGGACCCGTTCTGTCAGCCAAAGGAGGGTGGGGGTGGTGGAGGGGAACTGGCTCAGTCTGTCATTGAGAAAGAAATAAAAGGCTTTGAGGCCTTCCTTATGGGGGATGGATCTGTATTGACATTGGATGTCCATAGTGAACTTGAGGTGGTCGAGTTCAGGGAACAGGATGTTAATGAATTGATGGAAGGCATATGAGGAATTGCAGATGTAGGTGGGGATGGACTAGAGCGGAGGGAAAAAATTAAGTTGAGGTCAGCAGCCACCAGTTTGGTCTGGCAGGAGCATGCGGAAACAATGGGTCTGTTGGGACAAATAGATCGTTGGTAGGAGGTGGATGCAAGGGAGATGACCAGAAGTGATGAGTTCAGAGAGTGTGTGATATAATGGTTTGATGGGGTCCTGTTGGAGGGGTAAATAAGAAGTGTCTGAGAGTTGTCATCTTGCTTTGGCCAGATGTCAGGGTGCCAGACCACAACAGCACCACCCTTGTCTGCGGGTTTGATGACAAGATATTTTCATCACACAAACAAATCTCCCCTCCATGAACTTCAATTCAACCATAAGAACAAGGAAGAACCACCACTGTGCCCTCCTATGTCTCCTGATGATGTTCTTCTGTCCGTATCTGAAGATGACGTGCAGGCTGCCTTCAGGAGAGTGAATCTGAGGAAAGCATTCGGATCAGATGGAGTACCCTGCCGAGTACTAAAAACCTATGCTGACCAACTTACCTAATGACTATTAACCAATGTACTTCACATCAACAGTGATGAAATGGATTGAGAGGCTGTTGTTGAAACACATCAGCTCATTTCTAAGGGGCGACATGGATCTGTTCCAATCTGTCTACCTCAGCTATGCGTTTACACCAAATCCCATCTCACTGGCTCTACATAAAGCCTCTGGAACACCAGGACAGCAAAGATGCATACACCAGGATGCTCTTTATCAACTACAGTTTGGTATTTAATATAGTCATCCCCTTAAAATTGATCAGCAAACTCCAAGACCTGGGCATCACTGTGTAATTAGATGCTGAATTTCCTCACCACCAGACCACAATCAGTGAGGATTGGTAAGAAATTCTCCTCCACAATCTCCAGCAGGACCAGAGCACCACAGGGTTGCATTCTTAGTTCTCTGCTCCACTTGCTATATACTTACAACTGTGGGGTTCGGTATGACAACAACATCATCTACGAATTCACTGACAATACCACAGTAGTGAGTTGTGCCAAAAGGGGTGATGAGTCAGCATGCAGGAGGGAGAATGAAAACATGGCTGAATGGTGCACCAACAACAACCTTGCACTCAATGTCACCAAAATCAAGGAGCTGATTGTTGACTTTGGGATCAGAGGTGGAGAGGGGGAGCAAATTTAAGTTATTAGGATTCTTTCCTGGACCCAACACACAAATGGCATCATGAAGAAGGCATGTTAGAGCCTCTGCTTCCTCAGGTGTTTGCAGAGGTTTGGCATGACACCAGAAACCCTGGTAAATTTCTACAGATGTCTGGTGGAAAGTGTAGTGTCCGGCTGCATCATGGTCTGGTAGGGGGACACCAATACCCCCGATATTAAAGCCCTGCAAAAAGTAGGGGACAAAGCCCAGGACATCACAGGTAAAACCCTCCCCATCATCAAGAAAATCTACATGAAACCCTGTCGTTAGAGAGCGGCAGTAATCATCAAGGATTCACACACTCTCTTCTCGCTGCTACCATCAGATAAAGGGTATAGGTGGCACAAGACTCACCACCAGGTTCAGGAACAGCTGCTACTCCTCCACCATCAGACTCAACAAAAATCTCAGACTCATTTAAGGACTCTTACTTTTGCACTTTAATTTTTTTCTCTCTGTACTGCAGTTTGTTTACATTTGTATGTTGAGTGCAGTTTATTTTTCGCTCTATCATTGGAAAGTGGGATGTTAGTAAGTTGCTGCAAACTTGCCACACAAATATAACTTGTTTGAATTGGAGGATGGAGAGAAGTAACCACACTGGCCATATGATTGCAGAGATGCATCAGAACATATTGGAAAAATATACACAAATGAATGTATTCCAGAAATGGACATAGAACCAAATCAGCAGTAAATTAAGACAAGATGTCACACATACTTCAGATCAACAAAAACATGACACTTACAAAGCCAGAAATCCAAATACAAAAACATCACACAACTTGATGAAGGGCTCAAACCCAAAACATTAATTATGTACCATTACCTTTGCTCAATAAAGTGCAATATTTGACCTGCTGAGTCTCCCAGCATTGTGTTTTTACTTCAACCATAGTGACTGCAGACTTTTGTCTTTTACTCCCAGTTAAGATATTTCAACTTTAGTTTAGGGTGGCATAATTAGTCCAATGCTATTAGATTACTAGCATCTGTGGTTTGAATCTGCCACTGTCTAAAAGGAATTTGTACATTCTCCATGTCCACGTGGGTTTTCTAAATGTCCCCCAATTACCTCTCATGTTTCAAGGACACAAGTAGTCGGTTAATTGGTCATGTGGGTGTATTTGGGCAGTGCGGGCTCACGGGGAGGAAAAGGTCTTCTACCAATGCTATATCTCTAAATTAAATTAAAATGAACAAACTGAACTTTTAAATCATTGTACACATGGGAAACAGCCTATAGAAAGGGTAAGTTGCACACTTTATTGATCAAATTTATAATTATATATACATGTGACAAGATGACAGTTGTATGTGTTATGGGAGCACATGTGGTAGTTAATAAATGTTGAAAATGTTACCAAATATTCAAAATCAGTTATTACATGTTCTAAAGATGGCAATGCCTCCTAGAGTTCATTTAATGTTCTACTCATCAGCTCTTCAAAGTGACCTAGAGCAGCTCTCAATAGATCACAACCAACCATAGAAAAAAACGGCATTATTCTTTTTTCCCCTAATTTTCTTATTTGAGTATGCATTCACTCTGATATTGGTGACTCAGTGGAGAGGAACACTGTTACCAGATGGCTTGTGATTTAAAGCAAGCAAATATGCATAGACACGATTAAATGTCTCTAGTGTCTCTGAAGGGACTCATTTTGGTGTTTCTTTCTACTATTGTTAGGGGCACCAGCAGATAATGGTGACTCTATAGAACCATAGAACATTTACAGTACATAAACAGGCAGACAAAAGTATATCATGTATATTACCATATTTTTTTTAATATATTATTACATGACAATAAAATGAACCTTTGAAATGCAAGAGATTTAAGACAGGAAGTGAGAGAAACCTTTTTACTCAGAGGATGTGGAATGCACAACTGGAGTGAATGATCGGAGGAGAGATTGTAAACATTTGGGAATAGATTAGATAGGAGCTAAAGGATAAAGGCATATTGTTGCAAAGGATTAGGATCAATGTTGATATGAAGAATAAACACCAGACTCTGTTAAAATGAACTTCCTGTTTCTATGTTGCAATTTCTATGTAATACATCATTTGGATTTACATCACATCGATAACATTGTGAAACATCCTGAAGTACTTCAGATAAGTTTTAGAAATTATGTTGTCAAAAAACACATTAAAATAGATGATTAAGAAACATAATTAATTGAATTCTGAAAGGGGCAAGTAAGAAGGGAAGAAGCAAATGGACTGAAGAGATTTTCAGATTTTACTATTAGAAAGGTTAAGGAAATGGTGAGGGGAGAAGTTTGTGGGTTAGGGATAGTCACACAGGAAAAATAAAGAGGTTGAAGTTGAGAGTTCTCAGTGAATAGGTGGACTAGGACAATGTTGAAGAGAAAGGGAAGGATAAGGTCATAAAGGGATGTCACTTTGATTTTTAATTTAAAAAAAAGACATACAGCATGGTAATAGGCCCTTTCGGCTCCCAAGCCCATGCCTCTCAGGATGCCAATAGCACAGGGTTGAGAACTACTGCTTTCTGATACTGTATCAGGGGTGCAGTGCTGCTGGAGCTCAGCTCCAGCACCTCAGGGGGCCGCTCCAGGCACCTCCTTGTTGCAGTTTTTTTCTGAGGTATGGCACCTAAAAAATTTGCACTGCACACCTGTACTGTACAGTAGTTGGTTTTATCAATGCTTTTAAAAAAAAATATTCACACACATATACATATATATAAATGTTTGTATACATATAAATGTGTGTGTACATATATATGTATATATATAAGACACATACATACATATGTCAATAAACTCTATCATTTATTTTGATAGAGGATGGTGGTGTGCTGTAGGGGCAGGATAGTTGAGGATTTGTCTTGAGAGTAAATGTGTTCTTCGTGCCTGAGCGATCATTGAGAGTGGTAATAAATGGTGAATTGATCAAATGCCCAGAAACAAACCCTTTCACCTCCAGTGACAGCGTTGTAACCAGAAATGGATGAACTGTGGAGAGGGCAGCAAGCAGATATCATGGTGAAACTCTGTCCAAACTTGTAATGAGCACTTAATCTTCTCACAATAATTTTGTACAATTTATTACTTTTGCAAAGATTTTAGGTTTAACTGCGAACAAAATTTATGTCCGAGGCACTTTACAGAGCTACCGAACTGAAGCCAAAACTACATCCAAAAAGTGCAAAGGCCAAATACTGTGGATGCTAGAAATGGCAAAAAAAAGTTTTGAATCTGTTCAGTAAAAGGGGAATCTATCTAATGGTACAGTGATAATGGGGTCAAAGGAGCTCCCTGAGAATTGTAAGACTCTCATTGCTAACTCAGCATGAATTATTTGAACATTCCATAAGTAGATCTGCAAACACTCCACAAAAGATAGTTATTTGCTCCTGTTTAAGAACAGTACTTTAATATACAAAACTAACATTCTGAGATGCCACAACAAAACTGAAACACCCCCTTCTCCAGCCTTTACAGATGTTGACTAATTTATTAATGGCTGATTTACTGCATTTCCATATTATTTCAGGGTTAACACCTTAATTTCAGTTGGTATTGTAATATCCTTTTTACTTTTAGTGCCACCTAGTGCTATGACAAAAACTATACTGCAAGGGATTGATAAGAATTCACCCGTTATTTCTTGCTCTGCAGCAACTTTAAAACAATTTCCACAAATGTTCACAAAATTACTAATCAATTCCCACACCTCACAGCACTCCCAGACTGTAGCAGAGCATGCATGGAAAGCAAAACAAGACAGCATCGCCTGCGCTCCCCATTTGACCCATGTTCTATGCTCGTTTGGAATAGTGAACTAGCATATCACCTGCAGGACCCATGCTCACTGCTGCTGAAGTCAAGATGGCCTTCTGCTGGGTGAACCTGCAGAAAGTGACGAGCTCAGATAGAATTCTGGGACCTGCCCTGAGAACCTGCACAAATTAACTGGCATATTATCTTTAATCTTTCCACTCAACAGGCTACAGTTCCTACTTGCTTCAAGTAGATAATAGCCCTCTTTCACAATAGATAACCTTTCCTTTAGAGAATGGGAGAGAAAAGGGATCAAAAGAATAGAAAATTTTTTTTTGGGAAATAAATTATTATCTTTTGAACAAATGAAGTACAAATATGGTATAACTCAGGGTACATTGTTTGCATACCACCAACTGAAAACCTTCTTGAAGGACAAATTGGGAAGCAGGCTGAGGTTACCAGAAGGAAGCAGTTTTGAATATGTGATTTCAGACACAATGATAATTAAAAGATTTATAACAAACATGTACATCAAACTGCAAGAGAAAGAACGATGAAATAAGCTGTAAACCCAAACAAAAGCGGGAACAAGATCTAAACAAAGATAAAGAATGAAACATGGGAAAAGCTATGTTCCGGAACTATGAGAAATGCAATAAACACAAGGTTATGCATGATACAATATAATTGGTTACACACCCTAAAAGTTAAATAAATGGGACCCAACAGTATCAGATAGATGTTTTCGCTGTAAGAAGGAAATGGGAACAACAGTACATGCAATTTGGGCATGTGAGAAAGTGGAAAAGTTTTGGGAAGATCTAAATCAGGTATTAAATAAAATCACAAAAAATAACATACCAAAAAATCCAGAGATCTTTCATCTAAGTATACAAGAAGTAAAGAACTAGGCCTCGATTTGGATGAAGCACAAAAATGATTTATTATGATAGCCTTAGCTGTAGCAAAAAAATGTATAATGTCAACCTGGAAATCAGGTTGAGATTACAGCAATGGTACATAGAAATGAATAAATGTATTCCATTGGAAAAAATAACATATAATTTAAGAAATAACATCACAGTATTCGAACAAATTTGGGAACCGTACATGGAACACAACAGAGAAGTCCTACCGCGGACCTCCACTGCCTAAAATGACAGAATGAGAAGACGACGAAATGAACTGACCCTGTGTGTAAAAGTAGATGACACAATTTTCTTGTTTATTTTCATTGTGTGATGACATTGTTTAATGGGTTTAATGTATTGTATATGTTGAACGTTTAGTGGGTGGGGAGGGGGGTAGGAAGGAGGGAGGGAAGGGAGGGGGGATAAAGGAGAAAAAAATGACACTATATTCAAGAGGGAAATGTTTATGTGTATTTTGGTCAATATGGTTCATAGTGTGAAAAATAATTTAAAAAAAAGTAGATAATAGCCCAAGAAAAACAACATTCTGCCTAAATTATACCCAACTAGTGGCTCAGACCCCCATCATGAAGTTCTTAGAGGTTGATTACGACTTACATCAACTCCAGCCTACGTGAGTTAAACAAGAAAATCTGCAGATGCTGGAGTCTAGTGGCATACATAAATATGTACTGGAGAAACTCCAACAGGTCATACAGCATCCATAGGAAGTAAAAAAAAGGTTCAGGCCAAAAATGTCAACTGCTTTTTACTTCTTTGGATGCTACATGACCTCTGGAGTTTCTCCAGCACTTTCTGGTGTACAACTAGGCTTGACTCACTTTAATCCTTCTACCATTGAAAGAGATCCACAAGAGACAGAATCACCCCAACTCTGTACTCAGCCCTTGAACACCTGGACTCCAAGGACACGTATGTCAGATTATAATCCTGTCTTCCATGCCATTGCCCCCAGAAAACTCTTCCCCAAATTTCAGGATCTGTAACTATGCCCTCCTCTGCAATTGGAGGTTTTATTTTTGAATATTTACAGATTTTCCACTCAAACTCTAACAATTGTTAATAGAATTAATATCAACATTATTTACATTTCATATTTGGTAATTCCATACAAACTTTTCAGAGTTTAAGTTCTTTTTATCCCCTTTCCTCACCCCACCCCCCCAACAGTGAAAACAACACCAAATTAATTACTTACACGCAATAACCAAGAAGACACTTACAACAAAGGTTTGAAACTTGTATTAAGGGGTTTATGGGTTTGTCAGGTCACAGTGGTTAGTGCATAGGGTGCTTTTTTTCCCTGTTTCTTTTCCTGGTTAGAATGGGATGGACCCCCTCTGCTCCCATGCCAATTGAGGGGTGGATTAGGAGGGTAGAGTAGGGCAGCGAGACACAGTGGTCCACACTACAATTGTGTCCCTATGTAGTTTAAGTAGGGCTGCGAGACCTTAAAAAAAAAGTGCTGTATTATTATCCTTAGCTTATAGGTAATTTTATCCAGGGGAACACTTCTCTGCATTTCTGTGTTCAATGCTCAGGTAGGAGTCAGACTTCCAGGCAACTATTATGCACTTCCTGACCACTGCCATTGCGATCATGACCAATTGGATTTGAAATTTGGGCCGCTTCATTGTAAGCCTATGTCCATTATATTACCCAACAGGAACAACTCTGGGTCCTGTGGGAATTCTTTACCTATGATTTTTCTTCCATGGCTTGGCCCAGTTCCACGGTTGGCACATGTGCACAAAAGTTCCTGTCACTATCCCACATCCAAAACATTGGTCTGCTAATTCAGGTTTAGATCTGTTCAATTTTTGCAGCTTCAGGAAAAGCTGATGTAGAAAATTGTATTGTACCGGCCTGAACCGTGCATTGATGACTTCAGTCATGCAACTGGATGTTTGATTTTCTAACAGACAACAATCAATGAAGGTGGACATCTCCACAATTGCACTCAACAATGGCACTCAAAGATCTGCACTCAGACTCAGACATTACACCAACTGTAGAACCAATTTGCCATCTTCAAATTCACTGATGGCAACACTGAGCCACGTATCAAACAACAATGAGGCAGAATGCTTGTTGATTTGAAGCAAATAAAGATGACAAAGTATTCCCTCAGACTGGTACAGAAATCACAGGGGACCTAGCATTTAAAATGCCCTTAACCACAGGTAATATTCCAAAGAATTGAAGGATAGTTAATGCTGTTCCGTTGTTAAAGGAAGCCTCTAATCAGGGTAATTATGGGCTGGTGAGCCTGACATCTGTGGGCAAGTTATTGTAAGGTATCTTAAGAGGGGAGATATACAAGTACATGGATAATATGGTTTTGAATGTGGTAGATCATATCTAACCAATCTGATTAAAGTTACCAGGAAAGTGAAAGGGAAGGCAGTGGATATTGTCTTCATGGACTTTAGTAAAGTCTTTGACAAGGGGCTGCTTGAGAGGTTTGCTCTGTATCCAAGAGGCAGTAAGTTGGATTAGATAGCGATTTTATGGGAGAAGCCAGAGAGTAGTAATAGATAATTGTCTTACTGACTGGACACCTGTGACTAGTGGTGTGCCTCAGGGATTGGCAGTGGGCCATTTGTTATTTGAGATGGATTTCAGGAGAGGTGACAGAGACTACACGCTGGTCCACATCAATGGTGCTGATGTGGAAAGAGAGAGAGCTTCAAATTCTTAAATATCTCCAATGATCTGACCCAAACCAAGCACAGTGATGTGACAGTCAAGAAAACCACAACCTCTAAGTGCAGCATCACAACACGGCATGGGAGCTGATCTGCTCAAGATATCAAATCCAGCTCACAGCACTATGCAAACTTCCCTGACCTCAACAGGCTCTAAGCTTCACACAGCAGAGGAAGGCAGACAACCCACTGAAGGACCCATCACATCCTATGCATTCTTCTCCCTCTTCTCATCAGGGATATGTAACTATTAAATTCCTTTTCGCAGCATTAATGGTTCTCGAAACTTGCTCTGTTTTCAGTTGCCAAGCTAGAACTTTATGAGCTCTATCACCTAATTCATAATAATGTTGTTTAGATCTTTGAATTAAACGCTCATATTGATATGTTTGTAATGTATTATGACGTAACTTTAATTTAGTTAAGGCTGACTTTTTATCTTCGGTACTATTTTTCTGAAACTCTTTTTCCATTTCAGTTATCTGTTTCTCTAACTCCAAACTTTCTGCCAAATATTTCTTTTTTTCTTTCACTGAATAACTAATAATTTGGCCTCATTAATATGCCTTCAATGCATCCCATAAAATAAAATTACTCTGTACTGAATTCATATTTATACTCAAAAAAGAAGCAATTTGCTCTTTAACAAAACTAACAAACTCAGGTTTCTTCAATAACATTACATTAAATCTCCAACGATAAGTTGATTGCATAACTTTAGATCCAGCATAAGAAATAAATAACATAGAATGATCAGATACAATTCTACTCTTGTATTCAGCCTCAGTAATTCGAGCTTGAAGATGTGCTCATACCAAAAATAAATCTATTCTGGAAAATGAATCATGTCGAGAAGAATGGAATGAAACATATTCTTCTGTAGGATTTAATCTTCTTCAAATCTCAACTAAATTCAAATCTCTCATCAGATGCCATTTGTACGGCCGCCTTTGATTTTTTAAAATATTTTTTAGAGATTTATCCAATAACGGATCTAAAACACAATTGAGGTCTCCCCCAATTAAAATATTTTCCTTAGCCTGATTTAACATCAGAAAAGCTTCAGATATGAATCGTTCATCATCTACATTAGGCGTGTACACATTTAACAATGTCTATGATTCTGCAAAAAGTTTACAATTCATCATTAAAATTTGACCAGCTGTTTCAAAGAATGATTCCAGTTCAAACAGTATTTTCTTATGGACCAAAATCACCACTCCTCGTGCCTCAGAATGAAAGGATGATGAAATTATGTGTTCAATCCAATCTCTCTTCAATTTCAAGTATTCTTTTTCAGTTAAATGTGTTTCCTGTAAAAAGGCTATATGAACTTTCATCTTTTTAATATAACCCAACACTTGTTTACGCTTAATCGGATTATTTAAACCTTGTACATTAAAAGTTGTGAAATTCAAATGAGACATTTTATATTAAAAACATAAATCACAAGTATTCTTTAAAAATAAAGCTCTCCTTGCTCAAAAAATAAAAACTTCGATAATAAACAACAAGAAAAAAAACCCTACTAAAAGAAAAACACAAAAAAACCTCTCCCAAAACTACACCAATGTAGTAACTCCCCACTTAACTGGATGTGGTACAAAAACCCACTAGTGGCAGATGACTATCGAAAACTTCAATCATCCACCCTCCCCAGTCAAATCTCTCAACAAATATATATGCATCTCAATCACATCACATTCCCAATGATTTAAATCCCAAAATTTGTTCCATATCCTCAATTTCAATCAGACTCATTGACATATCTGCTCTCTTTCCATTCCTCTTTCAATCAGACAATTCCCGATCAACTCCTCGCATATTTGGCAAAGAATTCGCAAAAATTAATGCATCATGATCACTCTCAAAAAACTAAGATTGAAAATTCCCGTAGAAAACTTTCAACACAGCAGGATACCGAAAGGTAAACTTATATCCCTTTCTCCACAGCACTTCTTTTGCGGAATTAAATTCTTTACGTCTCTTAATAATCTCTTGACTCAAATCAGCATAAAAAACACTCTACTACCCTGAACCATCAATGGAGTTTGATGTCTTCAAGCATTCTGCACTGCAATTCCAAAATCATCTCCCTATCCTGATATCTCAAACAATGAATTAAAACTGCTTGAGGTGGTTGACCTGGATAAGGTTTCTTCCTCAACGCTCTATGCACTCTATTCAATTCCAAACCAACCAGAAAAAATTCAGCACCCAATACATCTGGAATCCATTAAAAAAAAAATCACTGGATCTGAACTGTCAATATCTTCTGGAAGTCCCACTATTTTCACATTATTCCGTCACTCTTGATTTTCCAAAGAATCAATCTTCTTCAATAATTCTCTCTTCTGGATTTCCCATCCTACAAAAGAATCTTCCACTTTTTCCTTTTTTTTTTGTTTGTTCCGTTCCACTTGTTCTCTACAATCATGAAATTCCTCTTCAAATTTTTTGAAATTGTATTGCACTGTATCCATCACTTTCAAACATCTATTAACATCAGCCTTAACAACAGTCCTATCTTTCCTTACAGATGCCATTTTTTCCACAAATATTATTCATTTTAACCCATGATCCATCTATGTAGACATCTAAGTTGACATATTGCTCATTTGATGAGCAATACCTTCTAATACTGTAAAGACTGCATCAAAAGCAGACTCTCTCATTCCCCCTTGAGGCCTACCTTCCTTAATTTCAGCACCAGTAGTAGCTTCTTCTTGAGTTCATTTTAATAAGGCAGGGCTTCTTTCCTCCTCTTCACCTGCACTTATTATAGATTTGCCAGCTTTACTGCATGTTAACATGCCGACCAATGCAGGACTGAGCCCCTCAGCCCGCCAGCACCCCCACAACCCAAATCTTATTGACGAGATCCCGGACCTGTGACGCACTGTGCATGCGCGGCAGTGCCACGGCCCGCAGAGGTACGTCTTCTGACGTTCCCCCGTGGGCCCCAGCGCTGCTGAGCACAGCTACAGGATTGCGCAACGTTATCAACATCTGTCGCTCGACTGGCTCATCTGTGCACCCGTATCAGATCCAGCCGAGGAACTCGCAGTGCCGGCACCATCTTGCGACTGCAAGCCACCAGTGTAATACTTAGTTGGGCTGGAGTGTGCTGGGCTTTGGAAGATAGGCTCAATGACTCCGTGGCTTCATGATGTTAAGTAGGCCTTAATTCCTCTGCACTCTTATAAGGCAGTTTATTCTGTAGTTGAGTTTTCAGCTTCTTTATTGTAGTCATTGTCTTCTTTCAGATATTCAGAGACGCCTTCAAAAACACTTCAAACTTTTCCAAAATCTTTAATTCGGGCATTAATTAGTTCAACTGGGGAGAGGTGGAATTACTTGTCTTCTTCTTATGCCATCATGCCAACCCCCCCAAGACAAGACTCGAGAGTACACACATCAACAGGATTAAAGACTATTTCTTCCCCACAGCTATCAAGCTGCTGAATAAACCCCACAACAATGCTATTATGCAGCCCTTGCTTGGTACCAATTCCTTCCCCCACCTTTGTAAATGTACCCCATAAATTGCATCCTCCAACTTAATATGGCTGTATGAATGTTAGAAGTACTCATTAAACTCCTCACAGATGAACTCTTCTCACTGTCAAACCTGTCAAAATATGTCAAATCCTTGGAAGTGAAATTCTATTTCTGGACTATTGACCCTTCCAGTAATATGCATTCTTTAAGCAGGAGCTTGCCAAGTAAATGTTTCGCGTGTGGCAGCTCATCACAAGGGAGGCGAACCAGCCCCGTTTGTAAGCCACACGGCGGGGCAGCCAGCCAAAAAGGCACCCTTCGGGGGTTTCCCTTCCTTCCCGCTCGTGACTCAGAACCCATGCTTGGGGACCACGTGATACCCGGGTGACGTCAGTGCCCTCCAGCATGGTTCTCAGCCAGGTCCGGGCTGCGAGTATAAGTGCAGCCCAGCAGCCTGCAATAAACTAGTCTGTTCACTGAGCTCAATCCATCTGGTTGTGTGTGTGTTCTTTCAAGAGCAGTGTAGCTGCCACTACAATTGGTGACCCCGACAGGTTCAAACGTCTTTGAACCCATCATGAGCGAGCCTGGGATCAGTGCTATAGCCGTGAAACTGTCTGAATTCTGGGTTCGGCCAGGCAGAGGTTCAGTTTCACCTCTGCCAGATTTCGTCCGACACGACCAAATACTACCATGTGGTCACTGCCCTGGACCAGGCCACCACCAGACGCGTGCTGCACCTCGTTCAGCACTCACCTGCCAAAGACAAATACGAGACCATCAAGCGAGTGCTTACCAGATCCCTCGGACTATCCAGGCACCAGAGTGCTGTTTGGATGCTGCACCTCGACACCCTGGGGGACAGGACCCGATGGAACTGATGGACGAGATGCTCGCATTAATGGGTGATCTCATCAACTGCCCACTCTTCGAGTGCATTTTGCTCGACCATATGCCCGGGGACATCCGGCCGCTGCTGATCCAGGAGAGCTTCACCAACCCGAGGAAGATCGCCCAGAAGGTCCAAGAGCTATGGCTCGCACGATTCCTGGAGGGCTCAGCGGTCCAGCAGGTCACGAGGCATAGGCATATCCACGCCAAGCCCGCCCCTCGTGCTGTGGTAGAGCATCTGGCCCCTGCAGTGGCCCCCAAGAGCATAACCAAGGCCACAGCATCCGGTCCAGGCCTCTTGCTTCTACCACCAGGACTGGGGAGCCTGTCGTCAGCCCTGCTCGTTCCAGGGAAACTACCAGGCTGGCCGCTGTTAATGGTTGCGGAGGCTAGCCAAGGACACAGCCTTCTCTACCTGCGGGACTTGGTCAGCGGCCTGCGGTTCCTTGTTGACACTGGAGTCCAGATCAGCGTCGTTCTGACCACCACCATCGAATTCAGGAACCAACCTCGTGGACCTCCCCTCTGTGTGGCCAACGCAACGGCAATCCGGACGTATGGACACAAGACAGTCCACTTCCAGATTGGCAAACAGAATTTCGCGTGGAGGTTCAGTGTCTCATCCCTCCCAACTTCCATCCTGGGTGCAGACTTCGTCCTTGCACACGGGCTTCTGGTGGACATTCGAAGTAGGTGCCTGGCGGACGCCTGTACCTTCCAGGTCGTTCACCACGACGACGCCTGCTCGGAGCAACCACAGATGGCCAAGATCAGCACGCCCAGGGACGAGTTCCAGCAGATCCTGGATGAGTTCCTGACACTCCTCAAGCCAAAGTTCTCCGCTGCCTCGCTGCACCACCCATCCCCATCCAGGGCCCACTGGTTCACGCCAAGGCACGCCAGCTCCCGCCTGACAAGCTCCAGGTAGCAAAGGAGGAGTTTTCACACCTGTTGGAGCTGGGGATCATTCGGTGGTCTGACAGCCCATAGGCCTCACCCCTCCACCTGGTCCCGAAACCCTCCGCCGCCTGGCGTCCCTGTGGAGACTATCAAATGCTCAACGAGGCAACCGTTCCTGACCATTACCCCATCCTCACATCCAAGACTTTATGGCCAATCTGCACGGTGCGAGGGTCTTCTCCAAGGTTTTTTTTTTAAATTTTTTATTTTTCACACCATAAATCACATTAGCCATGATATACACTATTTCTTTTTCACACATATACAGTGACTTTTTCTCCCCCCCCCTTTCCTCCACCCCCCCTTTCCTCCCAAACCACCCCCCCACCCCCCCTCTCATCCATTTTAGGTATACAATCTAGGTTGCATTAAGCCAGTCAGACAATGTTGTCATTCAACAAAATTACACCAGAAATTCTACTGAGTCCATTCTTTTCTTTCCTTCTCCTTCCATCAACTTAGGTAATGTTTGTCCCCGGTAGGTTTTCGCTATTGTATTTAATGTAAGGCTCCTATACTTGTTCGAATATTTCAATATTATTTCTTAACCTATATTTTTTCTAATGGAATACATTTATTCATTTAAATTTAGTAGTTTCTTCCTTTTAATTTGGTTATGTATTCCATTAATATTTAAAGACATATAGTTCAGCGTAGCCCTTTTATATTTTGTTTATCTTCTCTTTCCGTTTTTCCATCATTACCTTTCCTCCTTTTCCATTTCTGTTTTCTTATTTTCAACTCTTTATAAAGACAACATTCCTATAACATCCAACATTTTCCTTATTCTCCTATTTCTATCTTATTTATCCCCAATCTCCCCTTCACCTCCTGAGTTGTCCTTTATCCCTTGTCGGACAACCACATCTCCCCTCTCCATTTGGATTTGCGAATACACTCGCAAGCGTCAACTGATTTTGCAGTGACCGCTATTTCCCCCCACCCCGCCTCCCCAGAAAAGATTTCACTTTTCATATGTCACAAAGGTCACTCTTTTAATTCCCTCCTTATTCTCTCTATTCCATTACCTTCCCTTATTAATTCTTGTCTATACTATCTATATTTTCCTCTAAGTACAGATACATTCATGTATGCTCATTGTCTCTATTCACTCTTATACCTCTTTACACGCATACATATCAATCGTGATCATTTTTACTCTCATTACCCGTCTTCATCCCTCAGTCTATTTTTGTCTTTACCCACATACATATCAATCGTGATCATTTTAACTCTCATTACCCGTCTTCCTCCCTCAGTCTATTTTTGTAATTGTTCTGCAAATTTTCGTGCTTCTTCTGGATCCGAGAATAGTCTGTTTTGTTGTCCTGGAATAAATATTTTCAATACCGCTGGATGCTTTAGTATAAATTTATACCCTTTCTTCCATAAAATCGCCTTTGCTGTATTGAACTCTTTTCTCTTCTTTAGGAGTTCAAAACTTATATCTGGATAAATGAAGATTTTTTGCCCTTTATACTCCAGTGGTTTGTTGCCCTCTCTTACTTTTTCCATTGTCTTCTCCAGTACCTTTTCTCTTGTAGTATATCTTAGGAATTTTACTACAATAGATCTTGGTTTTTGTTGTGGTTGTGGTTTAGAGGCCAATACTCTATGTGCCCTTTCTATTTCCATTTCTTGCTGTAGTTCTGGACATCCTAGGGTCTTAGGGATCCACTCTTTTATAAACTCCCTCATATTCTTGCCTTCTTCATCTTCCTTAAGGCCCACTATCTTTATGTTATTTCTTCTGTTATGGTTTTCCATTGTATCTATTTTTTGAGCTAGTAGCTCTTGTGTCTCTAGTTTTTTTATTAGATTTCTCCAATTTCTTTTTTAAGTCTTCTACCTCCATTTCTGCTGCTACTGCCCACTCTTCCATCATCCCGGAGCTGCGTGCATCATGCAGCCGCTGTTTGCCCTCATCGCAGCCAAGCACAAGACACTAGCTTGGAACTCAGAAGCCTGCACTGCATTTGAGGCCACCAAGGACCTCCTGAGGAAGGCCACCATGCTCGCCCACCCACATACTGACCTGCATACGGCACTCTCTTTCGATGCCTCTGCCACAGCTGTCGGTGTTGTCCTGGAGCAGCAGTTGAATGGAAATTGTAAACCACTGGCATTCTTCAGCCGCCTTCTTTACCCGCCGGAATGCAAGTATAGTGCCTTCTGGGCATGTACCAGTGTGGCATTTCCACTATTTTTTGGAGGGGAGGACTTTTACCATTTTCACAGACCGCAAACCCCTCACCCAGGCACTTGTGATGGCAAAGGATCCCTTGTCAGCCCACCAGCAGCGTCACCTCTCCTTCGTGTTGGAGTTTACCACTGACATTCGGCAAAAGGCGGGGAAGGACAATGTGGTTGCTGATGCACTCTCGCGACCGGCAATCTGCACGCTGACGCCTAGCCTCGACTTCGACCAGCTCGCCCAGGACCAGGAAGCTGATGAGGAAACAAGGGCCTTCAAGACTGCCATCACCAGCCTGTGGTTCCGAGACCTCCCAACTCCGAGCGGCGAAGGCACCATCCTGTGCAATATCTCTTTGGGCACCCCTCAGCCAGTGGTTCTACAGCCCTTACCCATTTCCTGAGGCAACCGTTACCTGTTTACGGTGGTGGACTGCACCACTCGCTGGCCTGAGGCGATCCCGATGCCAGTCACCTCCACTGACTCCTGCTCCTGAGCCCTGTTGCATGGTTGGGTCGCCCCGGTTTGACATCCCGGCTCACCTCACCAGCGATCGAGGTGCCCAGTTCACATCTGCGCTCTGGGCACAGCTCGCCAACAGGTTGGCGATACAGCTACACTGCATCACGGCTTACCACCCACAGGCCAATGGTCTGGTTGAACGTCTGCACAGCCACCTTAAGTCGATGCTCGTGGCCCACCTCACCGGTCCCGACTGGATGGACGAACTGTCTTGGGTGCTCCTGGGCGTCCGCTCCACTCCCAAGGAAGATCTGCAGGCGTCTTCAGCTGAGCTGGTCTATGGTATTATGGCAATACCTTGTGAGTTCGTCAAGGCACTTCACAATCCCCAGCGGTCGCCACATGAACTACTTCCTCACCTCAGAGCATGCTTGGACTCCTTCGAACCCCCACCGCTGCCCAGGCATGGCACCTGCCCAACTCACGTTCCCAGCGGAATGCTTTCTGCGGAATATGTCTGCAGCGACTGTACGAGGGGCCATACAGGGTTATACAGTGTTCCGGATCGACTCACGCTGGACTTGGGCAGCAGGCATGAGCTGTTTACCGTGGACAGGCTGAAGCAGGTGCACCTTGATCCCACCCAGCCCAAGAAGCGAGGCCGCCCGTCTAAAAAAGGCATTGGCGCCGGTTCTGGGGGGGGGGGGGTCTTGTGGCGGCTCACCACAAGGCAGGCACACCAGACCCACTTGTAAGCCACACGGCAGGGCAGCCGGCCAAAATGGTGCCGTCGGGGGTGGGCGGGGTTTCCCTTCCTTCCAGCTCAGGCATCAGAAACCCGCGCTTGGGGACCACGTGACACCCGGGTGACATCAGCGCCCTCCAGCATGGTTCTCAGCCAGGTCCAGGCTGGGAGTATCAGTGCAGCCCAGCAGCCTGCAATAAACTAGTCTGCTCAGTGAGCTCAACCCGTCTGGGTTGTGTGTTATTGTAGGAGTAATGTAGCCGCCGCTACAGTAGCCTATTTAACTAAAATATAAAGTAACTGATTTCATTTCATTCACATTTCAATTGATGCCAAAAAAATGGAGCATTTGCAAATGGAATGGTACCGAGAACCTCGACAACATTGGAGTAAACAGAAGCAACACACCACCACCCAAGTTACAAATCCATCCTCCAAGCATCCACCTGCCATCTCAGCAAATTCCACCCAACCCTTTTGAGGCATCCCAAGACAATCTGGTTTAGATATTCATTTTATATTACATCAGTCAAATACTGTCTGTTAAATAGTCTGCTAGATTTTTGCATTCACCTACCTGAAAGACAATGTTTAAATGTAGAAAGAATTCATGATAAAAATATAAAATGATTAAAATGGAAAATTCATGCTTCCCTTCTTTTCAGGCAATCTCTCAGTATTGATGATAACTTGCTTCCACTTCCATTTGTGAGGTCGAGGTGATTGCCAAAACTCAACATAGAACTTGCAGATTTCCCCCTGCCTATGGACAAAACCTTGGGCTCCAATACAATGTTTTCAGTTCCACTCCAAAAGCACCTTCGACGGACAAGGAGCTCCTGAGAACATCCTTTGACTTTTTGCTTCTTCTATTTAAATTTTTAAAATATTTCGAATAGAGCATCTGTTACAACAGTCTAATGCCAAGCATGTGCATGTGGCCAGCAACTCAACAACAGAGGTGACCTATAGCTTCAGCCTCAGTCAAGCAGGAAAGTAAATTATACTGACTACTGATAACGCAATCCCAATGAAGGGCCCAGATCCAAAACATCGGTTACACTTTATTTTCTATAGATGCTTCACAACCTGCTGAGTTTCTTATGCACATCTGTGTATTGCACTCTCGCCCAGCATTGTAGCAGTTGGAGCATTCAGCCCCTCAAAACATATTCTGCTGGTCTTGACATATAGAGTAGTCATTACTAAATCCCTGCACTTGTGAACCACGTGTGGAGTGCTCATCTCAGTGGTCCTCTGCACCTTTGATTTGGTGGGGGCAAGCAACCTTCATCAATTCTCTTGGTTTTGAGAAGGTACAATTAGAAAACTAAAACCAATTCTTCACAAGCAAGAATCATGTAATATTCTCCTCAAAAGCAAAATCAGCCTTTAAATGTCTGAAAGGTGGATTCAAGACATGGCAAATTTAAGTGCAGTCCTGTTTCTCCACGTCTATCAAATCTTCGATCTCGAAAAGGAAATAGTTTTGCATTATAGAATGAAGTGCAATTTATTGGAGAGCTTGTAAGTACCACAATAACATTTCCATGTCACTTTCAGCAATAGATTTGGGAATTGTCAGTGAAGAACTTAATACTACTAAATGCACTGCACGTACTAAAATAAATCCATTATTTTATTGCCTAGTGATCGAGCTTACTGTACAAAATTGTCTCAAAGCACCAGGTCCATATTTTGTACATGGTTTTAATGTTTATTGTACCTTAAATTTCACTCTGTAATAGTGAAGTCAAACAAATTTAGTTCAATGCAATTTTAATTCTAACAATCGGAATTTTAAAATGAACCAAGATTAAAAAAATTCATCAACATTAACTCTTTAGGTGGAGATTAGTTAAATAGAATTAGCCAATTTATGTTTCTGACACTTTCCAACCCTTTGAATGATCGGCTAGTGGGTGTCACGATGCATATGTAAACTTTATGAAGTATGCAGATTTATGCTCCTTATAATGCCACATTTCTGTTGGGAGAGAATACTAGAGCTCAAATCAAAAACCAATTGCTTTGGAGATCCACTTTAAGGCAAGACAAAATATAGCAATCACAGATTCATCTCATCTGTCTCTAGGTATGAAGCACTTCTGCTGATAAAGAATTGCACTGAACCTGAAAATACAAAAAAATGCTGTCAAATGAATTGATGACAAGAGCCGGAAATACAAATATGAGATTAAAAAATATTGGCATGTCAACCTGCTTGTGTCAATATTTGCTCCTGTCTTGTTCCAAAATACCAACCTCAGTCCCAGATCTTGTAAAGTCTTTTTCAAGTAACTTTTAAAAACTATGTTTATAAGCTGACAGTTACAGATCTTAACCAACGTGCAAGGACCTTAGTAATTTTACTTTACCAGTGATTACTATCAGAATTAATTCCAGCATCCTGACTGAGATCAAGCCAACTCTACTTCTTTGTTTGAGGGTTCTGTTGCACATTGCAATAGAAATGAGTTAATTTTAGACTGTCAGCAACCTTAAGAGTTCTACAATTTAAATAATTTCAACTCACAATTACGTCTTTTTTTCCTTTTATTTTCAAGTCAGATCTTTGACAAAGATACTCAAATCTGAATTGTAAGTACAATCAAGAACAAAGCAGAACAGTTGTACAACAATCTGCAATTACTCAGGACACTTGGTGCTACGCAAGATAATAGAACAATAGAAAATAATAAAATCTAAACATTAAATTGAAGTTTCATCCTTTGGATAATTTTTTCATAATACCAAGATAAAGCTTCTACTTTATAGCTTTTACAGTAATGAAGTATTGCAAGATACCAGACTGGATTAGAAGAATATTTTTCAGCAAATTTAGATTCAAGAATAGACATCCAACCCAAAACGACTGGTGTTCAAATTGCATATTGGGTGTTATCACCACCAGACCATGATTTCCAATACAAAAACTGTTCTTTTATAGGGAAAATCCTCATTAAGTTAGCCTAAGAGTTGTTTAAACTGAACACATTTTAATCGGACTATATATTGAATGTGATACATTTTCCCTTCCTTTTGGATGGCAAACCACACATGAAAATGACAAGTTAAAAAGATCGTAGATTTAAAAAAAACAGCATCAGGAATTCAGACAAGGCATTTCATTTGTGATTCATTTCTAATACTTTGTTCCCTGCCACTTATTCCAAATATGTGCAAAGGGTGCCAACATACTGGAAAAAATATAAATATGAAAAAAAGCAATAGTTTGGAAGGCATGCAGTATGTCCCAATAAGTGTACATTTTGCCATGTAAGAGAATGAATAGGGATTTTACATTTTAATCATCTTTGTCCTTAGCACCATGTTTCAGTATGCGTGTAAACTCAATATAGTTGAAATTGCTCTTGCTATCAATTGGTGCTTCCCGGAAAAGTTCATCAACTTCCTCATCAGTAAATCGATCCCCCATGGTTGTAAGCAGATCTCTCAGGTAGTCTTCCTGGATAAACCCTGGAAAAAAAATTTGCAGCAAATCAAAAACAAATCATTTTCCTTCAGAATAGCTTGCAAAATACCACTGAAGACACCCAAACATTATTAACCTTAGCTGCAACATTGAGTGCATAAATATTAACATACAACACGGTAACAGGCCCTTTTGGTTGAGCCAGTGCTGCCTAATTACACCCAATTGACCAACAACCCCAGTACATTTTGAATGGTGGAAGGAAACCGGAGTCCCCAGGTTAAACCCATGGAGAACATACAAACTCCTTACAGATAGCACAGAATTCATACCACAGTTCTATTGCTGGCACTGTAACAGCATTGCACTAACCATGGCACTCCTACTTTCTTCTGCAGAGGAGAAAAATTAAAGATATTCAGATTGCTTCTAGTAGCACATTTTGCAAAATTTGGAGTTGGAAAAGGGCACGGAATCCATACTCATTTCATCCTCCTATAATTAAGTATCTAAGAGGGCTGGAGCAAAATAATATTGTGACACCAAAAAAAAAATGAACAGAAGACTACAACAAAATTATCCAAGATTTACAAACATTCTTAATAGTTTCCAGATCTTGTATAACATACTTCCACTGAAACCAGATCCACTTGCCTTTTCAGTTCATGAGCAATTCTTTCAACATGGTTTGTATGCAGAATAACCGGTTTGAAACATAGTCAGCTGGTAATTTACTTATAGTCAAGTCAGAATCTTAGTAGTCCTGGCCTGTGCATTATTCTTGGCAGGAAAAATGTCAGGAATTCTGTACTCTGTGGAGATACTATTGCTTTTGGGTGTCTTCTCAATCTAGAAAAACTTCTTATGAGCGCAAGAGATTTTCCCCCATTAATGGGCTCAAAATACCTGCGGCAAGCCTATTTAAAACTTAATCCACAAACTTTTCATTCCACCTCTAAATAAAGAAATTTTAAAAATGTTCAACGTTCAAGGTGGGGTGCCTGGAAACCAGCTTATGGATAACTCATACATAACTGCCCTGAATACAAGAGACCATAATCCTAGTCCCTTTCAACGAGATCTGCTGTAAATTAAATAGGGATCTCGTAGATCATAACATAGTTCAGACCCTTCAACCTATGATGTTGTGTTGCCCAACATAAACCTATTCTGAAAGATGGGACCTTACAGGCGACTTTACGGGCAGCTCTGATGGGAATTATCAGTGCCTACTTCTAATGATGAAGGTACCGTGGAGGCCATTCTGGCTAGTAACATCACTGCCTGGTAGGAAGATGCCAATTCTCAGGACAAGAATAAACGTCAGAGGGTTGTTAACTTGGCCTGTGACATCACAGGCACCAGACAACTCCACAGAGGACATCTACACAAGGCAATGTCTGAAAACAAGCAGCCTCTCTCCTCAAAGACCCCCTCCACTCAGGCCACGCCACTTTCACTCTGCTACTATGGGAAAGAGGTACAAGAGCCTAAAGATGAGCACTCAGTGGCACAAGGACAGCTTCTTCCCCGCTGCCATCAGATTCCTGAAAAATCAATGAACAAAAGACACTGCCTTACTTTTCGTGCACTATTCTTTTTATATATAATGTTGCAAGAGGGTTATAATATGAACACTTGCACTATAATCCCGCCACAAAATTCCAAATTGCATGAGTTGTTCATGACAATAAATTCTGATTCTGTTCAATTATTCCCAGAATAAAACCCAGAAACACAAAAACCAAACTCAGCCAATAATATGGATGTGCAAACCTCAGAATCTGCGGTCTCCATGGGGCAGCGGGATATTTAAACAGTCGGTGCTCAGGCAAGAGTTTTAAACAGCCAGTGATCAGGGCATTTAAACTTTGCGGGAGTCGCAAAAAGCAGATGCTCAGTATATTTAAACAATGCAGGTGATTTAAAGGGAAGCACACAGACCATTTAACTACCAGCAGCTGACCCATGAGCCAGGTAAGGAAGACCCGGCCATGCAGGGTGGGGAAGAGGGGCTACAGATCAAACTGGAACACCAGGCCCTGAGATTTCCGCTCCCTATCATCCTCCTGGCCAATGTGCAATCCCAGGAGAACAAACTCGATGAACTCCAAGGCAGACTTCAACATCAGGTAGTCATCAAGGAACACAGCGTGATATGCTTTACAGAAACATGGCTAAAGGCAGACATTCTGGATACAGCGCTGCAGCTCAAGGGTTTCGCCCTCCATCGTGTTGACCGAACACCGGCATCTGGAAAAACCAGGGGAGGCGGTCTTTGTGTCATCATCAATTCATCATGGTACACAGACATGATGGTCATGCCCCAGTCCAGCTCCCCCAACCTGGAACATCTGGTGATCAAACGTCACACATTCCACCTGCTGAGGGAGTTCACTGCCATCATCCTGGTCGCAATGTACATTCTGCCCCAGGCTAACGCCAGGCTGGCACTGGAGGGATTAAACATTGTGATTAACAGACCACGAGACAGCATGTCCTGATGCCTTCTCGATCATTATAGATTTCAATCTGGCCAACCTGACAAACTACCACCAACGTCACATTTAAGAGCAGCCAACCAACACACTCAACCAACCCTACACCACCATGAAGAACACATAATGAACCATACCACTGACTGCATTTCAGCAAGTCTGATCAACTGGCTATACTTCTATTCCCGGAGTACAAGGAGAGACTGAAGTGGTGAAGATGGCAAAAGTATGGTCGAGGGAGGCGAAGGAGCGTTTGCAGAACTGCTTTAAATTGATAGACTGGAACACATTCAAGAGCTCATGTCACCAACTTCTTCAAGACCTGCGTGGATGAGTGTGTGCCCACGCGCACACACCAGGTGTTCCCCAACAAGATACCCTGGATGAATCAGAAGATTCACAACCTGCTGAGGGCAAGAACAAGGGCATTTAAGCCAGGATCAGGATCCTTACAAGTCCAGGTTCAATCTGCAGAAAGAGCTCTCAGAAGCATAGTTGTAATTCCGGACAAAGGAATTGCCAACTATGGCAGGGAGTGTAGGCCACAACAGCATACAAAGCGAGGGTGAACACTATAGATGACCATAATACTTCATTACCCATGAGCTGAGCACCTATGCCTGTTTTGAGAAAAACCCAACAGTTCCTACTAGTATCCCTGAAAAGGCTGAGGACCCTGTGATATCTGTCTCTGAGGGTGATGTCACAACATCATTCAAGAGGGTGAACTTTCGCAAGGCGTCAGGCTCTGACAGTGTACCTGGTAGGGTATCAAAAATCTGCGCCAACTAACTAGCCAGAGTGTACATGGACATTTTCAACCTCTCATTGCTGTAGTCAGAGGTTCCCACCTGCTTCAAAAGGGCATCGATCAGCCCTGTACCCAAGGAGTGTAAGCTGCCTCAATGACCATCGCCCAGTAGCACTAACATCATCTGTGATGAAATGCTTTGAAAGGTTGGTCATGGCCAGAATTAACATGTACCTTAGCAAAGATCTAGACCCACAGCAATTCACCTATCGTCACAATTTCTCCATAGCAGATGCAATCTTGTTGCCTCTCCACTCAGCTCTGGATCACCTTGAAAACAGCAATTCATACACATGGCTGTTCTTTATCGACTACAGCTCAGTCTTCAATACCATTATTCCCTCAGTGCTGGTCAAGAAGCTACAAACTCTAGGCCTCTGTAACCCCCACCTCTGCAACAGGATCCTGGACTTCCTCATCTGAAGACCACAGTCAGTACAAATTGGAAACAATATCTCCTCCTCACTGATTATCAACACAGGTGCACCCCAAGAATGCATGTTTAGCCCACTGCTTTACTCATTATGTACCCATGACTGCATGGCCAGACACAATTCCAATGCTATCTACAAGTTTGTTGATGACACCAGTTGTTGGCAGAATCACAAATGGCAATGAGGAAGTGTACAGGAGGTAGATAGATCAGCTTGTTGAATGGAGTAACGACAACAATCCTGCACTCAACGTCAGCAAAACCAAGGAGATAATTGTGAACTTCAGAAGTAAGTCAGGGGAACACAACCCAGTCCTCATCAAGGGCCTAGTGGAGAGGGTCCAGAACTTTAAATTCCCGAGTGTCATTATCTCAGAGGATCTGTCCTGAAGCTTCCATGTTGATGCAATCACAAAGAAGGCTTGCCAGCAGCTATACTCCGTGAGGTGTCTGAAGAGATCCGGTATGTGACCAAAAACTCTCGGAAACTTCTACAGGTGAACACTGGAGAGCATTCTGACTGGTTGCATGACTGCCTGGTATGGAGGTGCCAACTCTCAGGATAATAAACTCCAGAGGGTGGTTAACTCGGCCTGCAACATCATAGGCATCAGACTTCACTCCATCGAGGACATCTACATGAGCAGCCTCAATCCTCCCACCATCAAGGTCACACCCTCTTCACTCTGCTACCATTAGGAAAAATCTATAGGAGCCTAAAGACGAGCACTCAACGGCAC
Organism: Narcine bancroftii; assembly: GCF_036971445.1. Lineage (NCBI taxonomy): Eukaryota > Metazoa > Chordata > Chondrichthyes > Torpediniformes > Narcinidae > Narcine > Narcine bancroftii. The sequence goes on along the minus strand of NC_091470.1, from coordinate 316,880,905 downwards.
AAGGACAACATCTGCCCAGCTGCCATCATATCCCTGAAAAAAAAAAATCGATGAACCAAAGACACTGCTTTATTTTTCCTGCGCTACTCTTTTTTTTATTTTTAGTGATGTTGTAAGATGGTTATAAGATGAATGTTTGCTCCATGATGCTGCAGCAAAAACCCCGAATTCCATGACAATAAAATTCTGATTCGATTCAACAAACAAAACCTCCCCTCCCTCACACCCACAACCTGAGTTTTCTAACCCTGGCAATGCATTCCAGGCACCCACTCCCTGTGTGCAAAACTTGCCCCTGACGTCTCCCCTAAACTTTCCTCCACTCACATTGTATGGATGTCCTCTGGTGTATGCTACTCTCACCCCAAGAGAAAAGTGCTGGTTGTCCACCCCATCTATGATTCTCAATCTTGTAGACCTCTATTAAATCACTGCTCATCCTCCTTTGCTCCAAAGAGAAAAGCCCTTGTGCCTCATAAAAATGTTCTCATCTCCAACCCAGTCAACATCCTGCTAAATCTCCTCTGCAATCTCTCCATATCTTCCACATCGTTCTTGTAAAGAAGTGACCAGAAATGAACACAATATTCCAAATGTGGTCGAACCATTTTTTTTTTTAAAAAGAGCTGCAACATTACCATACTACATTTGAACGCAATCCCACAAGGGCAGCACGCCACAAGCATTCTTAATTACCCATGAATCTGTGTGGCAACCTTGAAGGATCAATGGATTTGGTCTCCAAGGTACTGTTACGAGTCCGAGGACTCCAAAACCCAGCAGCAATAGAAATTCACCAAGACAATGGTTACTTAACAAAAATTGCTTTTCATTTTCTTTAAACATAAAAACAAGATCAAACTTTAACTTATTACTATTAACTTAACCCCCTACTAATTCTAACCGCATGTGTATGTCATGTGTATATGTTCAGGAAAGTTCTGTTTCACAGTCCAATCATTCACTTCCCCAAGTTCACCAGTATCAGTCAATTCTTATACTGTGCACAGAATTTAACATTTCTGAATCTTCATCAGGCTCTGGTGTTTAAAGTTAAATGGTTACCACTCAGGAAGGTTCTTATTGGTTTCAGAGAGAAGTTTATTGCTCGTTGGACACACACACAAACTGATTTCCTTCATTCAATCACTTCAGTGTCTTGCCAAAGAAACTTGCCCATGTTAACCTCTTCTTCCAGGTCACCAGAGAGTTCCTCTTGTTTCCCTTATATCAAGAGAAACACTCTAGCCACCCATTTCCTCTTGTAACGATTACAAGGGGTTTGAACAGGCTGGACTCAGGACTCACAACCAGTCTTTAAAATGGGGTTTTCCAACAAGCCTACCAGCTTGTCATTTTGCAGCCTCAAATGCTACTGTAGAACTGACTTCTGTCCTTCTCTCTGAGAGAATAATCCTTTTTGTTTTTTCCCCCCCTTTTTGCTTGTAAAAAACCAAATAACCTCTCCCATGACTCCAAATCAAATCTTTGAAAGATCTTATCAGTACTTGAGCCTGGACTCTGTTCCAATTTGCACCTCCTTTTGAAGTTCTTTCCAAAGCAATTCCATTGTTTCTGCAAAAAAAAATCACTCGGAGCCTCAACATCTAGTTTCAGCAAAGTGCTTGCATTTTAAATGTCTTTTGTGAAGTGACCTTCTACCAAACCTCCACAATCTGTCTCTTTTAAAGACATATTTATCCATATCCATAATTTAACCTATAACAGTACTGGTTCAAACACATTTAAAAACCCTGCCATTAACCATGTACTCTTCCTTTATGGCTGATCTCCAAAATTCACCACTTCACACTATCCGGATTGAACTCCATCTGCCACTTTTCCATCAAAGTCTGCATCCTGTCTATAAACTGCGGTAACCTACAACAATCTTACAACCATATAACACTATGGGATGACGCAAAGATAATTATCAAAGCCCTAGCAATCTCTTATATGGTCCTGTCCTAGGGATTTATCAATCTTAATGTTTTTTAAGAAGATCCAACATTTCTTTCTCATCTTCAACAAGCTCAAGCACACAAGCTTGTTCTATGCTGACTTTGCATTGCTTCCGTGTTCAAGACCTCCTTTGGCTCCAGGTACGTTGACTCTTTTATCCTTAAGTGGCCTTGCCTTCATTCTCATCATCCTTCTGTTCTTTTTATGTGCATAAAATGCATTAGGGGTTTCTTTAATTGTACTTGCTGAGGCCTTCTCGTGCTCCCTTTTAGCTCACCCATGTCCTTTCTTAAACTCCTTCCTTCTACCTCTTAAATAGCTGTCTCACCACTTTTGTCGACCAGTTCCCTTATCTACCATATTTTCCCTGTCTCAGCAGAACTAACCTATCCAGAACCCGGAGCAAGAGGTCCCTAAACATCCTTCTCATTGCCTACATGCTCCCCCCCCCCCACCAGAGAAAATCTGTTCCCAATTTACTCACCCCAGTTCTGCTTAATCCCATCTTAATTAGCCTTTCCCCAGTTATACACCTCTACTCCTATCTTTGTCCATAGCTATGCTGAAGGTCAGGGAATTGTGGTCACTATCACTGAAATGCTCCCCACTGAGATGTCTTGCCATCTCAGGTTTCTGACATCCCATATCTACTTCAAAGAGGTGCTTTAAAGGGAACTTGCAATTATAAAAGCAGAGGAATAAAAACAATACTGCCATTTATATAGAAAAGTACAAAAGGTCAAGGGTTTACTGCAATACCTGTCCCTTCTTCATCAAAGCAGGCAAATGCATTTCTGATTACATCTTCAGGATCTGTTCCATTCAGTTTTTCACCAAACATGGTCAAGAACATGGTGAAATTGATGGGCCCTGGGGCTTCATTCATCATTGCCTCTAGGTAGTCATCAGTTGGGTTTTTCCCTGTAAGAAATGTAGAATTTAAAGTTACATTGGAACTACAAAAAATGGTTCATCCATAATGGAAACCAATGAATTTGTATCTGGAGCGGACAACAAAAATCAGAAAGCTCAGTACAATTGAGCACGTTGGTAAAGTTGTATTAGACAAAGAGGCCAAGATTTCGTATCAGCTCTTAACTGATGACATGGACTCTTCCTGTTGGCCCATTTCAGTTAAAATTGATAAACTACAAGCTCCTGGAAGTATTACATTTGAGGCACAAGTTGGATGCAAAATTTAAAAGAAAAAAGGAGCTGAGAAATATGGCACATTTCACTAGGCTGACATGAACCAAATTCGCATTAGAAAATTAAGCAACTGATTACTGACAAATATAAAATGACAAAACAGAAACATCTGTTTAGTTTTTTTACAAAAAGAAAATTATAATTACCAAGAGAAGCCAGCATGTCATGCAAATCCTCTTTGTCAATAAATCCATCTCTATTCTGATCAATCATATTGAAGGCCTCCTTGAATTCCTGAATCTGTGACTGATCAAACATTGCAAATACATTGGAAGTTGCACGCTGAGGGCGCTTCTTGATGCTCTTTCCCTTGGCTTTTTTGCTCGACATGGTGACTAAGTATTTTATCTGGGGAAAAAAGTTGAGATTTCTGAAGGTCATTTACAAATCTCTGTACAACCCAAATATTTCCAAAGGACTCCATTTCAGACAGATCAATTCATTCAGAACAATTAAATCTAGATTTATTCTCAACCAAAGTGTCTGTATTTTTACACTGGATTCAAAATAATGGTGCAAGATTTCCAGCTTCCAATCAGTGACAAAATTTAACTCAGTTAGTCATAAAAATTGAATTTGCTTTTCTTTTTATACATTTTACTTCCTACATAAACAAACCAAACCTACCCATGAAAGTGTTTAGTGATAATGAACGAGAGTTCAAAATTCCAGCAACTCCAAAAATTAGAATATATATAGGACAACCTTAATGTGAATGATTAATCTAACAGACCACTACCGAGTCAGCAAGTCTCAAATTGGTATAGCATAAGCAGTATTCAGATGCTTCTAACATCAAAAGATCGATACATGTCCTTGAAAAAAAGTTGCTTGATATTCAATTACTATGACAGACAAAAAATGAGGGTTTCACAAGTTACAAAATAGGTATACTTAATTTCCCATTCATTGTTATAACGTTAATGACACTAATGTAAAATTTAGAGTTGTAGGGCGGGTGCACCACAAGAAACAGCATCCACCGACTCTTGATTTCATTTTAGGCAGAATACAAGAAGCATTCTTAACTTTGCTCCATAATTGCTTAATAGCAATACATCACCAGAAGCTTTTCCATCATTATCCTGTTCAGACCATGGCTATTAAGAAGTTTAACAGTCACAAGAATTGTTTTTAAAGTTTCTAAAACAAAGCAACTCTGTCACCATTGCAAGCAGCAATGTGTTATCAAATTTATGAAAGACACCTTCAAACCGTTGCATACCACCCCCCAAAAAAAATTGTAGGAAACTTTGCCTGTCAAACTCCAGAGGAGCACTTGCAGAATATATCCAGGCAGATTTCAAACCATATTTGCTTTTGTACAGGGACAATTACTATGCTTAATAAATGCTCATTTAAAAAAAACCAAAACTAATTCATCTGCTTTGTGACATTGAACATCAGTGTATTGATTTTTAACTTAAGACTGTGTAGAGAGAAGGACATTTGGTTATAGCAAACAACAATTCAAGCACATTCTATATTTGTACTTCATTTGTTCAAATGTTAATAAATAATTTCCCAAAAAACAATTCTCTATTCTTTTAATTCTTTTTCTCTCCCATTCTCTAAAGGAAAGGTTATCTATTGTAAAAAGGGATTAGCTGATTTTGTGTCAATAATAATTTTGGTAATCCCTTTCATAATAGATAACCTTTAGAGAATGGGAGAGAAAAGTGATCAAAAGAATAGAAAATTGTTTTTTGGGAAATAATTTATTATCTTTCGAACAAATGAAGTACAAATATAGTATAACTCATGGTACAACGTTTACATACCACCAACTGAAAACCTACTTAAAGGACAAATTGGGAAGCAGGGTGAGGTTACCAGAAAGAAGCCACTTTGAATATGTGATTACAGACACAACGATAATTAAAAGATTTATAACATGTACATCAAACTGCAAGAGAAAGAGAACGAATAAATAAGCTGTAAACCCAAACAAAAGTGGGAACAAGATCTAAACATAAAGATAAAAAATGAAAAATGGGAAAAGCTATGCTCCGGAACTATGAGAAATACAATAAACATGAGGTTATGCATGATACAATATAATTGGTTACACAGGCTAGATATCACTCCCCAAAAGTTAAATAAATGGGACCCAACAGTATCAGATAGATGTTTTCATTGTAAGAAGGAAATGGGAACAACAGTACATGCAAATTTGGGCATGTGAGAAAGTGAAAAAGTTTTGGGAAGATCTAAATCAGGTATTAAATAAAATCAGAAAAAACAACATACCAAAAAATCCAGAGATCTTTCATCTAAGTAATATAAGAAGTAAAGAACTCGACCTCAAATTGGATGAAGCACAAAAAAGATTTATTATGATAGCCTTAGCAAAAAAATGTATAATGTCAACCGGGAAATCAGAAGAGAGCCTGAGAATACAGCAATGGTACATAGAAATGAATAAATGTATTCCATTGGAAAAAATAACATACAATTTAAAAAATAAAGTCACAGTATTCAAACAAATTTGGGAACCGTACATGGAACACAACAGAGAGGGCCTACCTCAGACCTCCACCCCCTAAAATGATAGAATGAGAAGAAGACGAAATGAATTGACCCAGTGTGTAAAAGTAGATGACACAATTTTCTTGTTTATTTTTTATTGTGTGATGACATTGTTTAATGGGTTTATTGTATTGTGGTTAGGAAGGAGGGAGGGAAGGGAGGGGGGGAAAGGGGAGAAAATGACACTGTGTATATTCAAGAGGGAAATGTTTATGTGTATTTTGGTTAATATAGTTCATTGTGTGAAAAATTTTAAAAAATAATTTTAGTATTTGGTAATTTGTTTTTTTCCTTTCCATGTGAATCTTCTTCCATATATTGAGTAAATGATGCAATACTGATGAGCTTTTATATCGTACCAGCTTTTCATCCCACTTATAAAGTATATGTTCTGGTACCTTCTCCCCTATTTTATCTAGCTCTATCTTAGTCTAATCTGGTTTTTCCCTTGTCTGATAAAAAAAATCTGATAAATACCTTAATTGTGCTGCTCTATAATAATTTTTAAAGTTTGGTAACTGCAAACCACCTTGGTTGTACCTCTCTGTTAATTTATCTAACGCTACCCTTGGTTTCCCCCCCTTTCCACAAGAATTTCCTTATCATTCTCTTTAGTTCATTAAAGAATTTCTCTGTTAAAGGAATTGGTAACGATTGAAATAAGTATTGTATCCTTGGGAAGACATTCATTTTAATGCAATTTACCCTCCCTATCAACGTTAGCAGTAATTCTTTGCAATGTTCTAAGTCTTCCTGCAATTTCTTTATTAGTGGCTGATAATTTAATTTGTACAGGTGGCTTAAATTATTATCTAACCTAATGCCAAGGTATCGGATTGCTTGTGTTTGCCACTTAAATGGTGATTCTTTTTTTAAATTCTGTATAATCCGCATTACTCATTGGCATCACTTCACTTTTATTTGCGTTGATCTTGTACCCCGATATTTCTTCATATTCCTTCGATTTCTTATGTTGTTCTTCTATTGATATTTCTGGTTCTGTTAAGTATACTATGATGTTATCTGCAAATAAACTGATTTTATACTCCTTCTCCTTTATTTTTATCCCTTTTATTTTATTTTCTGTTCTTATCAGTTCTGCCAATGGTTCTATTGCTAAAGCAAACAGTGAGCAAGATAGTGGACATCCCTGCCTAGTTGACCTACTTAATTTAAATTGGTTTGATACATATCCATTTCTTTCTTTTTCTTCTTTGGCTTGGCTTCGCGGACGAAGATTTATGGAGGGGGTAAAAAGTCCACGTCAGCTGCAGGCTCGTTTGTGGCTGACCAGTCCGATGCGGGACAGGCAGACACGATTGCAGCGGTTGCAAGGGAAAATTGGTTGGTTGGGGTTGGGTGTTGGGTTTTTCCTCCTTTGCCTTTTGTCAGTGAGGTGGGCTCTGCGGTCTTCTTCAAAGGAGGCTGCGGCAGTTTGACATATCCATTTACTGTTACCTTAGCCAATGGTCCATTATATAATGCTTTCATCCAATTAATATATTTTTCTGGTATATTGAACCTCTGGAACACTTTGAATAAATAATTCCATTTTACTCTGTCAAAGGCTTTTTCTGCGTCTAAAGCAACAGCCACTGTTGGCTTCTTATTTCCTTGAACTGCATGAATTAGATGAATAAATTTACAGACATTATCCGCTGTTCGTCTTAATAAATCTAGTTTGATCTTGTTTTACTATTTTTGGTACACAGTTGGCCAATCTGTTTGCTAACAATTTTGCTATTATCTTATAATCTGAATTAAGTAGAGATATTGGTCTATATGATGCTGGTGTTAGTGGATCCTTCCCCGTTTTTGGTATTACTGTAATTATTGCTGTCTTACATGAATCTGGCAAGTTTTATGTTTCTTCTATCTGGTTCATTACTTCCAGGAGAGGAGGAATTAATAATTCTTTAAATGTTTTATAGAATTCTATTGGGAATGCTTCCTCTCCAGGCGTTTTATTGTTCGGCAGCTTTTTTAATATATCCTGTACTTCCTCTATTTTAAATGGTTTTATCAGCTTGTTTTGTTCCTCTTCTTGCAATTTTGGCAGTTCAATTTTAGCTAAACTCATCTATTTTGTCTTCTTTCCCCTCGTTCTCAGTTTGGTATAATTATTCATAAAATTCCTTAAAGTTCTCCTTTATCTCCATTGGAGATATGTAATTTGTTTGTCCTTTTTCCTTGATGCCAATACAGTTCTTGCAGCTTGTTCTGGAAAAAAACAAATACTTGAAGGAGAAACCAAAATTGACAAAAGTTGGGAACAGAACAGACTCCCAATATTTTACCTAAATATCACAACAAGGATTCCAGCATGTGAATCACAATATTTCCATTCAAAACAAATCTATCCCGAAGTTGCGCAAATCTCAGAACTGCTCAGCAGAGTGTCAAAGCCCTCAGCTGCCTTCAACCACAGAAAAGATGTATACATCAGGATACTCTTTATCGATTACAGTTTGGCATTCAACATCAACATCCCCTCAAAACTGATCAGCAAACTCGAAGATCTGGGACTCAACACCCCACTGTGCAATTGGATCCTGAATTTCCTCACCTCCAGACCACAATCAGCGAGGGCTAGTCAGTACTGGAGGCTTCCTGCCCGTGACCCATGTCCCTCAGGGCTGTGCTCTACTCGCTATAAACCTACAACTGTGGGGCTCGGAATGACAACATCATCTACAAATTCGCTGGTGATATCACAGTAGAGGGTTATGTCAAAAGGGATGATGAGTCAGCATATAGGAGAGATTGAAAACTTAGCTGAATGGTGCTGCAAAAACAATCTTATCCTTAATATCATCAAAACCAAGGAGCTGATTATTGACTTCAGGAAGGGAAAACCAGAGGTGTACGATACAGTGATCATTCGTGAAATCAGAGGCGGAGAGGGTGAGCAAATTTAAGTTCTTACGAGTCACTATCTCCTGGATCCAACACACAAATGGCATCGTGAAGAAAACACGTCAGCACCTCTACTTCCTCAAGAGTTTGCGAAGGTTTGGTTCGACATTGGAAACTCGGGCAAATCTCTATAGTTGTAAAATATGCTGACCAGCTGCATCACAATCTGGTATGGGGATACCAATACCCCTGAGTGCAAAGCCCTGTAAAATGTAGTGGGCAGAACCCCAGAATATCAGAGGCAAAACCCTCCCCACCATCAAGAACATCTACAAGGAATGTTGCTGTCAGAGAGCACCAGCAATGATCAAGTATCCAAATCACCCATCATGTGCTCAGTTCTCACTGTTTCCATCAGGAAAGGGACTGGCACCACCAGGTTCAGGAACAGCTGCTACTTTTCCACCATCATGCAAACTTAATCAGCAATACATTTCAGGACTTTTACTTATGGACTTTGATTTTTTTTTTCTGTATTGCACAGTTTACAGTTCTGCATTTTTAAAAAATGTATACACTGAATAGTTTTTGTTTGCACTACAAATTAGTGGTAATTCTGCCTTGACACAGGAAAAAGAACCTCAGGGTTCTATACATCATGTATGTACACTTTGACAATAAATCTTGTACTGTATCTGAATTCACATTTGCAAGAGAGCTTAATAACTCAAAATGTGAAATAATCTGGATAATGTAGACCTTTCTTAACTGAATGTGTTTTATGGGATACTATCCCATTCTGATGAACTTCTATATAAGTTTCAATGTTAACCTAAAAAATCTAGCTTACACTGACAACTCTCAAGGTTCCCATCACATGACTCAAATACCAGGTAATAAACAGAAGGCCTCATCACTCACCTTATTCATTGGCACCATTTCTCAACTCTGGATAGGTGGCCAATGAACAGAATACAAAACAGTGTGATGATTCATTTTGGCCTATTTGTAATTTTGACCTTTGAAATTGAACACCCACCAGTTGTCTGGATGTAGTCAGGTATCATGCCAAGGCAGCTTCCAAATCTAACTCTGAACTGAACTCAAAACTAACCAAGAATACAATTAAACTGCTGCAACATCTCATTAAGCCTATTGCCATAATTTCTCCAGTGATACAACTCCACCAGTGCAGCAGATGTAGCACTTACAGATTCAAGACCCACTTTTAACTTGGACAACAACTACTTTTAGATTATGAGTGCAATTTGAGATTTCTTTTTGCAGCTGCCATCTCGAGACCACCCTCCCAAATACTCAAACTGTCAATACCATCTTTTTGGAAGTCTAGAAGCAACCAATAAGTGTGACCTTGTTAGTGCCTCCTGCTCTAGAGAACAAGATAGTTAAAAACACTCAAGAGGAATGGAAATTTATGTTCTAAATATTTAGTGTAATATAGTATGAACAGTATATTAGAATGAAGGATGGATAAAACTGAATTTTCTTGAAACTCGATTCCATAATGGTAAGCTCAAGGAATCAGAGGAGTTAAACTCTCCAAAAATTCTATCTTAAACTAAATTAATTTTCTGATGTTACATCCTTATTAAACAAAGATTCAATTAAAAAAAATCTCACCTTTATTTTCAAACACCAGTGGCCTATCTATCTCCAATATCACAAGACCTTGCAACCTTTTAGTTCTGTGGTCCCTAAATTGGAACTCTTTTGCATAACTGTTTTATGATTGAAAGTTATTCAAACAAAATCCCTTTCTAAGCCTCAGCATCACTATCTTCAAGAATTATTTTATCAAATAAAAAACTCTGTGAATTTTACTTACTAGAAATTAGGCAAATAAATATGCCAACTGGCATGTAATCAGAAGGAAACTGCTAAATAGGACTAAATAAATTTTACACCTCCATTTCATACCATCGCAAGTTTTTTTTTAAACTTTATTTAAGATTTTATAACATGAATAACATAGAATAACATTAAAAAAATTAAGAACAAAATAATAAAATTACAATACAGTATCAATAATCTAAATAAACTATACCCTCCCCAATAATTATTACACAACCATCGCAAGTTTTAGGTTTTCAAAGTGGACCACTACAATAATCTGAACAGATGATACACATCCACGATAACTGCAACAACATATGCAATGTATCTTTACAGATTTAGTACTTGGACCAAAACTAATCTCATTTAGAAAAAGAAAAATCCATCACATGTAGCCTCTACATTTACTTAACTGCTGATAAAGCTCAATGGCTTTGGATACTGTTAGGTCTGCTTTGTTCATGAATGAGTGAGACAAACACCAGACTGAGTCGAAATCAGGGTTCTTTGTTCTTTATTACCGGATTGTAACACTTGCGACTAACCATGTTAGTCGGAGAATGCATTCTGCCGTTATCAGCAAAATGGTGATTTTTTATACCCTTGGATATGTGCTTAGAACATCATCATATCATTACTTGTCCAATGACTAAAACTGTTGCTATCCTTTCCCTGCTAGCTTCCTGCCTCTCAATCCATCAATGTCTCTCTTATCTTGTAAGTACAAGGATGCATTCACATCTTGTTACAGCCCTGCACATTCCCATCTCATGATGTTTTACCTAACAGGAGTACAAGGACACCTCCCCTTCTTGTTACAGCCCTGTACAGGGTAACTCCTTACACATTCCCATCTCATGATGTTTTACCTTACAATACTTAATCACGTTCTTAATCAAAATGGACAGCACATTTGCAGTACGAAGACTTGCATTTATACATCTTATGAACCAACCTGCCAAATGATTTATCCAAAAGTATTCAAGTGCTGTCACATTTTGTTGAAATGTAGCGAACATCTTGGTTAATTTGAAAAAAAATCTCAGCGATAATAACCAGAACATTTCCTTCAGTGTTATTTATTCAGGAATAAAAAAAATAGCCTCCCCATCAGGGAGGTCCTTAATATTTGAATTATTTCCATAAAATTCTTGATGACAATCATGGCTTAATGTCTCAGTACAGTACTCTGAGAGGAGTTTGTAATAACCCGAAGGTTGAAATCTTGCAATGACAAGAGCGAATCTTATACTGTAATTTCCCAGTAATCCAAAATACTGCAGCTAATAAAAACTTATGGCACACAATTTGTTGGCTTTAATTATTTGCTTGAAGAGGTTTAATAGAGGATGAACAAATGTCAGACATTAGGGCATAGATTAAATTGCTTAATGATTTGCAAAGGTCAAAAAGCAAAAGCATTGCATGACTTCATTTGTTTAGAATTTCAGAATACCAAAATCATTTTCTAAAACAACTTTTGGGTAGTGACTCTTTTAAGAATTCAGTACATACTGTACAGGGAAGATTTACTATTTGAAGTTTCACTTACCAGATTCGCATTTCAACATCACAGATGTTTATTGATATTTACAGGTCAGGTGTAATGAAATTGAAGCCACATTTTCTGATTGCTCATGTTTTTCCATAGTTTTGGAACAACTATTATTCAAATTTTAAAGAAATAGATCAATGGAAATGACGTAGCACGACGCTTTACAGTGATGGCTGGAAGCCATGCTTTAATTAGGTAATAAATTTGTGCACAAGATTTCCTTGTATGTCTTAGAAGCTCGTTTGCCATCCAAATTTGAATTGAATTATTAACCCCTTTTTCACTAGAACCTTGTCCCAGGAATTGATGGCGAATTTACCAGTTAAGGATCCAGTGGACAAGGGAAACTATGTCAAATGATGCAAAATCACACCAGGGAATGATGGCCTCAACCCCTACTCACACTGTCAGCTGACACCAGCTGATTAAACCAGTGGAAAAAGGACAAGTTGCATCACTGGACTATTGTTAAAGGTAACCTCTCCTATCCCCAGTGATGACTTGTGGTCAGTGGGAAAGCAGTTTGTGTTCCGGTTAAAAGTGGCCCAGTGGAAACAGCAAAAATGGCTTCTTTAACCGGGATACTGCATGGCCAATTAACTGGGATGCCAGTGGAAAAAGGGCTATAGTACTGAGATAGTGGAAGACTTTTGGATGTTATCCAGATAAGTCACTCCATTGTCAAAAACAGATACTGCAAGGGATTCATAATTTTAATAATGATAGGTCCATTTAATTGCGTTAATAACAGGAAAGGAATGAACCTTAAATATGGTGGTGATTTCAAACACATATACCTTCTGCCCTGGGGTGTGGGGAAGGAAGAAGAAAGCATGACAGCTGCTTTCCCCAAAAAAGCAGGAACAGTAGACAGAATAATGGAATCCATTTTCAAACCCAGAGGACCAGAAGACAGGATGAGACAACTTAAAAATAACCCATGTTCTTGTACAAATAGATATTAATGCCATAAATCATGCATTTAAAAGCTCATCACATTGATAGATATATTCATGACTTCAAGTTCCAAAATGTTATTTTATTTAAAAAAATGTTTTGTTATAGTATCAGAAATAGCAAAAATATTTGTTCAAATACCACATTAATGGGCAGTTAACTCCATGTGATATTGATCAAAGGATAATAAAATTTAAATTAGAGGAACTCCCTTTAAAAATGTTGCAGCAGGTTTTAATTCACCCAATGACAATCCAGGGCCTTGGTTTAAAAACTTGTTTAAAACTAATTCTGTACTGCAGGTAATGAGCATAGGTTTTTGCAGTCAGAGCATGATCAAAAGAAGATCACTTAAGGTACATACGAATATGCTGCCAATGCAGAAGGTGAGCAAAATAAATTGGAAATATATCCTTGAATAACATCAAGTGTTTCCATTTTCACAATTATCAAATCATGTAAAAAAACCTACTTTCAATACTATAAATGGTCACTTCTCCATTCAGAGCTACCTCCTGCCCCACTAATTCAGTTTTTTCCCTCTTCTACTCTCCCATAACTTCCTGTTTGTCTTAGTCCATACTCCTCCCATCTTTTAATTCAGACTTTTAATGAAGACTTCAACCCTTTATTTCATATAGATGCTGTATGGCCTGCTGAGCTTCGCCAGCACCTTTGTGTATTGCACTTCCCTTCATTTGCCAAGTACCTTTCTTCTCTGCTCAATTAACAGACAGCAGAGCATAAAATAAGGAAGTTATGGTGAACCTTTAAACATGGAAATATTTATCTCCAACCTCAACTGCATATTGATTGCAATATTATAAGGAGAATGTCAAGTCTGAGGGATCAAAAATGTTTAGAAAAACAATACCTGGATAAGAGACTGCATTACAAGGATTGCTTAAAGAGGTGTGGGCTGATTTCTTTAATGAGGTCAAGAGGAGAATTGATGGAAGTACTGTACACAAAATGTGAAATGTCAGGTCAAGAGGGTAGTGAGAAGCTGTTTCCTTGAGTATAAGGGTTGAGGACTAGAGGTCAGATATTAAAGCAAGCATCTTAGAACTTTTCATGAATTTAACATCAGGTCTTGTGGTAGACCAACACAGATCAGATCTGTGCATGTCAGATTTGCATGTGACAGTTCCAACACTGATTTGTCTTTACAGGCCTGCTAGCACATTCCAATTGGATGAGGATGCAATTATGCAGCCAGTTTGGCTTTTTTTTAAAAATACAACTTTTAGCTCCTATGATCAAAACTAAACAAGATTTAGTTAACTCATCAACTTGCTTATTTAAACATAAAAATCAGAAAATTGGCAATTTAATTCAACTTCAAGCTTGTACAATAATGCCACTCATCTTGCCCATTATATGCAAGTTCTATAAACAAAATGTCTTGCCCTTTGACCAGAGCTCTACTTGTACCTTCAGGTATGTATCCAATTCTCCACTCAGTTACTAATGCACCTCCTTTAACAATGTTCTCACACATGGTTTTCACTCTAGTCACTTTCAGGTGGCAAATTGCCCCGCATGTAAAGCCGCATGTTTAGGCAACATGCGGCTGTTTTGTGGCGAGTTACGTAACCCTCCTCCGAGAGGGATAATCAGCTCAGCTCAGTGGCTCCCCCAGCCACCTGAATTCCAGCTGGCTGAAAGCGGACGTTAAAGGGTCAGGCTGCTGATCACAGCTGACACAGGGCAGGAGCCGGAGTGTGCTCACGTGCAGCTGCGTCCTTCAGGTGGCCAGCGTTGCACTTTAAGCGCTGCCACCTGAGCGGGAATTTAAAGGGCCGCTTCTGCTTCTTCAGACACATTCTTAGCGTAGAATGCACCTGAAAAAGCCTTATGATAAATCTTCCTGTAAATCACCCTTTTAAACTGCTGCACTACCTCTCAAAAGAAACATCACAATAAAGTTCAGGAGTACTTTTAACCATGGAAAACTTGAAACAATCACTGTTGACAGACTTAGCAATCTTATTAGCTTAGTGAATTAACTTTCTTCTCTTAATAGTGGCTAAAATGCCAAAATTTAAGTATTAAAATCTATTTGAGATTATGCTTGATTTAATACCCAAATGCCAAGTCAACTTTACAAAACAGATATGGAATTTTGAATAGCCTCAAAAAGTCAGAGAAAAAAAAAATTGTTCTGATTTCTTCAAGGAATTTTGAGCACATTGTAGAACCAGCTCAAACCATCCAGGCACTTCATTCATAAGAGGACAACTGTCCTCTTCAATGGTGGAGAGCATGCTCAAACATCCCCAACACTCACTCATCCCACCTAAATTAGTAAGGAACAAAACGTGGGACTACTTTGCTAACTCAAGCTCTTGTTATTTGATGGCAAAGTTAAATAGTGAAAATTTAACATGTGCACTTCAAGATCTAGGCAGTGTGACAAATAATACCCTGGCACACATGAACAAAATTGATAAATTTCACCTATTGAGCGGAATCACACAGAATTAGAGAAGGCAAGTTTATAAGGAGAAATCCTAAGTGTTTTTCTTTAAAAACCCTTTTGTAAAAACATTATTTTATATCCAAATTACAATTTTTCTGAAGTTTTTAAGTAAACTATTGCTCAACTTAGATGTCACCACAGTACGGGGGGGGGGGGGGGGGGAAGACCCCATCAATAATTGAAACGCATGTAGTTTACGACAAAAAGTTTCACTATCAACATTTTGCATCCTTCTCTAGTTTTTAAACAGTCACCGCCTCTAATCATTCTAACACAAACAAATTTATTGAGGCTGTTCGACCGATGGTTTTTAATCTTCGGTTTCTAGAGTCCATGGTTATTAGTTTATTGGTTACGGGTTGAAGGACGGACTCGAGCCGAGGCCGGGAACCGACGGGCGGCGGCCGACACCCTCCGTGGCCGATCCATCGCCCGGCTCCACGGCAATGAAACCCGCGCATCCCCTGCCCGCCTCCGCTCGGTCAGGCGCAACCCGGCGAATTCAGCCCCTTACCTCACAGACCCGCGAAGCCTGAAAACTCTGCCTCTTGCAGCAGATCAGCACCGTCCCCCGCCCCACTTCCCCGATAACTCGCTCCAACCGCCGGAAATGCTCCCTGCCACTTCCGTCGGGGGTCGGCGGCGGGGGTGGCGGTCGCTTGGACAGCGAGCGCAGTCACTTCACTCTCGAGCACCACGGACCGGAGCGAACAGAAAGGTCAAGGAATAATTCTGCGAATTAAAGTGTTCTCATCACTTCTGTGATTGTTGGTCTTGACAAACAATACCAACCCCTCCCCCCCCCGGTCCGCAATGGTTCAGCCGCGCACGCGCCGCTTTCACATTCCGATGGCGTCAGGAGGAGCTCGAGACGTGACCTTATTAGGCGATGGAACGGAGCGGTTCCTGTGCGTCATCGCGCCGAGCCGTCTGAGCCCCAGTTCGGGAATAGAGGCGTGAGTCAGGGTGCGCTTCAGCCAAGGGTCCGAGGACCCCCCACCCCCGACCCCCACCTCCGTCACCCAGCGTTTGGAGTCTCCTGCGGGTCGAATGACTGAGGTGAACCAGTGGAGTCTGCACAATGCGGGAGAAACTCAGCAGGTCAAACACGGCAGTTCATGCAGCAAAGGGCTTGAGCCCTTCATTCCTCAAGGTATGGACGACATGTGGGGCAGGCGGCCGAACCTTGCTGTGTTCTTACTCAAATCACCAAGGAGCATTCGGTAGGATTGTAAAATAGATTTAAAATGATAAATAAAGTATCACCCCCCCAAAAAAAAATCACTGAGGAGCAGTTTTGCCCATTGTATTAGTGAGTGACCCAGTCCACTTCTCTGATGAGTTTGAGGGCAAGGTTCCACCTATTGGCCTTCACCAATTTCAGTTGCACTTCCTTGGTTAGACAAGGCTGTACAGTCAGTTGATGTTGCCATAGTACCAGCACAGCGCAGAAAAGATTTATCAGACCAACCCCTCCAACCATGTTCTTCAGGTGATGGTAAGCACGGAATGTCTTGTCCGCACTGAGGGACTCGATGTGGGGTGGTTCCCTGAGCAGATAGCCCAGATCATTTGGCAGAAGGTCTCATTGCCAGAACTCACTATCAATTATTAGGGTCTGTTCTGGCTGGTGGTGAGAGGGGACCCCCACCCCCCACCTCCCCCCCCCCATCTCCCCCCCCCCATCCCTCCCCATTCAGATCTTGTAGGAAAGGAGTAACACCTCCAATGCAAATTGCCCTCAAAGCGACTGAGGTGGAGTGAGAACCATTGCCCTCCTCTTTGTAGACCGTGTACTTTCTAAGAATGTGTGGCAAAGGATGCAAGGGTCCTTGTCAATGGCTCATCCCCAGCAGTAGCATGACAAAGGATTCTGATTTATGGGCTGCTTTCAGGAAAGCACATGGAGACCAACATCCAGAGTTGCTTCAAGATCATCAGTTCTGTGAAAGACACTCTTTGGTCTGCCTAAAACTTGTTAGTCTTCCAGTATAGTGCATGCCAGTGAGGGAATGCTGCCAAATGGTACATTCCAGACTGAGGGTTAAGCCAATGCAAAAGCTGTGTGGGGAAGGACTACAGTTTAGGGTCTTTTTCACTACTAGATGCTGAGGGGCTGAGACTGGTTGGGAAACTGCTCAAACAATGTAGCGACAATGGTCACATTAGTGGCGCAATGGTGCCATGTAGTAAAATAAAACAACGTTCAATAACTATGTATGGACATGAAGTATGTGAAAATGTTATACACTGCTTTCTTTTGTGTATATTTTTATTCTGAATAAAGTTTACTTTTAAAATTACAAAAAGGCAGAGCAAGTGTTTTATTGAACAAAAACTAAATCCTCTGCTATTTGATTAAAAAAAGTAAACTGTGAGACAAAAGTAAATGTCAAGTATAGTAGACAGTAGCAATAACTATATCGTTTCTGCAGATATATCATAAAAGCCTTAATTGAAACATTACATAAAAATCCCCACCATTATATTCGGGCGCCTGTCTATATTTCTTCATACCTTAATGAAGCACTCAAGCCCAAAATGTTGGTTGTGTATCTTTATTTTTACTTTCTAAAGGACACTGTTTGACCTGTTGAATTTCTCCAGCATTGTTTTTATTTTATCCACGGTGTATGCAGACTTTTGTGTTTTATCCCCCTTACATAAAAATCAGCTGACTACAGTAGAATGATTACATTTAGATAGGATGGAAACCAAACCTGGAGAAAAACCGATATCTGAACAGATTTGGTGCTGGAGAAGATGACAATGCTCTTTTCACACTTGCAAGTGGTCCCAGACTAATCGGCCTTTGAAGTGTCTAGCGTGAAAGGAAAATAGTCTCAACACCGGCATGAGATGATGTCATTTCACACCAGGGATTGACGGCCTTGACCCCTAGTACAGTCCCCGGCATCTGCAGACGGAGGCATTGCAATCAGGCAAGTGTAGAGTGGGCAATTGCATTGTGGGATTGAAATGTCTCAAGTTTATACATGAGTGCAGAAACGTGAAGGAAGAAAAGATTAAAATGAAGGTATAAACTTTGTAGTGGGAAAGTCGCAACGTGGGGGAGAGAGCAATAGCGGACAATTTTTAGGCAGTGTGGGAAAGTTGGTAGTGCTATAGTGCACAATTTATAAAGACCATGGGAAAAAGCAATGGCAGATCTGACTTCCTAGAATGCCATGTGGCAGAGAAACTTCTCCATGATCGCTCCATGCATGCAGCCGTGCATACAGCCCTTTCTCTGCCGTACAGCATTCTGAGAGCCAAGGTCTGCCATCGCTTTTTCCCATGGTATTTCTATATTGTGTGTGATAGCACTACCAACTTTCCCATAGTCTTTATAAATTTGTTGCACTTTCCTACACTTTAAAAATTGTCCTCTATTGCTATTTATTGCTAGCACTTTCCCACAGTCCCTTATAAAGGTTTATATAGGTTGGCACAACAACAATGGGCTGAAGGGCTCATACTGTGCTGTACAGAAAGCTTAATCATGTTATAGTTAGGCATGGTTAATTTTGTTCAAATATATTGATCAGGATTTAGGGCAGGTCCACCATTGCTCAATGGGCCATGACATCACCAGTCGAAGGTAGACCCGGGGATGGCTCCTTGCAAGTGTGAATGTGTTCAGTGTCCCAGTTAGTGGTCAAGTGTGAAAAGCCAAATCCCTATTCCTATCCCAGGACACTGAATGGCCGATTTAGTGGGATGCAAGTGTGAAAGCACCTAAAGTTGGGGCTTCATTCTATAAACATTATGGAACTGAATGGTTAATAATGAATAATAACAATAAATTAACCCATGCATACCTGCATAGTGTCTTCTATCCATAACAGACCGCTTTGAGGCTAGGTGGTTGAGATGTGTTTCAATTTAATTCACTACTAAGTCCAGATGAGTTTTTTAACGATTCATTGATAAACACAAAAGACTTTATTATGACACATCGTTCCAATAAAGACGATAATAACAATTGTTGTGACGACATCTGTAGTAACAAAAAATATTCAAACCCTACACACCTCCTAGTCTTTAACCTGTCACCCCAGTCCTCAGGCTCATGAACTCTGAGGAATCGTAAC
Organism: Narcine bancroftii; assembly: GCF_036971445.1. Classification (NCBI taxonomy): domain Eukaryota; kingdom Metazoa; phylum Chordata; class Chondrichthyes; order Torpediniformes; family Narcinidae; genus Narcine; species Narcine bancroftii. Next base: position 316,861,407 of record NC_091470.1, on the reverse strand, counting down.
CAAATTCCTGCGTGTGCGCCAACCATCCTCAGAACGCGAAACCTACCCCGTGCATGCGCCAAGCATCATAACACATGCGTGGATGCAACATGGTACTGGAAAGGACAGTGCCAACGGGAACAGCCGCCAAAATGTGAGCAGCAACCAGACACACCAGCCCTTGGACCCTGGGATGCAAAGGCAACCAAGGTAAGCAATGTACTTAGGGCCCCAACAATAGCAGCCCCTAATTATTGTAATGAGACACAATGTCTCAAATAATAATTACACTATTATATAGTCAATTATAAATAGCAATCTAACACATAACATTCAAATATTATGTAGATCTTCATTCTTCATAAGGCCGAGTAGCTTTCTTTGAGCACTGACGCGTGCATGATCCAATTCAACTGTTAAGATAAACTACCTGGTTGACACTATTTCCTAATCATTTACTCTGCGAGATCTTGCTGAGTTCTTCCAGCTTTTAATCTCAACCCCTCGGAATGCCCTCCACTCTCTCCACACCAATCCTTAACACACAATCAAACCCTCAGATGAGTGGTGCAGTTGTAATCTGGTGCACTGACCTCTAACTTGCCAAAGCCAGGCAACAGCTCTCAGACACTTCTCACCCTTTTGACCCCTCCAAAGAGCATCAAGTCACTGTCTCATGCACCAGTCATCTACCTCCACGTCCTCCAACTTGATTGTTTCTCAACCCCGCTGTGGTCTGTTCTACCTCCTGAAGATCCACAAACCCAATTGTTCCAGTAGATAACATTATTTCTGCGTGCACCTGCCGCAGTGAACAGGTATAATCTTACCTCCACTCCATTTCTTCCCTCCACCACCCCCTTCCCCCACCCCGGTCTAGTCTCTATGGTGGATTTCCTTGAAGGGCAAGTGAGGATTGCAACAGAGCCAGTATTTGGAGATATCAAGGACACTTCAACAGTGAGCAAAGATGTAAGGAGGTCCATCTCACAGCATCATCCAAGAATAAAAGGAAGTATCTTTCCTACCACTGTGACAGCTGCAGATAAGGAAAATGATAAAATTCCTAAGGAGAGTTTGCCTGCTGTTTGTTCTGTAGAGGTGGACATGCTTTGGAGATGTGTCCACAGTTGGAACTATTGAGAATCGCTTTCCTAAAGGAAAATGGAATATGTTTTGGCAAAAACTGTAGGAAGCGACTCAGCTGCAACATATGCGGTTTAAAGCATCCCAGAATGCAGCATATTCACCAAAGAAAGAAACAGAAAATGAGGGAGCAGAAACAAAGGAGGCAGTTGAAAATGGTGCAATAGCCTTGGTTCAGACCAGTGGTCTGTAGCAGGGGCCAGTGATCATAGCTGCAAACTCAATAGTGCCTGTACAAATCAAGGCCAAGAAGGGGAATGCAACAGCGCATACTTATGCATTTCTTGACCCAGGTAGCCTTGAATCATTTTGCACAGTGGGACTAATGAATAAGTTTATTCTTCAGGGAAAGTCAAGGATTCTATTGATAACTATGGGTCAAAGGAAGGTCATTGAAACCAGTATTGTTTCAGGCTTAGAGGTTACTGGACTGGACAGCAGTGATTTTTGTGATCTCCCAGGCATATACACTCAGAAGGCTATGCCTGTGCACAAAGGAAGCATTCCACATCGAAACAATATCATCTGAGGAATTTTCATCTACCTGAAATTGGCTCTGATATAGAGATTCTAATTGGCTCAGATGTACCAAAGATTCTAGAACCATTAGATGTAACACAGAGTGTGGGAGATGGACCTTACGCTGTCAAAACCATGCTTGGTTGGATGATTACTGGACCATTAGGAGGAAATAATGATATTGCTCTGGAGCAGTCTGGCAAGTTGTCAACTGGATAGTGATTATGAAACTTGAGGAGCTGTGTGAACACCAATTCAGGACTGACTTCCTTGAGTTCCTCAGTGACGACCAAGAACCTTCAAAAGAAGGCAAGCAGTTTTTGGATTTAGTCTCAAAATCTGCCAAGCTCGTCGATGGCTATTATTGCATTGAATTACATTTATAGAAAGGAGGAATATGCATGCCTGAAACAGAGAACAAAAGGAAATAAAAGGCAGAAAATAGATTTTTCTGCTGTTTACGTTGAGATTGATTCAGATTATTCTGGGGAACCTTTTTTTCGGGTCGTGTTAATGAGAAATCCACACTGCAGCAAAAGACTGTAAATAAGATGACCACTTCTGAGGAAAAGCAAAGAGATCAATGTGAAAATAATGAAAATCATGTGATGAAAATAAATCAAAAGCATCTAAACCTGCATTGAAGGAATTACTTTCATCAGAAATGGATGAAAATGAAGTATGAGAAGATGCTGCAACAACTGCTGGTGATTATTCCTGTGGTACTAAATCTGAGACAGGACTAAAACACACAACTGAGAACAAATCTGAAAGTAGTTCTGTGGCCCAGAGGCTACAGTAGACAAGGCCCAGTGAAATAAATCTCTCAGCATGCTGCAAAACTAGTGCAACTGCCTTCAGATAACAAAATGTTGAAAAGCGACTTGGATAATCACGAAAACTGTAATCAGAAAGACTTTAACTTTGAACTTTGAGACAAAATTGATTTTCGGAAAAATGGGAATGAATCTAATGATTCTTCAGTTTTGAAAGTGACCAAGAGAATTGGCCAAAGTTGAGAAGATTGGAGATTTAATTGTAGGTAGAATTCACAAAGCGGAAGAAAAGGATAACTGCTGAAGAAATGAATGCAGTTATTGAGGAAAGGGATTCAGCCTTATCAAGATGCATACAGTTGGAGGAGGAGATTCATCTTTGGAAGAGAACAAGTCGTTTCTTAATAACACAAGACAGCTGACCTCAGAAAACCATCAAGAATGTATCTGGAAAGGCCCAGCTAACAACAATGCAGAAAGTAAGATTTATCCAGTGACATTAAAAGTGACAGGGTGCACTGGAAAGAATGCTCCAATAAAAGGAACATTCAAATACTAAGGGTGGCATCTGAAGTCAGGGCTACTGATTGTAGAAAAGAGATTGTACAGCCAATATTAGATCTGAGTGCATGTGAAGAGCTCAACCTGATGAAAAGAGTTTTCATAGTGGCTTCACAGACTGAAGACGAGCACTCATGGAAGAGTACACAAATGTTTTTGAAGGGCTTGGATATTTACCTGGTATATACATGATCCATGTCTGGGGGGGATTCCATCCATACCTGCTGCTTTGCCACTTTTCAGTTGTTCATTTGCCTTAAATGTCTCTTCCCAGGTGAGGACCTCATCCAGCTCTAGCCTTAAGGGCTGTTGAGGGAGCTGGAGCAGGGCGGATTCTTGGACTGAGCGGTTGGCACTGAAAAGAGATTGGAAGTGTTCTGACCATCGGTTGAGGATGGAGATCTTGTCGCTGAGGAGGACTTTTCCGTCTGATCTGCGCAGCGGGCTTTGGACTTGGGGTGAGGGGCCGTACACAGCCTTTAGAGCCATGTAAAAACCCCTGAAGTCGCCAATGTCCGCGCTGAGCTGGGTTCGTTTGGCGAGGCTAGTCCACCACTCATTTTAGATCTCCCGGAGTTTGCGCTGAAAGTGGCTACATGCGAGATGGAAGGCTCGTTTCTTCTCTGGCCAGGACGGCTTTGCAAGGTGAGCCTGGTGGGCAGCTCGCTTCTTTGCCAGCAGCTCCTAGATTTCCTGGTTGTTTTCGTCGAACCAGTCCTTGTTTTTCCTGGAGGAGAAGCCCAGTATCTCTTCAGTGGATTGCAGTATGGTAGTCTTCAGCTGATCCCAGAGGGTTTCAGGGGACGAGTCCGTGAGGCAGATTGCATCCTCGAGCTTTGTTTTGCCTGGAAGTTTCCTCTGACTTCGTCTGACGCAAGTTTCCAACATTGAACCTCTTTCTGGGGGCTTTACTGTTCCTGGGCTTTGGTTTGAAGTGAAGGTTGAGCTTGCAGCAAACAAGCCGGTGGTCAGAGTTGCATTCCGCGCTGGGCATGACCCTGGTGTGGAGCACATCTCGTTTGTCTCTTTCTCGCACCAAGACGTAGTCCAGGAGGTGCCAGTGTTTGGATCGGGGATGCATCCAGGTAGTCTTCAGGCTGTCCCTCTGCTGAAAAAGGGTGTTTGTAATGACAAGCCGCTGTTCTGCGCAGAGCTCCAGAAGTCTGGAAGGCTGGCGGCAAAACTCTGCATGCCAAACTGCATGAGTTTTTCAAGCTCTGCTGGGACCAAGGAAAGCTGCCTCAGGACCTTCATGATGCCATCATCATCACCCTGTACAAAAACAAAGGTGAGAAATCAGACTGCTCTAACTATAGGGGAATCACACTGCTCTCCATTGCAGGCAAAATCTTCGCTAGAATTCTCCTAAATAGAATAATACCTAGTGTTGCCGAGAATGTTCTCCCAGAATCACAGTGCGGCTTTCGCGCGAACAGAGGAACTACTGACATGGTCTTTGCCCTCAGATAGCTCCAAGAAAAGTGCAGAGAACAAAACAAAGGACTCTACATCACCTTTGTTGACCTCACCAAAGCCTTCGACACCGTGAGCAGGAAAGGGCTTTGGCAAATACTCGAGACCCCCAAAGTTCCTCAACATGGTTATCCAACTGCACGAAAACCAACAAGGTCGGGTCAGATACAGCAATGAGCTCTCTGAACCCTTCTCCATTAACAATGGCGTGAAGTAGGGCTGCGTTCTCGCACCAACCCTCTTTTCAATCTTCTTCAGCATGATGCTGAAACAAGCCGTGAAAGACCCCAACAATGTTTACGCTGTTTACATCCGGTACCACACGGATGGCAGTCTCTTCAATCTGAGGTGCCTGCAAGCTCACACCAAGACACAAGAGCAACTTGTCCGTGAAATACTCTTTGCAGACGATGCCACTTTAGTTGCCCATTCAGAGCCAGCTCTTCAGCGCTTGACGTCCTGTTTTGCGGAAACTGCCAAAATGTTTGGCCTGTAAGTAAGCCTGAAGAAAACTCAGGTCCTCCATCAGTCAGCTCCCCACCATGACTACCAGACCCCCCACATCTCCATCGGGCACATAAAACTCAAAACAGTCAACCAGTTTACCTATCACGGCTGCACCATTTCATCAGATCCAAAGATCGACAATGAGATAGATAACAGACTCGCCAAGGCAAATAGCGCCTTTGGAAGACTACACAAAAGAGTCTGGAAATACAACCAACTGAAAATCCTCACAATGATTAGCGTATACAGAGCCGTTGTCATACCCACACTCCTGTTCGGCTCCGAATCATGGCTCCTAGATCGCTTCCACCAGCGTTGTCTCCGCTCCATCCTCAACATTCATTGGATCGACTTCATCCCTTACATCGAAGTACTCGAGATGGCAGAGGCCGACAGCATCAAATCCATGCTGCTGAAGATCCAACTGCACTGGGTAGGTCACGTCTCCAGAATGGAGGACCATCTCCTTCCCAAAATCGTGTTATATGGCGAGCTCTCCACTGGCCACCGTGACAGAGGTGCACCAAAGAAGAGGTACAAGGACTGCCTAAAGAAATCTCTTGGTGCCTGCCACATTGACCACCGCCAGTGGGCTGATATCGCCTCAAACTGTGCATCTTGGCGCCTCACAGTTCGGCGGACAGCAACATCCTTTGAAGAAGACCGCAGAGCCCACCTCACTGACAAAAGACAAAGGAGGAAAAACCCAACACCTAACCACAACCAACCAATTTTCCCTTGCAACCGCTGCAACTGTGTCTGCCTGTCCCGCATCGGACTTGCCAGCCACGGACGAGCCTGCAGCTGACGTGGACATTACCCCTCCATAAATCTTCATCCGCGAAGCCAAGCCAAAGAACACGATCCATGTAGATGAGACAGTGGCTCCTGTTGTCCATGCATGCAAAGTTCTGTTTCCACAAGAAACAGACAAACGTAATCAAGAATTAGCACACATGCAATGGATGAAAATCATACAGAAAACTGAAGAACCTAAAGATTGGGACAGCTCACTGGTCATCGTGCAAATGGAAAATGGAGCATAGCTTGTATGTCTGGTCCCAAGAGAGCTCAATAAAGCCATCAAGAGAAAGCATTTTAAATTGCTGACACAGGAGGAAATCATGTCCCCGTTTGCAAGAACCAAATGGTTTATCAAGCTTGACGTGTTATTGGGGTTTTCGCAGATGAAGCTCAATGAGGCAAGTTAGAGACTATGCACTTTCAATACTCCACAAGGGAGGTACTGCTTTCTTTGGCTACCATATGGGATTGTGTCTGCACCAGAAGTCTACCATAAAACCATCACACATGATCTTTGAAAGTGTACCTGGAGTTGAGACCATGATGGATGATATCATTGTATGGGCATCCACCAACAATGAACATCATATGCGACTAATGCAAGTGCTTGACATGACAAGGAATGTCAATTTGAAATTAAATAAAGAAAAATGTGAGTTTGGATTAAGGACACTGACCTTCATAGGAGATGTCATATCTCTTCTTTCTTCTTTCTTTGGCTTGGCTTCGCGGACGAAGATTTATGGAGGGGGTAAAAAGTCCACGTCAGCTGCAGGCTCGTTTGTGGCTGACCAGTCCGATGCGGGACAGGCAGACACGATTGCAGCGGTTGCAAGGGAAAATTGGTTGGTTGGGGTTGGGTGTTGGGTTTTTCCTCCTTTGCCTTTTGTCAGTGAGGTGGGCTCTGCGGTCTTCTTCAAAGGAGGCTGCTGCCCGCCAAACTGTGAGGCGCCAAGATGCACGGTTTGAGGCGTTATCAGCCCACTGGCGGTGGTCAATGTGGCAGGCACCAAGAGATTTCTTTAGGCAGTCCTTGTACCTTTTCTTTGGTGCACCTCTGTCACGGTGGCCAGTGGAGAGCTCGCCATATAATACGATCTTGGGAAGGCGATGGTCCTCCATTCTGGAGACGTGACCCATCCAGCGCAGCTGGATCTTCAGCAGCGTGGACTCGATGCTGTCGACCTCTGCCATCTCGAGTACCTCGACGTTAGGGGTGTGAGCGCTCCAATGGATGTTGAGGATGGAGCGGAGACAACGCTGGTGGAAGCGTTCTAGGAGCCGTAGGTGGTGCCGGTAGAGGACCCATGATTCGGAGCCGAACAGGAGTGTGGGTATGACAACGGCTCTGTATACGCTTATCTTTGTGAGGTTTTTCAGTTGGTTGTTTTTCCAGACTCTTTTGTGTAGTCTTCCAAAGGCGCTATTTGCCTTGGCGAGTCTGTTGTCGATGTCATATCTAAATAGGGAGCAAAGCCTGATCCAAGAAAGCCATCAGCCATTGAGAATTTTGTGAGGCCCCAAAACAAAGAGGAGGTGAATTGATTCTTGGGGATTTTGACCTACCTAGCTAAGTTCATCCCTCATCTGTCGACTGTATCAGCACCACTTAGGTCACTCCTTGAGCAGAAAACTGAGTGGATCTGGTTGCACGAGCATGAAGAGTGCTTCCAGGCCCTCAGAAAAGTCCTAACAGAAGAGCCTGAACTAAAATTTTATGATCTAGATAGGCGCACCAGGATCTCAGCTGATGCATCCCGACATGGCCTTGGAGCAGTGGTATTGCAGCGGCATGAGGATACATGGCAACCTGTGGCCAATGTCTCAAGGGCTTTAACAAGTGCAGAAGCCAACTATGCACAGATAGAGAAAGAGCTTCTTGCCAGCACTTATGCATGTGAAAGGTTCCATCAATACATTTATTGACAAGCTCTTGAAGTGGAGACAGACCACTGAATGACTGTCTCATGAGAGTACAGCGCATGTTGATAAGGTTGCAGAAATACAATGTGAAAATTATCTACACACCAGGAAATTACATATTTGCAGCTTATGCACTGTCTCAAGTGGTTGACAAAAAAGAAAAGAGCAAGTGAGAGGTTAAAGCAGAGATATTGGCTTATGTTGACATGATTATCACCTCATTTCCAGTAAGCTGGGATAGAACAGAGCAGATCAGGAAAGCAACAGAGACAGAGAGAAAAAATGAAAGAGCTCAACGTTACAATACAGAAAGGACGGCCAGCAGCTAAGAATCCAATCGGAGTGTGGGATTATTGGCCATGCAGAGATGAAGTGTCAATTGTGAAATACATAGTCTTCAAAGGGAACAGGTTTGTGATCACATTGTTGCTACACAAGGAAAGGCTTCAGAAGATACATAAAGGACATTTTGGTGAGGAAAAATGCAAACGTATAGCTCGAGACTGATGTACTGGCCAAGAATGAATCAAGACAAAGGCCAGACCACTGGTTCTTGTGAAATATGCCTTACCTATAGACCAAAGCAGCAAGCAGAACCATTTACATCACAATCTGTACCAGTTAAGCCATACTTCAAAGTTGGAATAAATTTGTTTGACTGTAATGGGAAGAATCATAAGCCCCTTTTATGGAGTGATGCCACTTTTAAGCCAGTTCCTTGAGGGAAAAAAAGGTGAACTTACCTTTTATGGTGAAGGTGTATGGTGCCATCCTCCGGCGATGAGGGAGGCGGGGCAAGTGTTGCAGTAGCACTGCCCGCTGCCGTGAGGTCATGAGTATGTGCTGAGCAATGGCCATCTTTGTTACCCATAATCCCCTGCACAGCTGCAACTGCTGTGTTTCCCAGAGCGGTTACAGTGGTGTGGGGAATTATGGGTTACAAAAATCCCATTGATCCTGTGTTAAAACAAAAAGAGGCTCACCCGACTGGGCTCCGACGTGCTCTTGTCTGTCTCCTCCTGGCCGAGCTCGGTGAAGGAGCAAGGGGCGGAGGGGGAACGGGAAGAGGACATTTCTGGGTGGCAGGAGGGAGCCCTAACGCAGCATCAATCACCGTGGTGATGGCTCCAGTGTCGCCAGCTGATGGCATCATTGCAACATTATCATCCCTGCTCCTTTACAGCCGCTTGCAGTGGCAGTTCCTTTATGGATGAGGTGGAGCAACTGCACTTCACCTCTAACTGTACACTCATGACAGATTGGAATTCGCGTGCTGGATCCACCCTCAGAGGCTTTATGGAGGTAAGTTTAGTGATGTAAGGGCAGAGAATATCTGACATTACTTATGTCTGCAGTATAAAAGGCCTATATAGTACCACCTACGGCTCCTAGAACGCTTCCACCAGCATTGTCTCCGCTCCATCCTCAACATCCATTGGAGCGCTTACATCCCTAACGTCGAAGTACTCGAGATGGCAGAGGTCGACAGCATCGAGTCCACGCTGCTGAAGATCCAGCTGCGCTGGATGGGTCACGTCTCCAGAATGGAGGACCATCGCCTTCCCAAGATCGTGTTATATGGCGAGCTCTCCACTGGCCACCGTGACAGAGGTGCACCAAAGAAAAGGTACAAGGACTGCCTAAAGAAATCTCTTGGTGCCTGCCACATTGACCACCGCCAGTGGGCTGATAACGCCTCAAACCGTACATCTTGGCGCCTCACAGTTCGGCGGGCAGCAACCTCCTTTGAAGAAGACCGCAGAGCCCACCTCACTGACAAAAGGCAAAGGAGGAAAAACCCAACCCCAACCAACCAATTTTCCCCTGCAACCGCTGCAACCGTGTCTGCCTGTCCCGCATCGGACTTGTCAGCCACAAACGAGCCTGCAGCTGACGTGGACTTTTACCCCCTCCATAAATCTTCGTCCGCGAAGCCAAGCCAAAGAAGAAAAAGAATAGTAGTAACAGACTATTTTTCCAATTACCCAGAGGTAACAACACTACAGTCAGCAGTGAAAAAAGTGTTTGTGAGACATGGAGCTTCTTGTGATCAGTTAAAGATGCACAATGCGAGTCCTTTACCAATACTGGGGGCGGGGGTTTCAACATACAACTTCAAGCCCACATTATTGTGATAGAGTGCTACCACCAGGAGGAGTCAGACATGGAGTTTGTGGCATCTGGGGAATGTTGTTGCATTTTGGGTAGATTCAAGATGGATGCCTCCACATGAGGTTTGGCATATATATGTTTGTTCTGCTCTTAAGGCTGTTTACTTAGTTAATAAATCTAGTTGTTTTAAAAAGAACCCAAGTTTCTTTATTGTAATGAAAGAAAGATCACATGGTACCCAGAGTGGAAGAAACAGCCAATTTCTGCTGTGCTCAAAAGTGAAAGAAAAAAAGAAAAGCACAGTGTGCATTGTGAGTAACAGTCAGGCTAAAATGGAAGATAAAGTAAAACAGAAACAGTATCATGATAAGACATGAAATTCCTACCTGTCCTGAAGTCTGGAGTTCAAATGCTAATCCGAGATCACAATTATGGCACATGGTCCTTGCAAGGATATGTGTAAGAGGAAATAGATCTACATTCCTACCAGATCCAGAAGGAAGGAGGGACACCTCTGAGAAGGAATTGTGTAGATCTACGACCACAAGCTCCAACTCCTGGTTGTGACCCATCACCTGTCAGTACAAAAAGGGCCAGCACATGTAGAAAAGGAATACGTTGTTCAGAGTTCACTGAAAGACACAAATACTAACGCAGCAAATGCAAGCAGTACACCGGTGGAAACACATACCTGACCAAAAAGACTGTTAAACCATCTCAGAGACTGACTGAAAGCTGCTGACTGGAAAGAGACTGGCACGGAATGTAGATACCCTTGTTATATAGACATAGTATTGTGTTTGTATTTGTTTTTTAGAAAAGGGGATAGATGTGTTATTATGCATGTGTAGTGTCTGCTACGGCAGAGCTATGGAATAGAGACATCCACACGGTGTGAGGGTGAACCAGTAACTAACTTTATTATTTGATTTTCTCGTGCTGCACACAAGGGAATACCCACTTCCAGTGACATGTGTGCTGACTTCTGGAAGTGACGTCAGTGCGCCATGGCATCACTCCCTGATCAGCGGTGTGCCACCTGGAAGCGGGGAGTTCCCTGGGCAACATGTGGCATCAACCATGGGCTTCTCAGGAGTGAAAGGGGACTTGCACCATTTTAAGTCTGACGACTGGGGTGGCAATTTGGCCTGTCTAACTACATGGTCGTTCGTCCCACTACACGTGTATAATAAAGAACTACATTTCTCAGTAGGGTTTGTGCAAGAACAAAAAGTTGATTATGACAGAAGTCATTGTTGGTTCAAGTAGCTCAAAAAATAAGTTGTTTAAATGTTAAAACCACGCAAGGTTGTTCTTCAAGGAACAAATATAACACCCTGGATTGTTGTAAAATTGCAAAAGCAGTATTTGACCACATGTGGGAGCTGGGCCTAAGTCTGCAGATCTGACAGCTGCAGGGTATAGCCATTGCATGTGGTTCCAAAGAAGTTGCCTGGGCATTGGTGTCCTTGTGGCGATTATTGTGTCCTGAACAATTCCATCGTGCCTGACCCATACGATATTCCCAATTTGCAAGACTTCTCAGCGAATCTGCACAACAAATGTGAGTTTACAAAAATAGATCTGGTGCGTGGTTAACATTAGATTCTGGTAGAGTCTTCTGATGTTGCCAAGACAGCAGTGATGACCCCTTTTGGCATGTTTGAGTTTCTGCGAATGCCATTCGGTCTGCAGAATGCAGCTCAGACATTTCAGAGGTTTATGTTGCGAGTGTGGATGAAGAGCAGCACAAGAATCATCTTGATTCACTGTTCCAGAGGCTTGATGAATTTGGCAATGTGATCAATCCGAGTAAATGTTTTTTGGTGCTGCTGAACTTATATTTTTGGGACCCAGCACAGTATCTTCTTGCCTGATGAAATGAAAATGCAAGAAATTTGAGATTTTTCCTACACCCATTATATTTGGCCAGTTACACTTTTTTTTAGCAATGAGGAATTTCTACCGCCATTTCCTGCCGAATGCTGCAACATCTCACTTACCCTCTTACCAAATAATAAAAATATTCCATCTAGGCATTCTCCGACCAGATAACATTAACATCAACCTCTGATATGTTAACTATCTCATCCCTGGGATCATTCTCAAAGCTCTGGGCCCTCTCCAATGCCATCACATCCTTAGACAGGGGATCCAAAAGTACTTGCAATGCTCCAAATATAGTTTAACCGACGCTTTGTAAAGCCTCAGCATTACATCTTTACCTTTAAATTCTAAGCCTCTCGAAATGTATCTTAATGTTGCATTTGCCTTGCTTACTCCTGACTCAACCTACAAGTTACTTTTTAGGGAATCCTGCACTAGGACTTCTAAGTCCCTTTGGGGCAATGCTTTTTGAATTCTTTCTCCATTTAGAAAATAGCCTATTTCTTTTTTCCTTGTACAAAATGCACAGCTAAACACTTCCTTACGTTGTACTCCACATGTCCCTCCGCATGTCTTTGTATCATCTGCAAAGAGGGTCACAAAGCCATAAATTCCAACATGTAAATCTTTTATGCATCATGAAACATAGCAGACCCAACAACAACCCCTGCAAAATGCCACTGGTCACCAGCAGCCAGACAGAGAAGGTCCACTTTATTTCCACTCTTTGGTTCTGCCAGTCAGCCAATCTTCTATCCTTTCCTGTAATACTTTGGACTCCTATCTTGTTTAGCAGCCTCATGTGCAGCATGTTGTCAGACATCTTCAGAAAATCCAAATAAACCATACTCTCCTACATCTGTTCTGTATTTTTTACTTTATTAAAGAACTCCACCATATTGTTAGACAAGATCTCCCCTGAAAGAAACTATGTTGATCAGTCTGTTTTATCTTGTGCTTCAGAGTACCCTGAAACCTCATTCTTAATAATGGATTCTAGAATCTTACCAATCACTGAAGTCAATTATTTCCTATCTTTTGCTTCCCTTCTTTCTTAAAGGGTGGAGTGACATTTACAATTTTACAGTCCTTTGGAACTATTCCCAACTCTAGTGTTTTTGAAGGATCATTACAAATGCATTAACAATCACCTCAATTATCTCTTTCAGAAAATTGGGGTGTAGTCCATCTAGTCTAGATGAAATCCACCTTCAACGCTTTCAGCTTACCAAGCACTTTCTCCTTAGTAACAGCAACTACACTCATTTCTGTCCCCTCATTCTCTCAAATTGTTGGAACATCATGAATGTCTTTCATAGTGAAGATTGATGCACAATAGCTACCCATCTGCCATTTCTTTATTCCCCAATATGCACGAACCACTATTCAATAAGATCATGGTTGATTTTGATCTTTTTTTCTTTTATGGTTTCATTTTAATCTCTGTCTGATCATTCATGAGGTTATGTGGTGGATCATGTTTATTTTTGCACATGTACAATCTTGCATTTGATTTCCCAATAGGCTGAAAACATTCTGAATGAGAAAGTTCTCCTGTTTACATTTCAAAAGTCTTCATTTATATCATTGTTTTGCCAGTTGAGCAGCATTGAAGTCCTCCATTACCCCTGTTGTATATGCCATTGTATAGGATGAGCTCGGAATTTCCAACTAAAATGTTGATTTTGAGCGATACACTTTGTACAAGACGACCCCAAATCTGGCACTTACTGCTGACCAGTGGATGCAGTTAAAAGCAAATTACAATATTTTATGACAAATTATCATTTAAAGTTTTAAATTTTATTTGAATATTTTTAAATAAACCACTGTCAGTCCCTGTAACAGACCGTTTAAAGCTTGTACAGAGCCGATGACAACCTGAACCCCGCAGAGGAGCGTTGAACCTTCTCAAATAACTAATGAGGCACGCGCGATTGCATCAGAACTGGAGGAAGATGACAGCGGTGTTGCGACTTCATCAGCAAGGCAAGAATTTTAGACCCTCTGTATAGGACGACCTAATTTTCAGGTGAAATTTTTGTTTTGAATCATCCTATACAACAGCATATATAATAATCTAGAGCTCTTGCATCTTTTTGCAATTTGACTCATAATTAATGAGCACTTGGAAATACATTGAGGGTAGTGAGCATAGAATCTGTGAACAGCAACTTGAATTCGACAAACCTAGGAAAATTAAAATATTAAACCGGTGATGTAATATGGAATATACAGAAAATGAATATCACAGGGCCTCAGAGAAAATAAAATATTAAGATAAACAATGATGTTGAAGGTTGCAAGTTTGTGGGTTTCACTTGTTCATCTACCATACATTGAAAGAGTGGTGCAAAATCCTGTAAACTCCCTAAATTGCATATATAGTGTTCTAGGTTTGTTTTTATGGCAAATCTTAAAGTGAATACGCAATTGACGGTTGATCTGAAACGGCCATAATCCTGAGCAGATTAGGTTAGTGCTCACTCTATTTTTGTGATTTGTGGGCTCATAACAGAAGATAATAAAATATCAAGCCTGCAGGATAGATTCATTAGAATAGTAAAATGGAATGGAACTATAGAAAAAGTGCTTTTCCTATCAGAATAGCAAAGATTAAGACCAGATATAATGACCATAAGCATTATTATGAATTTGCTTAGATTAAATAGCAGAAGATGATTTTCTCATTAAGAAACCATTAATTTTAACATAGACCTGGAAACTCCAGTGTCTTCATTAGGTTATTTTGGAATAATGCATATCTATGGCATCAGTGTGGTCATTGCTTAGTTAGGCCTGATGGACCTATGATGTGTAATGAGAAGGCATATGATGGGAGGGTGTGTACTACTAGAGCAAATGTTTGTGTGAGATTTGAAGTTTTGGATGAGGAGTGGGGAACACCAGCAAATTGGATGGGGTATTGTGGTGGAGAATAATGGCAGAGGCTTACACAATATTGAGGGAGTCATGATCAGCAGCAAAGTTGGGGCTGAGGATATAATAGAACTACAGTATCTATTGAGGGATGGATGTGCGAGGGAGAGAGAGAGAGATTGGATGGTCAAGGAATTGGCTGGAGATTGAGGGATCATGGAGTTGTTGGAGAGTCCAAGGACGTAGGCAAATAATTTACTTTGCTTGCACTGTTTACACAGCTGCCCCTGCTGACGGTCCCCGCTGACATCTCCCGGTGCCCCGACGGTCCCCGCTGACATCTCCCGCTGCCCCGACGGTCCCCGCTGACATCTCCCGCTGCCCCGACGGTCCCCGCTGACATCTCCCGCTGCTCCTGCTGATGGTCCCCGCTGACATCTCCCGGTGCCCCGACGGTCCCCGCTGACATCTCCCGCTGCCCCGACGGTCCCCGCTGACATCTCCCGCTGCTCCTGCTGATGGTCCCCGCTGACATCTCCCGCTGCCCCGACGGTCCCCGCTGACATCTCCCGCTGCCCCGACGGTCCCCGCTGACATCTCCTGCTGCTCCTGCTGATGGTCCCCGCTGACATCTCCCGCTGCTCCTGCTGATGGTCCCCGCTGACATCTCCCGCTGCCCCGACGGTCCCCGCTGACATCTCCCGCTGCCCCGACGGTCCCCGCTGATATCTCCCGCTGCCCCGACGGTCCCCGCTGATATCTCCCGCTGCCCCGACGACCCCCACTGACAGCTCCCACTTCTCCAATGATCCCTGCCCCGACTGCCATGCCGGCCCCCGCTGACAGGCCCCTGCTGCCCCGACTGCCTCGAGGGCTCCCACTGCCTTGCCACCCTGGACTTGGAGGGAGAGGGGTGAGTGGGGAGATGGGTTGCGGGCTGACGGCATCATCAGCCCGCTCCTAAACAGCCGCTTAGCGTGGCTGTACATTCAGATTGATCGGCGGAGGGCTGCACTGCAGAGATTATCTCTCTTGGAGAGGGGGTTGGTGAGGGCTTGGAGACTGCATCCACACATTCAGAGAGGTAGGAGATTATGCGTTTTGGCAGAGTTTCTCCACCTTTGCATCTCAACTTTTGGGCTATCTGAAATGGCCTATCGAGACATAGGCTTCAGAGAACTTCACCCTAGCAACTTCCCTCCCTTTTGCTGGTATAAATGACTTTCTGTTTAGGGTGAAATTGGCATTTGCAAGTGTTAATGAATGACTAAAAATGAGGCATACAGCACACAGAAGCCACTGTACATTGGGAGCAGCTTTACAGACTGCTTTTAATTTTTTATGCTACACATTCATATATTTTAATTATAACGTGCATGTAAAAAGCCAATCAACGTCAACCATTTCGCTGTCTTTGGAAATGTGCAAATATCAACTGTAATGCCTTAACTTGTAACGATGCTCTCAAAGAGATATCTCTCGAATTTGTATTCAAGAATTGTTCTTAAATATTGTACCCTTCCACTGGGTTCTTTGAATGAGGCCGGCTACAAGAATGGATCTAAAACTTAAAACTTACCTTTTAGACAGCAGCCCTAAAAGGCTACTCCAGTGTCCCATTCGTATCAAGAGGTGCTTTGTAGTGCCCTCTGGATCTGATGGAGGTGGGACGACTGGTGCCGTAGCACCACCCATCCTAAATACCCAGCAGAGCAATGGCCATATTCCCTACTCATAATTCCCTCACGCAACTGGATCCGCTCTGTGGTTCCAGCTGTGTCGATGATTATGGGTAGGGAAGATGGCCATTTCACTGCCATGTTTTCAGTTGCAGAGAGCGGTCCCAAAGGCCGAAACGGCCCGGTGAGGCTGTCATAGTCTGCAACGCCCGCCCCTTGAGGGCTCCTGCTGCCCTGCTGGCCCCCATTGACAGCCCCATCTGCCCCGCTGCCCCAACACCTCCTTCTGCTCCGCTGGCCTCTGCTGTCCCGACAGTCCCTGCCACCACCCATCTAGAGGGGATCATGAAAGGAGAGGGGTGAGTGGCAAGATGGGCCGCAGGCTGACGGCATCAACAGCACGCCCCTAACCAGCCACTTGCAGCGGCTGTGCATTCAGGTCAGGAGGCGGAGCAAAGCACTTCACTGATTATCCTTACCCGAGAAGGGTTGGAATCGGCGCCTTGGATCCGGCCATGGCACATTTAGAAAGGTACGTCTTTAGGTTTAAGGGCGAAGAACCTCTGTCTTTACAGACAGGTTTTTTCCTTACTTGAAAGTGCTTAAAGACATTATCTACCCAAACCTAATATTGCTCATTTCTGCTTGCGTGACTCAATTAAATTTGTGTTTTGTACTCTGGTTCTGCTGTACATTTTGTATCTTGGCATAGACGGCATTCTCTCGCTGGGAAGATCACCATGTACTCTGTAGGTGGCCATAAGGACAATGGAATATCGGACGGAGTTGAAATGCACCTTGAGACTGAACTTCTTCATTGATCCAAGGGAGCATTGTGGTCCCTCATAAAAGACCGATCTGGTACCTGGCCAAGAGACAAGAACCAGTGCATAAGGTAATAAGAATTATGATGGTAATGGTAGAGTTTTAAGAGATTTGAGAAATCAAACATGCGCTTGGTATTGCATAGCCTATAGCCTGCACAAATTGAGGACACTGTTCTGCCAATTACGGGTATATATGGAAGGGTGCCACTAAGACTTGGATATCAAAATGAGCAGCAGATTGCGGCATCAACCTAGTGTCTATTTAAACAATTCGCCAATAGGAGATTCCAGTATTTAACCATTGGCCACAAGGTACTTCGGTGCACCTTGGCACAAGGAAATACTGTCAGGGAAAATTTGGAAATCAGGCTGGGAAATGGGACAGACTATTGATAAGTGTGGGCCATTGCTCTGCCGTGTGGAGATGGATGCAAACAATGTGTTACATCAATCCTAAACTTGGTAAACAATACTGCGTCCTGTCAGTGGTTTTAACTAAGAGACTAGGAGGGAGGTGGGATACCGGTACTATTGCCAAGGCAGAGCAACTAATATGGGAAAAAGAAGCTTCTAAGAAAATGGAAAAACAGAATTAAAGATTGGAAAGAGGAGGCTCACAAAAAGTGGGATAAGGGAAAAAAGTAAGAATTGGAGGGATAATGCGAGCAGCAGAGGGACAGCAGTAAGCATTCAAAATGGACATCCAAAAAACCTGGCAGGTATTACAATGAGAGTGTGACTGGTATGACAAGCTACAATAGAATAGAGATAAGGAAAAGAAACAGAAGTGCTTAATGATTAATAAAGTAACAAAAAAAAACAAGTGACATATTAGGTAACATTATATCAGGCATAGCAAACCTATTTATTCATGATAATAAGGAAGGAAAATTATTAGATTCCCAGTGGGCACCCCCTCCACCACATGCACCACCTTAACGCCTTACCCCAAACCACTCGATTCAAAGGCAGAACTTGACTCCCACAAGCTCCAATACCTTCTGACTCAGATGAAGAAAAAGAGAGGGATGATGTAAGCTATGGGGCAATAGTAGAGACAATAAAAGCTTATCCAAAGAGACATACTAGCAAGCCACGCAGGCTACTACCGAACAGAACAATCCCAACCCAAGGGCAGGCTGTGGGAATCAGAGTGACACCATGGAACTGTATATCCCTGGAAGCCACATGCAATGATACTCATTTCACAAAATGCTCCGGACAGAAGGAAAGACCCTGTTAAATTCATAAATTACATAAGGTTCCCATATTTTCCCTGATACACGCAGTACTAGACATTGAGGAAAATGAAAAGTAGAAAAAGGCATTAGGTAGAGGAGCTGCGCCCATCACAACCTTCAAAATGCTAGTTCAAATTCATAACACTGAACAGGGGAAAGTGAACTGTATACTTGATGGGTTTACTGAATGTCTGAAAGGAACAATTAACATGGGTAGGGAACTCGAATGTAAACCACTTCTTAAAGAATCATCACTTGATTATTGGGAAAGATTCAATACAACCTACAGAACCTATGTAGGTGATCAGACCTACACAATGAGGGAACCTCCCCACAATTCAATGCGATCCTAATACAGAGCTGAACTGAGAAGACGGCCTCATTGATAAAAATTAATCTTGGTTGGACAGATAACACCCGAGAGCAACAGCGACAGGCATAGGTCATTTTCTGGCCCAACAGCAAAGAGTTAAAGGCTGCCATGATATGAAAGATTAAATATGAATTTCCCCTTTGCCCACATGAGTCTGACCTCACTGACAAATGTGAAACTGACCCAGATGACACAGTTGCAAGCCCCATTGATGGAAGCGCTACAAGCAGTGGTCAAATACTATTCCAGAAGACACAACAGACCGTGTACACATGGTAGGAGTGGAGGCCCCCCCCCCCCATGCCTAGATTCAACAGAAAAGAGAGGCCCCCATCAACCCTGTGTGTAATGAACCACCCAATAACCAATCGGCCCCCAGAACTATGCATAACCAATTATCTGCCTTAGATGTGGGGGGGGGGGGGAAGAGGGCATTGGCAGAGGGGCTGCCCCACTAAAGCTGAGGATATGGGTATCCTTCAGGGCAGACAGGCTCCCTTTAGCTCTTGCAACCCCTTCAGGCAGTGACTGGAGCCTGATAAGCCATCCCCAATATTTCCCTTAGCAGCAAGAGGAGAAAATGAACCAATTGTGCAAATAACTGTACAGGAATTCCCAATTCCATTTTCAATTTATGCAGGAGAAACACTTTCCACCCTGGATTATGAACTAGTTGAACAATACAGATTCCCTGTTTCTGAAAACACAGTCTGCCTTTCAGGACTTGAAGGCAGAACCAAACAGTATCATTCCACTGACCCCTGAAGTGTAACATACGGCAATACGAAACACTTACCTTCCCTTCTCCACCACCAATGGCTGGGATGCAACCTAGCCGGGAGAGATCTACTGATGGGGATGGGGCTTGAAATTGTGTGTTAAGATAAAGGAGTCCACGTAAATGAATACATTAAGCTCTGAATGATGGCTCTACACTTAAAAAAAACCCACAATGTTGGCCAGTGGACTTTCTACAATTACCCATTTTCAACAATATAACTTACGAGTTCAGAGAACCCCATATACCAGCAGCAATAGAAATACACCAAAGTAATGGTTCCTTAAACAAAATTAATTTAATTCTCTGAGTATAGAACAAGATCAACACTTACCGTAACTTATCAACACTAAGTTATTTACACAATCCCTTCCCCCAAACTAATCTAAGCACATGTGTGTAATGTGTTTTCAAGAAAGTCCTTTTTACTGGACAATCTTCCTCTGTCCACGTTTTCAAGGCTACAGTTTCTAGTAATCTTCAATTCTGTGCACAGAATCAATAATCATTGTATTTAAGCAAACTTCAGTGCTTTACTTAGAATTACCAGGCAGGAAAGTTGTGGAGGGTTACATAGAGATGGGTGTTGCTTGTTGGACACCCCAAACAGGAGTGTCTTCCAGAAGAAACTCGTCTTCTTTCAAGGTTCTTCTCACAGAGTTCTTCTCCTTTATGCCACACCGGGAAGACTAGCCACCACTCCTGATTTCCACAGAGACTGCACTCAGGCTACCATATTAGAAGTCTGCCTTTTCTCAGACTGCCTTCTCCTAACTTCTTCTCTCTTGTTCTCTGCCCCTCCCCTCCTGATATTCCAGGCACTGTTATTTTTTTTGTTTCAGTTTGCAAATGTTGCAATTTCCAGGCTCTCTGCATATATTTCATATATTACCCTTGGGTAAAAATTTGTGGATAGCTAAAGTAATTACTAACTTTGAATTTGAATTTTAAATTTGGAATTTTAAGGTCTAAAAATATTCTACAACATGTATTCCACCTCATTATCCATTATTTTACTTTTTTCAATGTTGTTTTATAGGATTTACTTCCCCAACATCCACATCATGAAAAAGTACTGGCGGCCTTTTTGGGACATCAGGAAACAAATCTGCATATTTCAAAAGCAAATGTTTCAACTGCCTTTGTTCCTGTGGCATAAGATGACATAGCTTTTCATCTAGGTTTTCCAAAGATGTTGCGTTAGACAGACAGACAGGAACTATGGTTTCTTTATGATAACCCTCACAAGATGTTGTTTCCACAATCTTATGATCCATAACTTCCTTAACCCTGTCAAAAGCCAACACCTGTGATTCAACCTGTTCTGCACGACTATTTTTCTCATAGTAAGGCTTCAACACATTGATATGGCAAACCTGAGTTTTATACCTACGAACGAGAGTGTTTATCAAATAGTCAACATCACTTAGTTTTGATTCAATTTCATATGAACCAGAAAAACTTTCTCTAAGAGGGTTGTAAAGTGTTGGAAACAAAATTGACACTTCCTGGCTTAAAATTCCTCACTTGAGACTTTTTGTCAAACAATCGCTTCACTTTTCCCTGAGACATTTTTAAATTCTCTTGAGCCAAAGTCCAAACTTTTTCCAACCGATCTTTAAATTTAGAAACATAATCCAGCAAATCCAACTGTACATCCTCATGAACCTACTGTTCTTTTAACAACCTTAAAAGTCCTCTCACTTGATGTCTAAACACAATTTCAAAAGGGCTAAAACCTAATGATTCCTGCAGACTTTCTCACTGCAAATAACAATATGTGGCGATTGCAGGAGCTGAAGAAAATCACTGCTACCACACCGATGGTCGTTAATGATTATTTTTATTCAAATTCAGCACGCCTCTTTAAGGGCAGCATGAGCTCAGTCATCTGGTGCATAGTGACGTCATAATCGCTGCCCAGGGTGCGTGCTGGAAGGGATGTTAGTCAGAGAGAAACCTCTGAGGACGCCATCTCCCCATGGCTGCCCCGCCATGTGGTGATACAAGCAAGGCAGGTTTGCTATGAGGATATGAGGATGTGCACTGCCACACAAACCACCCCCCCCCCCCCCCCCCCCCCCGAACCGGCTACGCGTCCTGTTGCCTTGGCGGCCGGCCCCGGTGCTTGGGCTCGGCCGTCTGCACAGGCTGTGATAAATCTAAATGACCAGCTTTTAAGCTGTCCACAGTAAACAGTTCTTCCCTGCCCCCCATATCTAAAGTTAAAGTCCCACCCGACCTCCAGAGAACCTTGTATAGCCCTTCGTATGGGCGCTGCAGCAGGGCCCTCTGTGGTCCTCTCTGGATGAACACAAATTGCTCCACATCCAGATCCTTTGATCGATGGAATGGTCAGGTGCCGTGGTGCGATGGGGGCAGCGGGGTTAGGTTGCCCAGTCGTTTACGGAGGTCTGTGAGCCACTCACCTTCGTTGTGCATCGTCTCGGCCTCCAGGCCAAAGAATTCGCCTGGCAGGGAGAGTGGCGTGCCATAAACCATTTCTGCTGACGAAGCTTGCAGGTCCTCCTTGGGCGCCGTCCTAATCCCAAGGAGAACCCAGGGCAACTCGTCCACCCAGTTGGGGCCAGAAAGTCTTGCCATCAGAGCAGACTTTAGGTGTCTGTGGAACCTCTCTACCAACCCTTCAGACTGTGGGTGGTATGCCGTGGTGTAATGCAGTGTTACCCCTAAAACCCTTGCCAGCTGCGACCATAGTGCGGATGTAAATTGGGCGCCTCTATCACTCGTGATGTGCACCGGCACACCAAAACGAGCGATCCACTGGCTGATCAGGGCTCTAGCACAGGTCTCTGCTGACACCTCATGGACCGGGATGGCTTCCGGCCACCTGGTTGCTCTGTCCATTATGGTAAACAGGTACTGCGACTCCCTGGATACCGGCAAGGGGCCCACGACATCCACGTAGATATACTGGAACCTTCGTGTTGCCGAGTTGAAATATTGAACAGGGGCTTGCTAGTGCCTGTGGACTTTAGACGTCTGGCACCTGATGCAGTTGCAGGTTAGCGCTGCCACCTCCTTCTTGAGGCCATGCCAGACAAATCGCTATGCCACCATATTCACGGTAGTCTTTACTGAGGGGTGGGTGAGATAGTGGATAGAGCTGATGATGATGCCGTCCACCCTTGCCGCCGTGCCCTGGTCCAGTTTGCCCACGACATGGTAAAATTTTGTAGCGTCAGCTGAGATGTTGCGAGGTGGAATTGTGCCTCTACCTGCCTGAACCACGTCCGTGGGCAATGGGGCCAGAAGGGGGGAAGTTTGAGTGCTACAGCGTTCACCTCGGCTGTGTCCATCATTCTCTGGGTCCAGATAGACGTCTGGGCCCGTCGGGGCCATCACTGTGGTGATTGCAGGAGCTGAAGGAAATCATTGCTACCACACCTATGGTCGTTAATGACTAGTTTTATTCAAATTCAGTGCACCTCTTTAAGGGCAGCTTGAGCTCAGTCACCTGGTGCATTGTGACGTCATAATCGCTGCCCAGGGATGCTGGAGTCAGAGAGAAACCTCTGACGACTCCATTTCCCCATGGCTGTCCCGCCACGTGGCGATATAAGCAGGGCCGGTTCACCACAAATGAATACCCTCATCCCAATCTTTTCTATTCTCCGGACAATAAATCCTCATCATATTTTTGAGAGTAGAATGAAATCTCCAAGTTTCAGGGTGGCATGCAGATGAAGCTATCTGTTTAATTCCTCGCTTCAGACACTAACTGCTGAAACAATCCAGATCACTTTGGATCTCTTGAGGTAACCCAGAAAAAGTGAAAAATTTTTGCAAAGTCTTTACCACTGTTTTTGCTTTGATATTCCTCAATGGTATAGCATCTGGAAATCTTGACACTGCACACATAATTGTTAACAAGTACTGATTTACAGCTTCAGTTTTAGGCAGGGGACCCACATAATCCAGGATAACTTGAGTGAAAGGTTCCCCAAATACAGGAATAGGTTGCAAAGGAGCTGCTGGAGGACCCTGATTAGGTTTCTCCACAACCTGACAAATGTGGCATGTCTGGCAAAAATTTACAACATCCCTTCTCAAACCAGGCCAGAAAAATTGTTTCAAAATTTTATTCATGGTCTTCTTCACACCAAAATATCCTCCCAAAGGTGTACTATAGGCCAAATTTAAAATTTCATTCTGGTAGACTTTAGGAATGGCCACCTAATGAATCACTGCCCATTCCTCATTTGCAGCCACATCACACAGTCTCCATTTTCTCATTAACAATTCACCCTTCCAGTAATATCCACAGGGCATTTCCTTACTTTCCTCCTCATTCATAGCCTTATTCCTTGTCAGCAAGATCCAAATCTATCTTTGCTGCTCAATTAAATCTTTCCTGAACAAAGATAAGTCTTGACTATCAAATTTAACATGTTCTTTCTGTTTCTCTTCTATTTCAAAAGTACTGGGCAAATCTCTAACAACTGGCTCTTCCTTTGTTTTCATCTTCTTATACAAAGATCTCGTCATCGCATATACGGGATATATTTCACAATCTTCATCAACTTTATCATTACTTGGATTATTTGTTAATCTCAAGACTAACCCAACCTTGTCTTCTGCTAAGTCATTTCCAAATAAGAATGAGATTCTTTTGCATGGGTAACTCCCACTGCAACTGGTCCTTTAATTCTGAATTCAACATTATTTTGTGCAGGGCAATTGATTCTTTCTCTCCTCCAATACCTCAAATCAAAGTTGTTTCTTCTGTGTTAGTCTTCTGATCAAGGGTTAAGACATTCTCCAACAAAAGTGACTGGGTAGCCCCTGTGTCTCTGAGAATTTTAATAGGCACCTGTGAAGTTCCTTCATTCACAGAAATCAAGCCCTCTGATACAAAAGGTCTGATTACATTCATAACCTCCTTAGCAGGTATGAAACCTTTGTTTTCTTTACGTTCAACTGTCTGAATACAAGCTTCTGGTAATACGGGTACACAATCCTTTATCCGGACATCTAAAATCCGGAAAGCTCCAAAATCCGGCAAGTGAGGAGAGAGATGGCAGCGTGAGTTGGGCAGGCGAGGGGAAGAGACCAACAGTGCAAGTCGGGTGGGCGAGGAGTGCAGATCGGCAGTGCGAGTCGGGGGGCGAGGGGGGGAACCGGTAGCATGAGTTGGGTAGGCGAGGGGGAGGGAGAGAGACCGGCAGTGCGAGTTGGGTGGGCGGGGAGTTGGAGGAGACAGCAACCCGACTTGAAGGGAATGGGGGTGGATACGACAGCACAAGGGTGGGCTTAAGTCTGGCTTTCTGAAATCCGGAAAAATCCAAAATTCAGAATACACTGACCCCCAAGGGTTTCAGATAAAGGATTGTGTACCTATACCTCTCTTTCTTTCTTCCTTTTTAATAATAAACAATTTGACCGAACATGACCAGGTTTCTTACAGAAATAACAGACAAAACTTGAAATTCTGTACTTTACTAAATTACCCTTACCCGCATCTGGTTTCTTGATTTTCTCCCCAGGAT
Source organism: Narcine bancroftii (assembly GCF_036971445.1). Taxonomy (NCBI): domain Eukaryota; kingdom Metazoa; phylum Chordata; class Chondrichthyes; order Torpediniformes; family Narcinidae; genus Narcine; species Narcine bancroftii. Next base: position 316,836,432 of record NC_091470.1, on the reverse strand, counting down.
TAATGTCAAGTTTACTGGGCTGTTCAACCTTAAACTTCTGAAAAGGCCTACTATACTGGAATTTATTCCAGCTGATGAGTCAATGAATACTCATCAGCTAAACGAACGGTCTGTTGCCATGTAGCTACATCTTTTTCATCCAGATATAATTTGATCTCATTAGGCACACTCCTTTTAATTTCTTCAATTAAAATCAATTCTCTCAATCTATTGAAATCATTGTTTATATCTTTTGAGGCACAACAATGATCAAAACATACAGATTTTTCAATAAGATTGGTTCCATGCTTTTTCCAAACTCCTAAGTTTTTGTCTATATGGTTCTGGAATTAACTCAAGCCTTTAATATTGCCTTTTTAACAGTGTCATAATATGCAACTTGGTCTGCATTCAAACTAGAGTATGCCATTTGTGCTTTTCCCTTCAATACACATTGAAGCACGAGAGGCCATTTTCCTTTCGGCCATTTTGAGCTCTGAGCAACCTTTTCAAAAAGCTGAAAATGGATATCAATATCCCTCTCATCAAAAGGAGGAACTAAATGAACCTCTCTACTAGCCATAAACTTATCTGCAGAAGATGTAGATTCAGTTTTATTCTCTCCCTGCATCCAAAGTCTTAACTTCTCTAATTCAAACATACTAATTCTTTCAGCTTCCTCATACTTCCTAATTCTTTCATCTTCTTCCACCTCCAAATTTTTTAAATTGCAGTTCAAAAGAGCTACTCGCATGAAAATTTTCTAAGCTTCCTTTTCAAATATTTATTTGTTTATATAATATTTTGCTATAATTCTCTGTATTTCAAATTTCCTCATACCAGTTTTGACTTCATCAAGCTTTAATTCCCCAGCAATGAATATCAAATCTTGTTTACTCATTTTCTGCATGTCAGCAAAAGATGGTTGCTTCATAAAGTCACCAATATCCATTGCAGCTGTTCCCCCTTACAAGCTTTAAATTAGCTTGGAAAAACAATTTAGCAATAAATCACAAAACTCTAAAAGTTTATGATCCCAAAACTGCAAATAGTTTAGAATGATACAAAATCTAATGAGCTCACACAATATTATGGGTTCAGTGAACCCCATATACCAGCAGCAATTGAAATATACCAAAGCAATGGTCCTTTAAACAAAATTAGTTTAATTCTCGGAGTACAGAACAACAATATCAACACTAAGTTATTTACACAATCCCTCCCTCCTACCTATTCTAAGCGTGTGCAATGTGTTTTCAAGAAAGTTCTTTTTACTGGCCATTCTTCCTCTGTCCATGTTTTCAAGGCTACAGTTTCCAGTAATCTTCAATCCTGTGCACAAAATCAAATAGTCATTACATTCAAGCAAACTTCAGTGCTTTACCTAGAATTACTAGGCAGGCAAGTTGTGGAGGCTTGGTCCAACCTCATGTTACCCTAGAGATAAACGAAGGCCACAGGGCTAAGGAGCTGGAGTTCCTCACACAGACTCTCACAACCAAAGCTAACATTCATTCACATGAATCCCAGACATTTGTGAAAGGGACCACAGAGTTATGGCCACAATGGTGAAAAAAATTACAGGGACTGTAAACTGACATCGTGTGCCATCCGCTAATGACATTTCAGAACAGCTATGGTCAGCATCCCCACATGAGGCTGGAAAAACAAACTGCACCCCAGATGAGGTACTTTTAAAACCATTTGGTGAAGCTCCCATCAATTTCACAGTACCCTCTTGAGTTTGAGGTGAAAGAAGAAATCAGACCACTTGTTCAGTCCCTTTTAGCTCAGAAAATCCTTGTCCCTTGCCAATCACTGTGCAACACTCCTATATTTTTGGTCCTAAAACCAGGGAGGTCCAAGTAGCATCTAGTGCAGGATCTATGACATTGTAGCACCAATGCACCTGATTGTCCCCAACACAGCAACAATAAAGAATCAGGCTCCTGCAGATGCTCTCGTCTTTATAGTGGAAGATCTACAATATGCCTTATTTGCTATACCACTGCACCATGACTGCCAATATCTCTTTGGCTTCTCCTATGAGGGTCATCAGTACACCTGGACCCAGTTGCCTCGGAGTTGTGCACTCGCTAACTTTATTTTCACAAGTTTTACAGGGACAGTTAGGAAAGCTTTCTCTCACCAGGAACTCCACTATAATACGTCAACGACCTGCTGTTGGCAATCTTGGGAGAGGAAGAGAACGAAGAAGATACCATCACCCTAGTGAACTGGGGATATGTCGTCCCACAATAAAAGGTAACCAGGGACAGTGGGAGATTAAATTCCTCAGCATTACTCTAAGTGCCTTGGAAAGACGACTCACACTCAGCGTCTAGGACCATTCATGCGGTTTCAGCAACCACAGACACCGAAACAAATGAGGGCATTTTTGGAACTAGTAAACTTCTGCCGGCATTGGATCCCTGATATTGTGTTACACTCTAAACATCCATCTCCTCTCACATTAGCCAAAGCCTCACGCAAAATGACTTTGACAGAAGAGTAAGTGGTTTCTTTTTAAGTGTTGAATGACATTTCAGAACAGCTATGGTCAGCATCCCCACGATATGGTAAAAATGAACTGCACCCCAATTGAGGTACTTTTAAAGCCCTCGGTGAAGCTACCATCTGGAACAAAACTCAATCTGCTGGAGGAACTCAGCAGGTCGAGCAGCATCACTGGGAGAAACATATTGTCAATATTTCAGGCTAGAACCCTTCCTCAAAAATGATGGTGGCGGTGATATAGCTAGTATAGGACAAGGTGGGGCAGGAGGTAGGATAGAAGCCCAGTAGGGGACTGGTGAACCAAAGAGAGATGAAGGATGGCAGAGAGAGGCAATTGATCAGCAGATGCCAAAGAGAGAGAGAGAAGAAATGAGGCCAGGTGGTAGCTAGTATAGGACAAGGTGGGGTGGGGGGTAGGATAGAAGCCCAGTAGGGGACTGGTGAACCAGAGAGAGGTGAAGGATTGCAGACAGAGGCAATTGATCAACAGATGCCAGAGAGAGAGAGAGAGAGAGAAGAAATGAAGCCAAATGGAGGAAGGTGAGCCATGTAGGGTGAGGTGGATGATAAATGGAGTGGGAGAAGTGCTGGAATCAAATAAGGAGGTGACCATAATGGTATAATGAAAGACCAGAAAGAACAAAGGGGAATGAAGGATGAATAGGGAGAGGGGAGATAATCTAGTCGAAGAAATAGTGGAGGAAGATGGAAGCAGAAAGTGAGGGGGATGAGAATGTGTGGGGTGTGGGCGGAGGTGGATGGAAAAGGGGACAAAAATGGGGGTACAGTAGAAATGGGGGAAGAATGGAAGTAGCTGTGAAGAAGAAGGGAGAGGGAACATTATCTAAAATTGGAAAATTCAATGTTTATATTATTGGACTGGAGGTTGCTATGAGGTGTGGTTTCTCTAATTTATGTGGGGCTTCATTCTGGCAGTGGAGAAGGCCAAGGATTGACAGGTCAGTGTGGGAATGGGAAGGGAGCTGAAACGGAGTGCGACTTGGAGTTCTGCATAGCCATTGTGGACAGAGTGTAGATGCCCTGTGAAATGGTCCACAAGTCTGCACTTGGGCTCACCAATGTAGGGGAGGCCACTTCCGGAGCACTAAATGCATTAGATAAGGTTGAAGGAAGTGCATGTGACATTGCCTCACTTGGAAGGGCTGTTTAGGTCCTTGGATGATGGTGAGGGAGGAAGTATAAGAGCAAGTGATGCACTTCCTAGATTGCACGGGAAAGTATCAGGAGTCACGGGAGAGATGGGTGAGAAAGGATGACTGGACAAGGGAGTCACAGAAGGTGTGATCCTTCCAGAAGGAGGTAAGGATGGAGAGGGGTAGATGTGATTTGTGGTGGGCTCCAGTTGTACTGACAGAAGTGACAAAGGATGGCATGCTGAATGCAGAGTCTGGTGTGGTGAAAGATGAGGACAAGATGAACCCTATCCATGTTCTGTTTGGGGTGAGGGTATGAGAGAGGAACTCTCAGAAATTAAGGAAATGTGGAAGATGCCTCCATTGTCCACATAAAGGAGAAGCTGCATTTCCTGATAAAGGATGGAATTTTGAGTTTAAATGTGGCGGAGACCAGAGGAAAGGAATGGCACTCTTACAGGAAGTAGGGGAATAGGACTTTTAATTTAGGTCACTGTGAGAGTCAGTGGGTTTGTAGTAAGTTGTCAGTATATAGCTTGTCTCCTGAGATAGAGGCAGAGAGATCTGGAAAGGGCAGAGAAAGATCTTACAAAATTACACAGCCACAACTGAAGCCTGTTTGACTGTCATAGAGTCTTTAATTTTGTGGTTCTTGATAATAAAAAAAACTTAGAATTTCAAACGACTGGATGTGTGACAGCATTAAAACATGATACCAATGAAATCTTTACAATGGGATACTACTGCTAAGAGACTTATTAAAAAGTTGAAAATACAGGGGAAGATTGTTGCCCTTGAAAGGTTGGAGACTTAAAAAATTACTACCTTCTTACCTTCTTACAACTTAGGTGATTTAATATCTAAAGTTACTCCCTAAGCATTTGCGGCTGATAAAAACGTATCGACTTGCCTTTCTTCTTCAGTTTTCGCACTGAAAACATTGCATTGTTGTTTGCTTGCAAGGACAACTTGTGATGAGGTTGCCTCCTTGTGGCAAATAGCAAAACAACTCTGGAGAAAAACAAGAACACAATGCTGGAATTGTGAGTGAGCAAAGAGGTCAGGCAGTATCCATGGAGAGAAATGGTCAGTCATTGTTTTGGGTCGAGACACTTTATCAAGACTAAACTGTCGCTAACCATAAACTTCTCCAGGACCACCAAAAGATATCTCTAACTGTATGAAATGTGACTGTGAATATTTAATAACCTACACTTTTATATTAATATCTGGTTCTCTGACTTGACAAATTTATGCTACAGATATTGTTGTTGGTGCATTTCATTCACCTATTTGACTGCTGCAAGTAAGAATTTTGGGGCATCTCTATATTGTATTTATGTAATGGCAATAAACTTTCACCATCATCAAAATCAAAGGGAAGTAACTATTAAAACTATAAATATTTAAAAAGGGAAGTAACTAGGGAGAGGCCAAGAGGTGATAGAGAAGATAGATATTCTGGGCCTGTGAATATACAAGCTACTTTCCATGTGCTTATGTTGTCTGTGATCCTTACAGCTGATATCCTTCAATGTCAATTTTATCAGAGTAGGTGAGATTAAAGACCTAATTAGCATGGGAGGTACAAAACAAGAATGAAAATGCACCTACAATACTTGGAGCATATGGGGATTTTTTCCTGCTCCAATCTCATGGGGAATAAAGCTCATGGATTCAGATTGACCAAAGAAGGAGGTCAATCTTCCCCTGTATTTTCAACTTTTTAATAAGTCTCTTAGCAGTAGTATCCCATTGTGTTTAATGCTGTCACACATCCAGTCGTTTGAAATTCTAAGTTTTTTTTATTATCAAGAACCACAAAATTAAAGACACTTATGACAATCAAACAGGCTTCAGTTGTGGCTGGTGTTGGTTGTGATGGTGAGATGGTGTTAAATCCAGCCTTAAAGGCAGACTGCACCAGCCCCAGGTAGTAAGTAGTATGCCTCTTCTCACTGAACATAAGGGCCACACTTGACTTACATAAAACTCTCTTCATTGTTTTTTTGGCATCAGGGCTCAATGCTTGGAGAGCAGAGAGATCGAGCCCAAATGAAGATTGCAGTCATTCCTGATGAGGTTGTGGCAAGAATTTTCCAAAAGCCATCTTGAAAATCTCAAAACAAATGACATTGTAAAATATAGATTACATTGAATTACTGAAAGATGTTATCAATTACTTTCTCTGCCTTAATACTAGTCAACTTTGAATGTACCAGTTTATGTGGGCATCATGTATAATCTGAGGCAGTGAGTGTTGGGTGCATCACGATCAAGTCTAATTTTGACTTCACCTCAGGTTTACATTCACACTTTTACCAGCAGGAGGCACTATATAAGAGCTAGAGCAAAACCTTTACTCTTTTCCTAGCTCAAGGGCTATGAATTATTGACACACTTTTATCAGCCAGATTGAAATGAGCAAATTTAAAGCAGAATTCAAATGGAAATGAGGACTTTTCTAGTTTGTATCATCACGCAGTTAACTCAAGAACAACTGAAGGCACACAGGAGACACCAGATACTGGAATCTGCAACAACAAATAATCTGCTGGAGGAACTCAATGGGTGGAGCAGTATCAGTGGGTGAAAAATAACAGTTGATGTTTAGAACCGGAACCCTTCATCAAGATTAGGTCAAGACCTCAACAAGTGTGAAATCCACCTTCGCCCTCAACACCCAAGAACCAGAAACAAGGATGAGTTAATTTGGGACAGAGAGGACATTTACAACCCTCTGGAAAGAACATTTTGAATTCCTCCAGAACTGCTAGTCTGTCTTCAATGCCCTTGACTCCAACTCTTTTATTCAAGTCAGCCTGAATAATAGGGCCATTTATTTTGAGCAAAGGATAAATCTTCATTTGGAAAGGCACAGGTTAATCAAAGATATTCAGCATGGGTTTGTTAAAATAAATTCTGTATGAGGATTATGATTTTTGAAGAGACAACTGTGGTGGTATACCTCCGGCCTACTGCATGGGGGCAATCTCTGTACCTGCAGGAGAGTATGGGGGACAGGACAACACCTGGCCGGCTGTCCATCAGCCGACCTGAATGGATCAAGCCCCACCCGGTTGGGTGTCAATCACCCTCCGGGATATAAGCCTGAGCCGGTCCTCTGAAGACTCCCTCAGAGTTTATAGCAGTGGAACCAGCCCTGCTCTGTGGATGTCTTTGCCGATTAAAGCCTGTTGTGCAGTCTCTTCGGTTTTGTGTGTTGGCTTCTGTCTAACAGTGCACCACCACACCGATTTGATATAGAAAAGCAAAGGAATTCTTTAAATGGCTGTGTACCAGAAAGCAAAGCATAATAGCTGACTGGTGCTGTTTCGACAGAAGGCTATTTTCACTAAGGTTCCATTAGGCTCAGTGCTCAGTTCCTTGATTCTTTATTTAGATATTAAAATTTTAGATGTGAGGGACATGATAAAGATGTTTGGAAAGAGTGCAGGAAAAGTAGATGGGTTTGGTTAGTCAGTTAGTGAAATGGCAAGTGAAACTCCACTATAGAGGTGTGAGGTAGAGCAAGGCAAGGGGATACATACAGTATAAATGGAGAATACTGAGTGGTCAGAGAAATAGAATGGCTCTGGAAAACATGTCCACAGAACCTTGAAGTTAATAAGACAGTCAGTAAGATGGTTAAAAGGACATCCAGAATGGTCCCTATGGATTGGAAGGCAGAAAATATGACTCCACTCTTTAAGAAAGGAACAAGAAGAAAAAGAGGGAACTTACAATCTGTTAGTCCGACATTAATACTTGGAAAATTTCAGGAATTTTTGATTAAAAATTTTGTTATCAGGACCCTTAGAAAATATGACTGAGCAGACCCAACATAGCTTTATAAATGGGAGATCATATTTGATTATCATTGAGGATGTTATTGGTTTAGTTTATTGAAATTGTAAAATGTTGCAATGCTCTGGTGCCATGTTGGATTTAAAAATTCACAGAAAACCACATAGTAAAAACAATGATGCAAGATTAATCATGATAATGGTGAAACTGAATTTATAGCATTTAGGAGAACTGACAAATCAAATTCATTCTCAATGGCTTCCTGCTATTCCAGGATCTGCTCAGTATTGGGAATCTGGCACAAACAGATGCTCCACGCTGTCAGTCATGGGCAGGAGAATGTGGTTGAGAGGTAAAATACGTCAGTCATGGATTGAATGGAAGAACAGACGATGGCCGAATTCTGTTTTTTACGCCTTATGATCTTTTGGTATTATGGTCCGAGCAAGTGCAGCTTCCATAGCTGCAATAATTGTCCTGGCTCCAGTAGCCACTGGGCTCTCCCCAGTGAAGGAAAACTGGTGGATACAGTACTTTAAAGATTTTCAATAAGATCTGCAGGTGAGTTTGGACATCAAGATTAGATGCAATGGAATTGGGAGTTATATGCCATTGGATAATGCAGGGGTGGGCAATCTATTTTTAAAATTCGCATTCAACCTTGAGTATTCCCTATACCATAAATGCTCTGCAATTGGTAAAGGATTGCTTAAGGCCACATATAAAGGGAAGGTTGAGAACCACTGCTCTAGAACCAATTGTTACTGAAATATTTTGCTTGTGAAAAATTGCCATTGGCCTATTTCCTTTGGAATTATGAAACTATGCACATAACAAGTCAATTAGGTACAATCAAAACAGTGGTTTTCAAACTTTTTCTTTCCACTCCCTTACTAATCACAGAGCACATTAAGGTGGTATGTGAGTTTTAAAAAAAAAAGGTTGCCCATTCCTGGGATAACAGATCAAAAACAAAGTGTTGTGAGTTATTTTAAGGTTGGAAGCTGTGACCAGACAAGTATTGTTGAGAACTATAAATGGGGCCCAACTATTCATAATCTACACCAGGGGTTCCCAACCTTTTTGTTCCTCTGTACCCCTTGGGCATTTTTATAGGTTCCCGTGTATCCTTAAAAATTAAGGATTAAAAAAAAACACAACATTGTGCGATCTGACTGCAGATTACAACTCCACGTATTGTACAGTAGTGGTTATTCTCTCAGACCCAATGTACCCTTGAAAAGTGCAAATGTCCCACTGGGGGTACATGTACCCCAGGTTTGGAACCCCTGATCTACATCATTTAGCTGAGGTGATCAAATGTATGGAACTAAATGGGAATGGGAGTAGAACCATAGGGATAAACAGCATGGAAACAGGCCCATAGGCCCAACTCATGCATGCCAATCGGATTGTCCATCTGAACAAAACCTACTTTATTACATTTTACTTGTATCTCTCAAAACTTTTTTTTTCAGTTAAGTTAATGTTTAGGTTTATTATCACATGTTCCAAAATGCAGTGACAGAGTTTGTTTTGTGAGCAGTTCAGCTGGACATCTCATACATAGTATAGCATACATAGCAAACCAAATAAGACACAGTGTAGAAGTGCAGAGTTACAGAGCGATCTTAGTGGTTTTCAAACTTCTTCTTTCCACTCACATACCATCTTAAGTAATCCCTATGCTATAGGTGCTCTGTGATTAGTAAAGGATCACTTAAAGTGGTATGTGAGTGGAAAGAAAAAAATTGAAAACCACTGGTATTGATCAAAGGCAACATAGCCTCACCATTGTGAAGTTCATCCAGGAGTCTGATAATGACAGGAAAGAAACTGTCTTGAATCTGGTGGTGGTGATCTCACACTTCTAAATCTTCTCGACAGTAGGGATATGAAGGGAGTGTGGCTCCAGTGGAATTAATCCTTTATTATGTTGGCTGCTTTTCCAAGACAGTAGGCAGGACAAATAGAGTCAATGGAATGGGGAGGGGTGGGGTGGGGAGGGGGGGTTTATGTGTAATAACCTGAGCTGCGTTCACAACCCTCTGCAGTTTCTTGAGGCTGTGGGCAGAACAATTCCTGTACCACACAATAATGCACCATGGTTGCATCATGGACTAGTATGGGGACACTGATACCCCTGAGCATAAAGCCCTGCAAAAGCAGTGGACACAGCCCAGGACATCAAAGGCAAAACCCTCTCCACCAATGAGAACATCTGTAGGCAACGTTGCCGTCGGAGAGCAGCAGCAATCATCAAAGATTCACACCACCAACCACCTGCTCTGTTCTCATTGCTGCTGCTACCAGGAAAGAGGTCTAGGTCCCACAAACTTGCACCACCAGGTTCAAGAACAGCTGCTACCCCTCCACTACCAGACTCCTCAACAACAAACTCAATCAAGGGCTCATTTAAGGACTTACTTGTGCTCTTATTGTTTTTATTTTCCTCTCTGCATGTACGGTCAGTTTATTTACATTTCTTTATTTGTTTACATATATACGTTGTGTACAGTTTTTTTTTCTTTTGCTCTACCAACTAGTGGTAATTCTGCCTCGTCTGCAGGAAAACGAATCTCAGGATTGTATGTGATGTATGTACTCTGACAATAAATCTGAATGTTTATAGTGCAGGTTGACTTTTTGTTGTGTGACAATACCTTTTAATGGAAGAGCTGGTATTCACCCTTTTAGATTTTAAATCCTTGGTGGAGGCAGGGTAGTACTTGGGATAACTTTGGTTATTCATGAATGTTGTGGACACTAGGGGTCTCTGCTACTCTCTTTGGCTTGGCTTCGCGGACGAAGATTTATGGAGGGGGTAAAAAGTCCACGTCAGCTGCAGGCTCGTTTGTGGCTGACCAGTCCGATGCGGTACAGGCAGACACGATTGCAGCGGTTGCAAGGGAAAATTGGTTGGTTGGGGTTGGGTGTTGGGTTTTTCCTCCTTTGCCTTTTGTCAGTGAGGTGGGCTCTGCGGTCTTCTTCAAAGGAAGCTGCTGCCCGCCAAACTGTGAGGCGCCAAGATGCACGGTTTGAGGCGTTATCAGCCCACTGGCGGTGGTCAATGTGGCAGGCACCAAGAGATTTCTTTAGGCAGTCCTTGTACCTTTTCTTTGGTGCACCTCTGTCACGGTGGCCAGTGGAGAGCTCGCCATATAATACGATCTTGGGAAGGCGATGGTCCTCCATTCTGGAGACGTGACCCATCCAGCGCAGCTGGATCTTCAGCAGCGTGGACTCGATGCTGTCGACCTCTGCCATCTCGAGTACCTCGACGTTAGGGGTGTGAGCGCTCCAATGGATGTTGAGGATGGAGCGGAGACAACGCTGGTGGAAGCGTTCTAGGAGCCGTAGGTGGTGCCGGTAGAGAACCCATGATTCGGAGCCGAACAGGAGTGTGGGTATGACAACGGCTCTGTATACGCTTATCTTTGTGAGGTTTTTCAGTTGGTTGTTTTTCCAGACTCTTTTGTGTAGTCTTCCAAAGGCGCTATTTGCCTTGGCGAGTCTGTTGTCTATCTCATTGTCGATCCTTGCATCTGATGAAATGGTGCAGCCGAGATAGGTAAACTGGTTGACCGTTTTGAGTTTTGTGTGCCCGATGGAGATGTGGGGGGGGCTGGTAGTCATGGTGGGGAGCTGGCTGATGGAGGACCTCAGTTTTCTTCAGGCTGACTTCCAGGCCAAACATTTTGGCAGTTTCCGCAAAGCAGGACGTCAAGCGCTGAAGAGCTGGCTCTGAATGGGCAACTAAAGCGGCATCATCTGCAAAGAGTAGTTCACGGACAAGTTTCTCTTGTGTCTTGGTGTGAGCTTGCAGGCGCCTCAGATTGAAGAGACTGCCATCCGTGCGGTACCGGATGTAAACAGCGTCTTCATTGTTGGGGTCTTTCATGGCTTGGTTCAGCATCATGCTGAAGAAGATTGAAAAGAGGGTTGGTGCGAGAACACAGCCTTGCTTCACGCCATTGTTAATGGAGAAGGGTTCAGAGAGCTCATTGCTGTATCTGACCCGACCTTGTTGGTTTTCGTGCAGTTGGATAATCATGTTGAGGAACTTTGGGGGACATCCGATGCGCTCTAGTATTTGCCAAAGCCCTTTCCTGCTCACGGTGTCGAAGGCTTTGGTGAGGTCAACAAAGGTGATGTAGAGTCCTTTGTTTTGTTCTCTGCACTTTTCTTGGAGCTGTCTGAGGGCAAAGACCATGTCAGTGGTTCCTCTGTTTGCGCGAAAGCCGCACTGTGATTCTGGGAGAATATTCTCAGCGACACTAGGTATTATTCTATTTAGTAGAATCCTAGCGAAGATTTTGCCTGCAATGGAGAGCAACGTGATTCCCCTGTAGTTTGAGCAGTCTGGTTTCTCGCCTTTGTTTTTGTACAGGGTGATGATGGTGGCATCACGAAGATCCTGAGGCAGTTTACCTTGGTCCCAACAAAGCTTTATAAGGCATTGTGAATTAACATTGTTTGAATTTCAGCAAGTATGAAATCTTTTGTGACTGATAAGTACTTTTACTAATGGATAGAGTATCCTGAATAATTATTGCTTTGCTCTCTTGTCCTTTAAGCTTCCATCTTGATTTCCTGCTAAGTTTAAAAGTGAATGTGTGCAGTAGATGCGGGAGTCTTCAATGGGAAAACTCCTCATCAAGTTCAAAGAACTGCAGGAGATTTGTGGCTAACTTTATTTCTTTTGGCAGTGTCAAGTTGGAGCCGAATTCCTCCGTGGAATTCTACTCCATGATCATGGAGCAAAAGAAGTAGGTACAGCCGGTTAAGAGGAAAATCTAAGATTTAATGTCAATATTTTTATTTGAATGAGGAATAATTAATAATTGCAATAATAACCCAGACAAAAACAGTTGACTCAGAAAGCCAAAATTATGGAGGAGTCATCGAAGTCATGGCCCCATCTGCACTGTGTTTAGTTGACAAACCAAAACTGTCATGAACATGCCTGCTATAAATCATCACACAGTAACAGAATATTGTCTGGCTCTGTTAGAATGGAACTTTGAAGGAGGGAATGCAACATCACCTTAAGAGTTAATTCACACTTTAAATAGCCCTCAGTTGACCTGCCAGAAATTACATGGACAAATTGGGAAGTCATCAGATGTCTGACATAATTAGGTGGGCATCCTGCAGTCAGACTGAAATGAGGGCTGAGGGTTAAATTCATTTTGAACAGATGCTGACAACAATAGGGGGCCATAACATAGCCCCACCAACCTGCATGCTGATTGGTTTTCAATTCAGGACACAAGATGAAATCAGAATCGATGGTTTTCTGCGGGATTTGGAAAGAAAATAGTAGCATTTTGTCTTAGCTGTGAATCAATTGGTAACATTTTTGGCTCAGTTAGAAAATAGTCATTTTAAGTTTTTAACGTGAAATCTTGCTAACAGTCCATTGATGTTCTAAGAAAGTGGTGTCATGTGTTCCTCTCAGACTCTTTCCAGATGGAAGCTGAAGCTAAAGACAGTATGTTTGATGAACTCAGTAGGTCAAACAGTCATAGAGCTGTATGGTGCAGAAATGAGCCCTTTAGCCCAACTTGCTCAAACCAACTATGCTCATCCAGTGTGCCTACATTAGACATCTGTTACTTTCTTATCAAAGTATCCATCCAAATGCCTTTAAATGTTGTAATTGTATCTGGCATTACCACCTCCTCTGGCAGTTCTTTCCATGTATGGGCGGCATGGTTCTGGGATTTATGGGCTGCACTTTTGGTGTGACGCTATCACAGTCAGCAACTCACGTTCAAATCCATTGCTGTCTGTAAGGAGTTTGTACATTCTCCCTGTGACCTGCATGGGTTTTCTGCAGATGCCCTGATTTCCTCCCACCCTTCAAAATTTACAGGGTTGTCGGATAAATGGGTGCAATAGAGCAGCATAGGTTTCAATTGCCAGAATCTTGTCACATTTCCTTTAAATTTCTCCCCTCTCACTTTAAATCTATGTCCTCTAGTTTTAGATACCCCCCCATTGTGGGAAAAATACTCTGTCATCTATATAAACCTTATAAGTATCTAAGGTTATTCCAGCCTCCTATGTTTCAATGAGAACAACCCAATACTATCCTTTTACATCTCCGTCTCCCCCATACAGATGGTGTCAAAGCTCTGTTTCTTTCTTGACAAGAGACTCAACCAGATACCCTTCACCACCACCCTCCTCCACCTGGCAGAACTTGTTCTCGCTCTTAATAACTTCTTTGACTAGTTCCACTTTCTACAAATCAAAACCAAGGGTACCCAAATGGGTCCCAGCTATAACTGCTTGTTTGTAAGCTTTGTGAACCAATCCATACTACGACCCTACACAGGGAAGGCCCTTTAATTCTTCCTCTGCTATATTGACAACTGCATCAGAGTTGCCTCATGCACCCGCGATGAGCTCTACAACTTCATGCACTTTGCTGCCAACTTCCTCCCCAATCTTAAATTCACCTGGTTCATCTCCGACCACACTCTCCCTTTCTTAAACTCTCTGCCTTCATCTTGGGAGACAAGCTTCCCACTAAGTCCCACAACTACCTCGACACCCAGTCCCTTACAAAAATTCTATTCCTTTCTCCAAATTTCTCTTCCTCTTCTGTATTTGTTCCAAAGAGGATGTCTTCCAGTCCAGATCATCTGAAATGTCCTCCTTCTTCCACAAACATGGCTTCCCCTCCACCACCATCAACTCAGCTCTTACCCGCATCTCCTCCATTTCCCACTCATCTGCCCTGGCTCCCTCTGCCACCAGACATAACAAACAGAGGATTCCCCTTGTCCTCACCTATCACTCCACTATTATCTGCATCCAACACATTATCCTCCATTATTTCTGCCACCTACAACATAATCCCATACCTGACATATCTTCCCATCTCCTGCCCTCTCCACCTTCTGTAGGGACCGCTCTCTCCGCGATTCCCTCTTCCACTCATCCCTTTCAACCAATCATCACTTGGCACTTTCTCCTTCAACTACAGGAAGTGCTTCACCTCCTCCCACCTCCATTCAGGGCCTCAACCAGTTCTTTCAAGTGAAGCAATACTTCACTTGTGTACCCGTAGGAGTTATCTACCACATCCGGTGCTTACACTGTGGTCTTCTCTACATTGGAGAGACTGGACATAGACCAGGAAATTGCTTCACTGAGATCCTTCAGTGATAGGGATCTCCCAGTGGCCAACCACTTCAATTCTGCATCACACTGCCATGTGGACATGACTGTCTTTGGCCTCATGCACTGACGCACCACGACCACCCGCAAGTTGGAGAAGCAACACTTAACTTTCCGTCTGGGCACTCTCCAACTGAATGGCACTAACATCGACTTCTCCAGTTTCTGCTAGCCTACTTCCATTCCATTTCCTCCCTCCATTCCCTTTCCCATTGTCTTTTTTCTCCCAGCTCTCCACCCCCTTCTCTGCCCATTTACAGAGTCATCCCTCTTCCTCTGCTTGTTGGTGTGCCTCCCTCCCTTATCCACCTATTACCTCCTGCTTTTGGGACTGTGTTCCTCCCCACCCCCCCCCCCCCACACCATTTTGTTTGCACGCTTGCCTAATTTTCTTCAAACCTTCGGGCTCAAGCCCAAAACATTGGCTATGTATCTTTATCTTTGCTATATAATGTACACTGTTTAACCTGCTGAGTTTCTCCAGCTTTGCGTTTTTATTTTTACACATACTATGTAATCTCTCTTTGCAACTTAATTATGACACATCGTGAATCTCTTCTCCATTCTTTCGAATGTTATCACATCTTTCCTGTACTTTACATAATTCTCCATGTGGCTTAACCAATGTTTTCTTTAGCTACAACATGAGTTCCCATCGCTTATATTCAAAGATATGAAGGTTACTAAATGCCTTCTTCCCTATTTCCAGGTCAATGCAAGGTCATTAATCTTTAACATTAATTCAATTTTTCTCTCTCATGGTTAGGTAGTAACTATGGTAATAAATGATAAGTGACCTCACTTCCTTGTACAAAAATGTAGTATAATTCCCTTCAAAAAAACACACAAATGCTGGAGAAACTCAGCAGGTCAAAGAGTACCTTTATGTAGCAAAGGTGAAGATACGTCACCAACATTTCAGGCTTGAGCCCTTCATCAAGGTGTGGGTGAACATGAGAGATGTCCGAACAAAAGGGGGAAGGAGGGTGGGGTGGTGAGGGTGGAAGTGTGGGGGGAGGGGCCGTCTAGGCTAGGTGGAGAGAGAAAGGAAGTAGGAACTGGAATAACTAGTTGGCTGGGGGGGGAAGTGAGGTAACAGGGAAACTGATTGGTGGAATGCAGTGAACTCAATCTTCATACCCTGGGGTTGAAGGGTGCCCAGACAAAAAATGAGATGTTGTTCCTCTAATCTGCAGGTGGTCAGGGTGGGGTAGTATCCATCAAGGATTGTAAGCTTGCCTCCCTGGAGACCGCAGCCTCTGTGACCCTCCATGTGGATCCCCATCTCGCCCCAGGCCCCAGTTGCCTGCCCTTCAGAGCTCCCACCACCACAGCCTCAGACCCAAGCCCAGGCCTTGGGCATCCACTGCCACACCTGCTGACCCAGGCACAGACCCCCGCTGCCTTTACTATGGGACTCTCACCGACACGGCCACTCACATCACCAAGCTCCCTATGCCACTGACGACCGCTCCAACACCCCCCCCCCACCCCACCCAACTCATTGCAGCTCTTGTCACCACCACTCCAGCACTGGACCTGCAACTTCCTCGCAGACTCCTCCCATGTGGCTCCCAACTCTGATTGTGACTGGAGCCCTGATCTCTCTATTGAATCCCACTTAACTAACCCCTCATTCAACCTTCCCAATGCCATCTCCACTGCCATCTCTCCCTCTCTGTCCCCCTCTCCCCCCACCCTCCAACTACCAATCCTCTTCCCCCCTCCCTCAGGCTACCCCATCCACTCTTCTCTCCCCCTCTCTCCCTGTCCCATCCTATCCCTACACACTTCCCTACCCCCTTATTCCCTCCCCCAACCTCCCCAACCCTTTCCCCCCTGCCAATCCCCTCAACATTCCTCCCTCCTCCAATCTTCCCCACCTCCTTTCTCCATCCTCTGACCTCTCCAACACTCCCCCTCCCCGCAACACCCTCCACCACACCGACCACTCTGACTCTTGCCTAGTTTTTACCATCCCATCTGACCTTCTCCGCTTGGAGATGGAGCACTCTAACATCAGCAAAGACTTCACCTATGTCTCCCACTGTCCACACCTCAACGAGTTCTGTCCACACCGCGATGATGAACTCTTCTTCCATCATCTCCATCTCCAGGAGCTGCAACTCTCCGACACAACCCCCCCGGACCCATTCTCCTGCTTCAAGGCCTCTTCCTCCTCCTGGACACCTCCTCCTGGCCAGCTGCCCACTCTGGACCTTTTTATCTCCAACTGCCGACAGGACATCAATCGCCTCAACTTCACTACCCCCCTCTCCTACCCCAACCTCACCTCCTCAGAACGCTCCACCCTCTACTTTTTCCACAACAACCCTAACATCACTATCAAACTCACAGTCAAAGGTGGTGCTATTATAGTCTGGAGCACCTTGCTGAGGCCAGTTGACAGCTCTCAGATACTCCCTCCTATCAACCCCTCCCACAGGACCCCACCATCACCCATCAAGCCACCATCTCTCACCTCATCAACTCTGGGCACCTCCCCCCCCCCCCCCACCCCACAGCCACTAACCTCATTGTCTCCCATCCTCACACCACCCGTTTCTACCTTCTACCCAAGATACATAAACCTAACCATCAGGGCAGACCCATTGTCTCTGCTTGCTCTTGTCCCACGGAACCAAATTCATCCTACCTTGACTCCATCTTTTCTCCCCTATTTCAATCCCTCCCCTACCTACATCTACCTCACACACCCTCCACCTCCTCCAAGACTTCATATTCCCCAAACTGGACCACCTCATCTTCACGATGGATGTCCAATCCTTTTACACCTCCATTTCCCACAAAAAAGGCCTCAAAGCACTTCACTTTTTCCCAGACCTCAGACTTGAGCAGTCACCTTCCACCAACACCCTGACAGAACTTGTCCTCACCTTAACAATTTGTTCATTTAACTCATCCGACTACCTCCAGATTAAAGGAGTAGCCATGTGAACCCGCATGGGTCCCAGCTATGCTTGCCTGTTTGTGGGTTTTGTGGAGCAAAACATGCTCCAAGCCTACACAGGCAAGCACTACCCTCCAACTCTTCTTCTGGTACATCGATGACTACATAGGGGCTGCCTCATGCACCTGCGATGAGCTTGTCAATTTCATCAATTTTGTGGTCAATTTTCACCTGGACCTCAAACTCACCTGGTCCATCTCTTATCACATTCTCCCTTTTCTGGATCTCTGTCTCCATCTCAGGAGACAGACTCTCCACTGACATTTATTACAAACCCTCCACCTCCCACAACTATCTGGACTACTCATCCTCACACCATCCCCTTCTCTCGATTTCTCCATCTCCTCCGCATCTACTCCCAAGATGAGGTCTTCCAATCCAGAGCATCTGAAATGTCTGCCTTCTACAAATGTAGCTTCCCCTCCACCACTATTAACTCAGCCCTCACCCGCATCTCCTCCATTCCCCACCTCCTCCATTCCCCACTCATCTGCCCTAGCCCTCCCACCCCTAGAAACAATAAACACAGAATTCCCCTCATCCTCACCTACCACCCCACCAGCCTCTGCATCCAACACATTATCTGCTAGAATTTCCGGCACTTTCTACAGGACCCTACAACCAGACACATTTTTCCTTCTCCTCCCCTCTCAGCCTTCCGTAGGTACCGCTCCCTCCGTAATTCCCTTGTGCACTCTTTCCTCCCTACCCATCCCCCCAGCACCTTGCACTGTGGTCATAAGAGGTGTAACAACTGTACCCACACCTCCTCCCTCACCACTGTCCGAGGTCCCAAACAGACCTTTCAGGTGAAGCAACACTTCACCTGTACCTCCAAAGAACTCATTTACTGCATCCGGTGCACCCTCTGTGGCCTTCTCTATATCGGAGAGACCAGTCGCAGATTAGGAGATCGCTTGGCCCAGCGCCTCCTCTCCATCCACAACAAAAGCGACCTCCCCGTAGCCAACAATTTTAATTCTGAGTCACACGCTCAAGCTCACATCTAACTATGGCCTTTCACATTACCACACCCTGACCACCCGCAGATTGGAGGAACAACACCTCATTTTTCATCTGGGCACCCTCCAACCCCAAGGTATGAAGACTGAGTTCACTGCATTCCACCAATCAGTTTCCCTGTTACCCCACTTCCCCCCAGCCAACTAGTTATTCCAGTTCCTACTTCCTTTCTCTCTCCACCTAGCCTAGATTCTTTCCCCACTCCCTGGAGTTTTTCCCTTCCCCCACCTCCACCTATCATCTCCCACCCTCACCACCCCCCCTTCCCCCTTTTGTTTGGATATCTTTCATGTTCCCCCACACTTTGATGAAGGGCTTGAGCCCGAAACATTGGTGATGTATCTTTACCTTTGTTACATAAATGCACTGTTTGACCTACTGAGTTTTTTGTGTGTATTTTTCCCTCAACCACAGTGTCAATGGAATCCTATGTTTTACCTAGTATCATTCACTTTATCTCTGTTGAACATTATTGTTTTTAATTCCAAAGTATTAAGGATCATTGTGTATGCCAGGGAACACAAGGAATCCTAGATTGGATCCCTGTGGAACACTTCTCCTCTCCTTCTTTACCTGTTACCCATTATTCCATCTCCTATATCAAAGAAGAATAGGTGAGTTCTCCCTAGTATCCTGAAGTATACTTACACCTGAAATAATATCACTGAAATGCCACACACAAATTGATTATAGTACATCTAAAGTATAACACTGAGTATACATCAAAATTACATCTTTTGCGATAAAGCACTCTGGGATGTCCTGGCAATGTGAATGGTGCTATACAAATACATTATCTTTAACCATTATTATTGTTTTTGCTGCAACAAACAAAAGTTCACAGTAGGAAGTATGAAGGAAGCCTTCATCATGTGCAACAGAATCTGTGGGGAGAGATATAGGCTATATTTTATGTCCAGGATCCGTCATCAGATTTGGAAAATTGAGAAAACAAGCATGCTTCAAGTGGCAAAGAGGGGAGAGGTGGAGAGAACAAAGGCGATGCCTACGAAAGGGTGGAGAGCAAAATTGTCAAAGTAACTATTGTTTTAACAGCTGGAAACTTCAGGAGAGTGAATCCAAGGAAAGCATCTGGTCTGGACGAGGTACACGGCCAAGTACTGAAAACCTGTGCTGACCAACTTGCCAATGTATTCATGGATTTTTTTTCAACATCTCACTCCAGCAGGGCATAGTACCCACCTATTTCAATCATGCCTGTGCCCAAGAAGAGTGTGGTAACTTGCCTAAATGACTGCCAACCAGAGGCAGTCACATCCATAGTGATGAAGTATATCAGCTCCTGTCTGAGCAGCAACATAGATCCATTTCTATTTGTCTACTGCAGCAAAAGGTTTAAGGAAGATACTCCATCTCACTAGCTCTACAAACATTTCTGGAGCACTTGGACAGCAAAGACACATACTTCATCATTCTTTTATCGACTATGGCCCAGCATTCAATACCATAATTCCCTCAAAACTGAGCAGCAAATTCTAAGACATGGGCTCATGTAATTGGATCCTGGATTTCCTCACCTCCAGATCACAATCAGTGAGGATTGGTAAGAACATCTCCTCCACAATCTCCATCAGCACCGGAGCACCATGAGGCTATGTTCCTAGCCCCTGGTCTACTCATTTTACACCTATGATTGTGTGGCTCGATACAAACATAACACCGTCTCCAAATTTGCTGACCATCCCACGGCAGTGGGTTGTATGAAAAGGGATGATGAGTCAGCACACAGGGGGGAGAATGAAAACTTGGCCGAATGGTGCACCAACAACAACCTGGTATTCAATGTCAGCAAAACTAAGGAGCAGATTATACTACTTAGGAAGAGAAAACCAGAGATGTGGGATCAGAGATGGCGAGGGTAAGCAAATTAAAATTCCTCTAAATTACTATCTCAGAGGATCTTTCCTAAATCTAACATACAAATGTCATCATGAAGAAAGCACAAAAGTGCCTCTACTTCCTTGGGAGTTTGTGAAGATTTGGGAAACTTCTACAGATGTGTAGTAGGATGTGTGGTGACCGGCTGCATCATGGCCTGGTATGAGGGCACCAATACTTCTGAGTGGAAATCTCTGCAAAAGTTAGTGGACGCAGCACAGTACATCATGGGGAAATACTCTCCCTACCATCAAGAAAATCTACATGGAATGCTGACATCATTGCGCAGCAGCAATCATCAAGGATCAACACCACCCAGGACAGAATTAGAATCAGAATTGATTGTATGAACCAGTCACAAAGTTCAATGCTTTGAGGCAGCATACAGGGCAAACATTCATATTATGAACCATCATGCAACACTAATATATATAAAAAAAATAATAGTGCATGAAAAGTAAGGCAGTCTCTTTGGTTCATTGATCAATCAGGAATCTGATGGCAGTGGGGAAGAAGCTCTCCTTGTGCCACTGAGTGTTCGTCTTTAGGCTCCTGAACCTCCATCCTGATGGTAGCATAGGCATGGCCTGGGTGGTGGGCGTCTTTGAGAATAGAGGCTGCATTTTTAAGACACCGCCTCATGCAGATGTCCTCGATGGAGTGAAGTCTGGTGCCTGTGACATTGCAAGCTGAGTTAACAACCTTCTGGAGTTTTTTCTTGTCTTGAGGTTTGGTGCCTCCATACCAGGCAGTGAAGCAACCAGCCAGAATGCTTTCCACGGTACAACTATAGAGGTTTTTGAGAGTCTTCGATGACGTGCCATATCTCCTCAGACACCTGACAAAGTATAGCCACTGGCGATCCTTCTTCATGATTGCATCAACATGGAGGCTCCAGGACAGATCATCAGAGATGTTGACACCCACAGGAATTTAAAGAACAGAACATGTTCTCGCTGCTGCCATCAGGAAAGAGGTCCAGGTGCCACAAGACTCGCACCACCAGGTTCAGGAACAGCTGCTCCCCCTCCACCACCAGATAAACTTAGTCAGAGACTCATTTAAGGACTCTTACTTTGCACATGATTTATTTTGATTATTTATTTTCCCTCTTTTTTATATGCTTCTTTCATGTGTACAGTTTTTTGCATTACCCCAATAAATAGAAATTCTGCCTGGTCTACAGGAAAAAGAATTGCAGAGTTGTATGAGATGTCACGTTGGCACTTTGACAATATGTAAATCTGAATTTTGAACTTTGATAAAAGAAATAAATTGAAACAAAATTACAACCACAACTGTGTTGGTCTGTACTCCTTCCCCTGCTCATTCTTCCCTTCTCCCAGCCTTTTAATTCAGATGCCTGCCAACTTTTTACTCATAATTTCAAGAAGGGCTCAGGCCCAAAATGTCGGTTATATTCACTCCTATGGATGCTGTGAGACCTGCTGAGCTCCTCCAGCACAGATCTTCAGTGTTTTTACTACAATCACAATGTGTGCAGATTTTCATGTTTCACTCAAGCAGCCCACGGCCTGTGTGGGTCCTTTGATCGCAAGTCACCATCCGCTCATAGCCTGTGTGAGTCCTTTAGCCACTGAGCTCCTTGCTGGTCTCCTGCCGTGGTCACTGTCCTGTAGGCTCATCTTCTATTCTTGTCCTTCTCCACAAAGGTTGTTTCTTCCATTTTCCATTGCCCTGTGCCAGTCTGCTGCTCCCTGAATGTCTGCAACCCCTCCAGGCTGCTGCTAGCAGAAGCACTGTCATTTTGGGTACAGACCCTAAGATTGCAGCTCCTTTAACAGGCTTTTTAAGGCCTGCATGGATCCATCAGCATTAAAACCAGGCAGTTGGACCCTGCGGAGGAACTCTGTGTCTCCATTCCCTGTTCTCTATGGGTCCACACCAATGACAGTGCTGCAGTTACAGCATTATTCGTGTATCTCTATGGCAGAAAGGGAAAAGAGGTATTGCATCTCTCCTATTACATTGGAGGGGGGTGGGGAGTTGTGATAGTACAGATCTATCACCAATGTACATAGTGTATATAGTTACTGTATCTAGACTGTGCTTACAGCGATTGGCTGAGAGCTAAGCCATGCCTATTGTCTGGGCCTTAAAGGGTTGTGTCCCTAGCCAGGTCGGATCATTCCGGACTGGTCGGCCACCTGTGAAGAGCTCCTGTCTTTTGCTAATAAAAGCCTTGGTTTGGATCAACAAGTCTTTGATTCTTTCAACGAGCTCTACAATTTTATTAGCAAAACTAACTAAATCCTGGTCTCTCCCTTCAGTTAATAACTTTTGAATCTTTTTGAGTTTTTTGTGAGCACTATACGAGTTGAACTTCAAAGCATTTCTTAATTGTTCTCTTGTTCTTCCATCAGCTCCTAGATGCAGGATCGAAAGTATTGAAGCAATTCCATGTGGAATCATTCTGTTGGTTTAGAGCTAACAATCTGATCAAAAACCTTTATCCCCAAATCTGACCCAACTTCTGATACTCTCTTTTTCCACCGGCAGTGAACAGAACTTATGGTCACATCGAGGAGGATCAAAATGTTGATTTTTCTCATTGCCATTCCAATTCTAAACTGAAAATATACCCAAAGATTGGAACTACTTGAGAATATTCACTCAGGGGTTACGCGAAAGGAGAGCTTTTTATGCACCAGAACTGCTCTTCACCTATTCAGGCGCCTCTCGTTTAGACACAATTACACATAGTGTATATAGTTACTGTATCTAGACTGTGCTTACAGCGATTGGCTGAGAGCTAAGCCACGCCTATTGTCTGGGCCTTAAAGGGTTGTGTCCCTAGCCAGGTCGGATCATTCCGGACTGGTCGGCCATCTGTGAAGAGCTCCTGTCTTTTGCTAATAAAAGCCTTGGTTTGGATCAACAAGTCTTTGATTCTTTCGACGTGCTCTACAGGAGTGGCGATTGGTAAAGATAGAAGATTGTACCAGGGAGTCAAAGAGGGAAATGTCCCTTCTGAAAATTTTGATTGAAACAGTATCACAGGCATTTTTCTCCCTTCTTGCCACCACCCCTGTCTCTACAACTTAAAGAAGTTTTCACACTTACCCGCATCTCATGGAAGTCCTTGACCTGAAAAGTAATTCCTGTTTCTTTCACCTAAGAGACTTTCTGATTTGTGGAATGTTTCCAGCATTCAAACATCTGTTGCAGATTTAGGGTGAGCAGAGTTTTGCTCCAACATCAAAAATAATGTCTGTTAGCTTGATAGGAGAACACTCAGATTCTCGAATAAAGCAGTGATCAATTTCATAGACCTCACCCACCAATTACTCTACTGTGATTAACAAACAGCACAGAAGCAAATATGAAACGAATAATGTGATCTTTTCCAGTCCATCCTGGACTAACCATTTTATTCCTGAAATCTGGGTGAGGAAAAAAGATGTTTTTGTTCATTTTACATTGTCAATCAATTATTTATAATAAAAATAATTGTTTACATGTAAAGTTTATTCAAATTTATCTTGAATTATAAACATTTGGCAAAATATCCTGTGATTTATTTTTAAAAAGCAGCAGGTTAGAAATGTGGAAGCAAATGCCTAAATTGAATGTGAATTCTGTTCAGTGACATTGAGGTCACATGACACTGGTCTTGCATTTCTCTCTTATCGAGACTCTTTTTAAATATGCCAGTGATTTATTTGAGTACTTGTCATAAATCTATCTAATAAATTCTTTAACAAGTCTTTGTCTGAAAATAACTCTGAACATGTGAGCCTTTCTAGATTAACCTTTGCAGCCCACTGGATGAACAACATTCTGGGTGGCATGTTTCTACTGCTCTTATTTTCCATCTTCATTTTCCCTATTTTATCTACTCAGAGATAACAGCAATTTGCTATGTTACAGTCACTGGGTTTTGTTTGCCTTTAGCTCCATTCCCCAAAGATCTATTTTAGTTCAAGAGTGAATGCTGATATTATAAAATGTCTGGAAGTCACAGCCAAACTCAACACTGTCCTCACATAATTGAGATATGAGCACGTAGAGCAATGGTTACTTGTTCCTTCTTTAACTGTGGGATACTGAGGACATTTTATCTCTATATCAGTACATCAGGCTAAGATCAGTATGTCCTTTTGTTCGGACATCTCTCATGTTCTCCCACGCCTTGATGAAGGCCTCAAGCCAGAAACGTTGGTGATGTATCTTTACCTTTGCTACATAAAGGCACTGTTTGACCGGTTAAGTTTCTCCAGCATATGTGTTTTTATTTTTGCTCAATGTGATAACCACTCTTTCCCAAGAAGCAGCTCTAGAAATGTCAGTAATAGATGAATTGGAAGAGTAAAGGAAAAATAAGTAATCATATCTCTTTTATATTATTCTCTATTCTGTGACACTGCTATTTTTTAGGGGATATTGAGAATATATGGGAGGCTTATTGGAAATGTCAAGATTCTCTCCAACACTTCCCTTTCACTGCAATTTAAAACGTGTGTGATTTCTGTCTTTTCCTATTTCTGTTGAAAGGACATTTACCCAAAATATTCAATCCACAGATGCTGCCTGACCTGTTGACTACTTCCAGCATTTTATGTTTTCCTTTCATACAAATGTTAAAAATCATAATCTATAGGTTGCACAGGAAAGCCATTACAGCAATATAAATTCAAATAATTAACAAAATAATGCTCTAGAAAAAAAGGTACGAGAGTCTACAAATATTTTTGTATTAGCAGACAAATGTTTAATAAGATGTTTTGTTGTTTTACTACTTGAAAGCAAAGATATTTTAGTTTAAACAGAAATAGTTTGTGGATAGAGCTTTCTGGATCTCCATACTAAACATCAAGAAAATATATCTGTAGATACAGTAAAATCCCCATTATCTGGAATTCAATCAACTGGAAACTCAAATAACTGGCAAAAAAAATTGAGTAAATAAACAATTCAAATTAATAAGATTGGGCGGATGGACCCTGTGGGGGAGCGCTGAGACTTCATTGGACGCACACGGGTTTGTCCTGCTGTACTAGCAATGCCCCTGAATGCGCACGCTTTCTGTCGCCACTTGTGTGGAGGTGAGTCAGAGTGTCAGCGCGAGGAAGGTATGCCGAGGGTATGACTGGGACACATGTGTGGAGGTGAGTTGGTTTGTCAGCGACAGGAAGGTACACTGAGGGCCTGACCAGGACACTTCCGTGGAGGTAAGTCAGATTTCCTTGGTGAAGATGGGAACAAACATTCAGCCAGCAAAGTGCCCCAGACGTGTGCAGTCCACAGCAGCTGTCTGAATGAAGTTTCAATAAAGTTGCATTGGAATGAAATGGCAGCACCCAAGATGAAGAGTTGGCCAAAACCGTTGGGGCGACTCTTCCAAAGTGTCTCCCTATCCCTACTTAGCAAAAGTCTTTATTTTAATTTGTGTTAAATACATTAGTAAGGTTTTAGCTGTAAACTTTGCAGAGGGGATTAATTATAATGACGGCACGATTAGCTTAGCGGCTAGTACAATGTTGTTACAGCCCAGAGAGTGTGGTAGAAATTTAAATTTATATTTTGTCATTCAAGGGAAGGACTTGATTAAAGTGAACTTTATATGATTATAGACTACAATATTTTTCTATTTCAAATTACGTTACATTTTGCACTGTCTTTTGTCTTTTAAATGATGTATTCTTAATGCAAGTGTATTAGGCATTGGAAGAGTGAGTCTCAGTCAAATGGAAAATTTGCATTTCTGGCATCTGTGATCCCTGAGGGTGCCGGATAATGGGTATTTTAGTGTAATCATATCATTATTGAAGGCTAATAAGAACAATGGCATCTAAATGTGAAGGAGGGAGTACATCAAGCTATTTACCTAACAGAGAAGTTTATGGTGGAGGTAACTCAAAGTAGATGAAACCATTTAAAGCCCTTACAGTCCATAAGGTTTATATAGACATGTCATGAACAGGAACCATCAGCTGCAGATACTTTCACTGACAGCTGCTGCCTTTAAGGAAAAATATACTGCATGTAGAATATCGAAGTCGTATCAAAATGTTAGATTCTGGTGTAAAAAAAATAAAATTAGCATTGAATCTCAGTGCAAATTAAAGCCAATTAAAATTTATTTCATTGTCGTGACCCATGCCATTTATTGTAAAGAAGAAACTAGCATTCTTTCTTTGGCTTGGCTTCGCGGACGAAGATTTATGGAGGGGGTAAATGTCCACGTCAGCTGCAGGCTCGTTTGTGGCTGACAAGTCCGATGCGGGACAGGCAGACACGGTTGCAGTGGTTGCAGGGGAAAATTGGTGGGTTGGGGTTGGGTGTTGGGTTTTTCCTCCTTTGCCTTTGGTCAGTGAGGTGGGCTCTGTGGTCTTCTTCAAAGGAGGTTGCTGCCCGCCGAACTGTGAGGCGCCAAGATGCACGGTTTGAGGCGATATCAGCCCACTGGCGGTGGTCAATGTGGCAGGCACCAAGAGATTTCTTTAGGCAGTCCTTGTAGATTCTGGTGTAAAAAAATAAAATTAGCATTGAATCTCAGTGCTAATTAAAGCCAATTAAAATTTATTTCATTGTCGTGACCCATGCCATTTATTGTAAAGAACAAACTAGCATTAGTACAGCAACTTCTGGTACATTAGAACACCATGAAATGCTTTTAAATCCAATTCGATGTGGTGGAGTCATGTTATAATGTCTCCATTATTCTCAAATTAATTCAACATTTGATTGAAATAGTGCCTATTCTCCTACGATTAAAAATAAATACTAAGTAAATTAGAAAAGATTAATGAAAATATCAAGATGTTGCTAAAATGATAAAACTTTAAAAAAATGTGACACAATTGAATTGCCAACAATCTTCAATTGGATGATCACATGGAAAGTTACAAGCAGAGACCAAGTAATATCTTTGACCACTATGGATAGAATGATAGCAGCAATTGTTAGGATTAAAATAGATTCAGAACACATTTGTTTCTGATTGTAATTTATTATACTGTGCAGCAAGAACCTTTAGCTCACATCCGTCGTGCTATTGTGCTGGGAATGTGGCAGTGCCTAGAACACATTTTTGGCATGTAACAAGGAATCTGCAGATGAATAAACACAAACATTTTAATAAGTTTATGGAAATCTCAATAACTTTATGATTTATTTTTAGGAAATGGAAAGAGTAACTTGAAGTAGGAGAGAATGAAAATAAGACATATAGGTATGTCCTACCTGTTTTCTTTGATAATTTAGTTGCCTTTAACTTTTTATATTTGGTACGTGCTTTTGTGCTATAGTTATCACAAAATCACAAATGTAAAAAATACATGTCAATGAATTTCTCATAATTGGACCAAGGACCTTCTATATAAAATTAAACAAGAAAGTCTGCAGATACAGGAGCCGACTACAATGCACAGAAGTTTTAAAGAAACTCAGCAGGTCACTCAGCAACTACAGGAAGTAAAGGGTAGCGGGAATGAGCCACCTCATTCATAGAGTCCAAGAGAGTCCCCTTTCATTTCCTGGTACGTACAAGTTAAACCTGGCTGGAATTTGTGTAAGTAGACTGGAAAATGCACCTTAGTAACTTCGAGTACTGGAGAAAATGCAGAGTTTCAACTCTTGCCCATTTTCTGGGCTGGAAATGAAGTCAAGATTAGGTTTGACCATGATATCTTTTTTTTTAAAATTTTTTTATTTTTCACACCATAAATCACAATAGCCATGATATACACTTTTTCTTTTTCACACATTTACAGTGACTTTTTCTCCCCCCCCCTCCCTCCTCCCAAGCCACCCCCCCAACCCCCCCCCCCCCCTGGTTTGACCATGATATCTTGAAGAAAAATCATTCATTATTTTCTTGGAAACATCCCATCATCCAAAAATAAAGAGGTTCACTCAAAGAAAATTATTATATGGAAGTAATGCAATATGTACGCTTACAAATCTCATGCACTGCCAAGGAATTGTAAGTATTAAAGCGGAGAAGGATTCTAAACTTGCATATCATAGCAACTATGTGAAAAATGCCCTTGCTCCAGCACATCAGAATGAGTCTGTTTGCTAGTATACAGGATACTCCCTTTCAAGATAGTTCACCAACTGTCATTTAATGTCGTTAAAAACTTCCCTTGATTGATAATCTGCACAAATTTGCTTCCAAAATTGCGGTTAATTATCATTGTTTATTTTTCAATATGGCTAAAGCCGCATAGGCCAACACTGTTTATTTTCCCATGTAATAAAATAACTAGTCTAATTTACTTGATTGAGTGAAGGAGATGGACAAGTGTGGCCATGAGAGGGAGCACAAGAGAAAACAAATGTCTGTGTTCAGGATTTTTTTTTCAGTCGATTGTTTTCATGAACCACTTGCAGATTGATCAAGGATATCAATGGTGCCTGCAGAGCACGTGCACATTAATGTCATGAGCTACAACAGACAACAAACCATGAGAGCCTTTGCTATAATCTCAGAACAAGGAGCAGCACTATGTTTTTTGGGCCTATCTTTGACCTCATACAACCCTGCATGCAACTTCACATCCGCGCCTTGACTTTTTTTGTCTCTGAAGGTCACTCTCAGCTACTAAACCTTTGGATCATTTCCAACTACTGC
Source organism: Narcine bancroftii (assembly GCF_036971445.1). Lineage (NCBI taxonomy): Eukaryota > Metazoa > Chordata > Chondrichthyes > Torpediniformes > Narcinidae > Narcine > Narcine bancroftii. Next base: position 316,807,292 of record NC_091470.1, on the reverse strand, counting down.
TGTTGAACTCTGTCACATCGTGCACTTGCTACTCTGATAACAAGGACCACTTAAACCCCTTACTCAAGATTTCTGCTACTTCCTTTCAGCACACAGGAACAGGCGGTGAGTATGGGCAGTTTCATTTTGTTGCAGCGTTTCCAAATTGCAGGTATTCAGAAATTGCACCTATGCCCTCACAAAGGCTCCCTGGGCCAATAGCACCAGCGTGCAGCTCTGATGGGTTACCATAGCTTTCATACCCAAAGAACATGTATCTTCGGCAAGCTGTTCTTCTCCCTTTGAAAATACATTCTTGCTCTCCTCCCCTCACTTTAACATCCATTCGTTCAGTAACAACTTTCTTTTGTTACCCGTATTGTGATATGCCTTTTTAAGAGGTAGCTACAAAGATCACAGCGGCAAACCAAGAACTGTGAAAACTTGCAGCAGACCTGGAGTAAATGCTGATGTGCAACTAACATTGCCCATTGCATTGAACTTACCCAGGACACTGTTCCAAGTATTTCACAATTCCTGCTTTTATATGTCAAACTATCTTGGGTTAGCCCTCCAAGCTGCTTTAATGCCAAAGTATATGCCCAGAATTATTTCTGGGCTCTTATTTGAGTGAGAACATGCACTTGATTGAGAACAGCTCCTTCTGTGCTGTTTAGTGGCAAATGTAATGTAAATCAATTTTACATACCCTTGGGTTCATGATAATTAGTCCTGAGATACCAATTCAAAAGATTCAACATGGTATTGGTGTCAGCAATTGTACTTTATTAAAGCAAATCAGATAAAATCATTTTGTGGTGCTTGGTTGCATGTGATATGGCTGCCTGGGCCGAGCTGCAATCTCTGGGACAAACTTCTCTGCATCATCAATGTCCCAGTTTTTTTACTTGGACCAGCTGGTGAGTCGTGAATGGTCCCTCTAGTGGTCTGTTCCCTATTGCTCATTTATCTCAACCTCTCACCCAGTGGTTCTCAACCTTTTTCTTTCCCCTCACCTACCACTTTAAGTATTCCCTATGCCATAGGTGTTCTGTGATTAGTAAGGGATTGCTTAAGGTGGTGTGTGGGTGGAAATAAAAAGTTTGAAAACCACTGATTTAATCATTCCTAATTGACTCGTTATGTGCATGGTTTCATAACTCCAAAGAAAATGGGCCAATGACAATTTTTCTCCAGCAAAATATTTCAGTAACAATTGGGTCTAGAGCAGTGATTCTCAACCTTCCCTCCCCACTCAAATACCACCTTAAGCAATCCTCATTCATCACAGAGCACCAAAATCATAGGGATTACTTAAAGTGCTATGTGAATGGAAAGAAAAAGGTTGAGAACCACGGCTCTAGACTAAACAGTCTGTTTTAAGTCTTTTCCATCTTGGTTCCAGAGTTGTATCAATTTTACACTGCAGATTGATTTGTCAATCAATTACAGTGAAAACCTTCTGTCCTTTGTGAATCCTTGAAAAGCATCTGGCCCAGACGGTGTATCTGTCAATGTCCTTAAAATCTGTGCAAACCAACTGGCTGGAGCTGGTGCAGAAATTTTCCACATCTTTTTACAATGGTCTGAGGTCCCTATCCGCTTTAAAAGGACATCCATCATTCTGGTGACTAAGAAGAGCAAAGTGACATGCCAGAATGGCTTTTGGCTGGTGGCCCTTATGTCTACTGTGATGAACTGCTTTGAGAGGTTGATTATCGAGAGCATCTACCCCTATCTCAGGACAGACTTCTTGATGCTATATCTCTGGACTTCCACTCTGCATTAGATTATGTGGACAACAAGAACACCTATGTAAGGCTGATGTTCATTGAACGCTCAGCGTTCAACATCATCATACCACCAAAACCTGCGACTAAAAGATCGGGAAATTTGTTCATCCCTCTTCAACTGTACCCCTGACTCCATCACCAGCAGACTCCAATCAGCTACATCACCTCCTCCAGGCTAACTATCAACACAGGGGCACAGCAAAACTGAAGGCTTAGTCCTCTTCTCTCTTCCCTGAACACTTATGATTCCAGAGCTAGGTTTGACTCAAATTCAATCTATAAATTTGTTGATAACACAATAGTTGTTGGTGGATTTACTTTGAAAAGATGAGTTAGAATACAGGATGGAGATTGAGAATCTGTTTGGGTTATAACAGAACAATCTTGGTCTCAATCTTGCTAACAAACTTGGAGCTTTTTGTTAATTTTAGGAAGGGGAGGTCAAGGGACCTTATATCTGTCTGCATTGAGGGCACGATGGCAGAGAGAGTCAGAATCTCCAAGTTCCAGGTCCTCTCCTGGAACCAGCACGAGGGCCACCATCAAGGCACTCAAATGCCGCTATTTTCTCTGAGGAGATTTTTCAAGTCATCCAATACTCAATCAGCCTTCTACAGGTACAAAGAGGAATGTATGCTGACTGGCTGCATCTCAGCCTGGTTTGGTAATTAAAGTGCCCAAGAACTCAGAAAGCTGCATAAGATTCATCACAGGCTTCGACATCCCATCTATTGAATGCATCCATGTGAGGTGTTACCTCAAAAGGAAGTCAACATCATTACCCTCATCATGACCTCTCCCATACAGAATATTTTCAATCTATCTATTGTATTTATTTTCTCTCTGATTTAATATATATTATTGTAGGTTTTTTTTAATGAAGTACACATTTGGCTGCTGCAAATAAGAATGGTGGTGCATATGTATATTGTACGATGTATATGACAATAAACTCATTAACAATGTTATCAAGGCCAGGTAACTGTCATCCCCTTAGCTCGTCAACCCAGGACATGACAATGGTACCTTTAACCCTTAATCACTTCGAAGGAATAAATGGAATCATTCTTGAGGCTCATAGTGAATATAAAAGGTGAATGGAGATATAGTGGATTTGACATTGGTCTCATGATCAGAGATGATTCACCTTGATGAAGCCCATGACATTATCCATTCCAAAGAGTAAAAACAATCTGCTGAAGTAATACAAAGGATTGAGCAGTGTCTGTGGGAGAAGCAGAATTGTTGATGTTTCAGATCAGAACCCTTAAATCTAAGAGCAGATAGTTTGCCCCAGACTTGTAGAGGCAGAGATCTTTTCTGCCTTGTATGTTAAGACTTTACAAAGGACTGCCCTGGAGCTTCTCTACATAGAATTGGGACCAAAAAGCATCAGTCCGATGTAATCCAGAGCTTCCAGTTGTCTGTAACTTTAATTCTTTATTCCAGTTCCTCTCTGAACTTACTGTATATGGCCTCTGTATTGCTCCAACAAAGCTCAACATAAGTTTGAGGAATAACATCTCATCTTTTCACTTGGTACATTACAATCTTCAGATTTCAGATTTTCAGATTTCAGATTTATTGTCAGAGTACATACATGTCATCACATACAACCTTGAGATTCTATTTTCTGCGGGTGATGCAAACTCAATATACACAATGTATACATGTAAACAAATAAACTGTAAACAAGACAAATGTAAACAAATTGACTGTGCAATACAGAGAGAATTTAAAAAAACTCAATTACGTGCAAAAGTAAGAGTCCTTAAATGAGTCCCTGATTTAGTTTATTGTTAAGGAGTCTGAGGGGTAGCAGCTGTTTCTGAACCTGGCAGTGTGAGTCTTGTAGCACCGATACTTCTTTCCTGATGGCAGCAGTGAGAATAGATCATGTGCTGGGTGGTAAGGATCCTTGCAGATTGCTGCTGCTCTCTGACAGCAGTGTTCCTGCAGATGTTCTTGATAGTGGGGAGGGTTTTGTCTGTGATGTCCTGGGCTGTGTCCATTACCTGTTGGAGGCCTTTACACTCAAGGGTATTGGTGCCCCCATGCCAGACCCTGATGCAGTTGGTCAGCACACTTTCCACTACACTTCTGTATAAATTTGCCAGGGTTTTTGATGTCATACCAAACCTCTGCAAACTCCTGAGGAAGTAGAGGAGATCAAGACTTATTATTGAATCAACAGTCTCCAAATAATCATTAATTTGTCTTTTATCTCCCATTGTCAAGATTCCTCATTCCTGGTTTTCTATCTCCTTGTCAGCATTTCAGATTTTATTCATCTCCTCCAAGTTATCTCCTTTTCTCAGGTGGCAACACCATTACCAAATCAACATTTTTGGTTGTGGGCCACATAAAAAAAAAGGGGTAATGGATCAAACAATATTAAGTCGGCAGTTTTCAACCAGTTATACTGCAAGAAAAACTAGAAAACTGTGTGATAGAAATTTTTTTTAAAATCAAAATAACTATACTACACTGTTGAACAGTTCAACTATTGACACTACATCAATTTACTGATGTGCTCACATATTACAATTGATATTTCTGTATCTGCTCCTCCTAAATTTAATTTAATTGAATACAATAAAATTCTTTAAAACACTCATTCAAAAAGCAGTGCAAAATAAAAAGCTGGGTGCAAAATTAGAACTGGAGAAAAGGCAGTCTCCAACATTCCTCCACAACTCTCAGTGAATTGCTTTATCAGAACAGATTCATGACATTGCAGTTCATGGCCCAAGTGTCCACCTTAATGATTATAATATAATGTGTAAATCTGTAGATAAGCTATTAAAGGTAACAGATTCCTTGCAAATCAAACAAACACACTTCCCTTGTCTTCTGTGAAAAAGTTCTAATTTTCCCACCATGTCTGATTTTTGGCACTCCCTTGCTATTTTCCATTTCTTTGCTTCTGTCATGTTTAATCAATTGAAGTGATTTTTTTAACTGAGGTAAACATTTTCATCGATTAGTTACATTTCAACATTTGGTCTAGTGCAATGGTTTTTAAACTGCCCCCTCTAAAATCACATTCTACCTTAAGCAATCCTTATGCTCTGTGATTGGTAACGGATTGCTTAAGTTGCTCTGTGAGCGGGGAGGGAAGGTTGAGAATCACTGCTCTAGACCCAATTGTCACCGAAATACTTTTGGCTTGAGAAAAATTGTCATTGGCCCATTTCTTCTGGAGATATGAAACCGTGCACATAATGAGTCGATTGGGTACAATTAAAACAGTGGTTTTCAAACCTTTTTCTTTCCATTCACATACCACTTTAAGCAATCCCTTACTAATCACAGAGCACTTATGGGATAGGGATTGCTTAGGGTGGCATGTGACTTTAGGTGGGCAGTTTGAAAACCATTGGTCTAGAGGTCATTCAAAATGGCAGTAACATCTAGTTGTTATGATCTGCCATTTTTCAGTAACATTTTATTTGTGTGGGTCTGTCCCTTTAATAGAACAGATTTAACAAACCTTGCAGATTTTGGAAAGTGACTGTGAACTAGCAGCAGGCTTCAAAGACAGCATGTTCTAAAAATTGATACATTTGCAGTATGAAGGGAAGCAGCCCTAGGGAAGCCAGGTGCAGAGACCATGTGGCCAGCTTATTGAAAAGACAGTGGATCATTTGCTCAGGTGGCCAATTTAAGAAGGCAGCACAAGAGTAAAGAGCTCTTCGACCTCCTTTGTGGGAATGAGAAACCGACGGCCTTATTGGCCTCATAGTCAAATTGTCAGATATCCTCCTGTTAGTTATTGAGGAATAAGAAGACCACTTCATGACCAAAAGGAGTGAAGGTCACTTTTTGTTTGGTGAGGAAGGCAAATGCTATGTTGGCATTCATCGCAAGAGGATTTGAGTACAGGAGTACAGAGATCCTACTACAGCTGTACAGGGTCTTGGTGAGACCACATCTGGAGTAGTGTGTGCACTTTTGGTTTCCTTATCTTAAGAATGATACCAGGGATGGAAGGACTTGCATATGAAGAAAGGTTGGATAGACTAGGCTTGTATTCTCTGGAATTTAGAAGATTGAGGGGGGATCTTATAGAAACATATAAAATTCTTAAGGGATTAGACAGACTAGATGCAGGTAGATTGTTTCCAATGCTGGGAAAAACTAGAACCGGGGCCACAGTTTAAGGGGAAAGTTTTTTAGGACTGAGATGAGGAAAAATTACTTCTCTCAGTGGGTAGTGGATCTATGGAATTCTTTGCCACAGGAAGTAGTTGAGGCCAGTTCCTTGTCAATATTTAAGAGTGGCTAAGGGGATCAAGGGGTATGGTGAGAAGGCAGGAACCAGGTACTGATCAGCCATTATCATATTGAATGGTGGTGTAGGCTTGAAGGGCCAAATGGCCTACTCCTGCACCTACTTTTCTATGTTTCTATGTCCCACGAAAAGGGTTCTCCTTGCAGAAGAAATACTGCCCTTGGATGGTGACCAGAGCAAGAGTCACTTGAGTTTGGCTGACCCACGGAAAGGGTTCTGGAAGCTTCATGAGCATCACTTGCTTTGTGCCCCAAACATCAAAGAAAAGGGAAATTTTATTTGGCCCTCATCTACAAAGAACATTTCGTTGAAGCACCTCAACAAGGGTTTTGTGAGTTAATCAACATTCTATCACTCCGGTGTCTTTCACCCACTTTATTAACTGCTCCTTTCATCTATGGCCTGTGTGTCTGATCCATCTAAGGCCTGTGTGTCTCAATCATCTAAAACATGTGTGTCACATCAATTACAAGTTCATGTGTCATCACTGAATTTCCGAAACTGAACTTTGAACTGCCTTCCGAGAATTGGGCCTTGAGCTATAGTAGCTTGGGGTATTCCCCACACACACACCAGTATATTCAAACTCATTTGGGGCTTAAATTAAGTAAGTGTAGATAAATTTAGTTAAGTTTAGATAAGTGTAAATAAATTAGATGAAGTGTTATATCATTGTTAATTAATAATTAAATATATTCTTTTAAATATAGCACCGCCTGGGTTCATTTCATCGCTGCTGCCTGGTATGTTACATGGTGTTGAAACTAAGTACAATGTAGGTGCAGTGCAAGTTATTGTTCTAACTGGCCACTTAAAATGGGCAACAGGCCTCAGTTGGCCTGGGAGCTGTCATTTGGCCACTCCTGGCCTATATCATTCAATCTCTCTAGTTTTCACCTTTCTACTTAGCTGCAGTCACTGGAAATCTGAAGCTAAAAATAGAAAACACTCCAAATGCTCAACAGGCCAGGCAGCATTTATGGAAAGAGAAACCAAATTAAAGTTTCAGGTCAAAGACATATCAACAGAACTAGAAATGAGAAAAAACAAGTTAAATTTCAAGTCGCAAAGAAGATGGGAGAGGGACGAAGAGACAAAGAGAATATATCTGACAGGGTGATTGATAGTGATAAGCTGTTGATGAAATTATCTTCAGTGAGATTCTACCATCATATATATATTGCCCAGGACCATTCTCTTTGCAGCCTATGGTCTTCTCTTTCGTCTCCACCAATTATTTCCCTTCTCATTTGTAATCATAGGATAGGCAACACTCAGCCTCTTTCCTTGCCACTATACAGAAACCTAGACAATCTGTCCTGATAAAGCAATTCACTTTGGTGTTCACATTGTGTATTTCTCTACAATGAAGAATCCAGATTTAGGTTAGGGGACCACTTCATGGAATGCCCACATTTCAGCCAGTTGACTGGGACTTTCGTTATGCTTCCAACTCCCACTCTGCTGTTTCTCAAGCTATGTTGAAATGAGGCCTAATGTAAGCTTGGGCAACAGCACTTCATCTCCCATCTGGACACATTGGAACCTTTTGGACTCTAATATTGAGTTCAGCAACTTAAGGTAACTCACTTTCTCTGTAACAGACCTGGCCATTTCTGTGGTGGGTCATCCATCTATTCAGTTTTCTTTCTGTACTTGCACAACCTGACCTGCTGGGCATTTCCTATAGTTTTGTATTTCTTATCACTTTTGTGTTTATTTGGGTTTTTTTTTCCCTCTCTAAGTACCCTAATTAACTTATCAACCAAATTATTTAATCAACAGAGTGATCAGTCCCCTCCCTTTATCCAAAATGTATCCCATCACTTCCCCATACGCTCTGCAACTTAATACTAATTATCTCCCCCCCCCCCCCCCCCACCATGCTGATGAAACCTTAACTCTGTTCCTCTGTTTGCAGGTGCTGAGTGACTTGTATGTTTTCAACATTTTCTGCTTTTCTTTCAAATACCATCCCTTTAATTCTCACAGCTCCTTATATTTTCTCTACCCGTAAAACTGTTATATTTTATATTTTTGTGTGTTCTAAAAAAAAAACAAATTAAAAATAGGGAAAATGCTGGTGCTACCCAGCAGGTGAACTGACGTTTGAGGAGAAATGTTTTAATGTTTCAGACAGCTGACTGTTCATTAAAACTGATGCTAACCTGAAATGCTAACAGTTTCGCTCTCCTGACCTGCTGAGTATTCCAGTATTTTCTGTGCTTATCACTGATTGCCAGCATCGGCCAAGTTTTGCCTTTTCCAAGTTCTGACAACCAATTGTGTTCATTTATTCAATTTTTAGGATCTGGATATCACTGGTAAGTCCAGGTTTATCGTCCTTCTGTAACTATCCTTGAGAAGGCAGCAAATTTTTCAGACACTGCAATACTTCTGGTGAAGATATTCACATGATACATGACACTGGGAAGGGAATTCTAGGGTTAATAGTGAAGGATTGACAATATATTTTTCAACCAAATCAACTTTGCACCAAGCTTGACTAAGAGCAATATGCAACCATTCCTTCTTGTGGGCTTTTGCAATGATCAAGCCAGGATTATAGACCCAATTAATGGTCATGTGATGAAAACAGCGCAGGATGCCTGCAACAACAACAAAGGGTATGGAAGGTGCCTATTTTTCTGCGCATGTTAGCTCCGCCCTGGAATTCATCCAGATGGGCCATTCTGCATATTGTTGAATAGGTGATCCCACACCCCAAGAAACTTGAGTCCTGGACTTCTTTTCCAAGACAGGATAATGTGCAACTGGAAGGGGAACCTGCTGATGGTGGAATCCCTTGTCCTACCTGCTGTTAGAGGTCACAGGCTTGAGAGGTGCTGTTGGCTGAATGGTAGGTGAGTAACTGCTGTGGATTTTAAAGGGTAAACATGATAGAACAGATGGAGTGGATGAACATTTAGGATGGTGGATGGGATAGCAATTAGGTAGGTTTGACCTGAATGTTAATAAATTCTCTTAACTCTCAGCTAAGTTGACCTTGAAAATGAGGGAAAGATTTTCAAGAGTCATTGGTCCAAGATACCCAACTTTTGACCTGCTTTTGTAGTCTGGTCTACTTGAACTTCTGGTCACTATTGACCCCTGACGATGGTAGGGTCTCGGTGATGGCAATACCTTTGATTATCAAGGGGTGGAGATTATACACCCTCTTGCCAGACATGGTTATTGTACGGCACTTTTATGACATACAGCACGGTAACAGGCTCTTCTGGCCCACAAGCCCATGCTGCCCAGATACCCCAATTAACCTACAACCTCTGTTCTTTTTTTTGAAGAATGGGAGGAAACCCATGCGGACACAGGGAGAATGTACACCTCACAGACAGCACTGGATTTGAACCCAGGTTGCTGCTGCTATAATAGTATTGTGCTCACTGCTCGGCTAACTGTGCCGTCCCACTTAATAATTACGAATGGAATTGAACATCGCGTGATTTGAACTAGTTGAAAGTTTGATGTTAAGTCTATGATCTTAAGTGGTGATACTGATATGCTTAAACAATTAATGTGGTATTTTTAGAAAAAAGTGTAAGTGAGAGCTAACCCTGGTAATCTTCCCTATTCTTTCTGTTATAAATAGTTCAGCAAATTCCCTTTTAGTCTCCAGTTGTCACTTGTTTCCATTTGGACTACTGTCATTTTTTTTTTCTGTCTGCAAATAAACATTCTATCGTTAAGCTGTGATCTTGCCCGGCAGTTGCATTAAAACAATTGCAAGTTGAATGGACCTTATTTAATCCTTCTGTAAATAAAATCCTTCCCTATATCAAAACTGTGTTTAAATTCCTTGCCTTTGAGACCTACCAAACCTGTAACCATAAAGGCATTTTATTATGTCAAAATAACATTTTAACATTGTGTGATATCTCCATCTGGAATATAAAATCTGAAACATTGATTCTCCACAGATGCTGCCAGACCTGTTGTGTATTCCCATCATGTTTTCTATTTTCAGTAGTTATACCACAGAAATGTCTATTGAATATCATATCATAGAGGCATTTGGTCATACAGCATGGACAAGGCCCTTCAGCCCAACTAGTCCATGCTGACTAAAATGATATACTGGGCTAATTCCATTAGCCTGCACTTGGTCCACATCCTTTAAGCCCATTTTATCCATAAATCCGTCAAAATGATTTTTGAATATTGTTATTATTCCCAGTTCTACAGTTTTCTCAGACATCTCATTCCAGATGCCAACCACCCTCTGAGTGAAAAGGTTGCCTCTTGGATCCCTCTTAACTCTTTCCCCTCTCACCTTAAACCTATGCCCTCTGGTTCTAGAATCATCTCTCCTGGGAAAAAGGCTGTGAGCATTTACTTTGTCTATTCTGCTCCTCATTATAGAAACCTTTATAAGATAACCCCCTCCACCTCCTTTACTCTAGGGCTGTGGTTCCCAACCTTTTTCCTTCCACTCACATACCACTTTAAGTAATCCCTATATCATAGGTGCTCTGTGATTAGTAAGGGATTGCTTAAGGTGGTACGTGGATGGAAAGAAAAAGTTTGAAAACCACTGCTTGAATTGTACCTAATAAACTCGTTATGTGCATGGTTTCATAACTCCAAAGGAAATAGGCCAATGACAATTTTCCTCAAGCAAAATATTTCAGTAACAGTCCCTTCCCACCCACATACCACTTTAAGCAATCTCTTACTAATCACAGAGCACCGATGGCATAGGGATTACTTAAAGTGGCATGTGAGTAGAAAGAAAAAGGTTGAGAACCACTGCTCTAGAGCATAAAGACGCAGCCTATCCAACCTCTCCCTATATAACTCAATGCCACCAGTCCAAGTAACATCTGGGTGAATCCTTTCTGCACTCTTATAGCTGGACAACCAGAATTGCAAATATTCTAAGTGTGTTCTCACCAATGCCATGTACAGCTTGGATGATGAGGCCCAACTTTTGTACTCTGTACGCTGCCCAAAGAAGGACAGCATGCCAAAAGGCCTTCTTCACCAACTTGTCCACACGTAACCCTGGACTCTCTGTTCTACAGCACTCCGTGGGGCCCCACCATTCACTGTGTAAGTCCTGCCCTGGATTGACTTACAAAATGCAACACCACACATTTGTTACGAGTTACATTTCATTTGCTATTCCTTGACCCGCCTTCCCAACTGATCCTTCCTCACTCTCAGTGACGTTCCCCCTGTTTTTCAGTTGATTTTTATTTGTGTGGAATTGTTCCTTAAAAAGAGAACAGATTGAACAAACCTTGCAGATATTGCAAAGTGACTGTGAAAGGGCTGCAGCTTTGGAAGACAGCGTGTTCTTAACCTGATAGATTTGCCCATTCAGAGCCAGCTCTCCAGTGCATGACGTCCTGTTTTGCGGAAACTGCCAAAATGTTTGGCCTGAAAGTCAGCCTGAAGAAAACTGAGGTCTTCCATCAGCCAGCTCCCCACCATGACTACCAGCCCCCCCACCCCCCCACATCTCCATCAGGCACACAGAACTTAAAATGGTCAACCAGTTTACCTACCTCGGCTGCACCATTTCATCAGATGCAAGGATTAACAACGAGATAGACAACAGACTCGCCAAAGCAAATAGCACCTTTGGAAGGCTACACAAAAGAGTCTGGAAAAACAACCACATGAAGAAACACACAAAGATCAGCGTGTACAGAGCCGTTGTCATACCCACACTCCTGTTCGGCTCCGAATCATGGGTCCTCTACCGGCATCAACTACGGCTCCTAGAACGCTTCCATCAGCGCTGTCTCTGCTCCATCCTCAACATTCATTGGAATGACTTCATCACCAACATCAAAGTACTCGAGCTGGCAGAGTCTGCAAGCATCGAATCCATGCTGCTGAAGACCCAACTGCGCTGGGTGGGTCACGTCTCCAGATGGAGGACCATCGCCTTCCCAAGATCGTGTTATATGGCGAGCTCTCCACTGGCCACCGAGACAGAGGTGCACCAAAGAAGAGGTACAAGGACTACTTAAAGAAATCTCTTGGTGCCTGCCACATTGACCACTGCCAGTGGGCTGATATCGCCTCCAACCGTACATCTTGGCGCTTCATAGTTCGGCGGGCAGCAACCTCTTTGAAGAAGACCGCAGAGCCCACCTCACTGACAAAAGACAAAGGAGGAAAAACCCAACACCCAACCCCAACCAACCAATTTTCCCTTGCAACCGCTGCAACCGTGCCTGCCTGTCCCGCATCGGACTTGTCAGTCACCAACGAGCCTGCAGTAGACGTGGACATACCCCTCCATAAATCTTCGTCCGTGAAGCCAAGCCAAAGAAAAAGAAGATTTGCAAAAACCCTTGGAGAAGCCCTGAAATAGAGATCATGTGACCAGCTTCTTTGAAAAGGCAGTGCACAGCCTGTTCATGAGGTCTTTTGAAGGAAGCAGCACAAGAGTAAAGAGCTTTTCAACCTCCTTTGTGGGAATGAAAACCCTACTTGGCCTCATTGGGTGGTTATAGACAGAATTGTCAGAATTCCTCCTTTTGCTTACAGAGGAATGAGAGACCACTTCTACTGACCCACACAAATATGCAAAGGAAGTACTGCACTCCACTTCGACTGACCCATGAAAAGGGTTCTAGTTGCTGAAGAAGACACTTGTCTAAAAAGGACATATCTCTGAAGCACCGCAGGCAGGGGTCATGAGTAATCAATATTCTGTCACCCCTGCTCTCTTTCAACCACTTCAGGAACTGCTAACTCCATCTAAGGCTTGCGTGCTTCAACCATCTAAGGCCTGCATGTCTCACCATTTAAAGCCTGTGTGGTGCATCAATCTCAAGCCCTCATATCATCACCAAGTTTCTGAACTTTTACCTTGGAACTGGCTTCCCAGAGAATTGGACGGACAGTGGGTCAACAGGGCGGGCGGTGATTGCGGCCTGGCGGATGAGAATGCTGCCCAAAAAAATAAAAATAAAAAAAAGAAGAAAAAAAGAAAAAAAAGAAAAAAAAATGGAGTTGGCTTACCAGATTGAGCCTTGATCTGTACCAACTTGGGTATTCCACACACACACTGATTTATTCGCACATAGTTAAAGTTAGATAATTGTATATCAATTTAGTTAAATTCAGATAAGTTAGTTAAATTAGAGTAGGTGTTATGTAATTATTCATTAATAATTAAAAATATTATTTGAACCATCTGGGCTAATCTTTATTGCTGTTGTCATGTGCATAACAAAATTGGGGGCTCTTCGTCCGGGATCACAACAAATTGAGAGCTGAGTGATCAATTAATTTACAAGTTGATTGATTAGAATTTCTTTTCAAGCAAAATTAAAGGCTTGTGTGTGGAACGATAGCAGCGATGGATGTTGATAAGTTTCTGGGATCACCCACTGTTGCAGTTTTGCTGGGGCAAGAAAGAGTGAGTTGTTGAATATTGCATAAAAGTTGGAATTTGCGGTGGTAAAACCAGCAATGAAAAAGGCAGTGGGAAATTATAGGGTTCTATTGTGAAGGAGAAAAGTTTAGAATAGTAAATGCAGAGAGGAGAGAGGAAAAAAGAGAATTAGAAAAAGATTAGTGGAGGCAAAGAGGAAAGAGAGAGAGAGAGAGAAAAAGAAGAAAATGAATTAGAAGAACTTCAATTCCAAAGGCAGCTAGATTTTTGCTGTGTGGTGTGCTGTTAGCCAGAATCAGACACACACAAAGATAAAGACTGTACAACAGGCTTTAATCCACAAAGACTTCCACAGAGCCAGGCTGGCTGTGGCTACAGCAACTCTGAGTGAGGCCTTGGGAGGCTGGCGCAGGCTTATATCCTGGAGGGTGATTGACACCCGACCGGGTGGAGCTTGATCCATTTAGGCCGACTGATTGACCGTCGGCCAGGTGTTGTCCTGTCCCTTTACACTCCTGCAGGTACAGAGGTTGCCCCCTGCAGTAGGTTGGTGGTGTACTACCACAAGCTGTTGCAGAGAGGAGAGTGAGAGAGAGAGAGAGAGAGAGAGAGAGAGAGAGAGAGAGAGAGAGGGAACAAAACCAGTTTGAGATAGAATTAGAAAAACTTAGGTATGCGATATCGGAAGCTAAGAGACAAAGGCTGTCTGAGAGAGAAAAACTTTGATTAGATAACCTTATAGCTGCAGTGAGACTAAGGAGATTTGAGAAAGGATTGGAACCTTGGTATGAATCTGCTGAAGTAACGGTTGAACATGTTGTAACCCACAGGATTAAGTTCATGCCAAGTGGAGCCTTTCAGAGGGTGAATTTCTGTCAAGTAAAACCTTCCAGAAGGATAATGTGGAATGTTCACTAAGTTAAAAAACATATCGGGAATTAGTGCTGAGGTAAAGATAAAAGGAAGCAGGGAAAGGAAAAACCTTTGCGTCCCCTATAGTATTACCATGTGATAGTGAATTGTCCTGTGTTAAGGAGAAAGAGAGAAAAGGAGGCAGTGCCAGTTGCCTGTATTCAAAATGTTTTAAAAAACCTGGAAACAAAGAGAGTTGTAGACCTGCTGGTAATATTAAGGAATTTGAGTGTTTTGTGTCAGAGAGTTTGGTTTTATTGGAGGAAGTGTCACCACAAGTGACAATCAGCCAGTTATTGGGGAAATCAAGACAGATACAAATATATATCTGGTCTGTACAAATGGTTTGGGCCATAGTTCTGATGGCAACCTTGAGAGTAAGGACTCATCGTTGTCCAGAGTTTGTGGTGGGGAAAAACAGAGATCCTGATTGTGATGAGGTGAGAGAGGAGCCTCTCTCTGAGGAGAAAATTAAGGAAGTGACACTTTGAGATATTAAAGTTAAGACTGCGTCAATAACTTTTGGAAAGCTACCCACTTTGTGTGCTTTGCCTGAGGAGATTTGGTCCGATCAGGGGAACAATTCCATGTCAGGATTATTTTAGCAGTTAGCTTGTAGAGTGGGAGCTAACCAGATCATATCACCTGAACATCCTCCAGCATCTCAAGGGGCCTTGGAGAGGTTCCATTTGACTATCAAATCTGGGATGTGGACCTATTATGTGGAGCATGAGAAGGACTGGGATGAGAGTGTCCAATGGCTTTTATTTGCAGAATGAGAGTCAGTAAAAGAGTCATTGGGTGTTAAGCATTTTTGACTTGGAGTTTGGACAGAAAGTTAAAGGACCTTTGGGGTTGTTGAAGGAACAATGGGTTAATGAAGATGACCAGTTGAAATTGGTAGATTATGTCTCAAAATTTAAAAATCGTTTGCAGGAAGTCTGTGAATTGGCCCAAGTGAAACTATTTGACAAACTCTCAAAGGCCAACCTTACTGTTAATTTGATGAAGAGTGAATTTGGCCATGCTACTGTGACTTACCTCAGTTGTGTTGTTGGTCAGGTTGGCCCCTATCCCGTTCAGACAGTTTCCAAGTTCCCCATTCCCATGGGTAAGAAAACAATTGGGAGATTTTTGGGAATGGCTGGGTGGTTCAGAAAGTTCTATAAACATTTTTTTTGTAGATTGCCTTTCAAGAGGTTAAGTTTACAGTGTTACTGAGAAATGCATATTTAGCTGTATTATGTCATGTAACGTATTATTTCAAATATAGTGGTTTGCAATTAAAATTTTGCTCTTACAGCTCAAAATGTTCTTTTATGGTGGAAGGTGTGACATTCTCCCCATTTTTCCAGTTCATTTTTAGAGTAAATGTTATATAATTGTTGATTAATAATTAAAAATATATTTTTTTAAAAATAAAACTGTGTCTGGGCTAATCTGTATCACTGCTGTCGTGTATGCAACATTATCCTTAAAATCATTGATTTTAGTTTCAGCACATCCACGGATTTACTAATCATGTCAAATACATTGCCATCCAAATCATTAAAAGAGATGACAAACAACAGTGGGCTCAGTACAGACCCTTATGGTGACAGGCCTCCGATCATTAAAAACATCCTTTCACTACTGCCCTTTGCCTCTTTCCTCCAAGCCAGTTTTGAATCCAATGGGCCAACTCACCTTGGATCCCACATAATTTAGCCTTCTGGGCTCATCTGCCTTGTGGCATCTGGTCAAAGGTGGTATCTGATCAAGTCCATATATATAAAGTCCATGGCTCTACCCTTATCAATCCTCATCAAAAACCTACCTGATTCATGAGAAATGATCTACCCTCCATAAATTAATTTCCATGACCTTTAATCAGTCCCTGGCTATCCAAATATCCCTCAGAATCCCCTCCAGCAATTTTCCCATCACTAACATCAAACATGCACTGGCAATTGCCTGGCTTGTCTTTGCTGCCCTTTTTATCCAAAAGCACATCATTAGACATTCTCGTCTTCTGGCATTTCACCCAAGAAAAGTCAAGTGTAGAAGATGAAAGTGTGAAAGGGTAAGACAGAAATATGAAGAATATCTGTAACAAGATGTAAAACAGGAACGATTACAATGAATTGTTGATAGGTCAAGGAAAAAGAAAGCAATGATAAGGAACAAAAATCTAGTGGAAGTCTAAGTACAGAATATTAATTGCACATCGGAGAAGTTATTTCATGTTAAATGATGTTTTGAAATTATTGGAAAATTGCAGGAATTTCTAGCAGTAACTTTAAAAAAAGTTATTAATTCAGAGTCAGTGGATTAGACATCATGCTGCAGCTTTAATTAGGTGCTGGCATACTGATTATGTTTCAGTAATTTGTCCAACTTTCCTTTTGAGAACTCTCCTACTGCCGAGTCTCTGCCACTCAAGCAATAGTAATTGAAAGGTCAAATGGGATACGTTTCATATTAACATTGGTAAACCTTTCCAGGTATTTTCATCTTTCACTAGACATGGTATGTATTTTTTTCAAATTATATGACTTACTCTTTCTTGTAATAAACTTTTTTTCTACTCTGCCTTGTTTTTTTGCACACAAATAATTTGATCAGGCATGTTTTCAATGACGGGGGTCTATGGAAATTAAAACTGGGTGTGTGGCATTTCTGTTAATAGAATATTGAACTATGTTTTGATAATGTGATACACTTTATTGTCATTATACTGGAAAACCAGCCAATGAAACATGATTAATAGAATACAATTAAAAAAAGCCCCACAACAAATCATATGCAATAAGACTGCAATATTCTAAAATAAATTGTAAAAAAAATGACTGATTTTGAAATATAAGTGCAGCACTGCTCAACACCGTGAATTGGTATTTTCACGGCTTCATGAAAAAAGCTCTTTTTAAGTTTGATAGTTCTTGAGTGAAGGCTCCTCTAGCGTTGTCCAATGGTGGGAGAGTAATTAGTTCATGGTTAGGGTGTGTTGCGTCTTTCATGATATTTCTCATCCTGTCCAAACATTGTCCCCTATAGAAAGATTCGATGGTAGACAATTACATTCCAACAATCCATTGGGCAGTTTTCACTACCCACTGGAGTGTCTTCCTATCTTGGGCAGAACAATTCCCTACCACACTGAAATACTATATGTCAGCACACTCTCAGTAGTACATCTATAGAAATCCAAATCTGGTGTGGAGGTGTAACTTTCTCACACATCTCAAAAAATAAAGATGTTGTTGTGCCTTTTTGATCAACATTGATGAACTCAAAGACCACGTGAGGTCATCAGAGATATGGACCCCCAGGAATTTGAAGCTCTGTAACCGCTCCACCACCACTCCATTGTTGTAAATCGGGACGTGCGTGTGGCTTCCTGTCTGTTTAAAATCCACATGGTCTCTTTTGTCTTCTGAGTATTGAGTAACAAATTGTTCTCAGCACACCACAAGGCTAGGTGCTGTAGCTCACCCCTATAGGCCATTTCATTGTCCCTTGTGATTAGACTGACCACCATGGTGTCACCTGAGAACTTTATAATTAAGTTTGAGTTGTTTATTGGAACGCAGTCGAAGGTAAAGATGAAATACAAAAGGGGGCTCAACATGCAACCCTGAGGTTTTCCAGTATTCAAGGTGATACTGGAGGATAAAAAAATATTGCCTAATATTAGGTTTGATAGTAAGGAAATCCAGAATCCATTTATAAATGGATGAGCTGATCGTCACCCAACCATACAACCTGAGCATGGTCCATGCTCAAAACCACATAATACACAAAGATCAGATAAATAATAACATGAAATATTTATAAGTATTTGGGATGATTTTCAAAGTTACAAGATACTGTTTATCAGTCTCACAGCCTGTGGGAAGAAGCTATTCCCAGCCTGGCAGTCCTGGTTTTGATGCTCCTGTCCCTCCTCCTTGATTGCAGTGGGTTGAAGATACTGTGCATTGGATGGAAAGGGTCTTCTATAATTCCTTGAGCACTCCCAACAGATTTCAGTTATTGAGGAAAGGGAGACCCTGGTGATCCTCTCAGCTGTTTTTATATGATTCTCTGTATGGAGCTCTGGTCTGATGCTTTACAGCTACTTGTTTAATGCCATTAATAAATGAAAAATCAATTGTACACTTTTCAATGGCTTGCAAGGTAACAATTATGAGCCTCCAGCTAACACAAGAAATGATTAGATGTGGGAAGGCCTTCATCAGCAAGGTTCTTCTCAGAGTACCAGGCACACATTGTTTCAGGAGAATGCTGTCATGGTATCATTATCTTTAAAAAGACTACAACAGTTGTAAAAATAACTAGGACAATAAATGCATATTTTGGAGTGTCACCAGAATTTAAAAAAAAGTGAAGTCTAATGATGCTTGGTGAAGTCCTCATTTGTGTAGGATTAGAAGACGGCTACCAGGGAAGAGTGGAACTTCACAGACCTGAATGTGGGTGAGCAAACAAAGTTAAACAAAGAGGGGTTAAACAAGAGTTAAAGAGTCCTGTCAAAGAGCTCAGACCTGAAAAATTGGTTACACTTGATGCTCTGTGACCTGCTGAGTTTCTCCAGCACTTTAATGTATTGCAAATAATTGCTAGAGGCACTCAGCAGGTCAGTCAACATCCATGGGCAGAAATGGTCAGTCAACATTTCGAGTTGAAACTGTGCATCCTTGTGTTGTTTTCTTTTCTGATCCTTTTCTCAGAAATGCTGAAATTGTTTCCCATGACAGAACTCAAAACACATTGCTTGTTTCAATAGTCTGGTGCCAGGCATACAGAGGATTCTATTTGTACATGATCAAAGCCTCAGCGCAGGGGATGTTGGCTGAGAACTCTTTCCAGTGGATTTGGATTATTTAGTTAAGGCAGTACTTGTCTGTTTCTCCAGTGCTTTGGGGTATTTCCTGTAAATTGCTAATGTCTAGGACAAGAAAGGTGGAAATCTCTGCTGTTTGATAGATTGAGCTTTGCAGCCCATTTGACATCTTTGAAAACTGTTTCCTGATCCAATATTAGGCTGAGCTCCAAGTCATAATTCCTTCAGTGAGGCGCATGAGTGGATTGGCCCAACACAGAAACCCTTCACGAACTCTCTCCTGACATACAATTCCTGTTCAGGAATACTCATTCAAATGAATAATTATAGGTTTGGCTCATTTATTGTTGCAGAGGTAGCACAAATTCAAGCTGAGCTGATTTGACTGCAAAGAGAACATAGAATAACACAGAATAAATCCATTTCGAAATAAAAGACACTTGATATTTTCAAAATATACAAGTATATTTCCCTCAATGTTGCATTCATTTTAAAGTGTATCCTTATTTTAAAGAAATGATTTTAACTTCTTTGTATGCTCTATATTGTGCCAATTTTGTTGAAATAGATAATTTCAGGAAATGATATGCTGTAGTGGCTACTACGTTAGACCTACTGAAATAATACAAAAAAACACACACTAGACTAGTCAACTGATTTAATCAGGGTTTACAGGCTTCTTTTATATATACTTCATGACCCGGGCTCTACGAGACAAGGTGGGACGTCACTATGAGATTGCTGCCGATCCACGGGACCGGCAGGTTTAAATTTAGCCTTGTAAGTGTCCTGCGCCTTTCGGCAGGAGACTCAACAGCTCAACGTGCCATTCCTCGGCACTCAGCATCTCTTGTGTGGGCTCCTGGTGAGTAGGCAGATGCTTGCATTATGGTTCCGCATGCCCGCAGAACTGTGCCGGCGACAGTTTGTATTGCCGTGCTGTGCACCCGCTCAGCCCACTACACAGTCGCTACATCACCCCCCCCCCCACAGAATTGTCAACGGAAATTAAAACACCAGTTGCATGTGCCTTAGGAGGACACCTGGGCTGGGGGCATTGAATGGGTGCAGTGGGATCCAGATGGGCAGGCTTAAATCTGTCTACACTAAACAGCTGCAAATGTCCCCTAATGTCCAAAGTAAACACAACTCCGTCCCTCTTAATCACGCGGAAAGGGCCCATATGGTCATTGTAACGGTGCTCCTGGGACATGTCTGCATAGAAAATCAAAATCAGTGTCGAGGAGCTGTGGGGCACATGTTGTTTAGGGGTTCCATGCCAACTGGTAGGAACAGGTTTCCTGCTAGTGATACCGCGTCGAATTTGCTGAAGGACATCCACGTCAGAGTTGGTTGCGAAATGAATGTCCCCTGGAACTGTAAGCACCGTGCCATAAACCATCTCTGCCGATGATGCAGACAAATCTTCCTTTGGGGCCATGCGAAGTCCCAGGAGAACCCATGGCAACTCATTGACTCAATTGGGACCAGTGAGATGGGCCTTAAGCGCGGACTTTAGTTACCAGTGGAAATGTTCCACAAGGCCATTGTAGACAATAGACAATTGGAGCTGGAGTAGGCCCTTCGGCCCGTCGAGCCAGCACCGCCATTTTACAGATCATGGCTGATCACTACTATCAGTACCCCTTTCCAGCCTTATCCCATAACCCTTAACTCCTTTGCCCACTATTGTGTAAACTTTCACTTGAATAATTGATTATTTCAGCAGTTTTTTTTAAAAATGAGATTTTAATGTACTTTTGCAAATTTATTTTGTACTTATAACATAGTAGAAAGTTTGCTTTATAATGTTAAGGAGTGATACTGATTTGCTTAATCAGTTAATCTGGTATTTTTTAAGCAAAAGGCTAAGTGAGAGTTAATCCTGGAGATCTCCCCTATTTCATCTTTCTGCTAAATATAGTTCAGTAAATTCCCTCTAAGACTCCAGTTGTCACTTGTTTCCATTTGCACTTCTGTCATTCTTTGTGCCTGCAAATAAACATTCCATAGTTAAACTGTGATCTTGTCTGGCAATTGAATTGAAAAGAATAAAAGTTGAATGGACTTACATACAGTATTCCTTGTAAAGACTTTCAGAGTGAGCGTGTCTAAGATGGAGATGGGAATATTCTAAACTAGTGCTTCTCGACCTGCCTGCAGACTACTGGTGTTTGAGGGTTATTATAGATGGTCAGCAAGTCAGTAAAGGAACATCCAAGGTCTATGAGTGAAAGAGCCGAGAACCATTGGACTACATTTCCAAATGCACCATAACACAAATGTGCTGAAGCAACTCTCATTAGCTAAGGTAGAAATTGAAAAAAATATTTGAGTGATTACTGTCCATTCATTAAAAGTATCCAATAAAAGCAAAACATTAATCAGTAATGTTCCAGTACCATATTAACATTCACCAGGAAGCCATTTTATGATGTCAAAATAGTTTGTTTTAAAATTTTGTGATAGCTTCATCTGGAATGTGAAACCTGAAACATTACTGTTCTTTTAGACTGCAATGTCGGGAAAATCACTGAAAAAAAATCAACATAATTACTGGCCATGTGGTCAATCACACTGGCCGCCTTTTTAGACAGCTATGTCGGGAAAATCACTGAAAAAAAAATCAACATAATTACTGGCCATGTGGTCATTCACACTGGCCGCCTTTTTAGACTGCAAGTGCTTGTGTGCAACAGTCCTGGTGGTTGGACGTGCAGTAGAGTGAATGACTGACAACAAATTTTTCAGGTACAATTTACACAGCAGGCTTCCTCCAAAAAGTTGTAGGGGTCCTGCAGGATAAATTGCGGTGCAGGAATTGACTCAAAGTTGCTGCACGTTCCTTTTTAGACTGCCCGTGTAGCAGCAAAATTCTTTGATTGTGCCGTTACATTGCTGCAGTCTGAAAACCACTAATAACTCAGATTCTTTCTCCACAGATTCAGGAAGATGACTTCCAATGAGTACAATCATTTCTATTTGTGCAAGGTTTTTTTCTCTTGATGTCCATTGACTTCACTTTTACTAGACCTCATCAATTTCTTTCTCTTTGGCTTGGCTTCGCGGACGAAGATTTATGGAGGGGAAATGTCCACGTCAGCTTCAGGCTCGTTTGTGGCTGACAAGTCCAATGCGGGACAGGCAGACACGGTTGCAGCGGTTGCAAGGGAAAATTGGTTGGTTGGGGTTGGTTGTTGGGGTTTTCCTCCTTTGTCTTTTGACAGTGAGGTGGGCTCTGCGGTCTTCTTCAAAGGAGGTTGCTGCCCGCCGAACCGTGAGGCACCAAGATGCACGGTTTGAGGCGATATCAGCCCACTGGCAATGGTCAATGTGGCAGGCACCAAGAGCTTTCTTTAGGCAGTCCTTGAACCTCTTCTTTGGTGCACCTCTGTCTCGGTGGCCAGTGGAGAGCTCGCCATATAACACGATCTTGGGAAGGCGATGGTCCTCCATTCTGGAGACGTGACCTACCCAGCGCAGTTTGATCTTCAGCAGCGTGGATTCGATGCTGTTGGCCTCTGCCATCTCGAGTACTTCGATGTTGGAGATGAAGTCGCTCCAATGAATGTTGAGGATGGAGCGGAGACAACGCTGATGGAAGTGTTCTAGGAGCCGTAGGTGATGCCAGTAAAGGACCCATGATTCAGAGCCGAACAGGAGTGTGGGTATGACAACAGCTCTGTATACGCTTATCTTTGTGAGGTTTTTCAGTTGTTTGTTTTTCCAGACTCTTTTGGGTAGTCTTCCAAAGGTGCTATTTGCCTTGGCGAGTCTGTTGTCTATCTCGTTGTCGATCCTTGCATCCGATGAAATGGTGCAGCCGAGATAGGTAAACTGGTTGACCGTTTTGAGTTTTGTGTGCCCGATGGAGATGTGGGGGTGGGGGGGGGGGGCTGGTAGTCATGGTGGGGAGCTGGCTGATGGAGGACCTCAGTTTTCTTCAGGCTGACTTCCAGGCCAAACATTTTGGCAGTTTCTGCAAAACTGGACATGAGCTCATCAATTAAATGCTGCTTTAATATCAAGATCAGCCACTCTCACCTGATGTTGGAATTCAGCTTATTGATCCATGTGTTGCCAAATTATATGTGACACATATACTGAGCATCAAAGAATAGATTTCTGGTGTGCAAGCACCTCTTGTTAATGAGAAAATCCATCATATTGCTGATAATGGAGGGCAGACCAATGAGAAAGAAATGAGCCAGATTGGATTCATCCTGCTCTTTGTAAGCAGGATGTATCCGAGTAGTTTCTCACATTGTTGCCTGGGCTTTTCCGTCTTGACCCCTATTTATATGTCCCTCCACCAAGTTAATCTCCATACACTGGATTGCAGGGCTTTGATATGAGAAGAGAGAAATGCTGGGGCATTCTTATCTTCCCTGGCCATGGGGGATGGCAAAAGCAGTTCCTACTCAAGAAAAATAACAAGGATAATCCTGGGAATTACAGACCAGTGAGTCTTAAATCAGTGGTGGGAAAACAATTGGAGGAGATTCTTTCTGAGGGCAAATAAGCATTTGGAGCATGCTTATTAGAGATAGTCAGCAGGGTTTATTGAGGGGTAGGTAGGGCTCATGAGACTAATTGAGTTTGTCCGGGAGGTGATAAAACAAATTGATGAAGGATATGGTGTAAATGGATTTTTACCCTATATGAACTTCTGAAACTGGATACTGGAGAACTGTAAGCCTCCCTTGACGATAATCCTGTTGCTTTTACATCTTTCCATGATCTGTCCGCTGAACCGGAGGGGAGGCAGGTGACATCGAACCCGAGAGATCGCCTAAACAGATAGCGATCCCGACACTTTTCAAACTACACCTCCACATATGTGTATGCAATCACTGGAGTCAAGCTCGTCAGGGGGGCAGAGGTTGGCTAATGTTAGCGAAATGTATCCAGATTTAAGAAGTCTGTGGATTAAAAAGAATCGGCGAATTAGCTCTTGAATTCAAGTAACTACCAACTACCACATAAAAAGTTTAATAAAATATTCTTTACCTGCAAGCAACCCCTTGAGATTTCTAGTAGTGGGAGATTGCTTGCTTCAGTGCTATATTTATCGATCCTTCAAGCCATAAAAGGTCGGGACTTTGGCTTTCACGTTCCACTGACGGGAGACATTATTTTTGTACTGAACTCTGGAGCCGAGTCTGCAGCCTTCTAACCTCCCACTGCTTCCCCCCATACATCACACTCCGTGTTCTCCTGGTATACTGTATACAACAACATCCCAGAAAACAGTTAACATTTGGTAAGTGCTCTTGATTCTCGGAATGTCTGGCAGCTCTTTTGGTGGTTCTGTGACTTAGTTTTTTTTAAACCAAGAAAAACAACATTTAAGGTTTTGTTGGCAGCCGGTCGGCGCAATTCTAAGTGATCGCTGGGTTTTATTAACGTGGTCTCGTGTCGGGGGTTCTCTGCAATAAAATGATACAATTAGAAACCAAGAATGAACCGAGATTATATTTCACCCGAACCCTATGTGAATGTATATCAACAATTCTGTCCGATATTTTAACGTTGAACTTGAAGTAGAAAATTGAACACATAATGGGAAGTTGGATGCAAACATGGCTATATATATATACCCTAACCCTAACCTTTGCAAACAATTGTGTGGATTAAAATGGATTATTATCTTTTTTACATGAGGATCAGTCAAATTATCATAGGTAATACTAATGATTTCGAAATACATTCAACTGTATTTACAGTAATTAATAGACATCTAAACCTTTTTATGCACAGTTCACCTCTCATTTATGTTATGTTTATCATCCATAACTCAAAATGATTTGTTGCACAGAAACACTGTGACCAACTGTTGGTTATAAGGATTTGAAAGCCCATCTGTCTCGTTCTCAATGTTACTTACTTCAACAACTAGCGGTTTGACCAGAAAAGGAAAGAAAGCAGAATCCTTTCTTCTTGGCACCAGCGCTTAAGGCTTCAGCAATGGTCTATATTTACTAATGTCGTTTTAGTTCATCAATGGAGCAAATGGTTGAGACCTTTACCTGACTTTTGTTTTTGCTTTATCTATGAACAGACTTCGGTGAAGGGACATTTAGGACTTTACGTAGCCAGCATGTCGTCGCTATCATTACCTTTTTACCAGAAGCACCACCGGCACTTTGACCGTAACTACCGCAGTAGCCAGTTGCAGTCCACAATGCAAGACTACCGCCTGGAGGAAAAGCGCAACGTTGCCACTCACTCCTCGGGGTAAGACACTGGGTCGCCCATCCAGATTTTCCAGCGTTCGCCAAATGGGGAAGGGCGTTGAATTTTAAAGATGCTCTCAAAACTTAACATTCGGAATTTGAGATGACGATAAATTCTTGTTCTGCTTTAACTTGTTCGCTTTTCTTGGCGAGTTATTTATCTTGCAATTCAACCGAAATTAAGGTTCTCATAAAACATTGACTTTTGCAATTAAGATGAACTTTAATTGTGAGGGTATTTAGTAGATTTTTTAAAAATCAGAAATAAAACAGATGCTTGAAATATTAATTTTTAAAAAAGAAATATTGTTAAAACTCTAAATCAGGCAATACCTATGGAAATGGAAACAAAGTTACTGTTTAGGAACAGAGACCTTGCCAGGGTCTTTGAAACGTTAATGGTTTCTCGTTTTCCACATGCTGTCTTTTCACCATTTTCTGCTTTTACCGCAATCACTACCTCCCCCCCCCCCCCCCCTTTATGGAACTATCTTTACCCCTTTATTACTTGATCGCATGTAAAGGGGGGGGGCACTTTGAAGGCTCATACAAACAGCAATGCACTGTTTCGAAGTCACTCTTGACTGTAACGCTCGTTATTCAATTAAAACATTATATTGAGAATATGATTCCTCTCTGTTAGAGGTGACTTCTTTATTCAAAGTGCTCAGATGAGGGTATTTGGCATTTGAGCTACAAAGTTTTCTGTAATTTACACCAGATCCACAAAGGTTTTTTAACATGACCCCTTTTTATGCGGCTGAACTTGTAGAGTGTTGTATCCTTTTATTTTGCATCAAATATAGGTCAATTTGTCATGAAATTTTGTTCCTTGTGTTGAAACTGAAAGTATTATGCTGGCCTATTTGCTATGGTAATGGACAGAAGAATTTCATTGTCCTAATATTCTGCAAAGCAATTTCAATCTAGTGTCCCCTTCCTCCCCACCCCCCCCCCTAATAATTGTTCTGCATTGCATTCTGATAATGTGCAAATGCCACTGTGCACCTGATGAAAATGCACTTAGATCCAGTCAGTTGGCTGAAAGGTTGACAGAAACCCTGTTTAGATGTGTGAATGAGGCTTTAGGCAGACTTTGATGTCTGGGCAGGAACAGGTCTAAGATACTTCCTGGTCCTGAACACTGATGTGGCTGTTCTGCCAAGTTTTTGCTGTCATCAGGGGTTGTGACCTTCCACATCACATTTTTGAAGCAGGCTGATGCTGGTTATCTGATTGATTAATTGCATTTCCAAATCCTTGCCATTGCAGAAGCTGTATCTTTCAATCATCCTTTGATTTCAAGGTAAAACACGGAAGTAGGCTGCTGCGTCCAACTCATCCATTCCAGCCAAATTTTTTTCACCTGAGCTAGTCCCATTTCCTGCATTTGACCCATATCCCTCCAAACATCCCTATCCATGTCTTTTAAATGTTGTTATTGTACCCGTTTCTCGCACTTTGTCGTGCAGCTCATTCCACATACCCACCACCTGTGAAAAGGTTTAGCTCCTGTTTAAATCTTCCTCTTTCATATTAAATCTATGAAAATATTCCTAGAGGTTTAGAGGGTTCCACATTTTACACTCTTAACCTAAAAAAATGGAGAAGAATTAATTAGATAACAATGTTAACCAGGCTATGATTGGGAGAGGAAAGACATCCAGAGACAGTAGACCAAATGAGTGTGAGTTTCCACTTGGCTAATAAATGACACTCTATGCAGATGTGATTAAGGAAACTCATATCTGATTAAGTTGATCATTTTCTTTGAGATAAAAGCTGTGCAGTTTTTCTTATCAGCTTCAAGAAGACTACTGTTAATATTACTAGATAATATAATTGCTAGCAAAATTGAAGTGTATACAATTATAGAGACAGATATAGGATGCGTGAAATAGGTTGAGTGTCAGCAAGCAAAGAATGATAGTTATTAGAAATAGAGTGTAGAGTGGGCCTTGGCTATTTTTATTGAGTTTTATTATTTTTCATCTTGATATTGAAGATATTATTTTAAAATTTGTGGATGAAACAATGCTTAGAAATGTAGAAAAGAATGGAGACAAATCAGTACATGGCCATTGCAAAGATGAATGAAATTATACATTTTGGATAAGAAGAAAGGCAATTGGTAACATTTTAAAATAGAACAGAGATTTTAGTTTCACATTTCAATTGTGATGGTGGCCAGTGAAGTTGATAAAGACATTAATGTGCTAGAATAAAGTAACAATGTTCTTGGTTTTATAAATGGACACAAAGGAAGGAAGCTATGGAAAAACTATAGAATTAATTCATTGGCCATTAGCTTCACTTACACATGACAAGCACCAGTACCCAACACTATACTAATCCCTAAAGCACTTTAGAAAAGATGTTACAGCTTTGAAGTGTTGTTGAAGAGGCCTACCAAAACAAGAACGAAGGATTTGTGAAGTAACTTCAGAAACTGGAGTTTTTATTCTCATTTCAAAGAAGGATATGATTTAATAGAAGTATTCAACATTATAAAGATTTTTTACGGTAGCAAGAAAAAAATTCTATTTGCCAGAGTATCAGAAATAAGATCAGCTAAATGTAAGATAATTAATCAAAAAAACTTTGGGGGATAAGACAGAACTCTTTTGAATCAGTAGGTTATTTATTGCCTGAAATGTGATGGAAGCAGATTCAATAGTAATTTTTTAAAGAGATTGGATAAATATTTCAAAATGAAACATTTTAAAAGCGATGAAAAATATCAGGGAAATGGGATTAATTGGTAGCACTTTCGGAGAACTAGCATTGGACCAAAATAATTATTTTCATTTTATTTCTGGGTTCACTGCAGCTATTACACATCATGATTTTTTTTTAAAACAAAAACAGTCACTATGTATCTGCATGTAATGATAATATTCTAATACAATCATCAATTCCAAGCCTGTGGAAATTGAAGAGACTACTTCGAGTGGTAGTCACAAAATAATCAGTGATTGATATGGACTTCCAGTGGTTTTTTTTTTGCTAAGAATTCTCATGGACTGGTCACTAATGTTGAAGTCAACATACTGCGCTGCAAGAAGCAGACTTTATGAATATTGGGTAGATCCTCTGATAGATGGGAGATAAATACATTCCCTTCAGTTCCCACCGCAAGTTCTGCTCCCCAGCCACTGCATTGTATATAAATGTATGATGCAGCTGTGTGATGCACACGTATAATATAGTCAGTTGGTTGAATGAGCCAATTGGACAAGTCTTAGCAGCTAGAGAAAGCATTGAAGAATGGTAAAGATGCAAGGTGCAAATATTTTTTTTAATATAATTTTTTTATTTTTCACACTGTGAACCATATCAATCAAAATATATACAAACATTTCTCATTAAATATACACAGTAGCATTTTCTCCTTTCCCCCTACTCTCTCTTTCCCCTTCCCAACCCCCTCTAAAACCAATAAATATTCAACATATACAATACAATAAAACCATGAAACAGTGTCTTCACACAATGAAAAATAAACAAGAAAAATGTGTCATCTATTTTTACACACTGGATCAAGTCGTTTTGTCTTCTTATCATTTTAGGGGGTGGAGGTCTGAGGCAAGCCCTCTCTGTTATGTTCCATGTATGGCTCCCAAATTTGTTCAAATAATGTGACTTTATTTTTAAAGTTATGTTATTTTTTCCAATGGAATACATTTATTCATTTCCATGTACCATTGCTGTATTCTCAGACACTCTTCCGATTTCCAAGTTGACATTATACATTTTTTTGCTACTGCTAAGGCTATCATAATAAATCTTTTTTGCCCTTTCTCCAATTGAGACCTAATTCCTTACTTCTTATGTTACTTAGAAGAAAGATCTCTGGATTTTTTGGTATGTTATTTTTTGTGATTTTATTTAATATCTGATTTAGATCTTCCCAAAACATTTTCACTTTTGTACATACCCAAATTGTATGTACTGTTGTTCCCATTACCTTCTTACACCGAAAACATCTATCTGATAATGTTGGATCCCATTCTTTTAACTTTTGAGGTGTAATATATAACCTGTGAAACCAATTATATCATGTGTAACCTTGTGTTTATTATATTCTTCATAGTTCCAGAACATAACTTTTCCCATTTTCATTTTTTATCTTTGTTTAAATCCTTTTATAAATCTTTTAATTATCATTGTGTCTGTAATCACATATCCAAAGCTGCTTCCTTCTGGTAATCTCAGTCTATTTCCCAATTTATCCTTTAAATAAGCTTTCAGTTGATGATATGGAAACATTGTACCATGAGTTATTCTATATTTGTACTTCATTTGTTCAAATGTTAATAAATTATTTCCCAAAAAACAATTTTCTATTCTTTTGATTCCTTTTCTCTCCCATTCTCTAAAGGAAAAGTTATCTATTGTAAAAGGGACTAGTAGGTTTTGTGTCAATAACAATTTTGGTATTTGGTAATTCATTTTTTTCCTTTCTAAGTGGATATTCTTCCATATATTAAGTAAATGATGCAATACTGGTGAGCTTTTATATTGCACCAGCTTTTCATTCCACTTATAAAGTATGTTTCGGTACCTTCTCCCCTCTTTTATCTAGTTCTCTCTTAGTCCAGTCTGGTTTTTCCCTTGTCTGGCAAAAATCTGATAAATACCTTAATTGTGCTGCTCTATAATAATTTTTAAAGTTTGGTAACTTTGGAAAACCACCTTGGCTATACCTCTCTGTTAATTTATCTAACACTACCCTCAGTTTCTCCCCTTTCCACAAGAATTTCCTTATTATTCTCTTTAGTTCATTAAATAATTTCTCTGTTAAGGGAATTGGCAATGATTGAAATAAATATTGTATCCTTGGGAAGACATTCATTTTAATGCAATTTACCCTCCCTATCAACATTAGCGGTAATTCTTTTCAATGTTCTAAGTCTTCCTGGAATTTCTTTATTAGTGGCTGATAATTTAGTTTGTACAGGTGGCTTAAATTATTATCTAACCTGATCCCTAGGTATTGGATTGCTTGTGTTTGCCATTTAAATGGTGATTCTTTTTTAAATTCTGTATAATCCGCTTTACTCATTGGCATCACTTCACTTTTATTTGCGTTGATCTTGTACCCCGATATTTCTCCATAATCCTTCAATTTCTTATGTAATTCTTTTATTGATATTTCTGGTTCTGTTAGGTATACAATGATGTCATCTGCAAATAAGCTGATTTTATACTCCTTCTCCTTTATTTTTATCCCTTTTATTTTATTTTCTGTTCTTATCAGTTCTGCCAATGGTTCTATTGCTAAGGCGAACAGTGAGGGGGATAATGGTCATCCCTTCCTCGTGGACCTACTTAATTTAAATTGGCTCAATACATATCCATTTACTGTTACTTTCACCAATGGTCCATTATATAATGTTTTAATCCAATTAATATATTTTTCTGGTAGATTGAACCTCTGTAATACTTTAAATAAATAGTTCCATTCTACTCTGTCAAAGGCTTTTTCTACATCTAAAGCAACAGCCACTGTTGGCTTCTTATTTCCTTGGACTGCATGAATTAGATTAATAAGTTTACAGACATTCTCTGCTGTTCGTCTTTTCTTAATAAATCCAGTTTGATCTTGTTTTACTATTTTTGGTACACTATCGGACAAGCTGTTTGCTAATAATTTGGCTATTATCTTATAATCTGAATTAAATAGAGATATTGGTCCATATGATGCTGGTGTTAATGGATCCTTCCTCATTTTTGGTATTACTGTAATTATTGCTGTCTTACATGAATCTGGCAAGTTTTGTGTTTCTTCTATCTGGTTCATTACTTCCAAGAGAGGAGGAAATAATAACTCTTTAAACAACACCTGAGTGCTTAAATTGCCAAAAGAAAGGTTACATATCTACAACCTTTCAATCTATGGTTTACACAAGCAAATAAAGCAATTTAGTGGTTATTTGAAATGACAGCAGTAAAAAGATCTTCAATGGAGGTAGATGACTTAAAAAATAAATTGGAAGAATCTGATTAAAAAAAAGTTAAAGAAACACAGGAGCTGTTAGCTCAGAAGATAGAGTCACTATCTCGGAGGATCTTTCCTGGAACCAACACACCAATGGCCTCATGAAGAAAGCCTCTACTTCCTCAGGAGTTTGCAGAGGAGCTAGTGGAGTTGTTCAAGTGAACCGGTACGGACTTGAAGGGCCGACATGGCCTGTTTCCATGCTGTAAACGGTTATATGGTTATATGGTTATATGGTTAAATATTTTATAGAATTCTATTGGGAATCCATCCTCTCCTGGCATTTTATTGTTCGGCAGCTTTTTTAATATGTCCTGTACTTTCTCTATTTCAAATGGTTTTATCAGTTTGTTTTGTTCCTCTTCTTGCAATTTCGGCAGTTCAATTTTAGCTAAAAACTCTTCTATTTTATCATCTTTCTCCTCATTCTCAGTTTGGTATAATTGTTCATAAAATTCCTTAAAATTCTCATTAGTCTCTATTGGGTTTGTCCTTTTTCCTTGATACCAATACAGTTCTTTTAGCTTGTTCTGTTTTAAGTTGCCAGGCTAATATTTTATGTGTTTTTTCTCCCAGTTCGTAATACTTTTGCTTTACTTTTATTATGTTCTTATCCACCTTGCACGTTTTTAATGTTTCGTATTTTAGTTTTTTGTCCACCAATTCTCTCTTTTTCATTATATCATCCCTTTTTACTAGTTCTTTTTCTGTACTTACTATCTCCCTTTCCAACTGCTCTATTTCCCGATTGTAGTCCTTTTTCATCTTAGTTACATAACTTATTATCTGCCCTCTAATGACAAATTTGTCTTTCACTGATTCTGTGTTTATTTCAAAATATGTTTTAATTTGGCATTCAATAAACTCTCTAAATTCCTGCCTTTTAAGTAGCATGGAGTTTAACCTCCATCTATAGGTTCTTGGTGGGATGTCCTCCAGTTCTATTGCTAATAACAGGGGTCAATTAATCTAGCTTTATACTCAGTTTTCCTAACTCTCCCTTGATGGGCCGACAACAAAAACATATCAATCCTTGAGTAAGTTTTATGTCTACTTGAATAAGATGAATATTCCTTCTCTCTTGGGTGCTGTCTCCTCAATATATCCATAAGTTTCATTTCCTGCATTGATTTATCCATAAATTTTGCTACTCTATTCTTTTTGCTTGTCTTTCGTCCAGTTTTATCCAACATTGGATCCAAATTAAGGTTAAAATCCCCTCCTCTCAATATACTTCCTTGTGTATCTACAATCTTCAAAAAAATATCCTGCATAAACTTTTGATCCTCCTCATTAGGTGCATATATATTGAGCAAATTCCAAAATTCTGAGTATATCTGACACTTTATCATTACATATCTCCTTGCTGGATCTATTATTTCCTCCTCTATTTTGATTGGTACATTTTTATTAATTAATATAGCTACACCTCTAGCTTTTGAATTAATATGATGCTGTCGCTATGTGTCCCACCCAGTCTTTCTTTAATTTGTTATGTTCCACTTCAGTTAGATGCATTCCCTGCACAAATGCTATATCTATTTTTTATATTTTCAGTAAGTTTAATAGCCTCTTCCTTTTAATTTGGTTATGTATTCCATTAAAGTTTATAGTCATATAGTTCAACATGGCCATCTTATATCTTGTTTGAACCTCATTTCTGCTTCCTCACCCCACCACCATCCTCTTTTTCCCCATTTTCATCTCTCATTTTTCCCTTTTTGAACTCAATGTATGACAACACATTTAAAACATAAAATTCTCCAACAACTCCCGCATCCAATATTACCTTAACCCCAAATGCCCCGCCTCTCTGAGTTTCCCCTTATCCTTTGCCGGGCAACCACAACTCCCCTTTCCATTTGGATTGTGATCTTGTTCGCAAGCATCAACTGATTTCGCAGTGACAGTTATTCTCTCCCACCCCAACCCCCCCCAGAAAACACTTTTTTTTAACACATTTAACAAAGCTCTCCCTTTTTTTTCCCCTTACCCCCTTCCTTCCCTTCTCTTTTCCCTCTTTAGTTCTTTACATATACATTGTTTTTACATCATTATATATACTTTATCGTCATTCTTCATTCTTATTACATCTCTTCATCTCTCCTTCTGCCCTGCAAATGCTCTGCGAATTTTTGTGCTTCCTCCGGATCCGAGAGCAGTCTGTTTTGCTCCCCAGGGATAAATATTTTAAGCACAGCTGGATGTTTTAACATGAATTTATAACCTTTTTTCCATAGGATCGATTTTGCTGTATTAAAATCCTTCCTCTTCTTTAAGCGTTCAAAAGCTATGTCTGGGTAAAAAAATATCTTTTGACCCTTATACTCCTATGGTTTATTATCTTCTCTAATTTTATTCCTTGCTTGCTCCAGTATATGTTCTCTTGTCATATATCTTAAAAATTTTTACTAAGATGGATTTTGGTTTTTGATGTATCTGCGGTTTCGGAGCTAATGTTCTGTGTGCCCTTTCTATTTCTATTTCTTCCTGCATTTCTGTCATTCCGAGGACCTTCAGGATCCATCCTTTTATAAATTCCTTCATATCTGTGCCTTCTTCACCTTCTTTCAGGCCCACTATTTTTATGTTGTTTCGCCTACTATAATTTTCCAACATATCAATTTTCTGAGATAACAACTCTTGTGTCTCTTTAATTTTTTTGTCACTTTCTTCCAAATTTCCTCGTCATTTACTTCCATTTCTACAGCCGTTTCTCGTTCTTCCACATTTTCTACTCTTTTCCCTATTTCTGTCATGACTAGTTCTAATCTTTGCATTTTATCTTCTGTTCTTTTCATTTTTCTTTTAATCGTACTAAATTATAATGACAATGATTCTTTTAATGTTCTTATTTGTTCTTGAAAAACAGCTTTATCTATATTCTGTCCATCTGTTTTACCTTCTATTTCTCTGTGAAGATCTTGGTCTTGTTCTTCCTCTTCTTCTGTGTCTGTACCTATGTTTGTGTTTTCTGTGTCTCTTCTGATTTTCCTGATGAGTTGCTTGTATCACTTTGTTGGGCCACTTCTTGCTGGGCCTCTTGCTGTTGGTCCTCTCCTTCTGAGCTGCTCATCTGTCTGGCCTCCTGCTGTTGCTCCTCTTGCCGTTCACCCCATCGAGTTTCTTTCTTGCCTGATACTTCACTCCCTCTCCTGCCACCTTCCTCATCTTCCAGCTGAGAGCCCTGGTGCCGGGCGTCCCTCAGCTGGTCGCACCGTAGTTACTTGCTCCTTGGCTGAGCACCCCTCCTGTTAGTGTTTTGTTTTACCTTAGATTACGCACTACTTATGCGCAATTCCTCGCGCATGCGCAGTTGCGCACTTTTGTTTGGTTCAGAGATCCATTTTTGCAGTCCACTGGTCGGGGGGGGGGGTCACAACACCACAGGGCCAACACCAACCTTGGAGAATGGCCATTCTTCGCCACCACCGCTCCCTGTTCCTTCGTACAGGTAAGGCCTTCTCCTTTCTTTTCTGGTGACTTTTTTTCCCGTTGTTTTTACTTTTTCCTTCTTGGATGCCATCTTCTTTCTCTTCTCTGCAACGTTATCTTTTATTTCTTATATTTTATATTTGTTGAACTTTGTCTTTTTTTCTGGAGAGGGCTGGTTTTACCCTACCGGCCACTACTCCATCACATGACTCCTCCCAACGTGCAAATATTGAGGAGGGAATGCTTGCACAATATTAATGGGAAAATGAGCTCCAAGCATTTACATCACCAGTGATAATGGGAGAAAAAGAACAAGTTCAAGACAGAAGTCTGAATAAATGTTCAATGTATCAACTTCACACCTAACATGGTCAAGGATATATTTCTAAGTTAAAACAGCCGAGTCCTAGTAATAAACAGTCCAATGAACTTGAAAACATATTCAGTTGAATATTTGAAAATTTTAATCCAGATTGAAGTGTTTAGGGTGTCATAGTGGTCAGAAATTATAATAAAAATTATTGTAGCTGATGGTGCTAATTGATCAATTAGCAAAGATTAAGAAAATTAAAGCTAGACTGGAAAGAACTGTTTGGATGGGTCATCAAAGCTATGCTTAGATTTATTTCTGGTAAGATATTCATCCATATTCAATACCAATCTATAAAAGTCTTCATCTGTTTCATATATGTAGAAGAATTAATGGAGGAAGAGTTAGATGAATTATAATGAAATGGTGTTCCAGGGAAAACAATCTAGAACAGTAGTTTTCAAACTTTTTCTTTCCACTCACACACCACTTTAAGTCATCCGTAGGTGTTCTGTGATTAGTAAGGGTTCACCTAAAGTGGTATGTGAGTGGGTGAAAAAGGTTGAGAACCACTGCTCTAGACCCAATTGATACTGAAATAGTTTGCTTGAGAAAAATTGTCATTTTGGCCCATTTCCTTTGGAGATATGAAACCATGCACATAATGAGTCAATTAGGTCCAATTAAAACAGTGGTTTTCCACCCACTTACCTTAAGCAATCCCTTACTAATTTCAAAGCACCTATGGCATAGGGATTATTTAAAATGGAAAGAAAAAAATTGAAAACCACTGATCTAGAGTGACCATGTAACCTCTGATGGGATAACATCTAAAATGGACAAGCTGATATGAAAATTAGCAGAGCTGTTGATAACGAAGAAGGCCGTCAAAGGATTCAGCAGGAATGACAGATGGAGTACAAAAATGATATCTGAGCAAGTGTGAGTGTTGCATCAAATGTAAGAGGGAAGTATAGAGTAAATGGCAAGACCTTGAGGAGGACAGAGGGATCTTGGGGTGCAAGTCCATAGCTCCCTGAAAGAAGCAATGCAAGGAGAGTGGGTGGTAAAGAATTGAAGTGCTCTTATCACAAGTAACAGGGTACAGTGGGAAGCTTTATTTTATAGGCTAGAAATAAACCCATACTTAAGAACAGCAGGTAGTGTAATAATACAACAAATGTGCAAGGTGTCGTTTAACAGTAAGTGAAAGAGCGCAGGGTATAGAGAAAGGTACACTTGAACCAGTGCCATGGCATCATCTTTCAATCTTAATGTCTGATACTTGACATTATTGGTCAGATCAATGAGTATCAAAGTCAGGAATTTATATTTTATCAATATAAAACTTTAATTAGGCACATTTGGAGTATTGTGTATAGGTCTGGTTGGCCACTTGAAACTCCTCAGACAATGAAGTAGCCCACAAACAAATGCAGCAAAACTGGACAGTTTTCAGGCCTGTGTGGATAGGTATAAATAACATTCACACCACACAAGTGCTGGCAATAATGATACAAGAGAAAATCCAGCAATTGGTCCCTGATAGTCAATGGCATTATCATCACCGATTCCTCATCTATCACTAGTCTGGGAGTTAGCATTGACCAGAAACTGAACTGGAGTAGCCATATGTACAAGAACAGGTCACAGACTAAGAAGCCTGCAGTGATCAACTGGTCTTTTCTCTTCCCTGAGCTTGACTGCCATCTATAAGGTTTAAATTAGGAGTGTGGTAGACTATCCTCCACTTGTCTGAAAAAGTGCAGTTTAAATAACACTAAAAGAGCTCAGTATTGTACAGGATATAGCAGAGCACTTGACAGCCATTCACCCATTCCATCACCAATGCACATCTGCAGAAGTTGGTACCATTCACAGGATGCACTGCAGTAACTTACCAAGACTCCTCAGACAGCACCTTCCAAACCGATGACTTCCACCAGCAAGAAAGTCCAGGTGGTAAAAGCATGGGAACCACCAGGAAGGTGCCCTCCAAATGACACACCACACACTTGGAAATCACTGTTCCTTTACTGTCACAGGGACAAAACTCTCTCACTAACAATATTGTGAATACACACACCTCCAGAATTGCAGTGATTCAAGAAGGCAGCTCAACACCACATTCTCAAGGCCAGTTAGGGGCAGACAATTAAATGCTGGTTCAGCCTACAAAGCTTAGACCGCAATTACAGAAAGGATGTGAAGGGTTTGGGCAGTATGGAGAAGTTCACCAGGATCTTGTCTGGATTGGAGTTATTGGGTAAAAGGAAATTTTGGACAAACTTGGGTTGTTTTAGGAGGTAGAGGGGTGTCCTGATGGAAATTTATATAGAGGGCATAGATAAGTTAGATACCTTTTCCCAGAGTGGACATTTAAAATACTAGTGGGCATTTAAAATACTAGTGGGCATAGGTTTAATGTGAGAAGGGGAAAGTTGCAGGGAGATGCACAAGACAATTTTATTTTTACATGGCAAGTGATACGTCCTTCCAGCATGGCCTGGGGAAGTGATGGAAGCAAATACATTAACAATATTTAAGAGGCATTTCGGTAGATACATGAACTGGTAGGGGATGGAGTGATGAGCATTTTAGTATGGATCATGGCCAGTGCACACATGGTCAGTTGAAGGGCCTGTTCCTCTTCTGTTCTGTTCTATGTTCCATGATATTTTGACTGTGTGGTGATTACAAGGTGACATTGAACCAGGCAGTTGTTGACAAGCATTGCCAACTTCACAGGATTTATATGCAGAGTTGGCAAGAGCCAAAGATTTCACCAAACTGGATGTCTCACATGCATATTCCTCAGGAGCAGTTGCATAAAGAGAGCTGGAATACTTGCCAATTAAAACTCTTTCACTCCCCCTCAAAATAATTTAATGGTGTTTAATTGTCACCAAAGGCCTTCGAATGCACAAAATATTACAAGGTAAAAATTACTGTCAATGAAAGCAAGGAGATATATAAAAAGTCGCAAGTATTGAAGAAGATATTTTATAAATGTTCAGGGAGCTATAGAAGAAGCAAATGTATGCATATACTGAAAGGTTGGCAGCTTAACAGTGCAGCTAGCAGAGTTGCTGCTCCACTGCTCCAGCCACTCAGGTTCAATCCTGATCCTCAGTGCTCTCTGTGTGACACTTGAGTAGTCGACGGGAATGTGTGGAGAAAAATTTGGGATCAGTGTAATTGGATGCCTGATGGTTGGAGCAGACGATGAGCTTAAGGGCCTCTTTCAATGCTCTGAGACTCTATGACTCTAGATAGTTTAATCTTGAGCCAACAGTAGATACAAATGGATCCAGCCAAAGAAAGAATAATTATGAAAATATATCAGAACTTATTTACTGTAAATATACTTTACATACTCAGATCTTTCAAAAAAAGTCATCTTTACAGCAGTTACTGAAGAAAGATTAAACATGTAAAGGTAGCAATGAGCATCAGAGGCCTTACGGGAGAAAATTCTGGAAATTAGAATTGATCACCACAGCTGTAGGCCTCTGAAGCTTTGAGTTATGGATTTTAATCTGTAATTACCTTGTGAGTATTCAGAAAAATCATGGGCTAGAGATGATCTTCTGTTGAAAGTTGCAGCAGGTGATATTCTGGTTACAGCAATGGAGATAGCTCAGAGGGCACATAACATGTTATTTTAAAATTAGGAATCATTACTAGAATGAATAGATTCTGACAGTGACAGAACCAGATGAAGATGCAGGGTCAGCATCAGAAGAGATTTAATCTGGGTCGTTAGGGTAACTGTGGCTGGGGTGGGGTGGGGGGGCACAAGCTGCCGATTGAGAAGTCACTCAGTGTGATGCCATGCCGTCACACTTTTCCCTCTCTCCGGCGTTTTAGACAAGGATGCGTGGAGACAAAAGCACATGATTCATTTTGATGACGCCCCCTCTGATGGTATCACCCAGTGCGGTTCACAAACCCCTAGTAGTGGTAGTACTGGATGTCTTTTCTGGTTTCTGCACTTGGAGCTACAGCTTAAAGACCTACAATTTTGGGTTCAGAATGTACTCCTGCACTGGAATGGAGTAAATGAATTCTCACACATTACTGTGGAGGTGCCAAATTTTAAGGCATGTTTGAAAGCAGCCAAATACTCTAGGCATTCCATTCAAAGTGCTACTTTGAGAGGATGTGCTGTATTGTCCAATCCCCCTTGATTGGCTCTGATTGTTTTTGTGAGGTGAAAGACTGTTTAGTAACTTTGTACTCTGTGTCATTTATAGGTGATCATGACATGTCCATAATATGCTTCACAAATTTTACATTAAGAAATGTATCACATTCTGGATTCAGTGCAAAAACTGTACTAGTCAACAGTGAGATGTGTTCGCTGAATCTGTGATCAATCTCTCCAAGCTCTGAATCAATAGTGTTGCAGTACAGTCTCTGATTCTGTTTTTTCATCGTCAATCCTATGTCCTGTAGTTCCCATAATGACGTATAATTGTGTTCGCTTTGCATCTCTGTTTGGTGATACATGGGCCTCAGTGATGCACTGGCGGGCATGGCCATGTCCCACACCTTATTAAGCTCCTCATCATAACAATGTTTCCGTACACAAGCCATTGCACTATCCATGATATTTAAACCTGTCACCAAGTCAGCGTCCTCTTTCTGTAGAAGCTTGTTTGGTGGGTCCAACAGGCCAAGAACTGTATGCACTAACTTGGCAATGATTAAGAAACTGGACTCGGTCATCTCACACAGCAGGCCCACAGTCTCCATTCGTATCTATGTGCTATAGAGTCAATCCCACTAGTCAAGAGAGATATTATTGTCATTGAATGACTGACACAGTGGCAAGAAGTTATGTCCATCTCTGTTCCAGAAGGTGTTTAAGGTGCACACCCTTAGACTGCACAGCAATTGTGGGCTTCTTACAGAGTTTGTCGAGGGCATCACACACATGAAAGAAGTCCGCTCCAGCTTTCTCTGCTGACATTGCATGTACTACCACCAAGTGTGTCTGGTGGTCAAGACAGTGTACATAAGCCATCTCACGACCTAATATCTGTGCGTCACCTTCACCAGCTGTCGCCACGGTCAGCATATGCTCTGTCACCTCATATGACTCATTTACAAATCGAATGACAATCGATATCACACTCGATGGGGTCACAGGTTCCATCTACTTTCAAAGTGTAATGGGAGTCAACTACTGCCTCCACTATAGCCTCTGTCACCACATTGCTGAGTGTACTTGTATGAGTTCATTTTGCATGTCATGACAGGTGTATGTGGCATTGCGAGGGATCGTTTTCACAACCTCAGCCAATTCCGGGTCCTTTTTAAGTGTATAGTCCAGTAAGGAGAGGAAAAGTCCTCTCCCCCACTCTGATAAGTTAATCAAAGCCTCTATCTTCCCTCATAAAGGCAATTGGTTTTCCACCAAACACTTAAGAACATTGATGAGAGAGGAATCATAATATCTGTTTTTTCACAGCGATTCTGCATTGACATGTTGAAATCTTCTTTCCAGAATTGACACGCCTCTCCTGCACCCTCCACTGTGTATAGGAAGAGATATGCTCCTTTGAAGATTTGTGTTTATAAAATCCCAGATCTCTCTCCACAGCATTTTTCCAGTTATGAAAGCCCACACTCAAAGGCATCCAGTGTCTGAGACCTCCGAGTGGTGCTAGACAGCCGACAGCAAAACAAAATGCTGCATCGGCCTTGATACTATATTCAAGCCAGTCTCTGTTGTGATAGCAAGTGGAGACAAATGAATGCTTCCCACCACTGAAAATACTGGCAGTGCACTGTTGTAAGATCATTTAGTTGGGTAGTCACTTCCGAGGTCATCTATGGCTATGGGTTGTCTTCCAACTTACTTTAGCAGGTACATCATGGGTGTTCGCAGAAGGAGGTTCTTGCTTTACAGAGGTGGTCATGCTGGGCGCAAGCAGATTTGCTCCCTCTTCTGTTGGTGGAGCTGGAGGAGGCCTTAAAGAAGCTGATTAAGTCTAGCCAATTTCTTACATCCATTTCTGTTGTGTATGTGTCTTTAAGAATCAATTCACAATGGAGGAATGGTAAGCACACTTTATTCAGGTTTAAATTTGGCACGCACACTGCTCCTGATGCAACTTCTGTTATGTGACGTCATGTGTGCATGCAGGTTCCACACATTAACAACATAACTTCCTTTCTGATGTCACTTGCTTATATAATTTTCTCTTCTTATTTTTGATTTTATTTCAAATAAGTTTAGCACCAAATGCTTGGCCTGCAAGTGGGTGGGTGGGCACAATAACTCAATGGGTGGGGCATGGCCTGCAAATGCCCTCCCCCCCTCCTTGGTGCTGGAATCACAAGACCCCATTATAACCAAAAATATGTCAATGAATCTGAGTTTATAGTTGTATGTGTACATTGTACACTATGCAACTGCACTGAAGTTCTTACCTGCTGCAGCCAAACAGGAACTTGTAAAAAAACCACAATTTGATGAACAGCTAAATTAAAAGAGACAATAAATACAAAAAATATATAGATAATGAATATTCTGATAGAATATCAGGAGTACCAGGAGTAGGCAGCAGGAGCCAGGTTCATGGCACCGTGGATGGCGCTGCTGACCAAGAGGGCAGGAAAAAGAGTGGTAGGGCAATAGTCATAGGGGATTCCATTGTAAAGGGAATAGACAGGAGTTTCTGTGGCCACAAACGAGACTCCCAGATGGTGTGTTCAAGATAATAAGTGTTCAAGATAGAAATATTCAATGGAAAAAAGGCGATGACAAAAAGAGTACAGAGAGTGGTTACAGAGAGGGAAATTAGAGACAGCATTAGGTCCAAAGAGAGAGCATATCAATTGGCCAAAAAAAGTACCACAACCGAAGACTGGGAGCAGTTCAAGATGCACCAAAGGAGGACAAAGGGATTAATCAAGAGAGCAAAAATAAATTACGAAAGTAAGCTTGCGGCAAATATAAAAACCGACTGCAAAAGCTTTTATAAATATGTCAAGAGGAAAAGATTGGTGAAATCCAGAGTAGGTCCCTTGCAGTCGGAATCAGGGGAATATATAATGGGGAATATGGAAATGGCAGACCAATTAAATTCTTACTTTAGTTCTGTTTTTACAAGAGAGGATACAAATAACCTCCCAAGGATGTTGGGAAACATAAAGACTAATGCAAGGGAGGAACTGAAAGAAATCAGTATCTCTAAGGACATGGTCTTGGGGAAATTGATGGGAATGAATGCCGATAAATCCCAAGGGCCTGATAATCTACATCCTAGGGTACTTAAGGAAGTGGCTATTTAGATAGCAGATGCTTTAAGAATTATTTTCCAGAACTCGATAGACTCAGGATCAGTGCCCATGGATTGGAGGGTAGCTAATGTTACCCCACTATTTAAAAAGGGGGGTAGAGAAAAAGCGGGGAATTATAGGCCGGTGAGCCTTACATCAGTAGTGGGCAAAATGATGGAATCCATTATTAAGGATGTAATAGCGCAGCATATGACTAGCAGAGAAGGGATCGGACGGAGTCAACATGGATTTACAAAAGGTAAATCGTGCTTGACAAATCTATTGGAATTCTTTGAGATGGTGACAGGTAAAATAGATGGGGGAGAGCCAGTGGATGTGGTGTACCTGGACTTACAAAAGGCCTTCGATAAGGTCCCGCATAAACGAATGGCTTCCAAAATCAAGGCTCATGGGATTGGGGGCAAAGTATTGATGTGGATTGAGAACTGGCTGGCAGGTAGAAGATAGAGAGTTGGGATAAATGGCTCATTTTCTGAGTGGCAGGCGGTGACCAGTGG
Source organism: Narcine bancroftii (assembly GCF_036971445.1). Classification (NCBI taxonomy): domain Eukaryota; kingdom Metazoa; phylum Chordata; class Chondrichthyes; order Torpediniformes; family Narcinidae; genus Narcine; species Narcine bancroftii. The sequence continues at coordinate 316,764,321 of NC_091470.1, read as the reverse complement.
GGTGCCACAGGGATCTGTACTGGGACCCCAGCTGTTCACAATTTACATTAATGATCTGGATGAGGGGATTAGATGTAATATCTCCAAATTTGCAGATGACACTAAGCTAGGAGGGGTTGTGTGCACGGAAGAGGGGGTCAGGAAGCTCCAGTGTGATTTGGATAAATTGAGGGACTGGGCAGATACATGGCAAATGCACGACAATGTGGATAAATGTGAGGTTATCCACTTTGGTAATACAAACCGGAGGGCAAATTACTATTTGAATGGGGTATCAAGAGGGTTTGAGTATAGGAACAAGGATACCTTATTGCAGCTGTACAGGGCCTTGGTGAGACCCCCACCTGGAGTATTGTGTGCAGTTTTAGTCACCTTATCTAAGGAAGGATGTTCTTGCAATGGAGGGAGTGCAGAGGCGACTCACCAGGCTGATACCTGGAATGGCAGGAATGACTTAGGAGGAAAGATTGCGCAAATTGGGATTGTACTCGCTGGAGTTTAGAAGATTGAGAGGGGATCTCATAGAGACCTATAAAATTCTGGCAGGACTGGACAGAAGGGATGCAGATGGGATGTTTCCAATGATGGGAAAATCCAGAACCCGGGGCCATGGTTTGAGGATAATAGGCAAACCATTTAGGACCAAGATGAGGAGGAATTGTTTGAGCCAGAGGGTGGTGAATCTGTGGAATTCATTGCCACAGAGGGCAGTAGAGGCAGGTTCATTAAATATATTTAAGAGGGAATTAGATCTATTTCTTCAGTATAAGGGTATTAAAGGTTACGGAGAGAAGGCGGGGACGGGGTACTGAACTTTAAGATCAGCCATGATCTCGTTGAATGGCGGAGCAGGCTCGAAGGGTCGAATGACCTACTCCTGCTCCTATCTTCTATGTTTCTATGTTTCTATGTAAACCAAGTGTATTGAGATGACAGATTTATGGAGCCATAGCCAGAAGTTTTCATTATTGGCTAGGCTTTGAAAGAGGTCTTGAAAAGTTATTAGCTTCAGGTTCTTTGTCAAGAATGACTTTAGATGTATTCAGAGTACATACACGACATCAGATACAACCCTGAGAATCTTTTTTCTTGCAGGTGAGACAGAATTTACCACTTATTAGTAGTGCAGAAAAAAACTGTACATAACGTACCCATAAAGAACTGTAAACTGGCAACAAATGTATACAAACTGTGCAATGCAGAGAGAATTTTAAAAAAATCAATAAAGTGCACAAATAAGAATCCTTAAATGAATCCCTGAGTTTATTGTTGAGGAGTCTGGTGGTGGAGGGGTAGGAGCTGTTCTTGAACCTGGTGGTGTGAGTCTTGTGGCACCTAGACCTCTTTCCTCATGGCATCAATGAGAACAGAGTGGGTGCTGGGTAGTGTGGATCCTTGATGATAGTTGCTGCTGTCCGATGGCAGCTGTCCTGGTAGATGTTCTTGATAGTGGGGAGAGTTTTGCCTGTGATGTCCTGGGAGGGATTTACACACAGGGATATTGGTGCCCCCATGCTAGATGCAGTCAGTCAGCACACTTTCCACCATTCATCTGTAGAAATTTACCAAGGCTTCTGATGTCATACCAAACTTCCACAAACTCCTGAGGATGTAGAACCGCTGATGTGCTTTCTTCATGGTGTCATTAGTGTGTTGGGTCCAGGAAATATCCTCCAAGATAGTGACGCCCAAGAACTTAAATTTGCTTAACCTATCAATCTTTGATTTTCCAATGATTTTATACCTCTGGTTTTCCCTTCCTGAAGTCAAGAATCAGCTCCTTGGTTTTGGTGACATTGAGTGCAAAGTTGTTGTTGGTGCACCATTCAGCCAAGTTTTCAATCTACATCCTGTCTGCAGACTCATTCCCTTCCTTTATACAACCCATTTCTGTGGTATTGTCAGCAAATTTGTAGATGGTGTTATTGTTGTACCAAGCCACCCAGTCCACGGTGTAAAGTGAGTAGAGCAGGAGGCTAAGAATGCAGCCCAGGGGTGCTCCGGTACTGATGGAGATAGTGGAGGAGATGTTCTTACTTCTCCTCCAATGCAGAGCTAAATTGGCAGAGACATCTTAACAGATTTGGAATTGGCCAACTAACCTTTCTCATTAATGCAATGGTTATCCTTTAGGAATCGTAAACATTAAAAAAAAGGCTTAGATGGAGTATGTTCAATCCAGTACTGTGACAGATTATGTTATAGTTTATATAGATATGCTTTCAAGGAGATAAATTGTGGCATGATTTTTTTTTAGTGTATATCACATACAAACATTTTAAAACAGATCTTATTTAAAATGCCAGAACTCTGTTCAAGCCAGACAGTCCAGCCTCCGGGTGCCTTTGAAAAAACTTTGAAGGATGCCTATGGAGACTTCAGAAGTAAGTGCTAAATGGACATGCTGTGGAGTAATGGATTATTGCTTTGGAAAGCAACAGATAAACGAACTCAGAAGATTAGGTCCGGAGCTGCAGTCTCTCTGAGTGCAGTTGGCTGTTCAAAGAGGGTCATGTGGTTTCCTCTGTGTGTGTGTGTGTGTGTGTGTGTGTGTGTGTGTGTGTGTGTGTGTGTGTGTGTGTGTGTGTGTGTGTGTGTGTGTGTGTGTGTGAGAGAGAGAGAATTCAGTTCTACAGTTCAGCAGCTGGAGCTGGGACTCGAACACGACAAGCTCGCAAAATCCCATTTTGAAGACGGGTTGTGAGTTCTTAGTTCAGCCTGGTCAAAGACCTTGTGGTCTGTGCAAGAGGAGATGGCTGGCTGTATAATGGTTCACTTGAAATAAAGGAAGCAGAAAAGGAACTCTGTGGTGACCTGAAAGAAAAAGGTTATCATCTGGAGAATCCTGTTGGGGCAAGTTTCTTCGGCAATGCACTGAAGTGGCTGATCAGAAGAAATCAGTTGTGGGTGTTCAACGAGCAACAAATCTCTCTCTAAAAACCAACAAGATCCTTCCTGAGCGATAACCATTTACCTTTCAAGCACCAAAGCCTGGTGAAATTCATAAATGTTAAATTCTGTGCACAGTATAGGAATTGCCTGTAATCAGTGAACTTGGAGGAATGAGAAATGAGATTGGACTGTGAATTAAAGAACTTTTATGAACTTATAAACACAATACATACACATGCATTTTGAATTAGAAGGGGATTAAGTTAGGCTAAATTAATAGAAATAAGTTAAAGTTTGAACCTGTTTTCATGTTTAAAGATAATTAAAAGTGACTTTTGTTTAAGTAACCATTTGTCTTGGTGAATTTCTATTGCTGCTGGGTTTTGCGGTCCTTTGGGCTCATAACAGTACTTTCATAATATGCTTCCATCTTCTCATGTTATAGCTTATCAGAATAACTTGTCTTGGTTAATGATCAGTTTAGATTTGAGCACTTCATGAAATCATTTTGATTAATGACATACTTATTTCACTATAGCATCCAATGACAAATAGTGCTTTTGAAAGATCAGTAAGCAGGAGAAATAAATATTATAATAGTGGTCAAGATTAAATTCAGCTGGCAGCTGTCTGCTAAAAGTACAAAAAGGTTTCATTCTTGCAGAATTACTAAAGTGTAAAAAACTGAGAACACAATTAAGATTAATCCAGTCATATTTTGAGAGCAGAATCAAATAGAAGCATTTGAGGCAGAAACACAGCGATTACTCAAATCATGGAGAGAGCCTGTTGATACGAAGTGGCAAAGTTAGCCATAGAGTTTTACAGCATGAAACCAGGCCATTCAGCCCAAGCTGTGAATCTAAACATTTTCTATCCTTGTATATGCTTAAATGTCTCTTAAACACTGGTATTGTACCTGCTTCTATCACTTCCTTGTTCCACATACCCACCACCCTATATGTGAAAAAGTATCCCTTGTTTTCACTTACAGATTTTCCCCCTTTATCTTGAATCTACATCCTCCCTGTCCTCATGATTTTATATATCTAAAGTTCACCCCCTCAGCCTCCTATATTCTATGGAGAAAAGTTGCAGTCTATCCTTTTAACTGAAGCCCACCAGTCCTGATAACATTCTCGTGAATGTTAACAGGATTGATATTAACATGTGTTATTACCACGTAGCAAGTTTGACATTCTGGAATTGGATGATCGAATGTTGGTTGAAATAGGTAGTACAAAGAGGTCTTGTAGTAATAGGAAATAAGGTACAGATAAATCACCTAATTATAACAAGGGAGTACCAAAGGTTTTGTGAATTTGAGCATGTCCCAGAGTTGATCCAGTGATATTATGGAATAAGCAATCAAAGATTATATTGAATTAAGTGTCAAAGTGGCACTTTTGTTAAGAACTGAAATGAATACAATAGTAATGAAACAAGTTCCTCAAAGATTAAAGGGACTCAGGATAAACGTGACTAGGTTAAATACACATATGATGCACAAAAGTGTCAATGATGTATTCTTTTCAAAAAGGGAAAGGCAGTGAATGAATGACACATGCACAATGCAGTTAGTGAGATGAAACTCTATCTGCCTTGGAGTTTCTCTATGTATTCTGTAGAATTTGGATTCAAAGCAAGGAACACATGCACTGACACGCAAGTTAAGCCATCTACTCTAATCTCCCTGAAATTAAACTAATTTGCTTTTAACCTCACTTTTATATTTGAAAATCAGAAAAACTACAAATCCACAGTAAAATTGCTTATTCTATTGCTTTAAAATCTTAAAGCTCTACCCCTACTTCAGCTCATCTACTCTTAGTAAATCTATTACCTCTGGGTCTGCTTATTGTAACACATTTTTTAGTTCTACCCTCTACAGATTTCAAAGTTTCAAAGTTTAAATTTATCGTCAGTGTACATGCATGACATCACATACAACCCTAAGATCCCTTTACCCGCGGGCCAGGCCAAATTTCTACTTATTGGTAACTGTAAACTGTACTCAAGGTAATCGATATGTAAACAAAAAGCAAGAAACTTAAATGAAGAAATGTAAACGAATGTAAAATGTAAAATGTAACACAGTAAAAGTAAATATTTAGTAACAAATAATGTGCAAAGTAAATCCTTAAATGAGTTTCTGATTGAATCTATTGTTGAGGAGTCTGATGGTGGAGGGGTAGCAACTGTTCCTGAACCTGGTAGTATGAGCCTTATGGCACTGATGCTGCTTTCCTGATAGCACCACCGAGAACAGAACATGTCCTAGGTCAGGGGTGGGCAACCTTTTTTTAAACTCATATTCCATCGTAAGTATTCCCTATGTCATGAGTGCTCTGTGATTAGTAAGGGATTGCTTAAAGTGGCATGTGAGTGGGAAGGGAAGGTTGAGAATCACTGCTCTTGACCCAATTGCTACTGAAATATTTTGCTGTGGAAAAATTGCCATTTCCTTTGGAGTTATGAAACCGTGCACTTAATGAGTCAATTCGGTACAATTAAAACAGTGGTTTTCAAACTTTTTCTTTCTACTCACATACCACCTTAAGTAATCCCTCTCTAATCATAGAGCACCTATGGCATAGGGAATACTTAAGGTGGAAAGTGAGTTTAAAAAAAAAGGTTGACCGACACTTGTCTTAGGTGGTGTGGATCCTAGATGATTGCTGCTGCTCTCCAACAGCATTGTTCCACATAATTGTTCTCGATAGTGGGGAGAGCTTTGCCTGTGATATACTGGGCTGTGCCAACTACCTATTGCAGGGCTATCTGCTCAGGGGTATTGGTGACCCATACGAGGCCACGATACTGCTGGTCAGCACACTTTCCAAACACATCTGTAGAAGTTTGCCAAGGTTTGCGATGTCATACTGAATTCCAAAACTCCTGAGGAAGCAGAGGTGCTGACATATTTTATTGGTGATCCATACCAGGCCATGATACTGCCGGTCAGCACACTTTTCAAACACATCTGTAGAAGTTTGCCAAGGTTTGCGATGTCATACTGAATTCCACAAACTCCTGAGGAAGCAGAGGTGCTGACGTATTTTCTTCATTGTGACATTGGGTCCAGAAAAAGTCCACCAAGATGGTGACTCCCAAGAATTTAAATTTGCTCACTCTCTCCACTTCTGATCCCTCAATGATCACTACGGTTTTCCTTTCCTAAAGTCTACAATCAGCTCCTTGGTCTTGGTGACAATGAGTGCAAGGTTTTAAATCTCCTTTCTGTAGGCTGACTCATTTCCCCACCCCCTTATACAACTCACTACTGTGGCATCATCAGCCAATTTGTAGATGGTTTTGCTATTGTACCAAACCAGACAATCACAGGTGTTGAACAGGGGACTAAGTATGCAACTCTTTGCTGCTCCACTGTTGCTGGAGGTTTGAGAGGAGATGTTCTTGCTAATTGCATTGATTGGGTTCTGGACATGAGGAAATCCAGCAGCCAATTGTATAATGGGCTAATGAGGCATAGGTCTTGGAGTTCACTGATCAGTTTTGATGGGATGATGGTGTTGAATGCTGAATTGTAGTCAATAAAGCATCATGTCTCCACTGTTTTTTTTTTAAATAACTATTTATTCGTTCAACAAGGTTATTACATACAGTTAAAAAGAAGTACATATTATGAATGATAAATTTTTAAAATATATATAAAAAAGAAGAAAAAAAAAGAAAAAGAAGAACCTCCCCCCTCCCCCTCTCAGCCAGCTCTCTTTAGGAGAGCCAAAGAGAGAAAAAAAACCTGAACTATATTTACTAAAATCTAATCAAGGTAAATCTAAATGTAAATATTCTGAATATAAAGACCACTTATTAAGAAAAAAAGAATAATTATCATGTAAAACATACGTGATTTTTTTCCATTACCAAACAAGTTTTCATCTCATTATGCCATCTATTAATATCAATCACATTAGCATTTTTCCATGTACTTGCCATAAATTTTTTGCTACAGATAAAGCTAAATATACAAAAGCAATCTGAAATTTGTCTAATCCCAAATCTTTCAAAGGCTTCAACTCACCCAACAAAAATACTGTCGGGTCTAGAAGTATTTTGATCTTATACAAATGTTCCAAAAACAATTGAATTGCTTTCCAAAAAGATTGCATATGTACACATAACCAAACAGCATGAAAAAAAGTTCCAACCGAATTACCACATCTAAAACAAGAGTCTGATTCACTAAAACCATTTTTTAAAAACTTTTCAGGTGTTAAATACAATTGATGTAAAAAATTGTAATTTACCATTGCATAGTGAACATTTATCGATCTAGTAACACTATCATGACAGATATCTAAACAGTCATCCTCAGAAAAAGTAAGATTAATATTCTTTTCCCATTTAATCTTAGATCTATCCCATCCCTTTTTTTCCATACTTTCCTGTAATATTTGGTACATCAATGAAATATATCCCTTCTTTGGTACAATCACAAGAAAAGATTCAAATTTAGTCAATTTAGGTAAAGTCCTATCTCTACCAAATATTTGTTTTACTAAGGATCGAAGTTGATAATAAACGAATAAAGAATTCTCGTTAATACCAAAATCTTCCCTCATTTGATTAAAGGTTAAAAATTTACCTTCTTTAAAACAATCCCCCAAGTTTTTTATCTCTTTAGATTTCCAATGTAATAAACATTGATTATACATTGAAAAAGGAATAAGTTGATTATTATATAACAGTGTTAAAGTCAATAATATACTCTTAGAACCTATCGTTCTATTTTTCCTCATCCATAACTTCATTAAATGTTTTAGTATAGGCACATTATATTGTTGTAATAAATTTAAATTTCACCAAAACAAAAATTGATGTATTTCAAATTGATAAATATTCACCATCTCAATTTTAGCCCAACTAGGGGGCCATTCCAAATCCATTAATGAATTAATAAATTTAAATTGAGCTGCCTCATAATAATTTTGAAAATGTGGTAAACATAATCCCCCTAATGCATATTTCCAGGTTAGCTTATTCAAAGCTACTCTCGGAAATTTACCCTTCCATAAAAATCCCCTAACCATTTTATTTAACTCTTGAAAAAAATTCTTATTAAGTAAACACGGAATTGACTGCAACAAATATTGTATATGTGGAAAGATATTTATTTTAATTGTATTTATTCTTCCAATTAAATTTATAGGAAGATCCTTCCACTTAATCAAATCAGCTTTGATCTTTTTCATTAACGGTGTCAGAAATAAAACTTCTCACACATGAGTCTCTTTAAAACTGATGACACGACAAGCTTTATTTACAAGTCTGCAGAGTTGGACTCAACTGGTTTCTCACCAGTTAAGCCCCGATACATACAGTGCATTGATTTTTATACCCTTATTGTTTGCCCTTCCCCTTCTTATTAATACTGTTTTAATTGGTTAGTATTACAAAAGCATTCTAAGTATAACTGCATTTTTAATTATCACGTTCGTTACGTACGCTGTGAACTCTACATACACTAAATTCTGTTTCTCACCCTTCTTATCAATCCTTTGTCTCCTGCATGTCTCTCACTATGACCATGAAAAGATAGGTTTAAAAAAACATATTCAGCAGCTCCTTCTGTCCTTGACTGCTAGTAAACTCTCTGTCCATTCTGGCTTCCCTGTTTATGATTAATCATCACATTTTAACTTAAGTCTTTTTAACCTAAATTCTCTATATCACAATCCACCCCTTTCTCTCTTTAAAATGTGTTGAATATATGTATAGATATGAATGGAGATTCTAAGCTAGGGAAGAGAAATGTTTTATGATACATTAATCTCACGCTGAAATAAAAGTCTTACAGGGTCTCCCATTCCCCCTGGTTGCATAGCTTGTTGGACCATGGAAATCACCAGGCTGCGTAGACAGGGAATAATACAGGGCAAAATAAGTAGGAGGAATAAAATACCTCCGATGACCCACAAGAAGGTACGCCACCAGGTTCCTCCAAACCATTTGTCCATCCAATTTAATTGTGGGAAAGGATGCCAGGTTTGAACCGGTACATGGGACAATGTACGAATATTATCAGCGATTTTTCGAATGGCTTTGCCATTATCATCAATCTGTAAGCAGCAGTTAGTCAAATTAAGCTTTCCACATACACCTCCTTCCGTGGCTAGGAGATAGTCTAGGGCCAGACGGTTCTGATATATAGCAGAGCGCATTTGACCTTGCTGGGATGCAAGTAATTGCAGGGCTAGAGCTGTTTGATTTGTAACAATTTCAAGGACTGCTTGTAAGCGAATTATGCGATTTAACATATATATAGGAGTACGATAACCCCAGGATCCATCTTGAGCCCATGTAGCGGGACCATAATATTGAATTATGCATTCTGGAGGCCAATCATCTCCCCATTGTCCCAAATGTACCGTGGTAGAGCGGGGTTGACGGTGTAATGTATCAAAAACATTCACGCCTAATTTATGACCATGATCGTGGGGTAGGAGGAAAAATTCTGGGCGGATTATTCCTAGGAAACAAGTTCCACTCCACTGTGATGGAAGACGAGTATAAGCTTTATTACCACATACCCAGAATAATCCATTTGGGGAAACTCCATACCCCCTTTCCCAAACTCTTTTAAGAACGGGATTTGATTGGTATGGTCCTGTGATGGTGGAAGTGGTACAATTCCAAAACTGAATACTGCTATTAGACAGGGGTAGGCAATTAGTTTTAAAAACAGTGGATAAGAACCAAGTCTGGGGTTTAGGAAACCAAGTGAAAATACCAGGCGAAATGCGAATCCATACAGCCTTGCAGGGACTTTCTCCTACTGGGTATTTGCCGGCTCGTGAGAGACAATAAAAACCAGAGGGGACATTAGAGAGAGACCAGGTTTCTCTTGATCTCGTTCGGTTAGTTGTCCAAATGCGGGAAATCATGGTCAATGAATTGAGAGGTTCTCCCCACCAAGGCCATTGTTCTGACATCCGTGGACCCCCGCAGACCCAACAATTAGTTACATTAAAAGTTCCTGCAATTTTAGTTGCCAGATCTACAAAAAGGTTATCTCCCCCAATTGCATTACCGAAACTTACATGGTTATTTGGATGGACTCGAACTAAGTCCGGCTGTCTTAAAGGGACAGGCAATTTCAAGTGTGGAGTGTAACTTTTCATTGGAACAGTACGTTGGTGTATGCAAAACCAGAGTCCATCAGGGCATGGTGGGCTTGAGTCACCTTTCCAACCGTTAAGAGGGAAAGGAGTGGTATTAGGAATCTGTATATAATGACCCATATTATTTCCTTATTTTTCCACACAAGGGGTATATGGATGTTGGGTGGTATTTTCTGCCCAGCATTTCTCAGGAACTGAGGTATGGGAAATGAAATTACCTTCCTTTCTTCCCCAAATGTGGTCCTGAAACAGGACCACTGTGTCTCTGCATTTCTTACATTTCACACTTAATAAAGACATAGGCAAACTAAGAAAAATCAAAGAACATAACAATAACATTGTGAATTAAGTCTTTTTGCGAAATCGAAAGGTAAGAGGTTTTTCTCCAGGAATACAAGTCCAATCTGAGTTCGTATCAGGGTCCTGTGGCGCCTCTACAGGTCCCTTAAATCTGGATGCGTGTGTCCACCCCTTCTCTCTTGTTCGTGCTGCAGCTTCTGTAGTTAAGAGAACTTGGTATGGACCTTCCCACTGGGGCTGGAGTTTTTCAGTCTTCCAGGTCTTGATAAGAATCCAGTCTCCTGGTTCCACTTTGTGTAAAGAAAAGTCTAAAGGCGGTGTTTGTGCCAATAGTCCTCTCTTTCGTAAATCTGTAAGAGAGCGTGACAGTGCCTGTAAATAGTTCCTAACAAATATATCCCCTTCCCCCAAGGTGGGACACCCCTCAACTGTACTCCAGAAGGGAAGCCCAAACATCATTTCATAAGGGGACAGCCCTACATCTTTTCGTGGGGCAGTACGAATTCTCAATAAAGCCAGGGGCAGACACTTTATCCAAGGCATTTTAGTTTCCACCATTAACTTTGTCAATTGCATTTTTAGTGTTCCATTCATACGTTCAACCCTCCCTGAGCTTTGTGGATGCCAAGGGGTATGTAATTTCCAAGAGACCTGTAATGCATTACAAATCAATTGCTGGATTTTTGAAGAAAAATGTGGACCCCTGTCTGAGTCTATAGAATCCATTATACCATATCTGGGGATTATCTGCTCTAGGAGGAGGCGAGCTACTGTAGAGGCTGTAGTATTTATTGTTGGGAAGGCTTCCACCCATCGGGTAAAGTGATCTATTATCACCAACAGATATTTCCATCTTTGGACTTGAGGTAACTCTGTGAAGTCGATCTGGATACGTTGAAAAGGGCGTATGGCTAATGGTTGACCTCCCATGGTCCCTGTCCTCATTACCTTCTTATTAATTTTTGTGCATAGGTAACAATTCTGCACCTCCTGTTGGGCCAAGGTGTAGATTCCCTTACACACATATTCTCGAAGCACTGTGTCACATAAGGCTTGGGTGCCCCAGTGGCTCTGATGATGCAGGTGTTTTAAAATATTGCGAGTTATTTCTTTATTTAGAACAGTTCTTCCATCTGGTGTTTTCCATGTTCCATCAGGTAATTGGCTTGCGCCCAGCTGATCCATGTTCTTTTCTTCCTTAGCAGTGAAAATGGGAGCTGTCTTTATGCCTTGCCTTATTGGGATTAAAGTCAGCAAACGGACTTCTTGTTGCATGGCTGCTCTTTTGGCTTCTTCATCAGCCAGTCTGTTTCCAATTGCTGTCGGGTTATCTCCCCTTTGATGGCTTGGTATGTAGACCACTGCTATTTCTTGGGGTAATGTTAAGGCTTCTAAAGTCAGAGTAATCATCTGTTCGTGTGCCAATTCCTTTCCTCTTGATGTAATTAGACCACGCTCCTTCCAGATCTTACCAAAGGTATGCACTACCCCGTATGCGTATTTGGAATCTGTGTAAATCGTTCCAATTTTCTTTGCCAGTATTCTGAGGGCTCTCTGCAAGGCATATAGTTCACAGGATTGTGCTGACCAGCTTCCGGGTAGTCTCGTGGATTCTACTACTTTCCAAGTATTTCCTTCTATTATAGCATACCCATTTCTTCTTATTCCGTCAACACATCTGGCGGAGCCGTCAATGTAGAATTCATATCCTTCTCCCAGCGGAGTATCGCAAAGGTCTTCTCGGGTCTTGGTCTGAAGATCTGTCAACTCGACACAGTCGTGCTCCACCTCTCTCTCTGTTTCACTGCCGTATAAAAACTGAGCTGGGTTGCAGCTATTAATCTTTGCAAACTGTAAATCTTCTCCAACCATTAAAATGGTTTCATACTTTAATATGCGAGAATCAGTCAGCCATCGATGGGCAGTTTGTGTTAATAAAACACTCACAGAATGGGAGGTGTACACAGTTATCTTTCCTCCAAAAGTAAGTTTACGTGCTTCCTCTACCAACAGAGCAGCAGCCGCTACTCCCTGGATACACGTCGGCCATCCGCGAGACACTGGGTCCATCATTTTGGAAAGGAAAGCCACTGGGTGTCGCTGACCGCCTTTTTCCTGTGTTAAAACTCCCACAGCTGTTCCTTGGTTATGAGTGACAAATAGCTGGAAGGGCTGTTTTAAAGAGGGCAGAGTGAGTACTGGGGCTCGTGTCAGGCGATGCTTCAAGTCCTCGAACCATCCCTCCTCCTCCTGGGTCCATTTCAATGGATATTCATTTTCATTTGTCAGTTTTTCATACATAAACTTCACCAAAGCTGAGTAGTCCTCTATCCATAACCTACAGTAACCTAAGAGTCCCAGGAATTGTCTTATTTCCTTCTTATTACGGGGTAACGGCATTCTAGTGATTCCCGCAATCCGTTCAGGGGTAATCCGTTTCTGTCCTTTACTTATCTGGTGTCCCAGATATATCACAGTTCTCTCAACAAACTGTAACTTGTTCCTGGACACCCGTAGACCCTTTTTCCCCAGATAATTCAAGAGTCTAATGGTATCTCCCCTCATTTCTTGTTCCTTGGGTCCTGATAATAGTAAATCGTCCACATACTGCATTAGTTGGGAATCATCAGATTGTGGATAGTCCACCAGGATTTGTTCTAGCATTTGTCCAAACAGGTTTGGAGATTCAGTGAACCCTTGGGGCAATACAGTCCACCGAAACTGTCTCCGTCTACCTGTCCATGGATTTTCCCATTCAAACACAAACATATCTCTACTTTCCTCTTCTAATGGACACGTCCAGAAGGCATCCTTCAAGTCGATAACACTAAACCACTCATGGTCTGGGGGAATCCGACTCATAATAGTATAGGGATTAGGCACCACTGGGTGGCGGGTCTGAACAATAGCATTCAAACTTCTTAGATCCTGAACTAGGCGATAGGATCCATCTGACTTTTTCACTGGGAGTATAGGGGTGTTATAAGGTGACATGCATTCTTCTAATAGTCCGTCTCGTATTAAAGTCTCAATTACCGGCTGTAGCCCTTTTCTCCCTTCCAAAGAAATAGGATACTGACGTTTCCTTACCGGCTGATGACCTGGTATTAATGTGACATGTAAAGGTGGGATGTCCAGACCTCCTCGATTTCCCTCCTTATACCAGACTCTCTCGTCAATCTGCCGTTCATCCTCTTCCTTTAAAGCGCAGAGGTGGACTCGCACTTCTCCGTCCACAGGGAGAGCACCCAAACCTAGGAGAGCCTGTAAGTCCCTTCCTAGGAGGTTAAATCCAGCCGAAGGTAATAACAAGAGGTCTTGTACCCCTTCTCTTTCTTCCAGTTTCACTGTTACTTGGGGAATTATTGATACCATTCTGGGAGCTCCTTCTATCCCAGAAATTGTCAAATTACTTTTTATAGGCTCAGTTCCGATTGGCACAGTTATTACACTACTTCGTTCCGCTCCTGTGTCCACCATAAACACCACCTCTTCTCCCTTGGGACCAATTTTTAGTTTTACCAGGGGTTCCCTCTTATATTTGGTCCCTAACATTTGGAACCCCTGACACCCCTAATCTTCTTCCATAAGTTCGAGGGCACGCAATTCCCTCTTGTATCGGGGGCATTCCCTCTTAAAGTGTCCTTCCTCATTGCAGTAATAGCATTTAACAAATCTCCGGGGTCTTCCCTCTCTTGGATATTTTGGATTGTTTAGAGGAAGGTTTTGTTTTCTTTCCCCTCTGGATTCAGCATTCATCTGTCGGATAGTCTGTACCATAACCTTTGTCGCCCTCTTTTGATCTTCTTCTTCTCTCTGCACATATACTTTTTGTGCCTTTTTTAACAGGTCACTTAGGGGTTTTTCGCTCCAGTCCTCCTCCTTTTCTAGTTTCTTTCTAATGTCCTGCCATGATTTGGAAACAAATTCAATTCGAATAAGCTGTTCACCCATTGGTGTACTAGGGTCCACGCCAGCATACTGTTGGACATTCTTTCTCACCCTCTCCAAAAAATCAGTAGGGGACTCGTCTTTCCCCTGGTGGTTCCCAAATGCCTTGGTAAAATTGTGACCCTTTGGCACAACCTCCCGTATCCCTTTAATTGTCCACTCTCTATATTGTCTCATACTTGCCAATCCCTCGGGTGTTCGTTTGTCCCACCTGGGTTCATTTAAGGGATATTTTTGTTCATGGGGTCTAGGGTCCCCAGGTTGTTCATATTCCCACATGAGGAGGGCAGCCCGTCGAATCATCTGCCTCTCCTGGGGTGAGAATAATGTTCCCATTATTGCCTGCATCTCTTCCCACGTATATGTGTTTGGTCCCAGGAATTGGTCAAGCTGTTCAGCCAGTCCTATAGGATCTTCTAATAACTTTTTCATTTCTTTCTTAAATCCCCGCACCTCTGTACTAGTTAGGGGAACATTCACATATCCCGTTCCCCCTCCCGGTCCTCCCATAGGAACTTCTCTCAGGGGATTTAGGCTTATTGAAAACTTTGATGGTCCTGGACCAGTCTGGGATCTTGTCCAGGGTCGGTTTACCGGTGGAAGTTTAGGGTCCGACTCCCTTAATTCATCCTTTTTTTCCCGGCCCCCTTCGGGGCAATCAGATTCATCACCTTTCCCCTCCGGTAATAAGCTTTCCTCGGGCGCAGTAGGCACCGGGGGAATATAAGGAGGGGGAAGGTTGTCCAGAGGTTCCCATTTCTTTTCTCCCGCTACCCTCAATTTAAAACATTCTGTTAAGGATCCTGGCCAGGGAACCCAACAAAATGCATATGCTGACTCTTCTTGATTCACCTTTGGTCTCGAATTTACATATATGTTTAATGCTTGTCTAACCCAATCCTCATCAGATCCAAATTTCGGCCACCAGACCGAGGAACCTTTAATAGGTTGTTTTGACCAAAGGAGACAATATTGGACCATCTTTTTCTTGTTTTTGTCCCGATATCTTTTACTATCCCAATTTTCAAACATTCTCCCCAAAGGGCTGTCAAGGGGTACTCCCAGGAATTGTCCTGAATTTTCAGACGAGCCCTTAGATTTTGATCCTCCCATTTTCCCACCTAGATCTGTTTATCGTTGCTGAGGACCCTCTCGTTCTGGACCCTACTCCCTTCTTCTCAGACGCCTCGTTGGAGGTACTGTCCCTCCTTTGGTTACCGCTGAGGTTTTCCTGGGGTTGACCCCTCTCTTCTCGGCACTTCGTCGGAGGTGCTGTCCCTCCTTCGGTTACCGCCGAGGTTTCCCTGGGGTCTATCCTAGAGTCCCGCGACAGGGTTCTCACACAACGACAAAAGATCTATACTTAATCTATTCCGTTAGGTTTTATCCAAACAGGTGTATCCCGTTACACCTGTTACCCAATCCCCACACCACAATCGTAAGTCGTCACTTACCGGTGTCTTCCCGGGGATTGAACCGTCACCCTTCTCCTCTCCGTCTTGTCGTGTCACCTTGTCCGGATACCACTCGCTCAAGCCGCCCGAAGCGACGAGCAAGGGACTAGGAGCCGCTGAACTCAGCGGGGTGCACCGCCTCCGATGTCCCTCTTCTCGCCTCCCCTCACGGCCGGAGTGTAGATCCCGGACGAGCCCCCATTTGTCAGAAATAAAACTTCTCACACATGAGTCTCTTTAAAACTGATGACACGACAAGCTTTATTTACAAGTCTGCAGAGTTGGACTCAACTGGTTTCTCACCAGTTAAGCCCCGATACATACAGTGCATTGATTTTTATACCCTTATTGTTTGCCCTTCCCCTTCTTATTAATACTGTTTTAATTGGTTAGTATTACAAAAGCATTCTAAGTATAACTGCATTTTTAATTATCACGTTCGTTACGTACGCTGTGAACTCTACATACACTAAATTCTGTTTCTCACCCTTCTTATCAATCCTTTGTCTCCTGCATGTCTCTCACTATGACCATGAAAAGATAGGTTTAAAAAAACATATTCAGCAGCTCCTTCTGTCCTTGACTGCTAGTAAACTCTCTGTCCATTCTGGCTTCCCTGTTTATGATTAATCATCACATTTTAACTTAAGCCTTTTTAACCTAAATTCTCTATATCACAAACGGTACATAATTTAATTAATATAAATATTGATAATCAACATCCACATTTATACCCAAATATTTAATTCGATCAGTCCACTTCAAATTAATAATATTCTTATAAATTGAATAATCTCCTTCACCTATCGGTAAAATTTCACTTTTTTCCCAGTTAACTTTATATCCAGACAAAGATTCATATTGTGTTATACACTCCTTCAAGTGTAAAAGTGACTGAGCTGTGGTCTTTACTGTTTTCAAGTTAAGCAGTGTGTTGACTTAAAATGTTCTCATCTTTTTCTCACGTATATCCATGGCCTAAATCTTCCTGAAATCTGTAATCTTCTCCAGCCCTATAATCATATGAATTATCTTCACATCTCCAATTCTCACCCTTAATCGTTTTAAATTGTAGATGCAACACTGCCTGGCAAGGCTTAAGCTAAACAATAAAATAATAATACTTGATCCAGAGGAAAAAAAATTAGTATGTGAATAGAGCAAGTCAGTGAGCATACAATAATATAATAAGCTGATGGATTCCCAATGTGCTGTGAAGTTC
The DNA here is from genome assembly GCF_036971445.1 of Narcine bancroftii. NCBI lineage: Eukaryota > Metazoa > Chordata > Chondrichthyes > Torpediniformes > Narcinidae > Narcine > Narcine bancroftii. Next base: position 316,747,357 of record NC_091470.1, on the reverse strand, counting down.
CAAGGTTTCAATTTCAAGGCACCAAACGTTAAGAGGAACAAATAGATAAGGATCAATGAGCAAAGTAAAGCGATTATGAAGTCTGTCTGTCATTACTGAAGAGTGTGTGTCAGATGGCATACAAATGTGTCAATAAAAAAAAATGCAAATTAAAGATTTTATTTATGTGCCTCTTTGTTTAGCCACATGTACAGCAGTGGAATTACTGAAAAAAAAGATGAAAAATTCAAGCAGTCAGAAGGATATATTGGTGGTGAGTTTCACCTTGTGCAAAAGGAAGCTATTGAAGAACACAACGTTGAGAGGACAGCAGTGCATAAGACAAGAAAAGTAGCCATCCGTGAGTCTGCTGACCGCATTTCACTGAATAAAAAGGTGAATATAAAAAGCCATATTCATCCAGATCCAGACACCAGATATTTTCCTTGTTGGGCAGACTTCTAATTAGAATGGATCTGGCATTGTGACGAGTTAGAGCCAAAAGAGAAGGTGTTTGAACTATTATTGAAGGGGGAGCTGAATATTGTTAATAGGTCAGGAAGAACAGAAGGATTGTTGATAAACAGCACAAAGTGACAAAGGATAAAGTATTATGTGCAGATTCAAGAGGATAAAGTTGTCCTAAGGACAATCTTTTTAAATTTTGAAACTGGTTGATGCATCCAGTTTGTCAGATGCAAGGTTGGATCAAGGTACTGATCCAAAAGTGGACGAGGTATGTTGTGAATGCTGTGGGTGGCAGGCAATGGCATATAAATATTATTAACAATGGAAATAATGCCAGGCTTAAAAGTATCCCCTAGCGCAAGTAGCAAGAGGAGAGAAATTTTGCCCATCCCCATTAAGATCCCATATGAACTTTTTAAGATTTGGCTCGTTCCTGCCCCTGGATACAATATAATGGACAGAGATTGTTGATACTTCCTTTGTGCTTGAGCTCCTAGCTCCTTTCCTTTCCTTCCCCCTCCCACCAGTATTCACCTATCACTTGTAAGCTTGTACTCTTTCCCCCCCCTTTCCTTTCTCTCCACCCCCCCGCCCCCCCACCACCGGCCCACCTTTCATTTGGAAAATTGCTTGATCTTCGGCATATCCGTAGAACTCAGGTCTGAAACCTCAACTGCCCCTACTGCTTTCCATAGATGCTGTGTGACCTGCTGACTTCCTCCAACACTTATGTTAGTTGCAAAACTTGAGAGATGAGATTGGCCATTTTAATGAGACCTTCTGAAATTGGAGACTTCACAATATTCTACAAGTATCTGAAAGCCTGCTTTAGTTGACCAGCTAGGTGTACCTAACAAAATGTAAGCGCATTTTCCCAAAGAACCAGCAAACGCTGTAAATTAAAATTCCACTGTCCTGCATCCTGACATCTTATGCTTTATAAACAGACAGTAATTGTTTGCTGAATACTTTTACAGAAAGAAATACATGCTGAAATACATATCCTAATATATTCCTTTGCAATTTTTTGCATGGCTTTCAGTTAATCTGAAAAATAAGAGATACAACATTTAAATGTTATTGTTAATAAAGCTGAAATATTTTGCACTGATAAACCTCATGTTTTAATGTATTTCATGTCAGATTCATGAGACTCAAGAATTTCACAAAAGACTGAACGAGGATAGCATGCTTCGCTTGCCTGAGTTTATAATCAAGCCTAGATCCCACACTGTCTGGGAAAAGCAGAATGTGAAACTGCATTGCACTGTCTCAGGATGGCCTGAACCCCGAGTCACATGGTAAACATCTCTATGACATTCATTGGATTTTACATGTTATTTGTTTACTAAGCTTAGGTTTTATTTTAGTTGCATGATAGCCGTCCTAATTCAAAAAAATAAAATATATAAATGAAGGTTCTTTTAAAGAACTATTAAAGTAGAATAGATGTAAAAAAAAACGGAACAGCCAATTGTGCAAAATAATCGGCAAAATAAGTTAGGTGAGTTTTTTTGTCTAGACGGTAAGTTATTACGTTCTCATTCTTTGAAAAGGCAATGAAAGCAGATTCATTTGCAACTTTCAAAAGGAAATTGGATCTCCACTTAAATGCAAGAGTTTATATGGCTCTCAGAAAGAAAAAATAAGGGAATTTGAGCTAATTGGTTAGCTCTTTCAGAGAGCGGGTACAATAGAAAGTGTTTCAGTACCTCCTTCTTCGTTGTATGTTTCTGTAATTTCATGTGGTTAATAACTGCCTGAGTTCTCCTTAGAAAATGCGGCTCAAATGTATTGTATTCCAAGTTTAGCACATTGCTGCATTAACCTGTGTCTGAGTAGGACTTTAGTGAAAAGAGATCCTTTAATTTTGCATTGTAGGTATTGCCTAAGCATTGGTTCCAAAACTATTTTTCTATTGAGCCACTTCATTCATGAATTTACAATAACATTAACATGTTGATTGGTTCTTAGATTTTTTGGTTTATTTCTTTTGCCCTCAGGTGTTAGTTTTAGGTCCTCAGAAGTATTGCACCAGATAATGAGTGAATGTTATTTTATTTTGCTGTGCAATATCCTTGAGGATAATGAGTGAGCTTACTCATAACTCAGCTTCAGCAGTTTGGGACAGCGACTGAGATACAAAGTATTTGATATCACAGGAATGATCAAACAGAAGCTTTGATTTGTGAGCTTGGTGTGTTGGCAGGACACTAAATTTGGCTATTGATGCTTCTTTGCAAGTTAACCCTCTTTTATGCCCTTCAGATATTTAAATTAAAAAACTTTAAATGTCAAATTTAGACATACAGCACGGTAACACACCCTTTCAGCCCAAGAGCCTGTGCTGCCCAGTTACACCCCCCCCCCCAGTATGTGTTGAATGGTGGGAGGAAACCAGAGCCCCCAGGGATAACCCACGCAGATACAGGAAGAACATGCAAACTCATTGCAGACAGCATGGGATTCAAACCCTGATCCCATTTGCTGGCTCTGTAACAGTATTGCACTGTTACACTAACTGTGCCGCCCCTATATAGTTATATATTGACCATGTAACTTTTAAATTTCTTTCAATGTTCCCATATGAATGGAGACCTATTGGCGATGATTTGCTGCTGAAGCAATATTTCATTTATTTTGGTTGGTTCTTTTAATAAATTTCAGGTTCTTCCAAAGGGAGACTAACCTGGCCATGCTGAGGTAAATTGAAGCTTATTGCATGAACAGGTTTCTGAAGATTACCTATTGGCTGCAAACCACCACCTCCTATTCCCAGAGAGCAGTCAACTTATCAAAATCAAGAAGGTTCCCAACAAAAAAACTTTAAAAAAGTATTTGATCCTTTCTATAAAATTCAATACACCACAAAGCTCCTTGAAGTCAACAAAGTACTCCTGAAGTATAATGTAGCCAAATGTGAATGCAGCCGTTTCTCACAAACAGCAATGCAATAATCACCAGATAATCTATTCCAGTGATGTTGATTGAAGGATAAATGTCGGCCAGGACACAGGAGATAAATTTGGTTCCCATTTTAAAATGTGTCAAGGTAGCTTTTATTTCAACCTGAGAGAGGAGAAGATATTGGTTTTAACACTTCATCTAAGGGATAACATCTGCTGAGGGGCAACACTCCCTCAGTGTTGAATTGGATCATAAGCCAAGATTATAGTGGTTGAGATTTTGGAGTGGCCCTTGAACCCCCCACTTCTGGTTCAGAGACAGATTTGCTAAACTACAGATTGGCTGACATTAAATATAGCTTCCCATATCACATTAAGTTGAAGAAATCTTTATTTGTTCTACTTTGAGGAATTTAAATGTTATTTAATTTATTATACATAATGAACAAATGTAGTAGAAACTCCTTGGGTCTAATTCACCATTCAATCAGATTACAACCGATCTGATTCGAACCTCAACCTTCCATTCTCAGAGGTCAGGCAGCATCCATGGGTAGAAATGGTCAGTCAATGTTTCTGTTCTGGACCCTTTATCAAGACTAAAAGGGGGAAAGAAACTGGGGAAGAGCCCGGAGGTGATTAGAGTACCTTCTCTCTCACCTCCATCCAAGGCCACAAACAGATAGGACAGAGCTTTACATGTACATCATTCACCTAATCTACTGCATTCAGTGTACCTGATGTGGCCTCCTCTATGTTGGTGAGACCAAATGCAGATTGAGTGTCCACTTTGCCCACTTCGATAACAGCTTGTTTGAACATAGAACAATACAGCACAGGCTCTTCAGCCCTCAATGTTATGCTGGGCCCATATATCCCTTAAAAATACTAAACCCTCCCTACCCTGCAACCCATTCCAGGCACCCACAACTTTGGGTAAAATAAAAAAACTTACCACTGATGTCTTCCCTAAACTTACCTCTCTTCACTTTGTACATATGTCCTCTGGGGTTTGCTGTCCTGCCCTGGGAAAAAGGTGCTGGCTGTCCACCTTATCTATGCTTCTCATAATCTTGTGTACCTCTATTAAGTCTCTTCTCATCCTTCTATGCTCCAAAGATAAAAGTCCCAGCACTGATAACCTTGCATTATAATACTTGTTTTCAATCCAGGCAACATCCTGGTAAATCTGCTCTGCACCCACGCCATTGCTTCCACATCCTTCCTATAATAAAGTAACCAGAACTGGACACAAGACTCCAAGTGTGGTCTCACCAGAGATTAGTAAACTTGCAACATGACCTCTTGACTCCTCAACTCAATCCTCCTATTAATGAAGCCCAACATCTACAGGCCTTCTTAACTATCTTATCAACCTGCACAGCAGCCTTGAGAGTTGATTTGGATCCCAAGGTCCCTCTGTTCATACACACTCGTAAGTAATCGACCATTAACCCTATACTCAGCCTTCTGGTTTATCCTTCCAAAATGCATCACCTTACACTTATCTGGATTGAACTCCATCTGCCAGTTTTCTGCCCAACTCTGCCTCCTGTCTATATCCTTTTTTAACCTACGGCAACCATCAGCACCATCCACAACTCCTCCAACCTTCATATTATCTCAAACTTACTAACCCATCCTTCTGCTTCTTCATCCAGGTTATTTATAAAGATCAAAAAGTGTAAGGGTCCCAGAACAGACCCTTGCGGAACTCCACTAGTCACTGATCTCCAGGCAGAATACTTTCCTTCCACTGCTACTCTCTTTCTACCTGCAAGCCAATTTTTTTTCATCCACACAGTCATGCCTCAAGACTTTCTGAATAAATCTCTCATGGGGGACCTTGTCAAATGCCTTACTAAAATCTATATAGACTACATCTACCCCCACTCTACCCTCATCAATTTCCTTTGTTACCTCCTCACAAAACTCAATTAAACTCATGAGGCACGACCTTCCCTTCACAAAGCCATGCTGACTATCCCTGAGTAGACTGTACTTCTCCAAATGCCAATAAATCTTATCCTTAAGAATCCTCTCCAACAGTTTGCACACCACTGACCTAAGACTCACCAGGCTGTAATTCCCAGGATTCTCCCTATTACCTTGACCATAGCTTCATCCATTTTCATGGCAAAGCTCAATGTAAACTTTATAAACAGGTCATCATATTCCTCCTCTACAATCTTAAACCTGAAGGCAAGAATATTGATTTTTCTAATTTTAAGTAAACCCCACCCCTCAAACGCTTTTGATTCCAGTGTTTCCATCTATTCCTGAAAAGATTTCACTCTCTCTTTTCTTTACCCCTCCCTTCCTAATGGTTTCTCCTATTACCAGTCTCTCCAGCTGTCACACCTTTTGTCTTCTTACCTCTCTGCACCCTCTCATCTTTTACCCCCTTTATATTAAGTAATATCACCCCCTTCCCTCTTGACTTGATAAAGGGTGTAGATTTGAAATGTTGACTAGCCATGATTGCTGTCTGAGTTTTTCCAGCAATTATTTGTTTGCTCTAGATGTTACAAGCCTAACTTATCCAATCTTTCTTCATAACAACTCGCTCATTCCAGGTATTAGTCTAGTTGACCTTACCTGAATCACTTCAAATGCATTCATGCCTTACTATTAATAAGAACATGAACATTGAACACAGTACTCTTCATGTGGTGTCACCAGTGACCTATATAACTAAAGTATAACCTTACATCTTCAGTTCAATTCATAATAAATGATATAATTTTGTTATATTTCCTAGTTAATTACCATATCTGCTGATGAGCTTTTCACAAATCATGCACTTGGACACCATGATCATACTGAATTGCTGAGCTTTGCTGTCTCTCACTACTTAAATAATGTGTTTTTATTTTTTTTCTGCCAAATGGGGAATTTCCCATTTTTCCATATTATACATGCTTTGCTCTTTTCCTTAACATATGCATGGTCCTTGCAGCCTCTTTCTCTCCTCGTCACCATTTACTTCTCTCCATGTGTTTGTGTCATCAGCAAGTTTAGCCCTACCTTGGATACGTCCATTCATGTTATTAACATAATCTGAAATAACTGAGGCCAGAAGAGTCAGGCCTGTCATACACTACTCAGCATTCAGTGAAACATGCAGTTGTGTCTAGCTTCAGTTTCATGTTAGCCAGGTAATTTCCTATCTGTATCTTCAGCACAATGAGCCTTTATTTTCATCAATTAACTTTGATACAACATCTTCTCAAAGACCTTCTGGAAATCTAAGTGTAGTTATCTATTATCCACCATGTAGTTACTTCCTTAAGAACTCTAATACATTGGTCAAATATGATATCCCTTTCAAAAACACTATTGACTGCTATATTACCTCAAGTATTTACTAGATTATTTTCAAAAATATCTTTAATAATAGCTTTTAATATTATCCCTATGACTGATGTTAAGCTAACTTATAGATTTTTGCTTTCTGTCTATAGATTGCAATTTAGGCATTCTGTGCATATTTGTTATGTTTTAGACTGATAACCTTCACTGCTAAGGAGGAGAAAAAAAACCCAATGTTTAAATGTTTAACATCATGCTTTCTTTTACTGTTCAGGTACAAAAACAACGTGCCCATCAATATCTACACAGAACCTGGGAAATACGTGATTGACAGTAAATATGGCGTTCATTCCTTGGAAATTAACAAGTGAGTTTTTTTTCTTCCATCTAAGATCAATTTGCTTGAGTTAGCAGATGAAAAAATTCAGTTCTTTCAGTGAATCAGGAACGCAACTGCAATGTGATTCAGGCACTCGTCCTTCAACTGTATTACACACTCTAATAACTGAAGCCTGAAGAGTCAGACTTGTCGAACACCGCTCAGCAAACAGTGAAACATACAATTATTTACAGGTGTAGAATTGTACTTTTGTTACAATTTATTGATATTATATTGTTTTACTGGGTACTTTTTGGTGAGGTAGATCTTCTTTCTACTTTGTTGCTCTCAGACATCAAGCCATAGGATCTCATGAATAACAACTGCATGAAAAGTTATCCATGCATCACTCTGAGTAGTGAAACAATATTTTATAAGATCAAATGCAGTGTGTTAAGATTTTTGAAATGGACGTCTTAACTAAATGCACCAGGAAGAAGAGGTTCATCAAAGATCTAAATATAACAGTATAATTCAGTGGGAATTCTTCAGTGTTTGGTGACTGTCTGGTGGCTGGAAAATCATGATTGAAAATTGTGAAGCAGGTCCCGAGTATTATTTTTCATGTTGTAAAAGTAATATTTGCAGCATTTCCAATATTAAAGTTTGTGTCTTTTTGCTAGGTCATTCAATTTTATTTGAACTGCTAAGCTAGCACCATCCAAAAATGAATGACTATATACTACATCAAAACTATAGACTCTCCAGTTTGTCCAGTTATACCTGCTTTATTCAGAAATGCTCATTCACCTATAAAATTATACAAAAAGCTCTAAAAGGTTACTTTATTTTCAACTTTACTCATTCTCTTTACCATCTATCATTAACATATTTGATCTCTTTTAAATATGCTGTATTATTGTGTCTACTGCACAATGAATTTGTGTTTAGAACTTTTTGAAGAACCTTTAGAATATATGCTTTGCCATGATGAAAGGAACACAAAATCAAATTGGCACAAAACAAGTTCTGCAGTGATACATATGAGAAAATAATCCTCTTTAATAATGTTGATTGAGGGAATTAATTTCTTTTTGGTGACACCAGGACAAGCTCTGTTCTTCAAACTTTGATTAGTGGTGAAAATGCCTCAAGAGCCTAAATGTAATGTTTTATCTGAAAGACAGCACCACTGACATCTCTCCCTCAACACCATGTTAGGTAGATTATGTACTGGGATCTCAGTGGGGAAAAGAGCATTCTAAACTGATCCAAAGCTACTCCAAGCACAGTTCTTAATTTTATTTTCTCATCCAATTTTATAACACATTTTAGTTCCTTATTTTTATGTGCAATGCAGACAATAATTTTATCCAGGGGGATTGACTATTTTGCCATTTCAAATGTTCTCTTGTCAGTTTCTGATGCACTCAAAAATGTTCTGTGACAAGCAGAACCTATCCAGTCATCACAGAGAGTTCTCTGTGAATAAGCCCAGATAAGAAGTACAAAGATAAATGAATTTAAATCAAATATCTAAAACCTAACACCCATGAGAATAAGGCAGGTGTTGTTGCAATTGGAAAGCTCTGGTATACCAAGTGGAAGATGATCATGAAATGCTAAGTTAAGTTGAGATGTCCCTAACATTTCCACAGCTACATCAGCCAAGAGCAACAAGTAAACTGAAGGCAGGCAGTGAATTTATTGTATCAACTGAAGCACAAGGAGAGCATCATATTAAGATTTCAGGTGATATAAAATCAATGAAAGACTGTCCCAACAATGAGCTCATGTCTTCAAGAGTGCAAAAAAAGGGAAGAACTTCGACAGTTGAAAACGTTAATTGTCGAGATAATTTTAACAAATCCTCTAGTTTTTGGTTTGTTTTGTGTCTAATTTTGCCATCTGGTTCCATTTCAGTTGTAACTTTGATGACACTGCCCAATATCATGCTTCAGCCATGAATGCCAAGGGGGAACTGTCAGCTTTTGCATCAATTGTGGTGAAGAGTATGTCCATGAGAATATTTTTTAACATTACCTGGTTTGGTGACTTGCCTTATTTTTGGTGGACTACACCAACATACACCAACATTCTGTTTCCCTTTTTATCAGGATTCAAGGCTGAGCTTGATGACTTCTCATTCCATACTGCAAGATTTGCACCACCTTCCTGTAAGTATCATTTTTTTTTATCAGTAGAGTCAGCTTTAATATGAATAGAACAATTTTCACTCCCATCAATTGAATGCAGAATGACTTCACTCTATATAGCATTCAAACCAGAAACTTAACTTTACTCTGTTTAATACTTCTTGATATATCTTCTTTCCTTTTTTAAATTAACTTTGTGGCCTGCACAATGGAACTTCCTTCTTTATCAACACTTCTTAAAATAAAATAAACTTTAGCCAGTTTATAATTACTTCTGATTTAATAAATTAACCAGGCAGATAGAATATAGCAGCAGCAAGAGGCCAGAGAATGACAAATAAATGCTCAACCTAATAAAACAGCAGCTCCGCTGAAAATAAGCGAACATGGTTTGGCTTGATAAATTCAAGGACAAAGAATCAGGGATGCGGAAGGCACATTTAATCATAACAATGCATTTTCCAGATGTAAAGAAAACATGAATAACATACATGAGGTAAAATGAAATGATGCTGGGTCAGCATTTCAAAGAGCCAAGTATGTTAAATGGACTGAACTTATAGCGCCTGATAGTGCCTGGGAAAATTGACCATTAGGTCTATGGGTTCTGAACTTCTGTACAATGCAGAGTCCAAGCTTGCTGGCATCCCATTTTATCTATGAATTTACCACTGAATCCAGGTGTAATATCTAATTGCACTGAGCTCAGGAGCCAGAAATGTCATACCTGGACATTTACGGCAGTCATAATTAGCACACAAAATTCAGCCTTCTTCATTTGAAGAGTATTGCCAAACTTCATTAACATTGTAAGAAAAGATAAGTGTTTCATGTTCACATTTTTATAATTAATTAGCAGGATAGCCAGCATTGCCTGGGTAATTAAGTACTCAGTTAGTGACTACATGGTTGAAACAAAATACCCAAAAAACTTCATGGGAATTTTAGACTCTTATTGTCTGTTCATGGAAGGCCTGACAGGATCAGCACTGAGGTGGGCTTGGCATTGTTCCTCAATCTCTTGCTGCCTGCTCTTTATTCGTCTGGAGGCCTGAGCACTGAGACGGGCATATCGCTGCTCTTCTGTTTCCTGCTGCCTGCTCCTTGCCTGTCTGGAAGCATCGACAGTGAGATGAGACTGATATTCCTCTGCTGTCCTTTGCTTTCTCCTTTGTCTAACTCTATGAGCTTGTGAAGAGCTTCTGCCGATGTTGCTTCGCTCTTTTGGGCCTATATGGAACTGAGATTGGCTATTTGCTTTTATTCTGAATGCTCATTCATGCAGAGTAGTCAACTAATTGAGGTGTCCCTGGTGTAAGTTCAATTTTTTAAAAACTTTTGAACTTCATATGACCTTAAAGATTAAATTCAATGGGATCAAATGTTACCCCTTCTGAACCTCCTTGGACATTTCTAGAGTGCTTCATATTAATTTGCATGGAGAACAGACAAACAAACAAACAGACATACATGCATAAATGTGTATTAAATAATATATTAATTAATTATACTGAAATTGATTTTTAAATTAATTTATAATTTCTCAATCTTGGTCATATTTCCAAACTTAAAAAAAACTGTAGGAAGATTATCAGGGCAGTCTGACACTAGTTATACCAGTCCATTGCTTACTCTCCAGACACAGGTTGTTCCACTACACTGGCAGGATATTAAGCCACAAAAGGTTAAGTGTGACTGTGGGCACCCAAACACATCAGCTGGGTCCACTTTGACCCAATCCATGGGCATTGGCATTTGATTCCTTTGAATACAAAGAAATAAGACCAAGAGTAGTCCACCTGCCCCCTCAAACCCACCCTGTCATTCACTCTGTTAATGGCTGATCTGCCCCAGACCTCAGTTACTTAAAAGGATAGCGCAATTTATGACCAAAAGGATGATACAAAGAGCACAATTAAAGTCTCATTATTCACTGTTATTCTCCCCTAACTAACCTTTTATGGTCCATAAGTCATACATGTGGGTCCTTAAACCTGACTATCAAAAGCACAGAAGGAATAAATCTAAACTGTAAATATATTGAATATAAAAATATAGAAATGCTGGAGGAATGCAGCAGTCTCACAGCATCCATAGTAGAGATACATTACCAACGATTCACGCCTGAGCCCCTCCTCAACATATGAGTGAAAAGCTGGCATGTATCTGCATTAAAAAGCTGGGGAAAAGGGATGAATGGGAGAGGGAAGAGTATATCCAATAGACAAAAGGTGTTAATTGGATATGATAAGAGGTCAGGAGAGAGAAAAGGTGAGAATTGATGGGGGGGGAGGGGGTTGGGGGTTGTTGATAATCCTCAGCAAAACAACTCCAGCAGGTTTTTAATGGGGCATATTTTTGGCCTTAAGATTGAGAACTGAAGAAGTCATAGTAAACTTGATTTCATTTTTTTTTAAATCCAATATTTTTCTGGTCTCTGCACCCTCAGAACATTTTTTGCCTTATGTTGATTGTAAGGTTCTTTTGTTCCCCATGATAAATAGATCACCAGTTTGACTTCTTACCAGTGCCACATGTGTCTTGACAGATTTTTGCTAAATTTTTCTACACTATACAACACATCCGTTGCTTTCCCAAACCTTACTTACTACAGTAAGAGTCAAATTCTGTATGAAAATAAAATAACATGAAATAGTTCACATCGAACAGATGTTACCTGTATGCAGACTTTCACTGGAGCAGAGGGAGCAAAATATTTGCTGATTTGATTGGATCACTTGCAAGAATTACACAGATGAGTAAGTCGTAAGTAATAGTAGTCAATAGTTACACCATGATAGGGAGTGGAAGGTACTAAAATATATATATTTTTCTGATCAGATGACTTTTTCCCTGGAGATTCTCGCGTGAAGTTTGATGTCCACATTATTGAAAAGTTTAGCGTCTCATTTGGTAAGGAAGGTGAGACAATGAGTTTGGGCTGCACAGTCATTGTTCACCCCAATCTAAAGCGATTTCACCCAGAGATCCAATGGTGGCGTGATGGTAAGTGTTATTTTTGTGTTGGAGAAATCATTCTGTAACTACATTATTGAGAAATTAAAAAGTAAATTGCTGAAAATGAAAACATTACTTAACTATTTTCCTTCCTTTCCAAATTGCATTCAATCTTCCTGGCATATTGTTCAGAAAACACTGATGAAACTTCCCCTTTCTCCACTCAACCTGGTTTCCTTACACACTTGTACAAAAACACGAGCTTGGCTAATATCAGATTCTGTGGTTTCTTGATGCTCATCCAAGAGCTCTCTTCATTAGATGGCAAATTGTCAAGTCAAGTCAAGTGTATTGTCATCTGATTGCAAATGTACAACCCGACGAAGTAGCATTCTCCAGTCCTCAGGGCAAATCACACAGACACACAGCCAGACATAACACACATACAGACAAACAATACACATGCAGGTTAAGTCTTTAAATATACAAATAAATAAATAAATATTCTTTAAGAAATATTGGAGTCTCAGATGGTTAGTGTGAGCAGTTCCTTTGGTCGTTCAGCATTCTTGCTGCCTGTGGGAAGAAGCTGTTCCTTAACGTAGTGGCGCTGGCTCTAATACTCTTGACTTTCCCAATTGGAGCAGCTAAAAGATGCTGTGTGCAGAGTGGAAGGGATCCTCAATAATTTTGCCCACCCTTTTCAGACAATGATGCCAATTGTAAAAGCCAAAGACATGTTTATTTTCGTTGGTTTGGCTGTGGGCGTCGGCGGTGTCCTGGGTTCTGGAGGCTGCATGCGTTCTGTTCCTTCACTACAGCTGTTAGTGCATGCATGGGGGTTTTCGACCATTGTTTGGTTTGGCGGGATACACGGTGGGTGAGTAGGGCTCTGATATTTTCTGTTGATTGTTACCTGCTTAAAACACATCTGAACTTGGTTATGAATTAATTCAAAAGTGTCACAGTAAAAAGCCCACTTAGCCTCCGAGTGGCTTTTTTATGGATAGTAGTCGCTACATTTTAGTCAACAGAAAATAGAACTGAATGGACATTGTTGGAATATTGGACAGTTTCCCCTCTTTGGTTTGGAGCAACACTGAAAGCAATATGGCAGTCATGTTGGAAATGCTGAGTGCAGGCCGCTAACAGCAAACCACGTCCATCGGTTTGAGGATTAGCCACAAAGGGGTCCAGGGCTTCTAGCCCTAGAGCAGAGCATCCTATGAACACACTGGTAGAGTCTTTTGCCAAGAATCACAGTGATATCATTGATTGCTGCTGTGGTGCAAACTTGCTCATTGACAGCAGCACGTCACAGCCATCAGGAACCATAGGATTACTTTTGTGGATTCCTTCTCTGTATTTATTTGGTTTGAACACAGTTTGGAAGTACTGCCACTTGTCCACTGGTTACTGTTGATTTTGGGCTTGTGATGTGCATGCTTGGTGCTCGAGCTCGGCAGACGGTTGTATTGGGATGCATAAAATTGCCACTGCCGCCGCTATTGTCGGCATCACCGTTGAGGCACGATTAATACCACTGCAGAAGACATCGATTGAATTTAAAGTCAGCAACTTTAAATGAAAGCAAAAACAAAAACCCCAGAGATTGTCTTTATCATCTGGAACAGTATACAAAAGGAGAGCCATGGGAACTTTTAAGGAGTTGCCTACATATGGCCTCGGACAGAGGATTTGGGAAGGTTAAGTCTTTACTACAGGAGCATTTTGGCAATAAGCATAAAATTGCTACAGCTTATTTGGAGACTCTTTCATGGTCATCAGTAAAACTGAATAATACAAAGGCTCTACAGACATACGCCCTCTTTGATGTTGTAAAGCCATGGAAGATATCAAGTACATATATGAGCTTGACATGCCTGCTACTTTACTAGTCATCATAAGGAAGTAGTCCTACTGGCTGAGGGACATATGGAAAACTGAAGCCTGTAAGTTCCAGGCAAAACGCAATCAAAGAGCTACCTTTAAGGATATGGTGGATTTCCTTGAAGGGCAAGTTCAGGTTGCAACAGATCCAGTTTTTGGAGATATCGAAGACACTCCAACAGTGAGCAAAGATGTAAGGAGGTCCAAGTCTCAGCCTCATCCAAGAATAAAAGGAAGTATCTTTGCCACCACTATGACATTTGCAGATAAGGAAAATGATAAAGGAACAAAGGAAAAGAGAGTGTGCCTGCTGTGAAGAGCTGTTTGATCTGTGGAGGTGGATTTGCTTCGGAGATGTGTCCACAGTTGGATAAGAGGGGATGTAGTGAGAAAATCATTTTCCTAAAATAAAATGGATTACATTTGGTTGTCTGTGTAAAGGACACATCAGCAAAAACTGTAGGAAGTGACTCAGCCACAACATATGCGGTTTAAACCATCCTAGAATGTTGCACATCCACCAAAAAAGGAAGGAAATTGAAAAGGAGCAAGCAGAAATAAAGGAAGCAGCTGAAAACAGGGCTCCAGTCTTGGTTTAGGCAGATGGTCTTACTGTGGCCGGTGAAGATAACTGCAAACTCTCAATAGTGCCTGTATAAGTCAAGGTCAGGAAGGAGGAATGCGACAGTGCATACTTATGCATTTCTCGACCCAGGTAGCCCTGCATCACGTTGCACAGTGGGACTAATGAATAAGCTTAATCTTCAGGAAAGAAGGTCAATAATTTCATTGAGAACTATGGGTCAGCGGAAGGTCATTAAAACCAGCTTTGTTTCAGGCTGAGAGGTCACTGGACTGGACAGCAGTGATTTTTGTGAGCTCTCAAGCATATACACTCAGAAGGCTATGCCTGTGCACAAAGGAAAAATCCCACATCAAAACGATATCGATCGGTGGTCTCATCTGAGGAATGTCCATCTACCTGAAATTGGCTGTGATAAAAAGATGCTGATTGGCTCAGATGTACCAAAGACTTTGTAACCACTAGATTATAGTGCAGAGTGTGGGAGATGGACCTTACGCTGTCAAAACCATGCTTGGTTGGACAATTAATGGACCATTAGGAGGAAATAATGATATCGCTCAGGAGCAGTTCATTGACAAGTGTCAACAGGATAGCAGTTGTGAAACTTGATGAGCTGTGGGAACAGCAGTTCAGGACTGACTTTCCTGACTGCCTCAGTAATGAGCAAGAACATTCAAGAGAAGACGAGCAGTTCTCAGATTTATCCTCAAAATCTGCAAGCTAGTCAATGGCCATTATTGCATTGGATTACCTTTCTTCTTTGGCTTAGCTTCGCGGTCGAAGATTTATGGAGGGGGTAAAAGTCCACGTCAGTTGCAGGCTCGTTTGTGGCTGACAAATCCGATGCGGGACAGGCAGACACGGTTGCAGCGGCTGCAGGGGAAAATTGGTTGGTTGGGGTTGGGTGTTGGGTTTTTCCTCCTTTGCCTTTTGTCAGTGAGGTGGGCTCTGCGGTCTTCTTCAAAGGAGGTTGCTGCCCGCCAAACTGTGAGGCACCA
Organism: Narcine bancroftii; assembly: GCF_036971445.1. NCBI lineage: Eukaryota > Metazoa > Chordata > Chondrichthyes > Torpediniformes > Narcinidae > Narcine > Narcine bancroftii. The sequence goes on along the minus strand of NC_091470.1, from coordinate 316,731,785 downwards.
AGATGCACGGTTTGAGGTGATATCAGCCCACTGGTGGTGGTCAATGTGGCAGGCACCAAGAGATTTCTTTAGGCAGTCCTTGTACCTTTTCTTTGGTGCACCTCTGTCACGGTGGCCAGTGGAGAGCTCGCCATATAACACGATCTTGGGAAGGCGATGGTCCTCCATTCTGGAGACGTGACCCACCCAGCGCAGCTGGATCTTCAGCAGCGTGGACTCGATGCTGTTGACCTCTGCCATCTCGAGTACTTCAACGTTAGGGATGAAAGCGCTCCAATGGATGTTGAGGATGGAGCAGAGACAACGCTGGTGGAAGCGTTCTAGGAGCCGTAGGTGATGCCGGTAGAGGACCCATGATTCGGAGCCGAACAGGAGTGTGGGTATGACAACGGCTCTGTATACGCTTATCTTTGTGAGGTTTTTCAGTTGGTTGTATTTCCAGACTCTTTTGTGTAGTCTTCCAAAGGCGCTATTTGCCTTGGCGAGTCTGTTGTCTATCTCATTGTCGATCCTTGCATCTGATTAAATGGTGCAGCCGCGAAAGGTAAACTGGTTGACCGTTTTGAGTTTTGTGTGCCCGATGGAGATGTGGGGGGGGGGGGGCTGGTAGTCATGGTGGGGAGCTGGCTGATGGAGGACCTCAGTTTTCTTCAGGCTGACTTCCAGGCCAAACATTTTGGCAGTTTCCGCAAAGCAGGACGTCAAGCGCTGAAGAGCTGGCTCTGAATGGGCAACTAAAGCGGCATCATCTGCAAAGAGTAGTTCACGGACAAGTTTCTCTTGTGTCTTGGTGTGAGCTTGCAGGCGCCTCAGATTGAAGAGACTGCCATCCGTGCGGTACCGGGTGTAAACAGCGTCTTCATTGTTGGGGTCTTTCATGGCTTGGTTCAGCATCATGCTGAAGAAGATTGAAAAGAGGGTTGGTGCGAGAACACAGCCTTGCTTCACGCCATTGTTAATGGAGAAGGATTCAGAGAGCTCATTGCTGTATCTGACCCAACCTTGTTGGTTTTCGTGCAGTTGGATAATCATGTTGAGGAACTTTGGGGGACATCCGATGCGCTCTAGTATTTGCCAAAGCCCTTTCCTGCTCACGGTGTCGAAGGCTTTGGTGAGGTCAACAAAGGTGATGTAGAGTCCTTTGTTTTGTTCTCTGCACTTTCTTAAAGGAAAGATAAATATGCATACCTGAAAACAGTATTATTTAAATTTAATTAAAAAAAATTAGACATACAGAACGGTAACAGGCCATTTCGCCAACGAGTCCATGCCACCCAATTTACACCCCATTAACCTATACCTTCGGTATGTTTTGAATGGTGGGAGGAAACCAACACCCTCAGAGAAAACCCACACAGACATGAGGAGAATGTACAAACTCCTTACAGCAGCATGGGATTTGAACCCAGGTCTGGTCTCCATCGCTGGCACTGTAAAGGCATTGCGCTAACCACTACACCATCTGTGCTGCCCTTATCTTGCTGAAACATGTACACTGAACCTAAAGAGAAGATCCAAGAGGGGTTCTTCCTTTCATTTGGACTACACCAACTTCATGCCTTACATGACATCCAAAGGTTATACAGAGAAAGTATCAGATGGTGTCTTGGAATTTAATGATGCAAAATATGTTATCTACCACATCATGGGGTTATGCATCAAGAAAAGAAAAACTTTGAGTGGTGTTTAACTGTGGAGTGACATTTCAGGGAGTTTCATTAAATTCTCAGCTCTTACAGGGGTCAGACCTGACCAGTACATTCATATCAGTCTTGGCTAGATTCTGTAAAGAACCTATTGTCATCACTGCAGATGTTGAAGCAATGTGGCACCAGGTGAAAGCACCAAATGGAGACCGTAACTCATTAAGGTTCCTCTAGTGGTCTGATGGAGTCTACAGTCAGAACATGGAATACTGAATGACTGTGCATCTATCTGGAGCAACTTCATCTTCAAGTGGTGTGAACTTTGCTCATAGGAAGTGTGCTGAGGGCAATGTGAAACAGTTTAGCCCTCAGGCTGTAATCACCATTATGAACAACTTCTATGTGGATCACTGCCTCACTTCAGCAGCCTCAGAAAGAAGATGCAATATGTAGCCGTGTGCTACTTGAAAGAAGACACACACGCACATAGTGTAGTCAGGTTAAGCTCTGAGTTTTAACAAGGCTCAGGCCCGACTTTTATACTTCCACTATTCCCACTGTGACCCCTCCCCTTGACTGATGTCACAACATGCATAACAAAAGCGGGTTTCCCACGTGCAGTACTTTCCTGCATAACAATGCCCTTCTTCCTCACCCGCTATCCCTGTCTGTTTAAGTAAGGCCAGCGCCATTTTGGGGTCACTGGCCTTGAAGTTGCCCTTGCCGTTTACCCACTGGTTCACTTGTTGGGGTCAGTGCTGCTGCGCAGGCTCCTGGCCTTTGGTTGCGCTCATTGCCCGGAGTGCCGGCCTGATCGCTGCCTTGACAGGCTGCCACAGGTGTACGGGCCTCAGTTTCTTCTTTGGCCTCAGGAAGAGTGGTGTCAGAATCCTGATGGATTGAAAGAAATCTCACCAAAGGAATCTAAATTCAAGAGCATAACTGTCAATGCTGCTCAGATAACGTCTGAAGAAGTGGATCCAGTAACTCACTTCATCCACTACTTCTCATCCTGGACTCATTTGAAAAGGGCAGAGAATGGATGCTCAGACTTGAAGGACAGCTTCTGTATTGTAGCAGAAAAAAGGAAATCAGCAAGTAATGGTCTTGCTCAACTTCATCCAGATAACATCCATCAGAGAGATCTGCCACTAAAGGAGACAGGAAATCTTGAGACTCAGGAAAACAGTGATCTAGAGTTGAAGAACTGCTAATACTAAAATGGACGTAATTTGCTTTTACCAGAAGAAGAGATTTTGCAGATGAAATTTCAAATTTGAGAAAAGGAATGAATGTTAAAAGGACTAGCCACATTAATAAGCTCAACCCCATTCTGGAAAATGATGTATTAAGAGTTGGTTGATGACTTAGAAGAGTAGCAATGCCAGTAGAGATGAAACATCCTGTCATACTAGCCAAATATTATCACATTTCTGATCTAGTTCTCTGACTTGCTCATGAAGAGGTGGGTCATGATGGTTGCAACCATATGTTATCCAGACAACGCCAAAAATATTGGATTCCCAGTGCCGTTGTGTCAATCAGAAAAAATTGTGTCAAGATTTGTTGTTTGTCAGCATATAAATGCTACTCCCGTACAAGAGCAGATGGTAGGTTTGCCCCTGGGCAGAGTCCCTCCTGACGAACCACCCTTCACATATGTTGAAGTTGATTATTTTGGACCCTTTGAAGTAAAGCGTGGAAGAAGTGTCGTGAAATGCTATGATGTTGCTTTCACATGTTTAGCTGTAAGAACAATTCACATCAAAGTGGCATCATCACTTGACACAGACTCTTTCATCAATACCCTTTGGCATTTTATAGCCAAACGTGGTCATGTGAAAGAACTATAATCTGACAAGGAGTCTCCAGGTGGCGCTCATGGAGTGAACACGTTTTGGTTTTTGCTCCATAAAATATACTATTTTTAACCTGTATCCACCTTTGAACTAACTTCACAGAAGTCAGAAAGATCTTTATTATTTCTCTAATTATACTTGAGTCTGAAGATTTTGAAGAAATGACTGAAGGAAAAGCTACACGAGCTAAAACCCGGGCAGAAGAAGGTAACGGCCGAGAGAAGAAACAACCAGACATTAAACTAAGTGAGATGACCTACACTGACTTTTTAAAATTCTTTCGTGATGAATTCAAAGATGTTTGTCGCAAAAAAGACCTAGCTGAACTTCGTACAGCTTTAATTGCCTCAGAAGCTGAAACCAAAAAACAACATACCTTAATTGCAGCTCTTCAAACTGAAGTTCAACAAAAAGAGATTAGACTGACTGAGGTCGAACAGAAACTTTCCAAAGCAATTAAACAACTAGAAGCACTCCAGCTGAAAAGCATTGATTCAGAGAACCGTTCCAGAAGACAAAATATTCGTTTGGTTGGAATTCCTGAAGGCATTGAGAAAGGAGATCTCCTGACGGTTTTTGCCGAGCTTTTAAAAGAAGCATACCCATCCGAATTCCCTGCTGATCCACCGCTACTTGATAGAGTACATCATATCTGGAACCGAAATGCTGAAGCTTCCAAACCCAGAGTGGTGATGGTCCGTATGCATTACGTGAGTACAAAGGATAGATTGATTCGTACAGCCAGAAGACTTGGAAATGTGACTGTTCGTGGCTTTAGTCTAAGAGCCTATGAAGATTTTAGTCCGGAGGTAGTAGGCACTCGAAGACTGTTTAAAGATCTGATGTCCGAATGTTTTGAGAAGAAACTGAAACCTGCGCTCCTGTATCCTGCGAGGCTCAGGATTTCTCCGGAGAACCAAGCTCGTCAAATATTCGACTCCGTGTCTGCAGCACGGAACTACCTGTCGGCTAATTTCCCGTCTAGCGCGACCTCTCAGCCCGAGTGACCGATAAAAAATGCGGTAGATATTGGTCTTTTTCAGGTTAATAGTCAGATTCTGATTTCTGACCATTCGAAAAGTAATAGATCATTATAGCTCTAATTATCCTGTTCATCTTTAACACATTTTTATATATTTTCTTTCTCCTCTGTGAGAAATTTTTTTTTAAATATATAAGTGTATGTTTAATTTTATATTAATCTATACTAATAATATGATTATATTCTTTACTATTTTATTTCTGAATTACTGAAAATGGCGATTTTTTATCTTTTGTTTATTAAAACTTTTCATGGTTTTTTTTAACATTCGCCATTTTCTCTTTGTCTTTCTTCATAAACTAATTTTAAAATGATTTAACTCTTTATGACTTTGTTTTATCAGTAGGTACTACACAATTACGATTTTTCTTTTATTTCTTTTTAAATATTTTTCTTTCAATATTTAGTATTTGATTTTAGCTTGAGTTATCCTTTTTATAAGTTTAGGTGGTGGATCTTATTAGGAGCTGCCGTCTGAAGACATGGGGGTAGGTTTAGTATTATCTCTTCTTTTTTCTCTGATCATTCTCTGGTCAGATGGGGGGCTTTGTGGGTGGGGGGTGGGTTTTGTTTTTTCTTCAGGGGTTCTTATGTTTCATTTTCTTTTGTTTTTTCTTGATTTTTCTTTTAGAACTACAGATATGGCTGACACGTCGTCATTTCCGGTCCTTCCTTATATCTTAATTCTTCTTCCGGGCGCATGGGTCCCTGCTTTGGTTAACCCTTTATATACTGGAGGGTTGACCTAAGTAATGGATCAAAACATTAATTTTGTCTCTTGGAATGCTAATGGTCTAAACAACATGTTTAAAAGGAGGAAGGTCTTTAAAGTATTCCAGAGACTGAAAGCACAGATTATTTTTTTACAGGAGACTCATGTGAGGAAGGGGGATAATCTGCGTTTTTTTAAATCTTGGAAAGGCCCACAATTTCATGCCAACTCATGCTCTAAGACTCGAGGTGTATCTATTTTTATTGATCCCTCTATTACATTTGTTCAACATGACATCACTGTAGACCCTAACGGCAGATTTTTATTGGTTACTGGGTTATTATTCAATATTAAGGTTGTCATGGTTAATGTTTATGCCCCGAATGTAGATCACCCTGAGTTTTTTAGATCTTTGTTTACTATTTTACCCAATCTAAATGAATATCATTTAATAATGGGTGGGGATTCTAACTGTTGTCTGAATCCCCTGCTAGATAGGTCGAAACCTTCACAGCTCCTACCGAATAAATCGGCTACATATATTAACTCTTTCCTTACTAACTCTGGAGCTGTTGATATTTGGAGATTTCTTCACCCGACAGATAAAGAGTTTTCCTTTTTTTCTCATGTATACCATTCATACTCGAGAATTGATCACTTTTTTATTGATTCACGTTTTATTCCACTTGTAACTGCTTGTAAGTATGACATTATAGCCATTTCGGATCACTCTCCATTACAACTCTCTCTTAAATTCAAAGACTCTGTTTCTACTATTAAGCACTGGCGTTTTGATGTTACATTATTGCAAGATTTAGACTTTGTTAAATTTATGAAAGAACAAATTAACTTTTTCTTTTCAACAAATTACACTACGGAAATTTCTTATGGAATATTGTGGGATACATTCAAGGCTTATATTCGTGGCCAAATTATTTCTTACTCAGTAGCTTTGAAGAAATGCATCAAAAACAAGATTCATCTATTGGTTGAGAAGATTAAAGACATTGATAAGAAATATGTGACTGATCCTACTGAAGAACTTTACAAACAAAGAATTGAACTGCAGATGGAATATAATTTATTACTTACATCTTCGATTGAAAACCAGCTAATTAGATCTAAATCTGATTTTTATGTGCATAGTGAGAAATCGGGTAAACTGTTGGCTAATCATCTGAAGAATATTTCAGCTAGACGCCAAATTGTGGAGATTCGCAAACAGAATGGAGAACTGACTGTTAACCAGGAAGAGATAAATCAATCTTTCCAAAATTTTTATACATCCTTATATAGTACAGAATCCCCTCAAGACCTTAGTAATATGTTTAATTTTTTAGAACATTTGAAATTCCCAAAAGTATAACCTCAAGATAACTTAGAATTAAGTAAACCCATTACAGATTCGGAGATCAATAATACTATTTTCTCACTGAACTCCGGGAAAGCACCAGGTCCCGATGGATATTCTGTGGAATTTTATAAAGCTTTTTCTTCTACTCTCTCTCCCTGGCTGATTAAGATGTTTGATGAATCTATCACATTGGGTAAACTACCACAATCATTTTACAGAGCTACGATTTCTCTAATCTTGAAAAAAAATAAAGACTCGACCGAATGTTCTTCTTATAGACCTATTTCTTTGTTGAATGTTGATTCTAAGGTCTTCTCTAAAATTCTAGCGACAAGGCTAGAGAAGATATTACCATATATTATCTCTGAAGACCAGACTGGATTCATTAAAAATCGTTATTCCTCCTTTAATATTAGAAGATTGATGAATATTATTTACACTCCTTCACATAAGTCTTCAGAATGTGTTATTTCACTAGATGCTGAGAAGGCCTTCGATAGAGTAGAATGGCCTTATTTATTTACAGTTCTTGAAAAATTTAATTTTAGTCCGATATTTATATCTTGGATTAAACTTCTTTATAATTCCCCAGTTGCCTCGGTTTTTACTAATACCCAAAGATCGCCATATTTTCGATTATTTCGGGGCACCAGGCAAGGGTGCCCCCTTAGCCCTTTATTATTTAACTTAGCTTTAGAACCTTTGGCAATTGCTATCAGAGAAGCACCCAATATTACTGGTATTATTCGTTGCAGGGATATTCATAAAGTATCACTATATGCAGATGATTTATTGTTATATATTTCCAATCCTGAAAATTCTATTCCTGCAGTTTTATCTTTATTAGCCCAATTTAGTAATTTTTCGGGATATAAACTGAATTTAAATAAAAGTGAATTATTCCCTTTTAATGGATGGGTCCCTATTTATGATAGTTTACCTTTTAAAATAGCTAGAGACCATTTTATATATTTAGGGATTAAGATTACTAAAAAACATAAAGATTTGTTTAGGACTAATTTTTTCCCTCTATTGGACCTGATCGGCAGTTTACTTACCAATTGGTCACCATTATCCCTATCCATGATAGGCCAAATTAATGCTATTAAGATGATGATCTTACCTAAATTTTTATATATTTTCCAAGCTATACCTATTTTTGTTCCTAAATCTTTTTTTGATAAGGTCGATTCTAAATTGTCCTCGTATATCTGGCAAAACAAGAATCCTAGATTGGGGAAAAAATATTTACAGAAATCTAAACTAGAGGGAGGGTTGGCATTACCCAACTTTAGAATTTATTACTGGGCAATTAATATTAGTTACTTAAGGTATTGGTTGAATTATTCAGAATTATCTCTAAATCCCCATTGGGTAAATTTAGAAATTAAACCGATACAAAATTTTTCAATTAGTTCTATTTTGGGAGCTGCTCTCCCTTTCACTCTTACTAAATTATATAAACAAATTGATAATCCAATGGCTAAACATACACTACGTATATGGTTTCAATTCCAGAGATTTTTTGGCCTAAGTCATTTTATCTTGGAAACTCCTATTGTACTAAATTTCCTTTTTCATCCCTCTCTAATTGATCAAGCTTATTTACTCTGGAAAGTTAAAGGTATAACATGCTTTTCGGATTTATTCTTGGATAACTCTTTCATGTCATTTGAACAATTATCCATGAAATATGATTTACCTCGATCTCATTTCTTTCGATATTTGCAGATTAGGAGTTTCTTAGTTTCGACTTTACCCTCTTTTCCCATTCGGGAGACTACGACTGTTTTAGAGGATATACTATATTCAAAATTCCCTCCAAAAGGTGTGATATCTAAATTATATAATATAATTACAAAAATAAATTCTGGGACTTTTGAAAAGTTTAAAAATGATTGGGAAAGAGAACTCAACCTTCATATTTCTAATGAAAATTGGAATAAAATTCTGCGACTGGTAAACTCTTCTTCTCTATGTGCAAAACATTCACTAATACAGTTTAAAGTTGTTCATAGAGCTCATATGTCTAAAGATAAACTCCATCGCTTTTATTCTCATATCGATCCTATATGTGATAAATGTCAATTGGAAATAGCTTCCCTTACACATATGTTTTGGTCCTGTCCCTCTTTACAGAATTATTGGAAGGAAATTTTTTCCATTATATCTACTGTTTTGAATATTGATTTACAACCACATCCCATTACTGCAATTTTTGGATTACCTATGATAGATTTGACTTATTTATCTCTTCCTGCGGATCGTATGATTGCTTTTCTTACACTAATGGCTAGAAGATCTATACTATTAAATTGGAAAGAGGTAAATCCTCCCACTGTTTTCCAATGGTTTACCCAAACTATACTATGTTTAAATTTAGAGAAAATTAGAAACTCTGTCTATGAATCCCCTTCTAAGTTTGAGTTAACCTGGCGACCATTTATTCAATATTTTCATTTGTGGTGAGTTAATCTGGCTCTGTTTTCTTTCTATGATTATGTATGATAATTGGGCTGTAAGATGAGATCGGAGTGATCGGCGTGGTTTAGCTATATCTGTAGGTTTTTTAAAAAAGTTTTTTTTAAAGTTTTTTTTAAATTCAGATTTGTTTTTTCTTCTTTTTTGGGGTTTTTTTTCTCTTTTTTCATATATTGTTATTTAATTATATCTTTTTTTTTAGAGATAGTTCACACCCTAAACTGATCAAATTTTTTTTTTATGATATATTTTTATTCTGTAATATTATTGTTTAATATCTCTGTATTAATTCATTACTTACTATGTATTTTTTTATATCTCTTTGAACTGTATGTGTTTATAAATTATAATAATAATAAAAAGATTGAAAAAGAAAAGAATAATCTGACAGTGGCACCAAAGTGTGAGTTGAGGGAGGCAATTGAAATCTGCAATCAGGGTCAAATGCATAATGCATTGCTCTAGAAAGGAATCAGTTGGATCTTTCATCCCCTTGTTGGGTCAGACCATGGAGGTATATTGGAAAGATCAATAGGATCAGTGGGAAAGGTTCTCAATTCCATCCTAAATGAGCAAAGTCTTGATAAGAAGGGTCTCCACAGTTTTATGTGAAGTTGAGGCTATTTCAACAGTTGTCCAATCACCAAGGCTTCTACAGATCCAAATAACCTTGAGGCACTTACCCCAAACCATCTTCTGCTCCTTAAGATTATGTCATCAATGCCACCAGGGCAGTTTCAGAAGGAGGGCATATATGCTTGCCCAGTATATGACAGACTTGTTCTGGAAAAGATGGATTAAAGAATATCTTCCCCAACTACAGGAGTGACAGAAATTGTCCAACATCAGATGCAACTTCACACTAGGAAACATTGCGATCATCATAGATGATTTAGTGCCTCAAAACTCCTGGCTAACTTGAAAAATTGTTGAGACTATCCTGGACAAAAAATGGTTTGTACGTCATGTTTGGATCAAGACCATCAGCAAAGTTTTCCTTTTACAGGAGGCAGAGGAACTTTGACAAGCCCAAAACTGATTTTATTTTGTTGTTTTTTGTACCTTGCCCCTTGCCCACTACACAGACTACAAATTTACTGGTCCAGAGGGGTGGTAAAGATCACTCTTTTTCAAAGCTTTGTGCTAGTAACCTCTGGTCTTATGAAGAAAGAAATTCTACATAATATTGGAATTTTCTGCATGATTGTTATTTATAATTGTGAAATTATTGTTTGAGAAATAATAATTAGGGGGCTGGTGTAAGAGCCAATAAACTTTGTTTATTGTCATTTGTTTGGCTGCGGGCACCAGCGATGTCCCAGAGTCCGGAGGCTACGCACTTTCTGGGATCCGGAGGCTCCATGCCTTCTGTTTTTTCACTATGGTTGTTGACACATGTGCGGGGGTTTTCGCATGGTTGAGGAAGGAGTTAGCCTGCATTGACTGGTTTGATGGGATAGACGGTGGGTGAGTAGGACTCCGATATTTTCTGTTGACCATTATCGTCAACACGGTATCGCTTCACTGACGTTAGTCATGTTAGCAAGGACATTATTGTTACCAAGTTCATGGTCATTACCTTACACTGATCGTTACCACATTATGAATCCTGTTGTGTTCACTAATAAACAGTTAAAAACACTTTGTTGTGAATGAATTTGAATGCATCACAGTAAAGAGCCGACTTAAACCTCGAGGGGATTTTTTAATGGATAGTAGTTGCTACAACACATTGATTGGGGGGAAGAATCTAGTGATTCTCTCTGCCTCTCTTGTGGCCCTGTGGATGGACCTCTGATCTAATTCCCTGCAGCACTATACCACACTGTAATGCAGCTAGGCAGGACACTCTTGGTAGAGCACCTGTAGAAGGTTAATATGATGGTGGCTGGTAGCTTTGCCCACTTCAGTCTTCTCAGAAGTGCAGTAATTGGTGCACTTTCCTGACAACTGAGGAGATGTTGTGTGTCCACGATAGGTCACTAGTTAAGTGAACTCCAAGAATCTTGGTACTCTCCACTACAGAGTTATTGATATGTAGTGGAGGGTGGTTCTCCTGAAGTCCACAATCATTTCCTACATCTCGTTCATGTTGTGTGTCCATGATAGGTCACTTGTTAAGTGAACTTCAAGGATCTTGGTGCTCTCCACTACAGAGTTATTGATATGTAGTGGAGGTTGGTTCTCCTGAAGTCCACAATCATTTCCTACATCTCGTTCATGTTGTGTGTCCATGATAGGTCACTCGTTAAGTGAACTCCAAGGATCTTGGTGCTCTCCACTACAGAGTTATTGATATGTAGTGGAGGTTGGTTCTCCTGAAGTCCACAATCATTTCCTACATCTCGTTCATGTTGTGTGTCCATGATAGGTCACTCGTTAAGTGAACTCCAAGGATCTTGGTGCTCTCCACTACAGAGTTATTGATATGTAGTGGAGGTTGGTTCTCCTGAAGTCCACAATCATTTCCTACATCTCGTTCATGTTGTGTGTCCATGATAGGTCACTAGTTAAGTGAACTCCAAGGATCTTGGTGCTCTCCACTACAGAGTTATTGATATGTAGTGGAGGTTGGTTCTCCTGAAGTCCACAATCATTTCCTACATCTCGTTCATGTTGTGTGTCCATGATAGGTCACTAGTTAAGTGAACTCCAAGGATCTTGGTGCTCTCCACTACAGAGTTATTGATATGTAGTGGAGGTTGGTTCTCCTGAAGTCCACAATCATTTCCTACATCTCGTTCATGTTGTGTGTCCATGATAGGTCACTAGTTAAGTGAACTCCAAGGATCTTGGTGCTCTCCACTACAGAGTTATTGATATGTAGTGGAGGGTGGTTCTCCTGAAGTCCACAATCATTTCCTACATCTCGTTCATGTTGAGGCTCAAGTTGTTACTCTTGCACAAGCCCTTCCCAATCATAGACAATACAGTGATTTGACCATAATGAGGAGCCAAAGTTGCTGCTGCAACACCAATTTTTTTTCCCACTGGTCGCCTAATTATAGGAAGGATATAAACAGAGTGGAGAGAGTGCAGAGAAGGTTGACCAGAATGTTGCCTGGGTTTAAGCATCTAGAGTATAGGGAGAGATTGGACAGATTAGGTCTTTATTCTTTGGAGCGTAGAAGGTGGAGAGGGGATTTGATAGAAGTATTTAAGATTATGAAAGGGATAGACAGAGTGGATGTGGATAGACTATTTCCGTTAAGAGGAGGAAAGATTAAGACAAGAGGACATGAGTTAAGAATTAAGGGGCAGAGGTTTAGAGGTAACATGAGGGGGAACTTCTTTACTCAGAGAGTGGTAGACGTGTGGAATGAGCTTCCGGGAGAAATAGTGGTGGCGGAGTCAATTGCATTATTTAAGAAAAGGTTGGACAGGTCTATGGATGAGAAGAAGATGGAGGGTTATGGGCATTGTGCAGGGAGGTGGGACTAGAAAGGGGTGTTTGGTTCGGTGCGGACTAGAAGGGCCTAATGGCCTGTTTCCGTGCTGTAATTGTTATGTTATATGTTATGTTATATTAACCAAGTAAGAAAGATCTTGCTGATTGTAACAATCTTTTTGCTGTTAACCTAGAAGCTCAGAGATCTGTGACTCACAATGACTTTGTGGGTAAGATCAACTGGACCAATTTCAGTCAGAGCTTGAGTACATGATGCTGCTTTTGAAAACGTGCGCTGAACAGACTTGATTTATATATTTTTGTCTAATGCTGCATATGCTAATTGGGAAAATCAGTGCCCCATCTGACAATTCCCCGTCACTTGATCATGGGAGCAGCCATTGGAGATTTGGGACTTTAGCACCTTACATTTTCCTGATGTTGAATATCTATGATTTTGTGTTTAATTTAGGATTAACAGAAATAAGTATTAATAAAGATAAGAGATTACTGAAATGTCATTTCATTGTTTGGCTCTCTGTGTCTTATATTTCTGCATCTTTTCAATTTTCTTACCAGGGATTCAGTTACATCCTTCCAAATGGGTCCAGATGCACTGGAGTGGTGAACGTGCTACACTAACTCTTACCCACTTAAACAAAGAAGATGAAGGACTGTACACAATGCATGTGTTGACAAAATCTGGTTATGAACTCCACAGTGCATATGTCTTTGTGAGAGGTATGTGTGCAAATAAACTTGGTAGCCCTGAAATTGACCGTTCCAAGATAATACCTGTCCATGGGCTGCCCCAAGATGCCAAGCTATGCCCATTCAGGATCCACATATCAGCGAAAAAAAAATCTCAAAATAACAAGAGCACTTTTATCACATCCAGTTCTCCCCCACACCATCCTGCCACCATACTCTGATACAATAATCGTGACACTTTATCATATCATGACTAATTTAGCATGCAGAAGTGACCATTATTACACAGGTAGTTTCTCCTACAGCTACTCTCTGATTGGGGAAACAAGGGCAATAACAACGACAAAAATAGTTTTACCTGTTAGCCTGTACTTCCCCTTCCCTTCCTCCCTTTTCTCCTCTCCTGCACCTTCCTCCCTTCTCTCCTCTCCTCTTCCCTCTCTATCCCTTTTTATATGGGCGCCTGCCTGTTTTTCTTTCTTATTTCTGATGAAGAACTCGGGCCCAGAACATGTTTGTTCTTTACTTCCTGTGGATGCTGCATGACCAGTTGAGTTTCTACAGCACATTTGTGTCTTGTTCTGGTATGATGTCTATTTCTATGCTTCAGACCATTTGCACTAACAATGTTCTTCAAGTGGTCAACCCTTTTGCAGTTCCCTTGCAAGCTACCCTCTAACTCAAAATTTCAGTCTTTAATTCAAGATGATTTTACACAGAGCTCACGTGATAACCACTTGTGACATTCTGCCTGTAAATCCTTGGAAGTTTCTCTCTGAGCTTTCCACATAATCCAGAATTCTTACCGGTAATAATTTGATTGAGAAAAACTATTGCTTCATGTTGTATCATTTCTCATCCTATTTATTCGTCATGGAATTATTTGATGACCACAGCTAAAAGATGTTTTGATGAGAGAAAAGTTTGAGTGCATCAGCAGTGAATCTTCTCCTGATAAATTCAATGGTAGGAAATAAACTGTTCTTGAATCCAGTCGTGAATGATCTCAAATGTGAATCTTCCATTCAGAGGGGAATGAACAGAGTGTGGCTGGGGTCGGTTGAGCCTTTCAATTATGTTGGCATCTTTTCCAAGACAGCAAGAGTTATAGATGGAGCTGATAGAATGGAGGGAGCATATGTGATGGCCTGAGCCATGTTCACTAGCCTCTGAGTTCCTTGTGATGTTGAGTGGAGCAGTTCTTGTACCACTTGTAGGATACTATCAGTAGTGCATCTGTCGAGGTTGTTAAGGGATACTGATGACATGTCACATTTCCTCAGACTTCTGAGGAATTAGAGGCACTGGTGCACTTTCTTGTCCATTGCTGTTAACCTAGAAGCTCTGAGACCAGGACAAATCATTGGAGATGCTTATCCCCAGGAACTTAAAGCTGTTTGCTCTCTCCACCTCAGCACTGTTGATGTGAAACAACGAGTGAACTCTGACTCTCCACTGGAAGTCTATAACCAGCTTTGTGGTTTTGCTGATATTGAGGGAAAGTTTGTATTCTTGGGACGAAGCTACTAGTCCCTTCTGCACTTGGCTTATCGCCATTAGAGATCCTGGCTACGAACGTGGTGTCATCTGCAAATTTACAGTTGGAGTTGGAGCTGTGTTTGGTCATGCAGTCATGGGGTAAGAGGGGGAATAGTAGAGGACTAAGTACATAGCCTTGTGATGCCGATAATCATGGTGACTATCACCAATGATCACTGATTGAGGTCTGAGGGAAAGGAAGTCGTAGATCCAATTGCAGAGGGTACTGAGGTCAGTACTGAGGAGTTTTGGTGTGATTTTCTTTGGGTACAATTGTGTTGAAAGTGGAACTATAGCTGATGTTGGTATTCTTGTTCAGGGCTGAATATAGGGTCAAGGACATGGCATTTGTTCTGGACCAGTTTTGGCAGTATGCAAACTGGAGTGGGTCAAGTTGGCTGATGGGATGGAGTTAACTTGAGCCATGCCTAACCTCTTGAAGCATTTCATTATGGTGAATGTCAGCACCATCGCCTGATAGTCATCAGTTGCAAATTGGGAAGTGGCTTATTGATATGATGAATGTAATTGGAAGGACTGTGTCTCGTTTACAGACAGTGATGCGGAGGTTGCTGGATCTCCAACAGCTCCCTTAGATGTCTACTGCTTGGATGCCAACAAGGATTATGTAATTGTCAGCTGGAAACAGCCAGCGGTTGACGGTGGAAACCCCATTCTCGGATATTTTGTTGACAGGTGAGTGGTTAAAAAAAATGAAAACAGAGATGCTTCTCATTACATCTAATTTATGTATGTAAAATTCTTGTTAAATCATGTTACATTGTATGGAGAAATAAAAACCAAAATTTGTAATTACTCTCAGTGACTGTGAGAGAAAGGCAGTTAATGTTTTGAATTAATGCCATTTAAGGCTAAAAGACATCAACCTGAAATGTTAACTGTTCCCTTCTCCACAGATGCTGTTTGATCTACTGAATAGTTTCATTATTTCAGATGCTTTACATGTGGCATTTTGCTTCGGTATTTTTTAAAGGTTGATTATTTTACATGAGGACAGATCTTCTGCTGTCCTGAAAGTGGGTTTGGTTTCTTCCAGCATGGTCCAGGGTTTAACCTTCCTCTGGGAAGCCAGTTTCCTGTTTACTACTGGGTAACAAGGCATTGTCTAGTCACTGCAAGTGGATGAGGGTGGCTGGGCTGACTTGTGTCTTTGTTAGCTGCTAAGGCTCTGCCAACCCAGTCTCAACAACTGACATGAATGTTTTTCAATATCTCTTACAGAAGAACTCTGTAACTATGTAATATTGTAATTGTGGAAAGTAAGTCGATCTCTTCCAACGTCACTCATTAAAAGTTAGAGAGCATGGACAATTTCTGTTTTTCACTATTTTTTGTGACGCTGTTTTTCTGTGTCTTAGTCTCCCTCTCTATTTACCCTTTTGTGAATTTATCTCTCTTTCCTCTTCTCTTCTTCCTCCTTTACCTTTTTTTTCAGTCATATCCTATTTCCCTCTTTTGTGCATCCTTTGGTCAAGGATAGAGGGTGGAAGGGGTTGTATCCTCAAGGAAAGATTCGCACATTATTTGACATGAGAGGTCAACAAGTGACAAAACGTAGAAGTTAAGGTTACCAGAGAAAGAATTTTAGAGTTGTCAATTAAACAGTTAATGGATCAGATTAACATGAAGCAAAATTACTGTATATATATTTTAGTATTTTGAATATATCTTTTGATGTCAAAAATAATCATACATTTTAAAAGAAACTAGTGTTATAAAATTGTAACGTTTATTCCTTCATATTGGATTCTGCAGCCACTTATGTTTTGTAAATCCTCAGTGCTAGAGGCTCTTAATGAAGAGCTGAGGCCCAAAATGTTGGTTATTTATCTTTATCTTTGCTACATAAAGTGCACTTTGACCTTCTGAGTTTCTCCAGCTTTGTGTTTTTGCTAGAGGACCTCTCTAGTTTCTGAATACCGTTCAGAGAATGAGGAAGGTATTCGATTGTTATTTTACAAGATAGAAAGTAATAGTATTGTTTAACTCTAGCTAAAATGCCACGATTAACTCCAATTAACTATGTAAATATTGGAAAACAAATTTTGATTTGGGGCCACACGGTTAGTACTAAGCTATTACAGTGCTTGTAGCCTGGGTTCGAATCCATCACTGGTTTGATTTCCTCCCACAATCCAAAAAACATACATGGTTAGAAGGTATGTGGTTAGTGGGTTTGGTTTCTTCCAGCATGGTCCAGGGTTCAACCTTCCTCTGGGAAGCCAGTTTCCTGTTTACTACTGGGTAACAAGGCATTGTCTAGTCACTGCAAATGCATGAGGGTGGCTGGGCTAACTTGTGTCTTTGTTAGCTGCTAAGGCTCTGCCAACCCAGTCTCAATCTATGGTCAAATAGATGGATTTTGGCGGGAGGGGTTCATCACCCAAAAGGGCTTGTTACTGTACTGTTTCTCTAAATTAAAAAAATTAAAATTAGATAGTGTCATACAGTGTCATACAGTGTGTAAATCTTGCTTGAACCAACCAAAATGTCCCACCCAGACTAGTCCCACCTCCCTGTGTTTGGGCTATATCCCTCTCTGAAAGGTCTTTCTTTTGCTTCTCTTTCTTCTATTGTTAGGCCTCCCAGGCAATGCTCATGGCAACTTTTTTGTCTGCTATACGGCAGCTCAGTGGCACTGCGGATAGAGCCACTGCCTCACAGTATAGGACACCAGGATTCAATCCCGACCTCGGGTGCTGTCAGTGTGGAATTTGCATGCACACCCTGTGATCTCCTGGGTTTCTCCCAGGTGCTCTGACGAGTATGTGGGAATAATAAAAATGGAATATTGGTGGGATTGGTGTGGCGTGGGTGGCAGCGATAGTCAGTATGAATTTTGTAATCTGAAGGGCCTATATCCAGGCTGCATCACTCAACGACTCCATCTGGGAGCAAGTTATTTGTGGGCAGCATGGTTACCATAGCAGTTAGCAGAATGCTGTTACACTGCCAGCCATAGGGACTGGTGTTCGAATCCCACGCTGTCTGTAAGGAGTTTATAAATTTTCCCTGTGTCTGCATGCATCTCTCCAGGTGCTCCAGTTTCCTCCACTATTCAAAACGTACTGGGAGCTGTAGGTTAATTGGGAGTAATTGGGCAGCATGGGCTCGTGGGCCAAAATGGCCTGTTACCAGGCTGCATCTCTAAATTTAAAAATTAAATTTAAAAGTTGAAGTATATCATGTATATTACATTTTTAATGTATTATTATGAGACAATAAAATGAGCCTTTGAACCTTTTAAAATCCATCCTATCCAGGTATGTGTCCAATATTTTCTTAAATCATGTGTGTCTCGACCACCTCCTCTGGCAACCTGTTTTGTATACTTACCACCCTATGGGTAAAAAAAAAAGTTACCCCTCAGGTCTGTGTTCAATGTCACTTTAAACCTTTGTCCTCTGGTTACAGATTCTCCTACTCTGGACAAGAGGCTCCCTACGTTCCCCAATCTATTTCACTCATGCATTTGTATATTTCTATGAGACACCCCTTATACTCCTGCACTTTAAGGAATATAGCCCAGGGTGCTCAGCACCCCCTGTAGCTCCAGCACCTTCAGAGATCGTCTCTGCACTCTCTGCAGTTTGACATCTTTCATGTAGAATGGTGACCAGAACTGAATATTATATTCCAAATGTGGTGTCATCAACATCTTATATATCTGCAATATGATCCTTCAGCTTCGATACTCAATACCCTGACTGATGAAGGCCAATGCGTTGAAAGTCCTTTTGACCATTCTATCTACTTTTGTTGCTTCTTTCCAGGTACTCAGTATCTGCATCCCTTTGCTCTATAATATTTCACAGATCCTTATCATTCATAATGAAAGGTCTACCCATGTTGGAACTCCCAAAATGCAACACCTTACATTTCTCTATACTAAATTATCTTAAAAAATTAAATTAAAATTAATTGTACTTGCTTAACATGAAATAATAACATTATTGTATTAATGGATTACTTTAAAAAGTGGTAGATTTCTGTTTGTCCTAACAGTTTGAATTCTTTTCTTACAGATGTGAAGTAGGAACGATTCATTGGGTTCAATGTAATGACACCCCAGTGAAGTTTGCTCGGCTCCCTGTCACTGGATTGGTTGAAGGCCGCTCTTACATCTTTCGTGTGCGTGCTGTCAATAATGTTGGTATCAGCAGACCTTCCCGTGTGTCTGATCCTGTGGCAGCCTTGGATCCTTCTGACAGAGACAGGCTGAAGGGTATGTCTGTTTGATTTTTTTTCTCAGACTAAATCTTCTGAGTGACTTTTTTGATATAATCTGTACCTGCTTAGAATGATCCTTACTGCATGTAAACTGATAGAAAAGTAAAATATACCAAAGAAAGTCAATATACAGTACAGTACAACTCCATTTATCCGAAATGGTCTGGACCGGGCCTATGTTGGATACATTTTTTTTCGGGGAACTGATAATTTTTTAAAAACAGACCAGTGGCAACAGCAAATCATTTGTAACAGTGTTTAAACAACAACACAGAACAAGGGAAGGCTTTTAAAGCATTAAAATAATGTTAAATTCTCACCAGAAAAAATGCCACCATCGATCACCAACACCTCTTCACCGAGTCCCTGCTGCTGCCGGGAGACCGACATCCCTGCTGCAGCCAAAAGCCTGATGTCTCCACTGCTGCAAGGAGCCTGAGGTCCTCACTGCTGCCAAGAGCCTGATGTCTCCACTGCTGCTGGGAGCCCGATGTCTCTGCTGCCATTGGGATCCGAGTTCCCCGCTGCTGCCAGGAGAACGCTCTCCTTGATGACACCGGGACAAGGGATTCTTTTGACTGCTTGGGGCTGGGAGAGAGTGGCAAGCAATTTGAGAGGGAGAATTCAATAGGAAAATCAAACGGGGTTGGTAAAGAAGAAATAAAAAGGAGGGGGGGGTGGGGGGAGAGTTACCTGAAATGAGGACAATCGTCGTTCTAATTTCATATTGTGTAAATCTTTTTTCAACCTGTGAGATCAGTTTGGCTCCAAAAAAATTTTGGATACATGAGGATTTCTGATTTGTTTTGGATAGCCTCATTCATCCGAAATTTTAACTTTTTTTTGGATAAATGAAGATTTCAGAGAATCTGATTTCAGATCATTGGAATTGTATTGTATATGGATGAATGAAACCAAGATTTGATCTCATGGAATAGCGGGATGTTGTTAGGCAGATGAATCAGGTGAAAAATAAGCTTCCTTTCAGTAACAATTGCAAAACCAGGAGGATGCATCTGTGTGATACCCAGTGGCTGCTCCAAGTTGGCAATGTTACTTTGACTTCTTGGTTTATTGAAAAACAACATTCAAAGAAAGGGCAAATACTGTGCCCATCAATGCTAGTTGATCTATTATTGAGTTACACAGAGGCAAGAGAATGGAATGGTAATTTTGGCTGGGACTGATATTATTCTCAACCTGTGTGAGAATAATGACTCATGCCAAAGTAAGGGGAGCCTCACTGTGCCGGGGGTCTATCCATCTTGGGAGGTAGGAAGTGAACACTCTGATCCAATGCACTTTCCCAAGCCATGTTCTCTGTCATATTCTTCAAATGACTCAAATCGCAAATCTGTTAGGTTAAAAATCTGTAAAGTTTCAGGTTTACAAGTTTGATTAACCCTTCCTATTTTTTTTTCAGGCACCACAAAGTACTTTGAAGAAAAAAGACGTACTGTCGTAGGAACTCAATGGGTCAGGCAGCATTTGTCAAGGGAAAGATAATCAACAATGGGAAAGATAATCAATGTCCTGCTTCTGGACCTTACCTCCACAGACGCTGTCTGACACTCTGAGCTCCTCCTGCAGTTCGATTCTTGCTCCAGATTCCAGAATATGCAGTCTCTCGTCTCTCCAAAAGTGTTTACAAATTCATCTTGATTGTTTTTTTTCCCAAAATATTTATCTTTTGTTATTTAATTATTAGGAATGCCATTAGCCCCCTGGACTGGCCAGATTGTTGTAACTGAAGAAGAACCAGCAGGTAAATAATATACTACCTTCTACATGCGTTAGTCTACTAAGGTAAAGCTAAACTACATTAAAAGCAATAAAATGTTCTAGATCACTTGAATGTAATTTGTTTCTCAGCAGATTTTATGAAGCTTCCAAGGATAGGTGTTGTCAATCAAAATGGGAAATGGTAATCTTTGGATAGTGGACTGGTGGGGTATGTGTCCTACAGCTGGAAGCTTAGGTCCTCAATTAAGTAGAACAAGGAAGTTGGGGTGTCAAAAGGACACAGGGTGTTAACACAAATTTACCTGTCTCATTCTGGCTGATACATTATTGGTCAGCTTCCAGGTAAATCCTGGGGAACATAAAGGGATGCAATATTTTTATGCATTCCTGCATTTGGATTACTGAAATTTGAAAGACCACTTTGCAAACTATTTTATTTGCTGCATATCATCTATATTAATGAATGCATCAATTGGAAAAATGCTAAGATTTTAATTGCATTTCTTAAATCTTTCATATGCAGCATGACAGATTTACTCAGCACCTGGGCAAACCAACACCACTTTGAATGGCCTTGCTTTCTTCATTTAATCAACCTCAAAGAATTAGCCAGGGTGTGTGTGTAAGCAATGTAGCCATGGGAGCTCATCTTTTCAATGCAGCTAGGAAGCCCTAAATTTGTTCCCAGATACCTTGAAGTTTGAGCTTCAACTAATGCTTGTGTTTATAACTGTGCAGTAAGTATAACCCAACACCCAACCCCAACCAACCAATTTTCCCCTGCAGCCGCTGCAACCGTGTCTGCCTGTCCCGCATCGGTCTTGTCAGCCACAAACGAGCCTGCAGCTGACGTGGACTTTTACCCCCTCCATAAATCTTCGTCCGCGAAGCCAAGCCAAAGAAGTATCTCTGTATAATGACTGTTAACCCATCCATTACATTATACCTGAACTACTAGCACCTACATAAAACTGTAGTTTGCAGTTGCTTGCCAAGGCCACTTTGACAGCATATCCAAACCTGAAACCTCCAGCACTAAGAAGGACAAGTATAGCAGGTGTAAGTTCCCCTTTGAGTCACCATTTTGGCTCTTCCTTCATTGTTGCTGAATCTAAATCTTTGAATATCCGACCTTACAACAGATGGGGATGGGAATGGGAGTGACTGGTGCAGTGGGAGGCAGGACATTTCACTGTTAAGATTTCAAGTTGTGGCTCACACTCAGCTTCTCAAGGGCATATTGGGATGCGCCATTTATTTGCTAACAATATCTGTATCCAATAAATAAAAATATTAATCTGTAATGAAAACTCTGGACAACTTCTTAGCTCCATGTTATGCATTATTATTCCACTCTTACCCCAACAGAAGGCATTGTGCCTGGAAAACCTACAGAACTTACTGTGACTGAAGCCACCAAGAGTTATGTTGTCCTCAGCTGGAAACCTCCTGGTCAACGTGGCCACGAAGGTATCATGTATTATGTGGAAAAGGTAAACATCTCAAAATTCAAGTGATAAAAAATAATGCAGCCTTAACAGTCAAGAAAGTAGTTTATCTAGTGTGGTATGTTGTTCAAGAGAAGACTATCACTTATGAAGCAAGTTTGACAGAGCGAGGGCTTTCCTCTTTGGAATGACAAAGGATGAGAGGTGATAATGGAAATATATAAGATTATGATGGGCATAAATAGGGTGGACAGCCAGCACCTTTTTCCTGGAACATCATTGGCAAATACCAGAGGACATGTATTTAAGGTGAGTATAGTAAAGTAGAGAGAAGATGTCAAGAGTAAGTTTTTGCACAGAGAGTGGTGGGCGCCTGGAATATATTGCCGGGGGTATGGGTGTTGGTGAAGGCTAGTATAATAGGGAGATTCAAAATACTCTTGGATAAGCACGTGGATTTAAGAAAAATAAAGGGTTATGGGTATGTGGTAGGGAAGGATTAGATTGTGGTGGAGTAAGTTTACATAGGATGACACAACATCATGGGACAAAGGATCTGTACTGTGCTGTAATGTTCTGCATTCTTTGTTTTTCATGAGATTTCCCATTCTGCTGATTTTATAACCTGTTTAATTAAAACTTTTTTACTGATGTAAAATTTAGATGTAGTTGTGCAAGTGTGCTTCTCTCTTTTCTGAGTACGATTTATGTAATGCATTTTCTATCTGATTTTATTGAAGATAATACTACAAAAAGAGTCAATTTTCAGTAATATTTTTAATATTAATGACGATTATGAAATTTTTCACATACCAGTAGCTTTTATCCTACATCCAAGGTACGTGGCCCTGAAATATTATCAATTATTTTCAAAGATGCTTACAGGTAAGGGGTATGGTGTCATCATTTGTACATCGCAAATCATTGCAATGGTAACCCTCCTCCCCCACCTCCTCATTTTCCCATCAGCTGCCAAAAGCAGGAAGCTCAGTGATAGTGCAAATACTGGTAGGGCCCTGCCAGTATCAATGAAATGATCCTTACTCAGAGTGTCACGGTCCTTCGTATCACTGAACCTCTTTTGCAAAACCACTGTACCCTCGCCAAAAGGACAGCAGTGTTTTCAGAAGTGGTTCACTGGTATTTCCCAAGAGTACTGGAAGTTGGCAATAAATTTTGCTCTTGCCAGCATAACCCATAGCCCGTAAACAAATACTAAAGATATTAGTTGATTTTGTTTTTGTTTTTTTTTCTCACTCATTTGTTGCCTTTATTCTCACTTGCATGTGTTAGTGTGTGGCAGGCACAGAGGACTGGCAGAGGGTTAACCCAGAAATCCCAGTGAAGTCCCCACGATTTGCATTGTTTGATCTGGCTGAGGGAAAATCGTACCGTTTCCGTGTCCGCTCTGCCAACTCCGCTGGTATTGGTGAACCTTCTGAAGCCACTGAATTTACTGAAGTAACAGACAAACTTGGTAAGTATGAAGTGCACATGCAAATTTGTTCATGCTACTTGCACCTTTTATCTGCCTGTCCCTGCAATGTTTCAGAAAAACTCTAGCAGGATATCACCATTAATGACCAAAACATACTCCAGGTATGCGATAGGTCAGAGCTAGGCATGTTACTTATTCTGTCTTGTGTTTTTTTTTCAAATTTACATCATAGATACTGCATGGTAACAGGCCCTGCCAGCCCACGAGCCCGCGTTTCCCAAATACTCCCATGTGACAACTTAACCTACAAGCCTCATATATCTTTGGAATGGTTTAACTCTCTGTTTGTAAAACCTGAATTAGCTGGACAGGCAAAAGGAAGGCTTAATTTCCACACAAATTCTGCAACCATTACTATGATAGGATGAGAATGAATATATTACTGAAATTTTTATATCCTTTCCAGTCAATAGCAATTTTTATCCCTAAATCTTTTTTTGACTCACTGGACTCATTTATTTCCTCGTATATATGGCAAGGAAAACAGCCTCATTTAAATAAAGCACATCTTCGAAACACAAAAAAGGGCAGATTCTATAATTGGGTGGTCAATATACGTAATTTGGTTCTTTTATTAAGACTTGATAAGTTAGTTGACTGCCCTTCTTGGGTGGAAATGGAACAGAACCACTTTAAGTATTCCCTATGCCATAGGTGCTCTGTGATTAGTAAGGGATTGCTTAAGATGGGATGTGGGTAGAAAGAAAAAGTTTGAAAACAGCTGTTTTAATCATACCTAATTGACTCGTTATGTTCACGGTTTCAGAACTCCAAAGGAAATGGACCAGTGACAATTTTTCTCAAGCAAAATATTTCAGTAGTAATTGGGTCTAGAGCAGTGACTCTCAATCTTCCTTTCCCACTCACATACCGCCTTAAGCAATCTCTTACTAATCACAGAGCACCGATGGCATAGGAATTACTTAAAGTGGAATGTGAGTGGAAAGAAAAAGGTTGAGAACCACTGCTCTGGACTGTCCCAATATAACTAATCATTTTTTTTAACCTTTTTTGTCAGATGCAGGATTCAGAGAGTGGTGTAGACTTGAAGGGAGGTGGTTTAATAATTTTAAATATCTTTATATTTAAAATAATTTTGTTTCCACAACTGTGGTGGGCCTTATTAGTAAGCATGATGAGTCAGCATACAGAGATGAGGTGCAGTTGCTAACGGACTGGTACAGAGTCAACAACTTGTATCTGAATGTTAATAAAACAATAGAGATGGCTGTCGACTTTAGGAGGGCCCATTGAATGTTCTACCATTGAAATCGTCAAAAATATCAAGTTCCTTGGTGTGCACTTGGCAGAGAAACTCACCTGATCCCTTAACACCAAGTCCATAGCCAAGAAAGCCCAGAAGCATCTCTACTTCCTGCGAAGGCTGAGGAAAGTTCATCTTCCACCCTCTATCCTCATTACATTCTACAGAAGATCAATTGAGAGCATTCTGAGCATTGCATTACCACCTAGTTCGGAAGCTGTACCACCTCAGACCATAAGACCCTGCAGAGGATAGTGAAGTCAGCAGAAAAGATCATTGGGGGCTCTCTTCCTACCATGACAGACATCTACAACACATGATGCACATGAAAAACAATAAACATTGTGAAGGATTCCACACATCTCTCATGTAAACTTTTCTCCCCTCTGCCATCTGGTAGGAGGTACTATAGCATTTGGGCCCTTATGTCCAGATTGAGCAACAGGTTTTCCCTCAAGCCATCAGGCTCCTGAATTCCCAGAACATATGTGGATAGTGTGCTGTGGACTTTTATTACGTCTTAATATTTTAACTTGTATTTATGTAAATCTACTCTATGGTCCTAGGAATGCTACCTAGTCTTTACCATCCAATACATGTATGAACGACTAATAAAGGTGACTTAACTTGACTTGGCTTCTTTTGAACAACTGAGGGTAAAATTTAAATTATCCAATAGTTCATTTTTTCAGATATCGACAAGTCAGACATTTTGTTCAGTCCAAATTTTTTGATTTTCCATGGCTTTCTGAAACAAATATTCCTGATTTACTTTTTGACTTCCAATTTTCTCATGGAGAATCAATATCAATTATTTATAGTAAATTGATGAATTTGAGAACAGTTTCTCTACTTAAGATCAAGAGTGATTGGGATCATGATTTGGATTTGTCACTTCCAGATGAGGACTGGGAGATTGTTCTAAATGTGATTAATGAATCCTCATTTTGTGTGCATCGTTGTTGCAATTTAAGGTTGTACACATATTTCAAAAGTTAAATTCCCTCACTTCTGTTCTAATATTGATCCATTATGTGATAAATGTAAAATTTTTGAGCCCTCATTGATACATATGTTTTGGACTTGTCCTAGTTTTGAAAGTTTTTGGAAAGATTACTTTCAAACTCTTTCAATCATTTTTAAGGTCAAATTACAACCATGTCCCTTAATTGAGCTGTTTGGCTTTTATCAAGATGAGAAAATATTATTGACTTCATCTCAGAAGCAAGTTTTAGCTTTTACCTCATTAATAGCTAGACGGGCAATTCTGATGAAATGGAAAGGAAGTATTCCATCTACCCATACTCAAGGGTTACAGGAGGTAACCCTGTAAGTTTAGGAAAAAAATCAGACATAATGTAAAAGATGTAAAGGTGAACTTTTATAAGACGTGTGGCCCATTTGTGGAGTATCAGCATAATTTAACGAATTAAGGTGTTTGGATGCTCTTGAACAGTGTTGTCTGGTCTCCGACTGTTGTCCTTCGTTTCCTATTTTTATTAGACATGCAAGTTTGCCTTGTTTAGAGGGAGGGATTCGATTATTAGGAGTTTCATTTCTCTTTTTCATTTTTTTTGCTTTCTTTTCTTTTTCAATATTTTTGATAGAGTGGGTTAGATCTGAAAGGATGCACACAATTTATATCATGTATAATCAATGTTTTATCTAAAATGTTCAATTTTTTTTGTCTTTACTTATACTCTAGCAAATGTATTACATATATATGTGTATATTTTTAAATTAAACTCAATAAATATATTTTAAAAAGAAAGGACAAAAAAAATTCTATGGAGATTTATTCCAGAGTAACTGCTGACATTGCAACAAAATACACTGTTGAGATGATCTCTAATCAATAACTAATCTTATAGACTAGATGAGGTTTAAGGCAAATCAAAATTGTTCTGTAATGCATTTCTGCCTTTTTCTTTCAGATGTTCCGAAAGCACCTGGTCATGTCGTGCCTTCAAGGAACACAGACACTTCAATGGTTGTAAGTTGGGAAGAATCAAAAGATGCAAAAGAGTTGGTGGGGTACTACATTGAAGGAAGCATCCAAGGATCTGGAAAATGGGAACCGTGCAATAACAAACCAGTGAAAGGAAAAAGGTAGTGATCACGAGAGAAGTAGAAGAACTTGAATAGAGCGAATCAGATTAAGGATGGGCGAGAGTGAATGAAGAATTTGATTTAAGATTTGTCATTAACCTTTAACCTCCATTTGCAGAATGGTCATTGGCATACCTGTAAGCAATTTGCTCTTGTATTTCTGGTACATTGTGATCATTGCTCTGCTGTCCTGGGTATAAGTCATTGCAGATGAATGCACATCTTATCATCTCCATCCCAGAGCTAACTAATGATGTTACCAAGCACAAATGAGTCATACGGAGATGCTTGATGGAAACTCCAGTACACTGATAACATTATTTAAAACAGACAGCCATTTTCTTGTCACGGCCCTTGTGCTGAATAGAATTTTGCATGAAAAGGGCATGGGCTTCCAAAGTTTTCCCAATTTAAAATGCATTTTTGAATGCCGTTCAATTCTAAATCTGAATCTTTTGAAGAAAAAGCATTATGCTTGGACCCAAGCATAATAGAACAGTCAGTACACTGAAATGATGACAGCTAGACATATGATCAGGCTGGAGCCAAGGATGGTTCAGGGAAGGGAGTGAGATGGGTGTGGTGGTTGTATCTCTGAGGGAGCAATTATGGGAGGAAGGGAACTGAACTGTAAATGATGGATGCTTTAACGCTTCAAACTGGACCTGAATTAAAGTGATGGTTCACACGATTCTTGTGTACACACAAGAATTCTGTGAAAGTGATGTAAAAGTTTCTTCTCTGATGGCTTCACATGGAACTGCTGGATCAAATTTGCATCAGTGGATTATGCTTGAACAAAATAGCTGATCTATTACATGAGACAATTTTTGCCTACTACCTTTAACGAATCTAATAAAGAAACAAAATAAATAAAGCTCTTCCCAATCAAAATATGTCACAAAATAATTTACAACCAAAGAAATATGCTTTTTAAAGTGTAGTCCTAATTATAATGTCAGAAATACATTTTATGTAGAATGACCTCCAATAAATGGCAACAAGTTAAAGATCACATAATTTGCTTTGTGATGTTGGTTGAATATAAAGCAATTACCTGAACTAGTTCATCACAAATATTTTCCCTTTTTTTTTTGCAAAATGGTACCAGGAGATTATTAAATATATAGCTGATGGTGGAAATGAAGCCTCAATTTTTATCTAAAAGATGCACCACTGGCTGAATACAAAAATTTGCATAAGATTTTTCTCATATTCCCTTTGATTTTCTTATATTTTGGAAAGACTCGTGATGAATTATCTGATTATAATGCAAGAAAAAGATATAGTTGCCCATTGATAGGTATTGAAGGCAGATTATTATCTGCTTAAGGCAGTTTAAGATCACTGATCCAAATCCCAAATTCCTAAAACGATGAATGGAACTTCTTGTATCCTTAACATATATGAATGACCAGCAAACTCAGGGAAACAAGAAGCAGGATGTTGAGTAGCAAATTTAAGTTCTTAAAAATATAATATATAATGGCCACTGTGTTTTCAAGAGAATGTTGATGATCAAATTGAACCAAAATACTTGATCTATTTTTCCCTTCTAATAGATTTTTATAAAATGACCTTTATGCTACAAAATACACTATGATTATGTATCACATTAAAATACCATCCTGAAACCTCAATCTCCAACTATACTGATCCCAATTCAGGATGTAGAGTAAACAGGACAAGAATTGATTTGAAAAACATGAAATCTGAAGATGCTGGGATATTGTGCAAACAATGAGATTACTGAGGAACTCAACAGGTCAGGCAGCATCCATGAGTAGAAATGCTTTAGATTGGGACCATTTATCAAGGCTAAAGTAGGAAGGGGTGATATAAAGTGTATCAAAGGGGAAATTTAAAAAAAGACGGGGATTTAATTACCACTGACCAGTCTGAAGCAGGTGTAAATAGAAGGAGACCCCAATGAGAACATAGGTAATAGGACTGGGAGATAAGAAACCATTCCTGGAAGAGGACACTGGAGATACTCAGCAGGCCAGGAAGCATTTGGGGAAAGAAATAATGTTACAGCTTTGCGATTTTCTATCAGAATGGCTGGTTCTGCCTCAAACCAAAAAGCTTGGTGATGGCTAAAGTGGCAAGTCAGAAGATAAGATGTTGTACCTCAAGCTATGTTGGGTTTTGTTAGTGGGACATAAGAGACCAAAGACAAAAAAATCAGTATGGGAATTAGATGGATGACAGAGTTAACATAGCAGTCAATCCAATGCTATTACAGTGCCAGCGACCTAGGTTTGAATCCACCGCTATCTGTAAGGAGTTTGTACATTCTCCCTGTGACCACGTGAATTTCCTTCGGGTGACCTGGTTTCCTCCTACATTCCAAAGATTTACAGGGTTAGTAGGTTAATTGGTCACATGGGTGTATTTGGGAAGCGTGGGCTCATGGGTCAGAATGGCTTGTTAACATGCAGTATTTTTAAATCAAAAAAATAATGCTTGAAGAAATGGAAGTAAAATATTTAAAATGGCATTGTTTTTTAATTTTAATTTTGAGAAGAAATATTCACCTGTTCATGAATAATCTGTGATGAATTACTTGATGTTGTAAATTACATTTTTGTTTTTAAGATTTATTTGTCATGGCCTACACACTGGGGAGTTGTACAAATTCCGAGTCAGGGCTGTCAATGCAGCTGGCCTTAGTGAATTCTCACAGGAATCTGAGGCGTTGGAAGTCAAGGCAGCTTTAGGTATGTAAAACACTCATTTTTGAAAGCATATTTATAATATTAGAAAAGTTACATTATTATTAAATGTATAAATGTTTGCTTATTTTTGGATGTATATGTACTCATTGTTGAAAGTTGATATTCATTTTTGGAAATACATTGATTTCTGTGTTTGCTTCCTAATTGATCACAGACTATTTTCACAGTGCCATCTGAATCATTATTCCATCCATGATGTCATAAGTCGTTGTTCTGATCATGCCTGTATCACAAGGAAAGTGTACTCTTTTTCACTGTGCCCATCCATTAGCCACTGTATGAAATCTTATTTGAGCCTGCTTCACGGTCAAAAGTTTCAAAACTTAACAGAAGTGCAGATTACCATCCACGCTGCAGCACAATGTAATGTGCAACACACAAGACCATCTTGTGCACATCTTGTTCATGCCTTTTCTAATCTGCATTCACTACCATTTTGCTTGCTATCTGTTTAACATAATTTTTAATGGGTGCTCCTATAACTGCCGATGCTCACTCTAAAAAATTATTTTACCTCTAAAATAACTGTTGTGTGAAATGCTTTATCTGCAGGATCCTATAAATATCAAAAACTAATCCAGTATTTTCATGTTGTTTAGAGAAACAAGTCCAAGATTTCACAGATTTAAATGCAATTAATAATGCAACAATTTATTACGTGAGCAAGTTGTGAGTTCTTGTCAGATATTAGATACAATTAGATTAAAAATAAAAAGAGAAAATGTTGGGAACACTCAACAGGGCCAGACAGCATCTATGGAAAAAGAAACAGGTTTGGTGCTTTAGGACCAATAAATAATGTTACACTGAGATTATACCACAAATGGTTAATGATTCACAATATTTAATAAGCCAAACTAAAGAACTGATGAAATGCCTTGCCTTATAATGGTGCTTTGGCATATAGATTTGTTATTGAGCTGTAGTTATTTTCTTCTGGCTTAGGACTTCGACTGTAAAGGCAGCTATAGAACTAAGAGCTTTTAGAGTTGAGCTTTTGGGCTGTGAAATACCTGAGGGGTTGGGAGAATTCATCACTAATGAGTTCAGGGGGTTCAGACCTCACTAGTAGATTTGTTCCAAGATCCTTTATTGACTTCATTACTTTCTCCTTTGCTTTTTATGTTTTTCTTTCCATTACTTCACACTTTTCTTTCTTATATTAGTACTCATGCTTCTCTGCAAGCGAAAATGATTTTTGCCCGTAGCAGAAAATTTGCTTGAAGCAAATAGGAAGCTATGTTGTAGAGTGCCTGATTTTCTTTTCTAAAGTCAATAGAAATTATTAAGAACCCTAGTCAACCACGACGTCAATTTTTGATGACCACTTACAAACACCAATTTTATTTCTTGCTTGTCACATAATTTTTCTACATTGCCTCTTGCTACATTTTTTCTCAACTATACATTTATTTGTTCCTCTCGGTCTCACTTGGGACACCCCAAAAATAGTCAAGGCATCACATTCACTTGTGTCTATTGAAAGCAGCATTCCTGCTCATGGGGTCAGAGAATCATACAGCACACAAACAGGGTCTTATAGCCCACGATGTCCATGATGACTATCGAGTACCCTTCTTTATCAATCCCATTTACCAATCTCTGGTCCATAGTTTTCCATGCTATGCTAATTTTTTGTTATAATTTCAGCATGCAGTGTCCAACAACTTAGCTGATCTTGAGCTTATTGCCAACAATCCTGCCTTTACTTTTTTTGCTCAACCATAATTGGGTTCCATATGAGGAATGAAGGAAGGCATCGCAACAAAGCTCATGTCAGGGCCTTAAAATGAGCTGTACTTAGGAACAAAATGGCACCATAATCTTGAAAATGGTGTTATCAAGAAAACTAGGCATGATGGAGAAAGATGGAGACATTATCTTGAAATTGGCATTGGTCTCTTGTAAGGGTACATTGCTGCAGCACCCCTTGCTATGTTTTACTGCATTAAAGCCAGGATATAAATACAAGTTGTTGTTGTTGGTGCAGGCACCTTTTCGTGTTGGTCAAATTATGTTGAAAAGAGATAAATCAGTAGGAAATCACAAAAATCTGTAGACACCGTGGTTGCGATAAAAAGATGTGGCTGAATATGGAATTTCTGATGGAGTTAGGTCAAGCAGTTCATTTTGTCTGTGTGAGTAGAGGAAGATGTGAGGTAACGGGGATAAGAGGTTCACAGGAATGCCGAAATTTCTCTTGTTAGTTAAAAAAAAAGTTCAAACTTAAAGGTATCTAGAGGAGCAAGTGGATAACTGCTATGGCATCAACATCGCAGAGCATCTGCTGGGCAACTGATCTTGCCGTACAAAATGATCACTGCAAAGGAGAAAACAAAATACATGAGAAAAATACAATGAAGTATAAGCTAATATTCAAGTGACCTCTTCTCAACATTGAGTTATGTCTGCAGTTTATTCATGAAATCCAGTCTCTGAACTATTATCTTTCAGGACAAATCAAATCCATATACTGCCAAATGGAAATATATAAAAAAAACAGCTCAGCTTAAATACTCTCCACCAGTACTGTCAAAGAGGTTCCTTCAAGGGCATTAATTTGGTATCTCTTTATGTAGATACTGCCCCTGAGCAACTGAGTGTTTCTCACATTTTTTTGTTTTGTTTTGGTTGAGTATTCTACCTCACACATATCAAAACAAAACACTTGCTCACTTAAAGTTGTATGCTTTCAATGTTGATGTCTGAGCATTGAGCAATGCTGCATTTTTTCCTGTGCATTGTAACAAAAATTATCATTACTCTTCTGCATCTAGCTTATTACCAAGTTGAATGTGTAAAATCATGTCCTTGTGTCTCTTTCCTTGTTTTTATGTGTACCACGTGTCTTCATTTCTTCACCTTTGGAAAAAAATTAAGTCTCTTATTGGGCAAACAGAGCTGTTCTTGATTGCCTGATTAATTACTTTATTTAACTCTAGGAGGAGGAGTGCCTCATGGTGTGTTTCCTGAACAAAGTGGTAACATTGATGGACTAACAGAAAGCGGTGCACGCTGGGATGGCAAGCATGAGGCATCTCAGCCCGCACATGACACTATACTAAGTTGTGATGCTGTGCTTAACAGACACCAGCTGCCTACTGGCTATGATAATTTGCCATACACAGCACCTGATGCTTCAAAGGAGGTAAATGCAAAGTGGACGAGCAAACCTAATCACAGAAGCTCAAAGGTACAAGATATGCACGAGGAGGGTAAAAAGGTACCAGACATTCATGGAAAGGGTCCAAAGGTACAAGATAAACATGAGAAGGGCCTAAAGGTAGAAGATATTCACAAGATTGGTTCTAAGGTGCAAGATGAAAATGAGAAAGGCCCTAAAGTACAAGATGTGAACGTGGAGAACCTAGGTGAGAAATCAGGAAGTGACATACGTTAAACATATAAAGAGATGCAATCGTATCCTGAGAGGAACTGACCAGTTCTTGGTGAATGTAATTGATGAACTTTAATTTTTATGAGGTACAATGAATAACAATAACAAAATAATGCTTTGCTTTATTATCTCTCCCATCAGAAGTCACCAAACAATTTGCAAGGGGATGAGACGTACATTCAGTAAGAGGTGGGAATAGATTGGAAACATCACCAAATCATGTTTTTACAAAATATGTTCTGTGGAGGCTTGAGGAAGAGGAATAAGAAGAATTATTTTGGGGGAGTCTAGAAAGAACATGGATCCATCAGGAGAAAGATTGAACCCAAATGATCTCATGATACATGAGCAATAAATTAAATTCAGGGGAATAGTGAACATATACCAATAAAGTTATCATTTGGATTTATGAAAATCAGACAGGAACTGTGACATTTAAGGATAGAGTTACTACAATGAAGCTGAGAAATAAAGTAGATAAATCTTAAGGTTTTCATAGCTATTTTGTTTGGAATAAGTATGTTGTTGAATACATAACCATTCTCATAATTGTTTGACCAGAGTAGATTTGAATAATTTAGCCTTTTGACTTTGTACCATTCATGAATTACAGTTGTTATTCAGGTTAGTTAGCCATTCCTGTTCCCATGGTACTAGATGCAGAATTTCTTTAGAAGTTATATTAAGGATATGTATTAGATCTAGTAGCAATCAGAGTTTATTCTCTGATTAATTCTCTCTTATTTCTATCCATTGTTTGGAAGATATAAAGAATGGGATAAATACTCAAAAGCTATCATTATGGGGGTTTAAAAGTGAAGCGGAGCATGATTGATTGTGTTTGTGCTATAGACATGGCCAGCGCTACCATTAGGCCAACTAGGCAGCTGCCTAGGGCACAAACCTCAGAGGGGCGCTGTTGAAGAGAGATTCCAGATGTTGTGGTCTCACAGTTCAAAGACAGGCACCATGATCTGCCCTGCTGTCTCTCTGTGTGTGCTCCCTGCTGATTGGGCATGTTCTCAGCCCTTCAGCTATTAGCTGGCGAGGTTCGTATGCTGCGCATGCATGATTCACTGTGAACGCAAGGCACAAAAAGAATTCAAGATTTATGTTCGAACAGTAAATCAGAGAGGCTAAATCAAGAGCTGTGAGTAAAATGTTTTATTTAAAAACTGAATTGATTTGCAAATTTTGCCCCACAGTTCAGGTAAGCCAAGGGGAGGGTTTGGAGTCGGCATCAGGAGCTCAGGTGTGCGCCTTTAGGCTGACTGCCGAACGGAGAGTTTGGATACAGGCATTGGGAACTCCATTCACCGGACCTCCTGATGACCGAATCCCAATTCTGAACCCTCCCCTTAGCCTACACCAGGGCTCCTGTCCAGCCCTAGGCCAGATACAATGCTCAAGCGGAAGCGGGCAGTCCACTGGTCAACCACCTGTGGGTGGCACAACACAATACTGAAATTAGCAGTTCTTCAGGCAGTTGAGAATCATCAGAACAGGGCAACAATAAATATAATTTCCAAAGTCGCAATGGGAGGAGAAGAGAACAGGAACCAATACAATCCAAGGGGAGAGATGAGGAGAATGAAGGGAACGAGGTTGTTGAACAATACCCCGACTATGGACCCTTTCCGAGTCCAGGGATCGATACAGGATGTTCCCACCCCAATTTAAAAAATGGTGGGATCAAATTTCTGAGATATGTAATCCTTAACAAGGGATAGAATCATTTACAAGGGATATTCAAATGTTATTGGAGATATTGGAGATGGTGCACTGTGAAAGGGAGCTGGGTTGACAAGAAGAATAGTGGGAGAGTGGGCACACAGTGATAATGGTCAAGGCAACATGTGAAGATAAATTTGGCTTGAGGAATGGCACATCAACATCATTGAGGCACTGAAGTCAGGAGAAATCATAAATGAGTTTTATTTTCCGGTTCCGCTATACTCGTGATCCTCTGCCAGTATTGATGGCATTCCCTCAGCTGTACGGACCCTCCTCAACCTCGCAAGACTGAGAGCAAAAACCAAAGTCAGGGACATTGTGGCACATGAACTACAATTTGCTGATGACTATGCACTGGGTTCTCAATCTCTTGAAGACATATAAGAGTGGCTTTGCCAGTGCTGCCAAGAACGGTGGATTGACAATCAGCCCGAAAAAGATGTGCACAGCTTATGGTGGTGCGGCTTTTTTTTCTTAATGTGCTCTCACTCCCCCTAACATTAAAACCTGGCTAAACCCCTGCCCCCCGCTTCACCTCCCACCACCAGGGACAACCCGGTCAGCACCCTTCAGTGCTCAGCCCGGCCTAGGGCGCAAAAAGGTCTGGCATTGGCCCTGGCTACAGCAAATAAAATGGGAAGCTCAAGGGGAGCAGCCAGTGTGTGTGAGTGGCCCAGTATAGGTCTGGAATGTTTGAGGCTTTTGCTCGAGAGGTTTCGGTGAGCAGAATATGCTACAGGTAAGGTAACTTCATAGTAATCAGAGTAGAAAACTCTGGCTCGAAGCTGCAGGATGTGGGAAATTTGGAGCAGCACAAGGGTTACTGAATTCCACATGTGAAAGAGATGCATCCAGCTGCAGCTCCTTACAGACCGTGTTAGGGAAATGGAGCTGGAGCTGGATGAATTCTGAATCATTTGGGAGGCAGAGAGGGTGATAGACAGAAACTATAAGGAGATAATCACACCTAAGAGGCAAAAGGCCGGTAACTGCTTGACTGTTAGGAGAGGGGAGGGGAATAGGCAGTCAATGCAACACCCCTGTGGCCATTCCACTCAGCAATGAGTATGTGGTGATATGTAATTACACCACTAGGTCACCAGGGGTCATCCTGGTGACTTTGTACATAAAGCAGTCTAGCCTTCCAGTTCGCCTTGCAGAGAGACAAGACCTCTTGGTGTACAGATTAGTTTATTAAAGCTGTTTTATACTTACACTGCTGGTGTGGTTATTGTCAGTATACTGTTGGGGGTGGATGACCTCTCTGGGCAAGGTGGCAGCCAGACCAATAGCACTGTGGTCAGCTCTAAGCCTCAGAAGGGAAGGGTGAAGTCATAGGGAACTTGATAGTTAGGGGAACAGATAAGAGATCTGTGGCCACAAAAGAGATTCCAGGATAGAATGTTGCCTCCTGGATGCTTGAGTCCAGAATGAATTTGAATGGTTGAGTCATGGCTAAATGAATGTCATTGGGAGCTGAATGTTCAAGGATATAGAGTGTATCAAAAGGATAGGGAGGTAAGCTGAGGGGATGGCATGGCTTTGTTAGTAAGGAATAACATTAAATTATTTGAAAGAGGTGACAAAGGATCAGAAGATATGGAATCATTGTGAGTTAAGAAATGGCAAGGGTAAAAAGACACTTGACAGTTATATACAGACTTCCAAACAGCATCAGGGATGCAAGTAATAAATTATAACAGCAAATAGAAAAGCTGTGCCAGAAAGGCATTGTTCTGTTCATCATGTGGATTATAACATGCAAGAAGATGGGGAAAACTAGGTTGGGATTGGATCACAAGAGAGAGAATTTGTAGTATACCTAAGAGATGGCGTCTAACAGCTTGTGGCTGAGTCGACCAGGAAAATGGCAATTCTGGATTGGGTATTGTGTAATGATCCAGAATTAATAGCGAGCCGAAGGTAAAGGAATCCTTAAGAGGCAGTGATCATATGTCAAAATATCCCCTAGCTGCCTTAAGAGCTGATATTTTGTCAATTTCCACAAACCTATAATTTCGCGGACTGCTGAGAAAGCCCCCACCGGTTTCCCAATCAACCTGGCCACCTTTCTTATGGAGGGATGAGACTCTGTCATGAGCCCTCTGCAGGCTGTCCTGATCTCTGCCGCTTTATCCTCTGACAGAGTAAGTCTCATGTCTTATGTATCAATAATGAAGCCAAGGAATTTTAACCTCATGGTAGGCACCAGCACTGATTTCTCAGGTTGATTAGGAAACCCCACATGGCTTAATAATCTCAAGGTGGCTGCTACTGCCCTTTCTGTTTCCTCGAATAATCTGTCCATGATAAGAGCATTGTCTAGGTAACCCATTACCATGTACCCCTCTTTCCTGAGCTTGGCAAACACCGGCTTCAGTAACTTAGTAAATGCCCTGGGCGCCAAGCTCAGCCCGTTCGGCAAAGCCTTATACAGTCGTAGCTCTCCCTTCCAGTTAAAGTTCAAGAATTTCCTGTACTGTGGGCAGATCGCGACCGAATTTTATGTGTCTTGCAAATCTATCGAGACCATGTAATGGGCCTTACGCAACAGCGGCAACACAGAATACATATTATCCATTTTAAAATGCCTGTACAAGACATATTCGTTAAGATCCCATAAATCCAGTATCCCTCTAGTGCCAGAACTTTTGGGTCGGGTGAAGATGTTTGATACAAACTTATGTTTTTTTATAGCTACAACATTCAATAGCGTTTTTCTTTTTTAATGGTGTGATCTTGGCATGTACATCCTCCGTCAGTTGTGGTCTGTGTATGTATGTATATAGATCCTTTCTCCTTATCAGAGGGGTTTTCTGGGGATCAAATTCGATTTTATAGTCCTTCATTGTCTGCCAAATAGATGTATCAGTGGTAATATTACATCATCTATCACAGAATAGTGTTAATCGAGCATCAACCGTTAAGGCCTTGTAATTATCAAGTGCACTCAACTGTAGCGTTCACTTCCTCGACCCACCTAGTCTACAGGCTGGTGCATTCTGAGCCCACCTCCGCAAACCACTTAGAGCGGGAAAATTCTGCTGCCACTGACTCCATGGAGGACATTGTTCTAAAAAAGACCTGCTGGCTTTTGCCGCTTGGAGTGGGAAACTGCCTCGGATAACCCACTTAAATTCCCCCGCATACCTGCAATAGGGGTGAAACACAGCAGGTTCTCTTGCCTGTGCTCTTGAACCTCTGACCATTGCCAACCGTTGCCTTCTGCTGCTCATTCAAATCTTTCACCTGTTTACTGAGATCATCACCAAATAGAAATTCCATTACAAGGTTAGATGGTCTGCACAAATGAGCATATTTTACATTTAAGTCGGACAATCATAGTTTGCATGGGATAACAGCCCCAGAGCTTCTTGTTGGGTCTCCGATAAATCGTGTGAGAGCGTTTGTGCAAATGCAATGATACCTTTAACCAGTGACCCCTGTAGACTTTGCAATTTCATGTCTTTTGCCCTTGTGGGAACCTTCAAATT
Organism: Narcine bancroftii; assembly: GCF_036971445.1. Taxonomy (NCBI): domain Eukaryota; kingdom Metazoa; phylum Chordata; class Chondrichthyes; order Torpediniformes; family Narcinidae; genus Narcine; species Narcine bancroftii. The sequence continues at coordinate 316,693,377 of NC_091470.1, read as the reverse complement.
GTCCCATATCGTGGGATTTACCTTAGGTACCTCCAACAGAGGGCAGTTAACAGGGCAGGGGGACTTCTTGATGGATTCTTCTAGTACTGTCTCCTAAAAGGCATTTGATACCATATAAGCTATTGACCCCACAATATTATCCTCTAGCGGCTGGCCGATACCCTTTGGTACTGCAAACTTTGCGGTATATGGCTCTCCCCCTGACTGGCCTGAGCAGTGTTTGGAGATTTAGGTGAGTCAGCCTCTATTACTGGCCCTTCATCATCTTCCTATGCGTAATCATAAATGTCCTCCCCCTGCTCTGATGGTGTAGGAAACTTGCATACTATTGCCGTCACCAGTTCTTCCAATTTATCCAGACGACTTACAATTTTGTCACTGGTCGAGGGCTCTGTTCTCTGGCAGGCCTTCCTCTCGGACCCTGATCGAGCAGGTGCCCGTCCTACAGAGACCACGCCCTTCCTTGGGCTTTTCTGCAGCTGGTGATTAATTCTCTCCCATCGAGCGGGCGACTTCACTACATGATGTGTTCGGTTTAAATTAGGTCCTACCTGCTCTTGTGTGGAGTACTCCCCTTCACTGCCACAACTGAGGTCCATTCGTCTCATGCAGCTAACCTCATGCAGCGGCATAACGGTATAACTGCTTGCTTTTTGAGACCCCAACTTCCACAAAGCCAGGTCGATGCAGCTGGCCTTGGGCTCCACCTTCAACGAAGATAGGCCACTGCCACCTGATCCCACGCCCAATGACCTTGCTGCTCCTCAGCTGAGACACAGCACCCCGGCAGGCCCGTTGAATTTTTGGCGCTAATGAAGCGCTACGGGGGCTCTTCTTGGAGGCCTTCCTCCTCAGGCTTTGCCGCCCTGCATCTACCCCAGCCCCTCAACGGGACTTGGGAACCTCCCACTGATAATCCTGGAGTTTTTACTGCTCACCTCCTTCTCCGGAGGGCTTGTTCGGGGGTTTGGTTCCATTTTTGTGGATCATTCTCCTGTGATCTCCCTCAGGGCTCTGCTCCTATAAGCCTACTTATTTAGTGCTTTTTGGGGGTCTTTCTACTATGATCTCCCACTGATTCAGTGCTTTTTTGCTCCCGTGCTAAAAACACATGCTGCTCCTCGCAAGTCATTGGATGTAATAGCTGCGCACGTGCGGATGGGACCACTCATGTTGGGAAACCGATGTACATTGCGAAGAATAATGACGCTGCAGAAATTATAAAAAGAGTCAAGGAGATAGCAGAGGAACTGAATGAGAATTTTGCATCAGTACTCACTGTGGAAGACAGACTTTCAAGCATGTCAGGGAAGTGAGGTGAGTGAGTTCATGGTCACCAGAGAGAAAGTGCTTGGGAAGCTAAAAGACTTAAGGGTAGATATGGTACAGTTAGTGTAACATTATTATAATGCTCGCGACCCAGATTAGAATCTGGCGAATTCTATAAAGAGTTTGTACGTTTTCTACTGTCTGCTTGGGTTTCCTCTGGGTGCTCCGGTTTCCTTTGACCCTTCAAAAGATACAGGGGTTGTAGGTTAATTGGGGTATTTGGGCAGTATGGGCCCATGGGCCAAAAAGGCCTGATACCATGCTGTATGTCTAATGTTACATCTCAAACCAGCTGCAACAGAAGATGCAATTCAAAAAGGTTAAATTTTAACTCTTTTTATTAATAACTATTAACAATATAATGTCTTAACAAAATTATCTGCTCTATAAGTATCTACAGCAATTATACAAATATCATATATCTGAAGATCCAACTGCGCTGAGTAGGTCACGTCTCCAGAATGGAGGACCATCGCCTTCCCAAGATCGTGTTATATGGCGAGCTCTCCACTGGCCACCGAGACAGAGGTGCACCAAAGAAGAGGTACAAGGTCTGCCTAAAGAGATCTCTTGGTGCCTGCCATGTTGACCACCGCCAGTGGGCTGATATTGCCTCAAACCGTGCATCTTGGCGCCTCACAGTTCGGCGGGCAGCAACCTCCTTTGAAGAAGACCGCAGAACCCACCTCACTGACAAAAGACAAAGGAGGAAAAACCCAACACCCAACCCCAACCAACCAATTTTCCCTTGCAACTGCTGCAACCGTGTCTGCCTGTCCCGCATCGGACTTGTCAGCCACAAACGAGCCTGCAGCTGACGTGGACATTACCCCTCCATAAATCTTCGTCCACGAAGCCAAGCCAAAGAAAAAAAGTATGCGAAAAACTCAAACTATTACAGTCTGTGCCCAATACTCATAAAAGGAAAAAAAAATCCCTCATACCCCAGTCAATTTAGTCAAGTAAGTCAATCCCAAAGCACAGTCCACAGAATTCAATCTCAAACTTCAATGTCCAAGTTCAATTCTTTACTGATAACAAAGTACATTGAATAGAATGTTGGAGAGAGAGAGAAATGTTGGATGTTGCATTGCAGTAAACTTACGAATCCTTTTGCAGGCTTCTTCAGATGACTTCTATTGGTTCTCGAAGGATGACTTTTAGCCACCTCACTTATAAGGCAAGAGCATTTAGCACAGCTCTATGACAAGTGACCTTTTAGTCACACTCAAAATCAGTTTTTCCCCTGCGAAGCAGGTCAGCCAGAAACTGTCTCAAGTATAGAGCATGTGGTATCTCTGTGTATCCTTCTTGCCTGCTCCAAACTGAACTCTCTGCTTCACAGTTGGGTTTTCCCCTGTTCTCAAAAGTTCTAAGCAACGAATACATTCCTCTCTCTCATCTCATCCCTTTCTCTGCACAGCTCGACCTCGATGAATCAGCACTGAACTGTACCTCCAAGTTACACAGTTCTTGGTAGAAATCCATCCTTTATAATGACAGTCCACAGTCCAAAAGGTCAGTCCATGGTCCATAACACTAAATTAAAAAAAAATTAAATATGTCTCCTGGACCAGATGGAATGCACCCTTGGATTCTGAAAGAAGTAGAAATATAGAGATTGTGGAGGTACTAGTAATGATCTTCCAAGAAACAATAGATTATGGCATGGTTCCGGAGGATTGGAAAATTGCAAAGGTCACTCCACTATTTAAAAAGGGAGGGAGGCAGTGGAAAGGAACTTATAAACCTATTGGCCTAAAAGTGGTGGTTGGCATTCATATCTAGAAGAATAGGTTTAGAAGAGCAGAGATGTGATGTTGAGGCATTATAAGGCACTGGTGAGGCCTCACTTGGAGGACAGGGTACAGTTTTGGGCTCCTTATTTAAGAATGATTCCAGGAATGAAGGGATTAGCATATGAGGAATGTTTGAAAGTTCTTAGACTGTACTCCTTGGAGTTCCAAAGAATAAGTGAAGGGGGGACCTCAGAGAAGCATTTCAAACATTGAAAGACCTGAACAGTGTAGATGTGGCAAAGTTGTTCCCCATGGTAACAGAGTCAAAGACAAGAGGGCACAACAGGATTGAAGTGTGCCCTTTTAAAACAGAAATGTGGAGGAATTTCTTTAGCCAGAGAGAGGTGAACCTCTGGAATTTTCTGCCATGGGGACCTGTTGAGGCGAGGTCATTGGGTTGCTTTAAAGCAGAGATTGATGGCTATTGAATAATCAGGGTATCAAAGGTTATGGGAAGGTAGGGAGTGGGGCTGAGTGGGAGAATGGATCCGTTCATGGAGCAGACTCGATGGGCTGAATGGCCTACTTCTGATCCTTTATCTTATGATCTAAAAGATTTGAAGATTGATAGAAGGATGCACCACAAAAGGAAGGCAAGAGACTCACCATGTGACTATTTGGCAGATTTCTCAAATTAGTCCTTTCCCCCTATTCTGTTGTTATGGTTTTTCTTCTAATTCTAGTTAGTTCATGTTTAGTTAGAAAAGTGAGCAGACTCTGGTAAGCTTCTGTATTTGATGTTGTGAGCCTAGAATGGTATAATGTAACTTGCCACCTAAATCAGCTTTAGCTTCTCAAGGCTAAATTCCAGTTTTGTTTTGTTATCTTTTGATAACCCCGTTTTTGTCCATCCCTGTCTGTTGACCTCACATTTGCCCAAGTCCAATAATGATTCAAATTTAAAACTCACATCATGTGTCATCAAACCCCATTCTGTAACCTCCTCCAGCACTGCAACTTTCCAATAACTCAACATTTCTCTAATATTATTTTAGTGATTCTGTGACATCCTTCACCCAGAATGAGAGAATTTTATTTATAATATTTCCTCTACTATTCCTGTCACTCATCCTGAGGTCATTTTGAAATATGTTTCTTCCAATAACTTTTTGTCACTATTCTAACCTCCTCTTCATTGTGTCCAGTTACTTTTCCTGTGAATTGCCTTTGAATACTTTACTATATTAAAGACATTATTATTGTTGTTCATTACTCTTTAGTTATTTTGTTCAAGAATCTGGTGACAATTATAATGTGGGAATTCAAGCTGAAAGAAGAGACAGGAAGTTGAAAATACAAGTAAACAGAACGTCAGACACAATGTGAGATGCATTAACTCCATTCCTTCAAATATGTTAGGTTCTCATGTCATAAAAAGATAAAGTACAGAAAAAGGCTATTCAGCCTCCAAGTCCACATTGATCCTTTACACTAATCTTATATAAATCCCATTTTTTTTTCTCTCCACATTCGGATCAACTAGCCTAATTTATAGTGACTGATTAACTCACCGTCTTTGGGATGTGGGAGGAAACTGGACCACCTGGTAAAACCCATGGGGTCACAGGGAAATTGTATAAACTCTACACCTCGAGCACCCAGATCCAGAATTTTACCTGGGTTTTTGACTCTGCTGTTGTCAGACAATGGTCTAACCAACTGTGCCACTCTCCTGCATTGCTATTTTCCCACAGTTTAAACAAAGTTATTTTGTAATTCCAGCAAAATGCTGCAATTGAGTAAAAGATGATAACGGTAGTCTGTACTATTTGAAATGGATTGAGTTCCATCATTGAAATATATATTTATTAATGATGTCGATATTACTTTCCCCATGACAACTTACCATGTTTTTGTACCTCAGTGTGCCATTCTCGATGGAAGAAATCAAGTACTAAAATTTTGAAAATCATTTCTAGATGTTCTTTCACTTGTGTGAAACACTTTTGCTACCTCATTAACACAAAATGAATGTTTGCCACTGTTACGTTCTAACCCACTATCACCAGAGTGGTAGCCTGGATTGATCAGTGTCATATTTTTCAATGTACATATTTTCTTTAACATATTAACTTGAAAAATGTGCATTCTTCTTCTTTCAATATCCTTCTGTATTACCATTTCTTAAATTTCTAGCATTCTGAAAGTATCTGACAGATGCGAGAGACTGCATCTCAGAATGGCTCTCCATATGGTGTTTTCTCATTCTCCGCAGAGAAGTACATTGACCTATTGTGCCATTTGAGCTACAGTACTCACCATATCAAGAATTGTGCATCTGATCCATTATTGTCTCTAACTAAATTAGTTTATGTCCCTTTTAATAGAGCAATGATGTTGGAATCTCCAGAGCATTCCACAGCTTGTAATGCTCAAAGTAATTTCTGGTTTGCGTTCACAATATAATATAATAACTCCTTCAAATTCAAGCCAAAAATAAAGTTGAATTTACTTCACTATATGGTCCAATTAAAAGCCAATACATGTTTGTACAATATGTAAGACAAAATAGTATTTTTTGAGTGGAGATAATAAACAAGAACACTTTACATAAATGACAAAATGCTGTTGAACCATTTCTTCTGTCAACTTCTCTTAATGTGATTACCCTCAGAATAGAGTGTCTACATCAGGAACATGGTGTCAGATGTGCAAACAATGTGAGCTGACCATTGGCTCAATGTTATTAGGGCATTAGTTTTGGGAATGTGACATTGGGAGAGGACGTTGATGGTTTGTTTATTCTGCCAGTGGATTTGGAAGATTTTGTGGAGGCACCACTGGTGGTATCTGTTTCTTCTTTTTACAATGTCTCCCCAGGTATATCTAAGAAGTGTACAAGAGGGCAAGGGTCACAGCTGCCCTGTGGACCATGAGCTTTGAGCCAGGTTTGAGATCCAGTCACTGCAGAGAACATTTCATGCATTGAATTCCATCCTGTACTACATTACAGTGAGAAATATTTGAATGGCTGCACTGTTTTATTAGTGATGGATGTGTTAATTGAATATGCTCTCTTAACAAAATTTAGGAACAACCCACAGTCTAACTATTTGCCCTGTTTCTATAATAGATGACAAACTAAAGAGAAGTTGTTGAATTTAAATTTCATTCGGCTCTTCTTCTTGTGATTTCACTATAATATAAAATTTCATGCCAGATGCACTGCTAAAGTCATAACCATTTACATGTGGTCATTATATTGATCACATCCAAGATCATTTGAGGCATTACTTGTATAATACACAGAATACTTTTTTTATATATCATTACACGGAAGTGATCCATGCAGCCAGATTTGTACTGAAGTTCAGCTGCCAAGTGGAATCAAATATTAACCCAATATACTCTGCCTTCAAACAGCTGCCCCAGCTCCACCTTATGGAATTACAGTGCTTGAAAGCGTGCATGACTCAATGGTGCTAGGATGGAAGCAACCCAAATTCCATGGTGGCTCTGACATCACTGGTTACTTTGTGGATTACCGTGAAATAATTAAAGATATCCCTGGAAAGTGGAAAGAAGCCCACATCAAAGCAATCAGCGACCGAGCATACAGAGTAGGTGAAAAAATGGCTTATTTCTTGATCATGCTTTTGAAGTTGTAAAAGAGAGTTTTCTGCTGAATGTATTTCTCAAATATCCATCTGATAATACGAAAAGAATGAACCCATGTATCACCTGCATTGAAATAATATAAATATTATTGTCCCCTGAGGACCCTCCAATCTGACCCTCCTTTCAACTGAAGTTATTCCATCTGCTTCATTTATGCAAGCATGTTACTGTTGTCTTAGACCTGCTTGTAAAAAAAATCATTTTCAATATACTGGCATTGGATTCTTGAGCATATCAACAGGCCTTGTTCATCTGGAAGGTTAAATGGAAGACACTGCAAAGTATTTGAAATATGGCTGCACAGCATTGGATGCATTTAAGCTTTACTTTAACAATGTGTAAATCATTTGAAAATGGTTGAAATTCCCAGCAAGTCACAGACATTTCTGGAGAGCAGACGAAGTTAACATAGTAAAATCTTACCTGGAATTTCAGGGCCTTCAGCCCATGATATTGTGCCGACTTATATAAACCTGCTTGACTATCTCAACATTCCCTACCTCACCGCTGTTTTTCTTGCATTCACGTGCCTAGCTAAGACTCTTTTAAATGCTCCTGTTGTACCAGCCTCCATGACCATTCCTGGAAATGGATTCCAGGCACCCAGTCCTCCCTGTGTAAAAACAACTTGCCCTAAACTTTCCTCCCCTCACTTTATGCAGATGTTCTTTGGTATTTGCTACTGTTGCCTTGGGAAAAAGGTGCTAGCTGTCCATCTTATTAATGCCTCTCATAATCTTGTACCTCCATTAAGTCACCTCTCATCCTTCTTCACTCCAAAGGGAAAAGCCCTAGCTCTGTTGACCTGGCCTCATAAGATACATTCTCCAATCCAGGCAATTTCCTGGTAAATCTCCTCTGCACTCTCTCCAAAGGTTCCACAACCTTGCCACAATGAGGTGATCAGAACAGAACGCAATATTCCAAGTGTGGTCTAATGAGAGTTTTATAGAGCTGCAACATTATCTCACATATCTTGAAATTAATCCGCCCACTAATGAAGTCCAGCATACCATAAGCTTCTTAACTACCCTATTCCTACCCTATCAACCTGTGTGGTGACCTTAAGACATCTATGGATTTGGATCCCAAGGTTGTTCTGTTCTTCCACAGTGTTTAGCATTCTGCTGTTAAAGTCTTCAGACACCGTGGTTGAAGTAAAAACACAATGAAGGAGGAACTCAACAGGTCAAACAGTGTACTTTATGTAGCAAAAATAAAGATACATAACTAACATTTCAAGCAAGAGCCCTTCATCGAGGTCCTGCTCGTAAACTTGTTTGACTTTCCAACATGTATTATTCCACACTTACCTGGATTGAACTTAATCTGCCACTTTTCTGCCAAACTCTGCATCATGTCTATATCTTGTTGTAACAGACAACAATCTTCTACACTATCCACTACACCTCCAACTTTTCATCTGCAAACTTACTGACTCATGTTTTCACTTCTTCGTTCAGGTCATTTATAAAAATCACAAAGAGCAGGGCTACCACAATAAATCCCTGCAGAACTCCACTAGTCACTGACCTTCATACACTCCATCTACTACTACTCAATGCTTTCTGTAGGCAACCCAATTCTAAATTCATACTGCAAAGTTTCCATAGATTCTATGCCTCATGTCTTTCTGAATAAGTCTACCATAGGGGATCTTGTCAAATGCCTTATTAAAACTCATATATACCACATCTACCACCCTCCTTTCATCAATTTCTTTTGTCATTTCCTCAATTAAGCTCATGAGGCATGATCTGCCCCTCACAGAGCCATGCTGACTATCCCTGAGAAGAAGGTCTCTCTAAATGCTCGTAAGTGCAATCTCTTAGAATTCTCTCCAATAGTTTGCACACCACTGACGTAAGACTCACTGGTCTACAATTCCCAGGATTCTCCCTATTACAATTTTTAAACAAGGGGACCACATTTGCCATTCTTGTTTAGAAGATGATAAGATTATAAACAAATGCAGATCCCAGGTAAAAGGCTGCACGGAGATTAGAAGACGTGAATGATTAAAGGGATGATAATACCAGGCAAAGGAGTTTCACTGAGAAACAGTGAAAAGCTTATTTTTGCATATTATCCAAGCATCACAAAAGATATTGCCTCTCTACAGCCCCATTTTGGAAAACATGGTAAAAGTATGAAAATCATGAAACTGGGTTTCTGATCATGACAGATAAATCAGATAAACTCAAATAGCAGGAGAATGTAGTGTGTAGCTGAGAGGTTGGGAAGGATCAGTTGAGAGAGATGGTTAAGGTGAAGAGGGGGGAATGTAGGGGACAGGAATCAAATATCTGAAAAAAACCCCAGAAGGGATTACAGTGATCTATGACCTGAAGTACTTTGCAAAAGAATCTGCTGGAGGAATTCAAGTATGACTTTGAGCATATTGTTTTTTTTTTGCTCTGGATTCCACCATCTGCAATCTCTGAAAAACTATCTTTTGTCTGTTTTTCCTTAAATGCCCCTTAATATTTTCAACCTTCTGTGATACCTGGCACCCTGTGCATTAATATTATTGAAGTATCTGTTTCACTGTTCTCCTAATTCTTCATCTTGTAACCTGCTTTCATTAGATCAGTAACCTAAAGGAGAACATGACATATCAATTCCAAGTTCGTGCAATCAACATGGCTGGAGTCGGTCTACCTTCTCAACCAAGTGACAAGTTTAAGTGTGAAGAATGGACCATTGCTGTTCCAGGCAGGTCTACTTATTTTCTAAGTCAATATATTTGCTGTATTGAGGCAGAGTAGTAAAGCAAGAATGAATGATGCTGTTGAATGAAAATTAATGGTATGGGAATCAAGACATGAGAATAGGCTGGCAGTAGATACAAAGGTTTTCTTACAGCCTCATGGACTTTTCCTGTAGACCATGGCTTCTCAGTCTTCCTACAAAAAAAGCTACCTTTTTCACAGTGATCTCCAGTAGTCTCTTAGGGGACTCAAGCCTCCCAAGACCTTGCGAATGGAAATGAGGCTGGTTATGCCTTGCATGCCCTCTACATTTATGGGCATAGAGGGCAATCAAATCTCTGTAAGCAGTCATAAGACGCTGAGAGGCACTGGACAAAGTGGCAACTCTCTGTCCGCCTTACAGTAGACAAAGGTTAAAGAATTTTCATGTATGTTACATTCTAAATGCAGCATTACATGACAATAATGGAACCTTTACCATTACCTTTACCTTTACTGATTTGTTGAACAATTTTATTCATTAGAAAGTTTCTTTGGGTAAGGAGATAGATAAATGAGCCACTACCATATTTGGTTGGCGTCCACCTTTTGGGGATCTGCTAAGATCTGGCTATCTTTTCATTAGTCTCTTGGACATTATACCTAAATAAAAATAAAATCCAAACTGCTCAGTTGTACTTTGTGGCAACTAGTTTGCTTATCCTTTTTTGAGCTTCTAAGTTGTCAATGCTCTCCACTAAACATGTGATAACATGCCATAGTTTTAGTGAAGGTATTGTTTACCATTTCAAACATAGGCAATGTTTAGTTGGTTGCTTTTTCCAGAAGAAGATATTTACAGTTCTATTAGTAACACCCAGCTGAATTATATAAGATGAATGGTGTATTAGCATCAATTTCTCTGGTTTCATTAGACTGCGCACCCTCCTCCCCCCAATGTCTCCCTCTTTCCCCATTCCTGTCTTCTTTCTTCCAGCTCTGCATTCACATATCTACCTCCTCCCCAATCAAATCTCAACTTTTTTCTCCTGCCCTCCTATTCCTGTCCACCTATGGCCTCTTGGCTGTTGACCTGTGCTCCTTTACCCCTCATTTTATTCAGGCAGCTCCAGCTTTTTGCTCACGCTTTGATGAAAAGCTCAGGCCTGGAACTTTGATTATATATATTTGCCTCCTTAGATGGTGCAGGACCTACTGAGTTTCTCTAGCATTTTTGTGTATTTACTACAATCACAGCAACTGCAGGCTTTCTTGTTTCACTGAATTATGTGAGGATGTTCTGATACATAGAGATTTCCTATTCAAATGCATGACAAATCCTTAAATTACATTTAGAGAGAATCCTAGCTGACATTTACTGTTTTACGTAAGTAATGCTCTTTCAACTTCAATACAGGTCCACCTCATGATGTTATGTACACTGAGGTCAGAAAGAACTCTGTGGTCCTCACCTGGAGAGTTCCAGTGTACACAGGACGTAATGAAGTCACAGGATACTATGTCGATGTCCGGGAGGCAGCTGCAAGTGATGAACAATGGACAAGTGTCAATGAAAAGGCAACATCGAAGAGATTCATAAAGGTAAAGGGCAATCCATAATTCCAGCTCTCGAGCCAATTGGATGAACACAGTTTTTTAGAGCGGCTTTTGTTAAATGGAATATACAAGGTTTGTATTATTTGTTTCACAGTTTCTCAAAAAAATAACTTGTGAATCACTGAAATGAAGACATCAAACTCTCTTCTAAAGTTGAAGATATTTTGATTACATTTGTATACTTAATTTTCATCAGATAGTTTACAACTGTTGGCTTTGAAGGTTACTGAGACTTCTCATATGCATTAATATGAGAGAATCTCTTAAGGAAAATAAGGAATGAAACAGCGCAGTAAAGAGGGAAATAACAAGTGATAAAAGGTTTTGAGATGGCTGCGGCAGATGTGTAAGGGAGAATCCAAAAAGATTTTATGAGTATGTTAAGAACAAAAGAAATCACGAAGGAAGGAATATATCCCCCTAAGGATCAGGATGGATGTCTACGTGTTAAGCCAGAAAAGATGTGGAAAAACTTAAAGGAATGTTTTGTGAATATTTTTACTGTGGAGCGGAATGAGGTGAGGGATGTAACTAAACTAGGGTATGTATGATCAGTAGTGAAAAAATGTTAGTGGTCTTAGATTATATCATAGTGGATACATCTCCAGGTCCAAACCAGGGGCATCCCAGAACATTGTGGGAAAGCAGGAAGGAAATTGTTGGGCCCTTGACAGACATTTTTAACTCATCACTGAGGACAAGAGAAATTCTGGAGGATGGTAAACATGGTGCTGTTATTTTAAAAAGCTTTAAGGACAATCCTGATAACTACAGATATATTAATTTTGCTGTCACTGCTGGAGAGGATTTTGAGATATAAAACCTATCTGGATGGCCAGGGAAACTTAAGAAGAGCCAGCATGGATTTGTGTGTCGGAAATTGTTGGTAGACGAGGGCAAGGCAGTTGGTGTTATTTATATGGATTTCAGTAAAGCATTTGATAAGGTCCCATGTGGTAGGTTGGTATGGAAGGTTAGGGCACACAGGATAGTAGACCAACTAGCCAAATGGATAAATACATTGGCTTAGTAATAGAAGTCGGAGAGTAGATGTAGAGGGCAGTTTTTCAGATTGTAGGACTGTGATCACTGGAGTGCCTCAGAATTTGGTACTTAGCTTTTTGTAATATATCTAAATGTTTGGGAAAAGATGTTTGTAGCAAGGTAAGTAAGTTTGCTGATGACACAAAAATATGTGCTATGGCAACAGTGAAGAAGGTTACTTGGGTTTGTAACGGGATCTAGACCAGATTGGGAACTGAACTAAGGAATGGCAGATGCAGTTCAACTTGGAGAAATACAAGGTACAGTGTTTTGGTAATTGAAACCATATCAAGACTTATTCTGTTAATGGCATTGCCCTAAGAGTGTTATGTGGCATAGGGTCCCAGGGGCGCAGGCATATAGCTCTTTGAAGATTGCACCACAAGTAGACAGAGGAGAGAAGAGATGAGTTTGTTATACTTGCCTTCATTGGTTGGGGCATTGAATACAAATGTTATGACATCATGTAGAAGTTATACAGGATATTGGTGAGGCCACACTTGGTTGTCCAGCTTATCAGAAGGAGACAGATCAGATTTGCAAAGTTGTTGCCAGGATTTAGGGATGTTGAGTCTTTGTGAGAGACTGGAAAAAACTAGGCCTTAGATTAAGTAAAGTTGAGAGAGGACACGAGGGCTTAACTATAAGGTGGGCAAGCTGGGATTCAGAAGGGATGTGAGGGGAAAGTTCTTCATTCAGAGGGTGATGGGTATAAGGAACGAGCTGCTAGACTAAGTGGTAGAGGCAGGTGCATTAACTTCTTTTAAGATCCACCTGAATAATTACGTGGATGGGAAGGGATTAGAAGGGTATGGGCCTAATGCATGTAGGAATGTAGGGCCCATTGTTCAGCACGGACAAGCTGGGTCTATGGGCCCGCTTCTGTGTTGCATAACTCAATGACTCCACGCTATGATTCTACAATTTGGCAAATAGAAGTAGCATTCCGGCTTTTGTGTTTCTGCTTGTCATTCTCCCAGCTGACTTGTTCTCCCTTCTTTGTCTCCGTACTTTCACCTATTACTCCACCTCCTCTGCCACAGTCTCTTGAATATACTCCTTCCCAAAAGCCTCCATCTGCCTGTCATCCTCCACCGTTCTTTGGTCCAGCAAAGTCCTTCCAGGTCTTGTCACACCTCTCCCTCTCTCCTCTTTATACTGACTCTCTTCCCTCTCTCTCAGCCCTGATGCAGGGCCATAGCCCAAAATGTTGACAATTCCTATTCCTCCACAGATGACCTGCAGAATTCCTCCTGAATTTTGTTTTTGTACCAGATTCTAACAACTACAGTCTCTTGTTTTGCTATTTTGTGACATGATGAGTTTCGCCAAGTGTTATATGTTCTCCATTGTTTTAATTGATGAGGAGTTAATAAAATAGGATTGGCTTTTAGATTAGCTTGGTACTTCACCAATACTTCAATTTTGCCATTAGGTACAAGGACTCAAAGAAGGTGTAAGCTATGTTTTCCGTGTGCGGGCTGTGAACATGGCAGGTGTTGGAAGACCATCTGATTTGACAGAGCCAGTCACTGCAGAAACTAGCCCAGGTTTGTGTTCCTAATTTTCAAAATTTACAAAAATTAAAAATGCCTTATTTACGGTGCATGATTTGAATTCAGTGAAACAGAATGGTTTGATCATAATTCCCACTCTAATATTCACCTTCTTTTTGTGCAATAAGGCAGTTTAGATCTGATCTTATTCAAGTCCTATTGGTTCCTCTTCTAAAAGTGTAAAAGCCACAATTTCCAGTTTAAATACAACTCATCAGGTTTCTTTATTGCATCAATTTATATAAGGCAATTTACACACAAGCAATCAATGCTGTATTTTAACTGACTAACAATATCAAACCTGAAAAAATATGCAACCCATATGGGAAACACTTCAAAATAATAAACTCCACTGTGGCATTAATTAGTCCACATTCATCTGAGGAAAAAAGTTTGATCTGCAGCTTCCCGACATTCTGCTCACTGGAATGATCTTATTTTGTGCTTTCGTTTCAGCACTTGTGCACGATGGGATTGAATAATTCGAGTGCACCCATCTTTCCATTGAAAGTATGTGCAATTGGGTGCTTGGAACATCTGGAGTTAAGCTAAGATGGAATCACAGCTCATGACAAGAAAATGCCTTGGTTGTTCTATCCTAACTTCACCTAAAAATCAATTTAGTAATATGTAAAACAAATCTGATTTAATCAAGTGGTGGCCCACTGGAACTGACTGACAGATTAGCAAGTCTTGAGCACATAAAAAGAAAAAATTGTAACTACTGTATCAATAATATTACACTTACAATTCTGAGTAATGTCATTATTATAGATCAACCACAAATGCTCGCCTTGCTATAAAGATGGAAAGGTTAGCGCAATGCAATCACAGCGCCAGCGACCCAGATTTGAAACCACCACACTCCATAGGGAGTTTTTACACTCTCCTCATGTTTGCAGAGGTTCCTTCAGGTGTTCCAGTTTCCTTCTACACTCAACAAAAAACTATGATGTTTCTAGGTAAATTGGTGTATTTGGGAAGCATGGGCTCGTGGGCAGGAAAGGCTTGTTACCATACTGAATCTTTAAATTAAAGATTAAACTAATCAGTGTGACAATGGCACCTAGAGAGCAATTGGGAAGAATGAATAGGACCATGGAGATATGAACTTCTACTTCCAACAATTAGCCACTCACCATTCACAGCAATAAATTCTATTTATCTTAGATCTGAATAGCTCAAAATAGAGCACAAAGAATGAATATACAGCTCTGTATTGTTGAAAAAGGGATCCTCCTGGAAAGGTGTGTGATCTTAAGAATTGATATCCCACAGGATGCCGAGGAGATGGTGCACCAACGGAACTTTTAAGAAAGTATTTGAACAAAAGAATCAAGCCTGCAAACACAGGCTTTGGAAAATTGGAATTCTGAAATCAATTTTTTTTTTTAAGGTACCAAAGAGATTGTTGTAGATGTGGATGACGATGGAGTTATCTCCCTGATCTTTGAGTGCACTGATATGGCTGAAGGTTCAAAATTCATTTGGTCTAAGAATTATGAAGAACTTATTGACTCACCAAGAGTTACACTGCAGACTAAAGGCGGAAAGTAATTACTGTTTTTCTGTCTCTTGTTAGTTTTTTTTTTCTGTAGCCAAAGGAACAGTTATAATTATATTGCTGGAAATAACCTCAAAAGTATATATATTTTCATTATCAGCTCTGTGTTGTGTCAGCATCAACATATGACAAACATTTGTTGATGCGTTAACTAATCATATCAGAGAGATAATAAGTTGATTGAATTACTGAGATATTCATTCATTAATATTTTGGTCTGAGGACAATTCAGCTTGATTGATGCAATGGTTATGATTATCTTGTGTCTGATATGCTTGCCAACAAGATCATTGTTAATTTAATAACAAGGATTTAATGTTTCATCATCTTTAAAATGTCATGTTGTACTACATTAAGAGCATTTTACTGAAAAATCATATTGGTGAATACTTGGCAGAACAGTAACTTGCCAGAATGTCTATGCTAATTGAAATCACCTTTCACTTTCATAACTATATTTCTTGAGATTAATGGGGAGTGATTTTGTGTTTTATTTTCACGTTAATTTGATGAGCCATGATTAATACAGAACTAGCATTGTTGGTCTCAGGGTATTAGAGAATTCTCAGATCATCATTTCCACGCATTTCCCCACCAACCCCTCCCCCCCCCCCCCCAACCTCTATCATGTGCCTATTGAGTATATTCTATGTAATAATAGATCTAAGGATGTTGTGATATTTCACATGACACCAGAACATCCCTTTGCCATTGCTTTATCATAGGTTTCAGGATTCAGTGTTGATGAATAAGCTCTGTGATACATTTTGTCCTAAATTCTTGTCAAAAGATCAGAGCAAAAACATTGTCAAATTTTGGCACATTTCACTGTAAATTGTTTTCAGGATACTTGGGATAATAACGTCAAAGGATGGTACCAGAAGATAATACAGTGTATTGACCTCTGGAAACATATGGCATGAATTGATAAGACATAATTCACATAATTTTATTTGTAATGACAATTGGATCTCAGCTGTGGAGTGCATGAGCTACTAAGCAGGGATCTTTCTTTCCAAGAAGTGAGGGAATGTCATAATAAAAGTCCTTCTAGTCATATACATCCCTTTAAAATAGGTAACTAGGTTGTTCAGCAATATCTTTACAGGCAGCACATGTTTATCATAATCTCCCAATGATTAGCAGAGCAAGGTGGAGGAAGGCAACCTAATTCAAAAATACGAGATAATGTGCAGAATATTCTGCTTAGTAGTGGCTCAAGTATCCGTTTTTACTTCTTTTTCACATAGGACAAGATTCATTTTCAATGACCCAGGGAAGGAAGATTTGGGTGTTTACTCTTGTGCAGTTACTAATACGGATGGAGTTTCTTCCAGCTATGCCATAGATGAAGCAGGTATATTTTTCCTTATTCCAAAAATGATGATTTTAGAGAAAGTTACCAAAAGGTGTGAAATAGTGATTGAAATCTGATCTGGTTTCTCCAGTGAATTTTTGACCTATTCACTGATTCTGAGTGCTATTCACAGTGATGAATATTAGATTTGAAATACAGTAAAAACTCCGGTATCTGGCACCTATGGGGGAATCGGTAAATGCTGGATAAGTGAATTTTCCAGTTGGTGAGATTGCATGGATTGTTAAACTGACCGCTATGACATGCCAATTTAAAATTTTTGTAGTTTTTCCCTATTTATTTTCCACAATTTTTTTGCTGGTTGCTTAAGGCCAGTTGCTTTAATTTCAGATATCAGGGATTTTACTGTACTTACATCAATGCTGAGATAAGTTGATTTTTGTACTTGTGTAATAGAGATTTATGGAGATCTGAGCCCAGAAGTCAGATGACCATGATGTTGAATGGCAAAGCAGACTTGAGGGGCTTACTCCTGTTCCAAGTTCTAATGTTTTCATGTAATCGTGTTGGATTAGCAAAAGGGAGGTGACACGCTTAAAAATCCTGACTGGGTTCCAGCATGACCGAGGCTTAACTGCAATTATAGTCAATGGCATGTTGCCAGTTAGGATTCTGGCAATAGGAGTGAAACGTGTAAGTTTGCAGACGCTGTGATTGTAGTAAAAACACACCAAAATGCTGGAGGAACTCAGCCAGTCTTTTCAGCGTCCATAAAAAAGCAAAGAGATATGGCCCATGTTTTGGACCTGAGCCCTTCAAGGAATAAGCAGAATGCTTTAAATGCTGAAAAGACTGGCAGGATTCCTCCAGCATTTTGGTGTGTTTTTACTTTGGCAATAGGAATCAGAGAAGCAAAATTTGCAATTGACCACATTACAATGCTGTAAAGAGTTTATTCTACAGTGATTAAAATTTAAACCTTTACACTGTTAAAATGTAAATTGAGGAGAGGTTGGAACGCCACTACAGGCCCCACAAGGAATACCAGGACTCCTGTTCTCCCTGGCTACTCCCAGGTTAATTCCAAAGTCATCTGAAAACTAAGCCATGAATAATTCCACTGACTCCTATTGAAATGATCCTCAACTGTCAGGCAGTCACCTTCCTGGTTCACTAATAAAAGCTAGTTAGATGATTTATCTCAATTTTAGATATGAGGAATTATGTACAATCCTGTCACCAAATCTCTTTAGTGCTTTCTTTAGCAATTTATAGTTCAAAGGATCAGGGGGGTATGGAGAGAAAACGGGAATAGGGTACTGAGGTCATATGATCAACCATAATCATATTGAAGGATGGGGCAGGCTCGAAAGAATGAGTTGTATTCAGTGATTCCAAGATTTAGTAAAGGATGTTGTGAAATGTGATTTGTTTAAAAAAAAATTAATAATTAGTCAGAAATATTTAGAGGCCATTAATTGCTATAATGTTTTCATGAAGTTGAATTTTGTATCTGTAACAATGTGGCCAAATCACTGTAGAATAGAGTCTTTATAGCATTGTAATGCTGTCCATTGCAAATTTGGATTATTTTTTGTGAAATTGTATGGTTCTCTTCCAGATTTGAATTGAAAAACCAAAATGCATAATTTTGCATTGTTGATGAGAGTATTCCTAACATAAATAAATAGGTAATTTAGGGTAGATTAATACTCAGTTTTGAATGGTGTTGAGTTAGTGTGATACGGAACACATTTTAAAATAATATGCTTGACAGATAAATGAAAATGAAAGCAGAATGGGGCATCAAGGAGGCCAGTCAAAAGAAGTCAATAGGAATAAAGAAAATATTCTCCAGTGACCATAGGCAAAGCTAGTATGAAGAAAATGGTTGAGATGGCGTGAGCCTTTTCATTATCAGCTCAACTTTTTGGTTCCTCTAATAGTGGAAAGGTCTGTGCCCATGTGCCATAAAACATTGAAAACATTCAAATATAGGACGATAAGTGATTTGGAATGATCTGATTCAACATGAGAAGATGGCCAGAGATGTGGAATGAGTCAATAATAAGCAGGTTTTTGGATCCTCTTCAAGCATCTTCTGCCTAGTCCCTATTCACTGCTGCTGCCTGTATCATTCGTACATTCTGATGAACTCCAGAAGAGTTGTGAAATCTTACCCAGATTTCTCAGTACTCGGGTGGGAAATCTGTCCAATGAGCCTGCATCTAGAAAGGGAAGAGGAGGGGGGATGGGGTGGTGAGGCTTCAAGTGAATGGGTTCCTGGGAGAAAGGTGGATAATTCCTTTATTATTTATTTGACCTTTAATATGTTGATGAACTCTTCAAATTTTAAATAAATCACCTTTATTGTTTTATATGCTAAACATTTGCGGATGTCAAAGATATTGGCAACATTTCCATGACCCCAATCACACTGACAGCAATGTTTTCCTGGCTAGTTTTCTTCTTTAGGTTTAGTGGTTACAGAACCTCTTTGACAGTCACAGTGATTCCATGAACCCAACTGCCTGTCTGCGCTGAGGCAGTCCCTATAGTGCATTTTATCAGACTTTCAGGAAAGGACTACATGCTCAAACAAACAGCTGGGCACAAGGGCAGGGGCCAGTGATTTCAGGACAAGAGTATATGTTCTTCACTACAGTAAAGGTAGAAGATGTTGCCGTCTTCATTTGCTCAGTTTTGATTAATGAAGTTTTTGTTGAATCCATTGCAACAGGTTCAGACCCAGATTTATATTTCTCAGATTAACAAACTTAGTGGAAACTTACAGAAAAATTCATGCAATTGTATCTTAAGTCGTGCAATTATTTGAATCTGAATTTTTGTCTTTGCAGAACTCTTGCGTCTACTTGAACTTAGTCATGAACATAAATTCCCAAGTAGGTATTCTGCACATTATCAGCTGGAATAATGGTCATTCCTTACATGGTTTGATACACTGATACATAATCGAATTTACTTGTGTTAACAGTTGTACCTTTGAAGACAGAGTTAGCAGTTGAGTTGCTGGATAAGGGACAAGTCCGCTTCTGGTTGGAGGCTGAACGTTTCTCTCCAAATGGACAATGTAAATTTATATTTAATGACAAGGAGATTAAAAATGATGAGGTGAGTGACCTTCTTTTCTTTGGCTTGGCTTCGCGGACGAAGATTTATGGAGGGGTAATGTCCATGTCAGCTGCAGGCTCGTTGGTGGCTGACAAGTCCGATGCGGGACAGACGGGCACGGTTGCAGCGGTTGCAGGGGAAAATTGGTCGGTTGGGGTTGGGTGTTGGGTTTGTCTTTTGTCAGTGAGGTGGGCTCTGCGGTCTTCTTCAAAAAAGGTTGCTGCCCGCCGAACTGTGAGGCGCCAAGATGCACGGTTGGAGGCGAGATCAGCCCACTGGCGGTGGTCAATGTGGCAGGCACCAAGTGACCTTACTAATTGCATAATCACCAAAATCCATTTTGCTCTGCCTCAACAGAAAATATTTAATGCTTAACAGAGATGGTGGCTTCCTTGCTGGGGTTATCACAGGATATAATCTCAAAATATAGGGTTCCCCATTCAGTATCTGTATATTTATCTGTCGGGTGAGAGGTGACTTATTGGCTGGCTGGATCTGTGGTTCCACTCACAGACACCTGAATAAAGGTGACTGTTTCACAGCTCCTTCCCCACCTCAGGACAGTCAACCAGCATGGACGTGTCACCATTCTATTGTGAATAAAAGCTGTCAGTTTTGCATAACTTCCAGTCTTTTGGAGTTATTGATGGTGGATCACCTTTGTCTGAGTGTATTCTTCCAGTGGAGAAATACAAAACTGCAGATGCTGCAGTCTTGAGCAAACAACCAGCTGCTGAAGGAGCTCACTCAGGACAAAGCACATATTGACTGACCACTTACACCTCCAACAGTTTTTATTTTGCTCATAAGCTAATTTCGCACTGTAAATGACTATCTAGTATATGCTAATGGCAAAAAGAAGTGGAGTTGATGGGCATGTAAAAAAAAAGAGGAAAATGGAGAATGAGACTAATGGGAGCATCCCTGGAGTTGACTTGGAGGTAATGGGCCAAATATATTTATCAGTATAAAATTAGTTAGACCAAAATAAGTCAAGATACATAAATAGCCATGTACAAAGAACAGAACAGCACAGGTAGAGGCCCTTTAGCCCATGATGTCTGTACTGACAATGATACCTAATTAAAGATCCCACATGATCCATATTCCCCCCATTCCCTGCATACTGATGTGTCTGTGTAAATGCCTCTTATATTTGCTTCTACCCGGATCCTCACCCCCCCCCCCCCCCCACCCACACCCCAAGCAGGCAGAGCCTGCCAGATACCAATCACGTTCTGTGTAAAAAAAAACCTGGCCCGCATAGCTCTTTTAAACCTCCCTCTAGTATTTGACATTTCCATCCTTGGAAAAAGAGACTGACTATCTATTCCATCAATGTGTACAATTTTACAAACTTCTATCAGGTCACCCCTGCCTGACACTTCAGAAAAAAACAATCCAAGTTTGTCCAACCTCTCCTTCTTGCTAATAGTTTCACGTTGGCCAGATATAATTCCGATATCAGTCACTAGCTGTAGAGTGACAGGCACGTCTGGTATTCACACCATAAGATGGTCAGTCCTAAAATAAATCTATTTATTTTGGGAAAATTGCATTGCTCTCTTGATACTTGAAATATTAGAGAAGAAAGGGAGCCAATTAAAGTTGATTAAAAACATTGCAATGTTATGAAAGAATTTCATGTTTCTCATTGTGATTTAGTATGTATGGAACTCAAACCGGGATTTTCAACAGTCCATAAACATTTTCAGATTTTACAGCCTCAGTGATCTGCCTTAAAGTCAGCCTAATTTGCTGAAGTCAATTTATTTAGAACATGTGAGGTGCTTGGCATTTGCTGTGGTGTAATTTAGTATGTATTCTTGGAACTACCTATTTAAAACATCAACAATTGATTGCTTGGTGATTAATTCACAGACTCTTCATCCTCTGCAGCAACTTTATATGATAGAAAATAAAAGGTGTGGTGTTTGTTTGCTGTTTGGCAAAGTACAAGTGAGGGAAAATATGTTAGATTGCAGATTTTGTCAGAGTACATACACGACACCACATACAACCTTGAGATTCTTTTTCGGCAGGCAAGGCAGAACCATCATTCATTGGTAGTACAAAAAAAAACTGTACACAGCGTATAAATGTAAACAAATAAAGAACCATAAACCAATAACAAATGTAAATAAATTATGCAATACAGAGAGAAGAAAAAACTCAATAAAGTGCAAAGTAAGAGTCCTTAAATGGGTCTCTAAGTTTGTTGTTGAGGAGTCTGGTTGGTGGAGGGGTAGCAGCTGTTCCTGAACCTGGTGGTTTGAGTCTTGTGGTACATATTTCCTCTTTCCTGTTGAAAGCATTGAGAATCCTTGATGATAGCTGCTGCTCTCCAACAGCAGTGTTCCCTGTAGATGTTCTCGATAGTGGGATGATTTTGCCTGTGATGTCCTGGGTTGTGTTCACTACCTTTAGCAGGGCTTTACGCTCAGGGGTATTGGTGTCCCCAGACCAGACCATGATGCAGCTGATCAGCACTCTTTTCATCACACCTCTGTATAAATTTGGCAGGACTTCTGGTATCACACCAAACCTCCACAAACTCCTGAAGAAGTGGAGGTGCTAGAATGCTTTCTTCGCGATGCCATTAGTTGGGTCCAGGAAAGGTACTCTGAGGTAGTGACTCCCTCTCCATCTCTGATCCCACAATGATCAGTAGATTGTATACCTCTGGTTTTCTCTTCCTGAAATCAACAATCAGCTCCTTGGTCTTACATAGAATATTGAACAGTACAGCACAGGCACAGACCCTTTGGCGCGCCATGTCTGTGCTGACCATGAGGCATTTTTAAATCAATCTTATCTGCCTGTACAAGACCCATATCCTTCTATTCCCTGCTTATTCACATGACTCCCTCTTAAATACTACTAATGTAGCTGCTTCCACCACAACTCCTGGCAGCCTGTTCCAGATATTGATCAATCTCTGTGTGTGGAAAGAACAAAACTTGCCTTGCACATCTCCTCTAAACATTTCTCCTCTAACCTTAAACCAATGTCCTCCACTTCTAACCTATCTATACCCCTAAACATTTTAGCATTTGTATCATATCTCCTCTCATTCCCTACAGCCTCTCACCAGAGAGAACAATCCATGTTGGTCCAAAATACAGTCTGCTGGAAGAGCTCAAAAGGGTTGGTTAGGATCACTGGGACAAAGTCAGTATTTCTGAGCATGCATGGGTGAGATAAAAGAAGATGATCGGAGGCTTTGGACAAGGGCCAGACTGCAATCTCTGCACCTACAGTCACGATGAAGTTTTCCAACCTGAAAGATCAACAATTCTTTTTCTCCCAACGATGCTGGTTGACCGTTGAGTTCCTGCAGCAGATTGTGCTTTGCTCCAGATTCCAACATCTGCAGTCTCCTGTGGGTCTCTCTTTCAGTCCCTATTGGACAAGGGGCTAGAGAGATCAGGGGTGGGGGAGGGGCACCCATCTATCAAACATCCCTCCAGAACCAACAAAAAAATTGTCCATAATTATTTGTTCTAATTTGCATGAAATCCTGTTCACTATTCAACTCTGTGATCACTAATCAATGCTGGCTTCAAGCATCAATTTCATCTTCCTTATCCTTGTATTCTTATCTCTCCAATAGTCTTTCCTTCCTGCGTCTGTTATTTCCACCATTCCTAAATATTCTGAGGCTGGGTGGCTTTTCTTTTGACTATAGAAAACTGGGAGTTGAGCTAATAGAAGTCCTCAAAATGATGAAAGGTTTTGACAGAGTTGATATGGAGAGAATATTTCAACATGAAGTAGAGCTTAACTCAAAGCCATTGAGTTAAAACAGACATCAAGAAATCCAGTGAGGAACCTAATGTGGAACTGGTTGAGGCCAATAGTCTAATGAATTAAGGGGACATTGGAGAAAGAACAAATGAAGAAAGAAAGGAAGATACTTGGGGACAATATAAATGTCAGTATGATGGGCCAAATAATCTGTTTCTCTAATATATATGTTGTGTGGTCCTATCTTTTATCCGTTCAACTTCAAACAAGCTGTTGGCCACCTTCTCTGAAATTTACTTTATATGGTTCAGCTTCAAATTCTGTGCGTTATCTCCCTGGATTGCATTTTGCCTTGTTAAATGCACGATATACTACTGTGATTGTTAATTGCAAAATATTCCATAGAACAATGAGACCTATGAATAAAACCATCATTTTTTGTATCATACTTCCATCATTTCATATTTCAGAAATATAAAATAAAGGTTGATCATAAAACTGGTTTAGTGGAAATGATAATGGAGAAATTGGAGGATATCGATGAAGGCACTTTCACCGTACAACTTCAAGATGGTAAAGCAAATAACCAATCTACTCTGGTTCTGATTGGAGATGGTGAGTTTTATGTAGTGTTCGTCTTCATCTGGGTAATCACAAATGTGGGTAAATGCCAATCACAATTGAGAAGTCTAATAGCCTGAATGCACCTGAGATTATCTGATCTTACGTTGCTGGCAGAGCAAATGTTGGTTCTCTGTTATCAGCATATAGTTCAGTTTCCTTTGTTTCTGTCCCTAGAGCATGATGGGGCTTCTGGCTAATGAGTGGCGTGGGAATGAGGACAATATTTCAAGCGGGGAAATGAAATAGATAATACTGCAAATGGTTCTATCAATGATACCATTTGTAGCATCACAGACTTATCTCAAGCAATATCAAAAAGCCAGCTAGTCTTTGCAAATAATGAAAGTCAAAAATTAAACTAAAAATGCTGGAAACATTCAGCAAATCAAGCAGCATGTGTGGAAAGGCAAGGTTTCAGGTCTGCAAAATGAATAGCCTGATGACAGATGGCAGACCAGAAATGTTCAGATCAGATCTTCTCTGACCTGCTGAGTTTTCCAGATTTTTCTGCATTTTCTGCTTTCGTTTCAAATTTTCAGTTTTATTTTCAACGATAAATTCTGTCTCCCACTGATGCGGCTCGTCATGCTGAGTTTTTCCAACAGATTATTTGGTGCTCCGCATTCCAGCATTTGGAGTGTCCTTCTTAACTCCCTGTATTCCCTTCGTAACTTTAGTAATCTTGAATATTCCTCAATATAGCAAAAATCATTTTATTTTCATTGAACTGACAATTGATTTCCGAAACTTCCAAGGGATATGTGGCAAAAGCTCAGACTGGAAAATCCTGCATGTAAGATATCACGTGTGCCATAGGGTCCTGCGTGAAGGCTAAATTCTCCCATAGGAACACTATCCTTCAATT
This sequence comes from Narcine bancroftii, assembly GCF_036971445.1. NCBI lineage: Eukaryota > Metazoa > Chordata > Chondrichthyes > Torpediniformes > Narcinidae > Narcine > Narcine bancroftii. The sequence continues at coordinate 316,668,474 of NC_091470.1, read as the reverse complement.
GGGATTTGTCTTCAGGTATTCATTTCAAGCAGCTACATTTCCTCCTACCCTGTCGCTTCAATCATTTCACCAGCGTGTTTCTGAATTACTATTGCCAAGTCCATTGGATATGCAATCATGAACAGATAAATTGAAAATTGTTATTAGTTGATTGCTTCACTCCACTTCAACACAAGGCAGGGTGAAGTACAGTTTGAGAACATGAAGTTGCACTGTTGCTTCTCTACTGATACAGGGACGTATCTAGGGAATGGCATGTGCCCAGGGTGCCACTTGAAGAGGGGACTCCACTTGAACAGAGGCCATAGCATCCTGTCACATCACCCTGGACATACAAGGAACACACACTTGTTTCTTTTACGCTCAGCACACATTATCCTCCTTCCTCATCCTAGTGTTCTCCCTCAATTATACAATGCCAAATACAACCTGGCGGCCACCAAGGCCTGCTGTCGCAAGATCTCCTCGTTGCCATTTATTTTGACACATTGGCCATTCCTGCCATAGGTGCTACTTTGTGTAGAAACCCCCTCTGATAAAAAGTTCCTTCACTACTAATTTCAGTGACAACAAATGCCATGATGAACTTCAATAAGTATTAAATAATCTAGATTTTAAAAAATCTTTGGAAGGCATTTCATTATGTGCTTTCATGATTATTAATTTTTTAGACATTTGTACGGATTTCCTCTTTTGTTCTGTCACATATTAGTCAAGGAGACCTTGGTGCACCTCAGTAGTAATGACATCAAACTGCTTGAATAGCTAATCAAACTGAAGAATCATTACTGAAAACAAACTAGGCAGGTGAATGCAGAATCGTAATTGTTAATTGCTTTTCCAAAGCTTGAAATATTATAAATATTTTTAAGTAGATATTTTTCTTTCTTTGTGAAACCCATGTAGGTAGGCCACATACATTCATCATTCAGCCGCCACCCATTATATCACAGTTTCTTCAAATAAATCCTCAGATCGACCTTCTTGTGAAGGAGTCTTGATCCTTATCAGTAAGGCAATGTATAATGCAGGGACCTCTGCAAATAATACTATCACATAACAGAGCAGAGGAAACTTCAATAGTGCCATTAAATCACACCACCCACTCATCCTGCTATTAAAGATTGAAAACAAAAATCTGAAATATCTCTTAATTCAAAAACATTTAGAAACTTGTATGAGTTAAACTATTTTTTATATAATTAAATATTTTGAAATGTAATCTGCTTAAAATAATTAATATTTAAGTAAACTTCCTTATTTAAAATAAACTATGATGTACCAGATACCTATTTTGGACACTTTAACATGTTCATCTCCATTGAAATGATAAGAGTCTAATCTGGCCTGGCTTAAGCAGAGAGATTTCTGTGTATACTTATTGGCAAAAGTTACAGAACCTAGCAGTAGGGGTGTAGAGTCAATGGAAGATGTTGGTCAGTAATGTCTTGGAAGATACCTATCAGGAAAGTCAGGGAATCTCTGCATTGCCATACGTTCCTCCTTTGACTTCTCAACATTTCAGATGCCTGTGTGGGGCAGATAGCAACAGTACTAGGCAAAACAGGCTCCATTTTTCCAGGCCACCGACCTTTGAAATACTTAGTTGAAAGAATTATGTCCACGTACATAAAATTACATATTTAAGACCGGGGGAGGGGGGGGGTGTTTCTAAGGCCCGTTTATATAATTTTCTCACAGAACATCTCAAGTTACAGGGTGCATCATTTTCAGGGCATTTTATGGACTAACCTAAGAGAGTAATATATTGCATCCATTCTCTGATTTCAATGATAAAATCTGCAAAGGAGCACAATCTGTGGAAGAGCATTGTATCATAAGGATATATTCTCTGATTTCTACAGTAGCTAAATGTGCATAGAAATCCTGAAACTGATGTGATTTTCACAGTCTAACAAAGGCAATTGCTAATATAATTGGTCTGATTGCTGAAACAAATTCTGGGCCAGAGTATAATTGTTTTATTCCTTTTATCAGTGTTTAAAAATCTGCAGAAAGAAGCAGAATCACAGAGAAAAGAATGGCTCAGGAAACAAGGTAATGACACAATTTGATTAATATACTGCTGCCCAGAAATTTGGAGTTCACCATCTCTTGATGTGCTAAACATGCATTCCATATGGCACTTAAGGCCACACCAACCTCCTGAAAATTTTTTCATAATTGAACAAAAATATATAGGAAGCAGCTATGAGGTAGTGAATCGTGTCCCAAAAGGATACAAAAGCAGTGCATATTGGTATTTCTACACTGATAGCAAAGGAAAGCATGAAACAACTTAAATAATGTACAGCATGGTGAGCATAGCGGTTAGCATAATGCTATTACATTGCCAGCAACCCGGATTCAAAGCTAGCATTGTCTGTAAGGAGTTTATATGTTTCCCCCTTCTCTTCATGGGTTTCATTTAGATCATCTGATTTTCTCTCACCCCCCCCCCCCCCCCCAAAAATGTATGGGCTTTGTTGGTTAATTGCTGCATTTAGGTGGCATGGACTTGTAGGCCAGAAGTGCCTGTTACTGGCTGAATCTCTAAATTATAATTATAATCTATGCCTGGCATCAAATGGACAGCAATAAAAAGGGCCATCATGGAAATGAAGATAAACATTGGGAAGGATAAGGACTGTGGTGAGATGGTGGAGAGTCACCTTCTCACTTGCTTGGGAAATCCTTACCATGTACTCGTGTAATTGTTGAGTTTTAGGAAGCAATTTTTCAGGTCAAACTTTTACACATATGCAGCTTTTGACTGCGGTGAGTACCTGGGTCATTCAAGGTGTTGTGAGCTTAGATGGCCGGGTCTGGGTAGTAAACGTGAATTTGGGGCATAAGGAGCTTGGATGGGCAAGTGGTCAGGGCATTGGGAGCTCAGGTGGGCGGGTATTAGGGGTGTCGGGAGCTTGGATGGGCAGGTGGCTGAGGCAAAGGTTCGCGGTCAAGGCATCAGGAGCTTGGATGGGTGGGAAAGTTGAGAGCTCAGATGGGCGGGCAGTGGGGGGCTAAAGTAGGGAGGGGGCTTTTGCTTGCAATGCAGGGAAAGTGTGGGATTTTTGGGCCAAATAATGGGAGTTGACTTTTACACAGAATTGATTAATACACAAGTATATAACGGTACATCAGTATCTGGCTCAATCTCCTTGTCAGCTCCAGCCCACTGGGCTCAATTCTCACTTCCGTTGCTGTCTGAGTGTAGAATGCAAGTTCTCCCTATGACCATGTGCATTTTCCTGGTTTCATTCTATATCTTAAAGCCCTGCTGGTTGGTTAATTGATTCCCATAAATTACCAAGTAGATGAATCTTAGTGGAGGTTTTGGGTACATGAGGCAAAATAACCTCCAGTTGGATGAAACTGCTCTATGAGCTGACATGGACTCTTTTATGATGTAAGAAAATAGGAAAAGTTATGAAAATCAACTTCCAGAGTGTGATGGTCCCATCAGTTGTCATCTGAACAACAAGCTCTGAGTAAATATAAAGAAAAGACCAGTCCGTTCCAGTGGGTGATGTGAATATCTATCATTGTTTTCCTTGTTTATTTATTCATTATTTCCTCTTCCTTTTGTTATCTTTATTTTTTCCTCATGGTGGCTTCTCATGTTCATTATATTCAAGTTGTTGTGAAGCTGCATAATTCCATCTGTATGTTGATGACAAAAAACTGTTCATTCATTTGGAAAAGTGAGGCTAGGATATATGTGGATGAGATATCAAGGTGAAAGTGTAGACCCTTCAATTACATTGTTAAAACTTAATCTTGTGTAATGTGCCCCTGATGTTTTATGTGAGTAAACAATGAAGATTGTAGGTTCCTCCTGGAAGCTCCACCTTCTGTAAGCTGTGAAGGAAACAAACACTGCAGAACATGTGGCATCATTTGCTTTGCAACTGAGGCTGGATATATTTCAGCCTCACTAAAGTGAATAGGGCCTCAGGTGCCCAGGTCTGTAACCTCCCCCGAACCTTTTCTGAAGTATCAAGATGGAGAACTTGTTTCTTCCTCCAGTCAGGCAGCCATTACCTGACTCAGTCTTATGGATACTTGTCAGGAACTAATATCTACTGGATCTCATTCTACATCTCCGGATTGCAACTCCTCCCAGTCACACGATTATCAGCCCAAGGTAAAATTGAGTGTATTATTCCTCCCTTTCCCACTTGATGCATTATTTGCTGCTTGTGAAACCAACGATATAATGTATTTGCTTCTTATGCAAAACCTTGTTTGCTGTCTAAAGACAAAAATATTAAGAAAAATAATTGAACAGGCTTCTTTAAATTTTAGCCAGATGATAATTACATCAATGTACTAAAGAAAATATATTTATTTTTTAATCTTGGGGAAAATTGTTTGTAGTGATAAATATTTTGTGTTACAGGTCCTCATTTTGTTGAGTATCTTGAATGGGAAGTTACAAATGACTGCAATGTGCTTTTGAAATGCAAGGTAAATAGATCTTTTTCTTACATACTTTTTGATTCTATAATTCCATAAAATACTTAATGATTTAAATATATAGAGGACAGCTAAGTATTTTATCCTGAAGAGAAAAATAATAGCAGAGCTTTTTCCAAAAATAATTCCATGCACAACAAGAGTATCGGAGTTCTAGAAAAACTGAGAATTTTCCTAATTTGTAAGAAAATTATTTATTGATTGGGTATGGACCCATTTCTATTTCAGATATGATGCCAGACAGGTCCATCCAAATATGAAATAACATAAATAAAACAATATTAGTGCAAAACATCACCTTGTTCTGGTGAGTCTCAAGTGTAGACTCAAAGCATGTGAAATTCAGCAAGAAACTTCAGAGAGGTTGAATTAACATAGAACATAACAGCATGATGTTGTGCCAACGTACCTACCAAAAAAACTAACCCCATCAACTTCATAACTCAATTTTTCTATCATCCATGCATCCATTTAAGAGTCTCTTAAATGCCCCTATTGTTCCAGCCTCCACCACCACTCCTGGCAATGCATTCCAGATACCCACTACTCTCTAAGTAAATAAAAATGTACCCCTGATGTCTCCCTTAAACTTTTCTCCTTTCACTTTATACAGACGTCTTCTCATAATCTTGTATTCTTTTACTGAGTCACTTCTCATCTTTCTTCAATCCAAGAAAAGCCCTACCTCTGCTAACCTGCTCTTGAATTGTATTTTCCAATCTGGTTAACATCCTGGTAAATCTCCTCTCCCACCCTCTCCTTAGCTTCCACATCCTTCCTGTAATGAGGTGTCCAGAACTGAACACAATATTCTAAGTATGGTCTCACGACCTCATGACTTCTGAACTCAATCCCCTGACGAATGAAGTCCAGAATTCTTAAAGTAAATCAAGAAAATAAAGCCTGCAAGGGTAAATATTCACCAATTGTTGTTTGCACTAAATGTACACTACAAAATATTGTTCCAAAATTTAAATCCAGTGAAATCAATTGAACAAAATTTCCTACGCACAATACATAATTATTGTTGATGATTAAAACAAGCAAGTATGGGCAAGCTTCTTTTTAATATCATGAAGTATGTAAAAATGTTGTTTTAATGCACAATTTCTACAGTTCCCCATGTGATTATATGTGGTTGTATCTCACACAGATGGCTGTGTCAGGGTGATTAGAATTGAGAAAAAATAAACTGTATATCAAAAGTCTCATTCTTGAATGTTCAATTCAAAGAACTCATGATCCACTTGAAATTACAAACAAGCAACCTTTGTCACAGTTAGAAGAGATAATTCAAATTTCTTGTACGACAATGAGCCATATAGTCCAATGGACACAGACCTGGAATATGGTTGAATTAAATATTATTAAAAACTCCTATTTCATTTAGTGACTGTCACTTTGAGGGTTAGTACAGGCTGGGACCATTCACAACTATAGAGAGAAATGAGTGGCAATGATCAGGTACAGACTGTGCCCAAAGTTTATCCTCTGGAGGAAGAGAGAGAACATTTGTTATTTTATCCAGGGACAGATGGGGAGAGAGAGAAACATGTGAGAGAAACATTTAAAGGAACTGCACACTTGGTGATCAGCAGCCATCTCATGAACATTGTGCTGAGGTGACTCTGTGAGAAATGGACAACTCAGCTGATTCTCCCCATCGGGGAGCCCCATCGGGGCTACCATGACCAAAGGAAAGGTAATTTTGAAGGGGAATTATTGAATCACACCATGACTAAAAGAAAGGTCACTTCAGCTGACCCATGCCAGGATTTTTCGAAGCATGGTGGAAGTCACACATTTCATTTTTCCTATGCAAAGAAAAGAGAAATTGTCTTAACCAATCATCTGAAAGGATATTTCACAGCAAGCAACTTAACAATGATTTGTGAGTTTTCAGCAGTCCTGTCACTCAGTCTCTTCCACCTTTTACCTGATGCACAGAAGGAGTCTGCATTTCAATAACAGTCTCCTGGTAAATTTCTATTGCTGCTGGTCTGTGATGTAACAAATTGGGAGCTCATCTGGGATTTGACCAAAATTTGGAGCTTATTGATTTTCAATTTGATTCATTAAATTCCTTTCTGAAAGGCAATTAAAAGGCTTGTGTATGTGTGTAAAAACAGCAGCAATGAATATTGATAAGTTTTTTGGAATTGCCATCCTCAATAGGTTTGCAGGGAGCAAAAAAGAGCGAGTTGGTGGCTATCGCCCAAAAGTTGGAACTTGCAGCAGTAAAACTGTTGATGAAAATGGCAGAGGTCCAGAGATTTATAGTTGAACACTATTTAGCAGTAGGGAAGTTTGGAGAGGGAGAGTCAAAACAATTTCCCGAGAGTAAATCCCTTGAGCAGGAGTCACCAGTGGAACAAATTGAACCAAAAAAAATTAGATTTGAGATAGAGGAGAAGGAAAGGCAGAGAGAACAACAGCAGTTTGAGCTAAGTATACTTGAGTTAGAGTTAAAAAAAAACATATATTGGAGGAAACAGAGAAGCAAATGAGATTTGAGGTGAAAAAAGCAGAGAAACAAAGTGAGTTTGAGATAGAGAAGAGGAGAAATAGAGTTCCACCTTCTGGTCTAAGTGAGAGGTTTATGACCAGTAGGAAAGTTAGGTTAGTTCCTCCATTTGATGAGGTTGAGATTGATAAATACTTCCAGCCTTTTGAGAAAGTTGCCGAGAGTTTCTTTTCTTTTAAAAATATTTTTATTGAGTTTAACATATAAATCCTACATACAAAGATTTCTAATAAAACAAACAGGTCATATCACAAATTAAATATAAATGTAAATCTAAACCTATCTATATTCGTTTATTAAACAATATTTCTTTAAAACATTAAATTCTGCCAGTATAGTAATTAACAGTCTATCTCTTTCTGCTAATATATTGCAAAATAGTTCTGAATAGAAAATAAGGAAGACTAAATTAGACAATCCCTTGATCTAAACAAATAGTAAATTTTGTCTTATTTAATGACAAAATATATAAACCCACATTTAACAAGTTAATCTAAAAAGAATAAAAAGAAAAAGAAAACTAGAACTAAATTTAATCTATCCCTTCCCTCTAATCAAGATTACCTTCTGAAAATTTGTAAAGATATGGATCAAATAGTGACCTTCAGACACTAGACAGAGAATCTCCAGAACATCTAACTTCTTAAATCTTCCAGTCATGATAGTATTCTTTCAAATTGAAACTTTCTATGTTTAATGATGTATCTATTTCTCCAAACTTAAATAGGATGTAACATCATGTAATCACTGTGTATAAGTAGGTGAAGAGTTGTCTTTCCATTTCATTCATATTGCTTCTCTGGCTATCAATGTGATAAAGAGGTATATCCAATTAGCTAGAAAAACAAACAAACAAAGCAATTAAAGGTCATGATTCTATATTGATCTTAAAAATCATTGATAAAGTTTAGAAAATATTTTCCAAAAAATTTCCTAGATTGGGGCACTCCCAAAGCATATGGATCAGTGAAGCTTCAAAGTTTTTCCACTTTATCACATAGTGGATCAACATCTGCATAGAAATGAGATCATTTGAGTTTGGACATATGTGTTCTATGTACCACCTTAAATTGTAATAAACAATGGCTTGCACAAAATGAGGAATCATTAATCAAGTTAGAGTCCCAATATGAAAATGTTATAAAGTTGCTGAGAGTTTAAAGAAGCCAAAAGACCATTGGCTTCTTATGTTACAAAGCGTGAGTAAAGGGAAAGCCCAACAGGCTTTCTCTGCCCTTGCAATTGGACAAGCTGCTGATTCTGAGACTGTTAAGCAAGCTGTGCTCTTGGCTTATAAATTGGTTCCAGGAATTTGAGGAAATCGGTGAATCAGTCTTATAAAGATTTTGCATATGACAAAGCTGTGTGCTTCAACCGATGGTGCACATCAAAAAATATGAACGATGATTATATATGGTGTTAGTTGAGGAGATTGAAAGGTGAGTTCCAAATGATGTAAAAGCTATGGCAAAAAGCTTGCCAGTGCAAGCAGTGCTGTGCAGACTGATTTAAAAGGGACTGGAATCTGTGATAGAACAGAACAGCACTCAGGTTGTAATAACCTGCCAAAGCCTTTACCTCTTTCTTTATTGGACCAGAGTTCTGGTGTTAAACCTAAGAGTAAGGATTTGTTCTTATCCCAAAAAGAGTCATAAATGGGGCAGAACAGAGATCCTGATTTTATTGAAGAGGGGGATAAGGCTCTCGCTGATTATGAAATTAATAAAGTGCCAGTTGGATATTATTAAAGGAAGGTATGTTGACGAGGAAGTGGAGACCATCTGATATCCTTACCAATGAAGAATGAGCATTTGTTCACGAGGTTGTAGAACCTAAAGCCAATAGAGATGAAATTTTAACCTTGGCCCATATCTCACCCTTGGGTGGTCATCTTGGTGTAAGAAAAACTATGTGATATTTTGTCAGAAATGCCATGTTTGTCAGATAGTGGGCAAACCCAATCAGGGTTCACCAGTGGCTCCATTACAACCCATTCCTGCTTTTGATGAACCATTTTTTAAAGTTATTGTGGATTATGTTGGCCCATTGCCCAAGTCAAAAGCTAGGAATCATTAATATATTAATAAATATATTGTTTTAAAATAAAAACAATAACAGTTTCTTGGTGAATTTCTATTGCTGCTGGTCCGTGACATAACAATATGTAAAAGGATGTTTGTAAGTTGAAGCAAGGTGCTCATCTTCATAAGTCACTTCAGCAATGTAATTTCTGTAAAACCACAGGCAAAATTAGAATCTGTGCCCTCAGCCTCCTACATCTATTTGAAAGCATATTCATTGTTTTTCAACAGGCAACTTGATTTGGTGGCTGCTATTGTTGAGAGACGATTTAACCATATAACCATATAACCACTTACAGAACAGAACAGGCCAGTTCGGCCCTACTAGTCCATGCCGTAGCAAATCCCCACCCTCCTAGTCCCACTGACCAGCACCCGGTCCATACCCCTCTAGTCCCCTCCTATCCATGTAACGATCCAGTCTTTCCTTAAATGTAACCAATGATCCCGCCTCGACCACGTCTGCCGGAAGCTCATTCCACATCCCCACCACCCTCTGTGTAAAGAAATTTCCCCTTATAATTTTCCCCCTTCAATCTTAAACCATGTCCTCTAGTTTGAATCTCCCCCTTTCTTAATTGAAAAAGCCTATGCACATTTACTCTGTCTGTCCCTTTTAAAATCTTAAATCTTAAAATTTTAAAATCTTTAATAGAGAGGCTTATGGTTGCACTGATATGAAGCCTCCTTTAATAATCCTGGGGTACAAATAAAATATTAGACAAGCGGAATGAATTATGCTCCCAATTAATCACCACTTTTGATGTCAAGAAAGTGTCCCTTTAAGTTGTATTATGATGGGAACCAGGCTAGTCACCTTTGGTTAATAGTGTACTGACAATCAGCCACCAAGATTGCATCTTCTGTGATCTTGATATTAAAACTGGAATTGCATATGCCAAAAATGTTCAATACTTGTGGGAAAATCCTATTATTTAAGTACAACAGAAATGCTTCCTATGAGAGATATACCATAGGCAACTAGTGCACCTTGACTAATAAAAATTAGTAGTTTTCTTCCTCACTTCCCTTCTAGTACCAATCCCATCATTTTGAGCATTCCTACAGAAATAAAAATAAAATAAACCATCAAAATTGTTGAAAATGGGTCACTATTAGCATTAAAAGCAAAATTAACCATTTTTGCTCAAGAGCTCATCTGTGACCCAAGGATGACTCACAAGAGAAGGGATACTTCCTCATAAACAGTCAAACCAGATAAATAAAGTTCAAGCAAGTGAAATAATAACTTCAGGAGGCACCCACTTGCATGATCATCCAGTATTGCCCTCCCCCCACCCCCACTGTTTTGCCATGCACATATGGAATGGGGATTTGCCAGGTAATAGAAGATAAACAGTTGCTGATGGAACCACGATGTAAATTTGGGGCAGGTGATAAGCAAGTTCTCATTGACCCACAGGATGATTTAACAGGAAATGAAAACTAAATAGAAAAACCCAGTGCTAATCTTGTGAATTTATTGTTGAATATTATAGAATAAAGGAAGAACAAAACATGTATGCTAATATTTCTCTTTTCTTTCAATTTAGGTGGCAAATATCAAAAAAGAGACATCAATTATCTGGTACAAAGATGATAGAGAGATAATGTTTGATGAAAAGCATGACTTCAAGGATGGTGTGTGTACTTTGTTGGTGCAGCAGGTATGGATGTTTAGGTACTTTAGTGAGACTTACTGTAATTACATCAATCAGTAGGAGATGTTGCCATTTCTGGGGAGAGTGGATTCCATAGATGGAGGAACCAGAGCTGGAAAATGTGGGTGCAGGGATCTCATACATGCTATGGAATTTTTAATGCCACAATGCACATCTCTATTTTTTTTTAAAAAATGATGGGTGGCTCTTTCAGATGATTTGGCTTCCATCCAGGTGGGAAGATAGTGAAACTGGCTGCCAACCCTTGCAACAAGTTCCATTTCTGGGAATTCAGTCATTGATACTGGATGGACCAATCCTAAGGTGCAGGAGTAATCTAATCCCAATCTCAGGAATGACCCTGGCGGTGGATTAGCTAACAGGCATGGAAGAGAGCTGGCCCAAAGCATTCTTTGTCCTTCCTGCTAACGTGTGAGCTGTGCAGTAAAAAAATATTTACCTGTGTATTGAAGCTGCCTTTGTTTTCCCCTAGCTGCAATATACATCCCGGGATTTGCGATCCCCGTTGGTCATGAAATAGATGGTAACATTAGCTGTAAAGCTCATTCCCAGGTTTTGAGAATGACCCATCTTCCTGCTCCTTGTCCAATCTCTTTTAAAGCAAAAACTGGATTGTTTGGAAACTACTTGGGTTCTCTTCTTCAAAACCTTGAAATGGAGCCTGGAGTGGGTAAAGGTTGAGTATAAATCAGCAGCTTGCTGTGATATGGGTTTCAGGAAAGAGTGTTACAAGATCAGTGTCTCTATTAAGACCGAGATTTCCAGGTGTGTGGGACACTAAAATGATCATGAAGGAGTTGATGCAGCAGGATTTGTGTAACTGAAGGAATTTGAAGTCAGAGCCCATTGCCATTTCAGGACTGAGGTCACCTATGGCAATTGGAAGTTGAACAATTTGAATTGAAGGCCAGTTTGGTTTTCATGAAATAGTGAAAAGCTTGGAAACAAATTTGGGAATCGATATGAATCACGTGATGAGATTCGAACCATTAGGTGATTTGTGTCATTGGCCTGGATCCATCAGGAAATTGGGGAGGGAGATCCAATCCAATGATAAAATGGGGTGAGACTGGCGAGAATGGAGTGGGTACTGGTGAGGAGAGTTAAGTTGGTGCGTGGAGGTGATGGCACTCACCAAAATGATCACAATCTAGAGTACCACTGTGAATGCTTGGTTGTCCCTTGAATACCCAATGTTTGGCATTCCCAAAACAATGCACTAATTTCCCAACAAGGATGTTGCATGGGGAGTCCCATAATTTGACATTCTCTCTTGAATTTCTAGGGTACAGTGATCAGAACCAAAAATGTTCCACTGCCAACAATAATAAAAAATAACTTTTTGATGCACTGCACCAAATTAAATCAAGCCACACATCCAAGTTTCTAGGAATATATCAACATATAAAAGAACAGGTGTAGTCTGAACTGGAAACGAGTTTTGCCACTTGATGTCAAAAGAAGCATATTTTGGAAGCAGGGTAACTCCCATGTGCATTTGACACAAGTGACTTAGGATATATTTTTTAAAAATCTCTCATAAGCCAACAAAAAAATAAAGAATGAATCTGGAATATTAGTACTCTTAACTGTCTCACTACAATATGAAACAGATGTTTAATTTGCTCATGCATACTTGCACAGTAAAGTTATCACACCAAGAAATCTAATATAAACTTAACAAAACTCCACCTTGGTGGACAAAAACAGAGGACTCTTTTTCTAAAAGATACTGACAGAATTTAATTGTGATAAACATACGAATTTGATCTAATATTCCTGATTTAATATTTGGCAATAGTTTTCAAAGAAGGATGCTGGTGTTTATGAAATTGTACTGAAAGATGACAGAGGAAGAGATTCAAGCACTTTACGACTGCTTGAGAAAGGTACGATTTTTAGTCCTTAACAATGGGTGTCATTTTTAAATGGGGTGCAAATAAAGGTTAATCAAGAGCTATTCTGAATCATTAAGAATAGTTCTAACCCACTAACTTGTTGTGGAGTGGTATTAAGGAGCAGGCAGTTAATCAACTCTCTTGAGCGGGTTGACATTGTAAATACCTTAATGAAGCCTGTGATGCCTGATTTAACCTGCTTTTCATGGCTGACCTGGGAAGCATGGCAGCTGCTAAAGAATTGCCAGGTCCAAAATCATACTTTATGAAGCATTATCTGAAATATATGGCCAATCTTTAACAATATCTATTACACCCCTTGGAAATGAAACCTGACCTTTTTGGGTTTCCTACCCAAAGCTCACTGGCCCAGAGGCTGATATAAAGCACCTTTAATAAAGTTTTTCCCTACAGGCCTTACCGAGTCTGGCCTAGTTATATCCCTGTCCTGCCAACACAGCTGATAGCATGCTCTCACCCACCCTCCGCTCAATTCCTGATATTCTCAAGATCCCTGTCCTTCATGTCAAACCCTATAATCCATTCCACAGGCTCCTTTCATTATGACTCACATTTCATAAACTGCCCGCACTCCTCTGTTAGTACTACAAAGTTCAGGGGAGAAAGGCCTTGGATACATTTAGCAACTGAGCAAGATCAATTTCACTGGGCCATAACTCAGAAAAACCTATCACCACACATTTGCCATTGATCATCAGCCCCTATTATTTCCTTGGGATATCATTAATCTTTTGTTTGATGATGCATGTATGAAATTGTAATGGATATTTTTGCTGCTTTACAGGTGTTGCTTCAGGGAAAGTGCATAGGAAAGTAATTCCTTTTGCTTTCAACCTGTTGGGCCCCAATGTAGATTTTTGAATAATTGGAGACCTCAAAGGTACATTAATAAATAAATAAGATTAAATGGATCCTTAGATTATTCAAGATTTAAACACACAAAATAGTGGGATCCTTGAAGAATCAATAAACTTGCAATAGCTGGAAATCTACAAGAGAAGCTGAAAGTCCTGGAAGCACTCGGCAGATCAGGTAGCAACAAGAGATAATGCTTCAGGTCTGTTCAGGAAATGTGAAATCATAAATTATTAATTGCAAAAGATGTGAAAGGAATTGTACAAGTCAATCCTCTGGACAATGACATGTGCTGGCAATGCACTTTTTGGTTAAAAAGTTTTTATAAAATTTTATAAAATTAGAAGATCCTTTAGCCAACACACCATCCAAACAGTAATAGGAGAAGGTGGGGATGCAATCAAGATCCAGGATGTAAAACAGAATTCATGACTTCATCTTTCAATATACCATTGGAATTGTGTTATATATTGTGACAGAAAGAATGTAGATAAACTTGCATTAAGATAATTTAATCCTAATTTTACAGCTTTCGGCGATGTGATAAGTGAAGTTTGTCGTGTGGCTGGTGAGTTTTATTTGAATGCAGCACATTTCTCTTATTTTCTCAAGATTTTCATTAATTGACTACAGAAACTTAAGTGTTTTTTTGTTAACATTGCAGCTCTGACTGCAACTGATGTGAAGGTACAGAGTACAGAGCATGGTATCAGACTCTACTCCTTTGTTTCTTACTACCTGGAGGATTTGAAGATCATCTGGCATCACAAGTAAGACATCACTTTTGGGATATTTGGCCCCTAAATGTTGGGAGCATTGCGGATTAGGATGGGCTGACTATGTCCAATTTGCCAACTGCTGCTCCCAGCACAAAACTTCTATCTTGCATTTGATTTTTGCAGAGAAGCATCAAAAAGGTATGCAATTTCATGCCGTCCACTTGAACTAGTTTCTCTTTACGTCATCAATGAACTGAATGATGTGAAGATACAGAGTTCAGAGCCACCTCGAGTTTGGATTGCCTTTAAAATGCCTGTTGTCTTTCTACAGAGACACAAAGCTTGCATCGACAGATAGAGTAAAGAGTGGTGTCACAGGGGAGCAGATCTGGCTGCAGATTAATGAGCCCACACAGAAGGATCAGGGAAAGTATACTCTGGAACTCTTTGATGGAAAAGAAGGTCATAAAAAATCAGTTGAATTAACTGGACCTGGTAAGAGTGATTGAGTTTCCTCTATTAAGACTAATCTTGATATTGTAATAACATGCTGTCTTATAGCAAAATTGGTGCAAAGCTCCCTCTGGCCATACCCTAGGAATGCTTGTATGTTACAGCTGTGCCATCTAAAGCAGTATTGAGCTCTTCTTGGAAAGACAGGAACAATTTAGCAGTGTCCCCAACCTTCCAAATATTTCATAGTGAGGGTTGAATGTGTAACAGGCACTGGTTTAATCTTATCCTGATTATTTTACTGAAATGACTCAGGATTCTGGAATAAATAGTATTATGAACCAAGGTATCATCAAATCTGAAGTAAAAGAAAAAAAATGGTGCTCCATGATTGAAATATTATGATATATATTTCCTTTGATATGTTTTTGCTGATAAAAGTAATATTTGTTTTAATGTTTGTAAATTCTGAAAAAATGTTGTGGAAAGAATTGCAGCCATGACCATGTGAATATATTATTCAGCAGGATGAAGAGTAGAAAGTGGCAATTTGTTATTTAGGTTTGCAACTGATCTTTAACAGGAAAATGTTTTACAAGGGAGTCTTTCCCTCATGTTAAAATTGAAGATGAGTGCTCAATGTCAGTATTGTATTGACTGCCAAGATAGGTTTAAAAAATCCATTCTTCCCTCTGAGGTAATTTACCATGGTAACTCGGAACAATCTATTGAACAGTAGATCATTTGAGAGCTAACTCATACCAATACATTTCTTCAATCCACAAGTGAAGAAAACACTAAAATTTGATTATAAATGGTGGAAAATAAGATACAAGAACATAAAAATAGGCATTGTATAGGATTTCTGATTTTTCCTGGGTGATTATTAAATCTTAAACATTTTCGTTGAGGTGATATTATTTAGTAAAACCAATCTCAAAATGTGCCAACTACTGGTAGTTAAACTAATGATGTGCACCAGCTAGAGCTTAGATATCTAGCAACATTATTTGTGAGAGTAGCTTTCCAATCTCTATTATTAATAACATATTAAATATCTTCCATTTATTTCTATTATGATATTTAATTGATTCTGACAAGCCCAGTGGAGTGTCAGAGTTTATATACTTTTCAATTAGTATGGAAGAAGAACTCTTTGCTGATTGCTGTACATCTCATATCTCCCCATACATTACAAACTCCAGTACATCAAAGATTTATTAACACATCTGATGGAATGAAGATTTTAGAATCAACATATGACAATGCATTGAATTGATCATTGTGGGTAATGATACATTAAAGCAACTTTCTTCATTTCCATTCCTCCATACAAACAGCCTTTACTTAGCTCAGGCCGAGAAAAATACCTGTTTCAAGGCTTCTCTAACCAGCTGCTTTAGAAAACAGCCTCAGAGGAATATGGGGTGAAACAAGAAAGTCTACAGATGTTGCGATTGTAGTAAATACACAAAATTGCTTGAGAAACTCAGAAGTCCAGCAGTTTCCTTAGGAGGCAAAGATATATAATTAACATTTTGGGCCTGAGACCTTGGTCAAAGTATGAGCAAAAAGCAGGCAAGCACCAGGATAAAAAGATAGGAGGCGGAGGGAAGAGGGGCAGGGGAGAGATTCTCAGAACCCCCTTCAAAGAGAGCAGAAGAACTTTTTCAGGGTAGGTATTGTGAATATGTGGCCATAGAGCATGAGAGAAACAGGGAGAACAGATTTGGAGCAGTGAGGGAGACTGAGTAGATGGTTGTTGAACTTGAGAGCAGCATATTCACTTATGGCCTCCAGGCTGTTGACCAATACTCCTCACCTAACCCTTCTTCCATCCTCTCCCTATCCTCTTATTTGGGCACCTGCCTGCTTTTTGCTCATACCTTGATGAAAGGCTCGAAATATTGGTTATATATTTTTGCCTCCTATGGATGCTGCACGACCTGCTGAACCCCTCCAGCAATTTTGTGTATTTACTCAAGAAAATGTTTGTATATTTACAAAGAAATGTTTAGCCTCAACTTAGTTAATTCCATTTTCTCCCAGTTTCACTTTTTCAGTGGCGATTAAATTGTTAACCTCAAATTTCAAGGTGGTTGGTGTGCTATTGCAGAACTTAACCAAATTTATCCTCTTAACTACAAAATGAGAGCAAGATCTGTGCAAAAATTGAAATGTCACAACAGTACTAATAATAATGTAAATATCTGATATAGATTCTAATCTAGTTGTCCATGTTGGAATAAATCAAAATTTAAAATGGATTAGTTTCCATGGTGTTAGCCAGTCTTCAATACCACATTTGCAACAGGGTAGGAGATTTTAAACTACAGAAAAATTCCTGTTTTCGGGAATTCAAGCAACTGGCTGCCTCAAGCAACCAGCAAAAAAAACATGAAAAATAAATGTGAAAAAATATAGAAGTTTAAAATTGGTGTTCCCACTCATCCAGCATCTATCAATCTCCATAGGTGCCATACACCAGGAATTTTACATTTCAGTTGTTTTTAATACAATTTAGTTGCTGAATTAATTGCTACACACTTAACTACAACTTTTGTTTCTCTTCTTAAAGTATTTGATGAAGCATTTGCCGAATTCCAGAGGTTGAAGTAAGTACTGCAATTTTACAAAATATTTAATTTATTATTTTTTCCATTATCTACCCTTGCTGGAACACAAATGCACTGGTGCAGATTTCCTGCACTGCTTTATCAGTGTCCTATTCTTTAAACGCACAATAGATGCACTCACTATGTGCACGCTCACAATTTTAACTGTAGTTTAATTGGTGCCATGTGTATGTTCATTGTAGGTAATTGAAATCTAGAGAGATAGTCAGTGCAGTAGTCCGAGATTGGTACACCGTTGAATGCGAACCATTTTGATAAAACCAAGCTTGAAAGATCCCATAACATTTACACTGACCTGATACAATTTGCACTAAGCTTTCCGACAGCATCTATTGTAAATATATCTGGAGTATGATAATAATTTTCACTATTACTTATCAACATTAGTAGCACATCACTATGGTAACCCTTTGGATGAACTAGTAGCAGGTTTTGATCCTCCTTTGGAATTTGAAATGGTGTAGCTTCTTATAGGTGTCTTTGGAAAGTGTTAAACCCTGTCATCAAATCAATGTATCAAAACAATCTACTCTTTTTAGATATGGAAACATTCTTCTTAGATATGGAAATACACTGAACTCTTTTTCCGTCGCCTCTGCCACCAGGCTTACTTCTATGACTGTGACTCTTCACCCTCCCCCCCACCCCCCCCCCACCCCACCCCACACACAAGACCCCCTTCTCCTGCTTTAAATTTTCTTTCTCCTCCTGGACACCTCGTCCTGTTAAGCCATCTGCTCTGGATCTTTTTATTTCCAACTACTCCCGAGACAGCAACTGTTTCAACTTCACCACTCCCCTCTTGTATTGTAATCTTACTTCCTCTGAACGCTCTGCCCTCAACTCTGCCAAACCGCAACAATCCCGACCTGACCATCAAACCCACAGACAAGAGTGGAGCTGCTGTGGTCTGGTGCACTGATCTCTACCTTGCTGAGGCTAGACATCACCTCTTCCTATCTACCCTTCCCACAGGACCCCACCACAGCACATCAAGCCACTATCTCCAACACCATCTCCAACCTCATCACCTCTGGCCACCTCCCTCCCATAGCCGCTAACCTTATTGTCTCCCATCCCCACACTGTTCGTTTCACAAACCTAACTATTCAGGTAGACCTATTGTTTCTGCTTGCTTTTGTCCCACTGAACTAGTTTCAATCTACCTTCTCTCAATTTCACTGTCTCTGCTGCATATGTTCCCGAGATGAGGTCTTCCAGTCCAGAGTTTCTGAAATGTCCGCCTTCTTTCATAAACATGGATTTGCCTCCACCACCATCAATTTAGCCTTCACCCGCATCTCCTCCATTTCCCGCTCATCTGCCCTGGCCCCCTCACCCACAAGCCTCCGCATTCAATACATTATCCTCCGGAATTTCTGGTACTTACAACAGGATCCCACTACCAGACACATCTTCCCCTTTCCTCCCCTCTCTGCCTTCTGTAGAGACCATTCCCTCCTTGATTCCCTCGTGCACTTATGCCTCCCCACCAATCTCCCCCCTCCCCGACACCTTCTCACTATGTTCTGTGGGCCCAAAAAGACCTTTCAAGTGAAGCAACACTTCATTTGTTTAGCCACAGGACTGATATACTTCATCCAGTGCTCCTTTTGTGGTTTTCTCTATATTGGAGAGACTGGGTGCAGACTGGGAGATTGCTTCGCTGAGCACCTTCACTCCATCCACTACAGTGACAGAGACATCCCAGTAGCCAACCATTTCAGTTCTGTGTCACACTCCCATAGTAACATGTCTGTCCATGGCCTTATGTACCATCCCACCAAGACCACCTACAAATTGGAGGAACAACACCTGATTTCCCACCTGGGCACTATTCAACCAATGGCATTATCATAGACTTTCCAGTTTCTGCTATCCTGCTCTCCTCTTCCCCTCCCTCCTCCCTTCCCCCTTTCCAGTTCTCCTCCCTTTCTATTCACCTGCCCATCCCTCCTCCCTTTGATCATTGCTGTCCTCTCCCTCCCTTCTCCACCTATCACCTCCTGCTTTTGAGACTACACCCCTCCCCTACACTTTTGCTTAGATGCCTGGTGACATTTTTCCAAACCTTGATGAAGGGCTGAAGTCCGAAACATTGGTTATGTATTTTTACCTTTGCTACATAAAGGACACGGTTTGATGTGCTGAGTTTCTCCTGCATTGTGTTTTTACTTCAACCAGGATGTATACTGGCTTTCATGTTTAACTTATTGATAAAAAATACTATTGTGCTCAGGTGAAGTCTGATCCTTCCAACTCCCCATTTGCTCCAACTCAATTAAAAAAGGTGGAACTTCCTGATAATACCAACTTTAGAAATTCCCTTCACTTCATTGGAAGAGTTTGCCATTATTTCCCTTGCCTCATTTCACCCCAACCATTCTATACCTCACTCACAATTCGCTTTCCTTCACCCTCTGTCCATTTTCTTGGATCTCCTTTTCAATTTTCATCTTCTCACATCTTCCTCCACCCTATCCTTCCTCTCATCCTTCCTTTCACCCCACCTGTCTCAGCCTAATTATCTGCATGGCTTCTTGTGATACATGATAATACTGCCCTTGTATGAATCCTCCACATGCAAAAAAATGAATAATATTTCTCTTTATTTCTGATTTCCAGCAACTTAGAAGTTACTTTTGCAAAATGAATTGCCTCTAAATTCCTATCAAATAAGCCACAGCGAGGAAATTGCATTTACTCTAGTGACTTACAAGGAAGCAAAGGGTATTTTGCCAGATGTGTTAAAAATCATTCACTTTTATCTAATAAAAATTTGGACTCACTCCATCAAATTACCATTCAATGATTTTAAATATCTGGGATCTGAAGATGAAGTATGAGTAGAAATTACAGAACTATTGGCCATAATTTTATAAAAGTCCTTTAAAAGAGTAACAAACTGGTTAGATGGATGATGTTAATTAAATCCAAAATTCCTTACAAAATAAAAAAAAATTAAGAAGCAACAAGAATACTTTGATCCTAATAATAAAATTCTAATTTTAAGTAAACCTAACATTTCCTTCTGAAGCCTGCTAAGAGAAAAGATGGGGAGAGGTGAAAGATGGGACGGCAAATGTGGCAACAGAATCAAATGCAATCAGTGTGCAATCCCACATTTGCAATTCCTGAGATTAATGTTAGTAATTTATTCTATTCTGACCACACCTGATATGAGGTCATGTAAATACATAGTTGGCATCTTCATTGGCATGAGTTGGGCTGAAGGCCTCATTTCTAAATTGTATAACTCTTTGCATGTACAGGAGTTGCTAGATAATATGCCAAAGTAACAATATGTTGATTTTTAAAAAAAATGATGATTTGAAACATAGAAACATAGAAAATAGGTGTAGGAGTAGGCCATTTGGCCCTTCAAGCCTACACCACCATTCATTATGATCATGGCTGATCAGTACCCGGTTCCTGCCTTCTCCCCATACCCCCTAATCCCCCATGGCCACAAGGGCCAAATCTAACCTACACTTAAATATTGACAGGGAACTGGCCTAAACTACTTTCTGTGGCAAAAACTTTCCCCTTATCCTTAAACTATGGCCCCTGGTTCTGGGTTCCTGCATCTAGTCTGTCTAAACTCTTAAGAATTTTATAAGTTTCTATAAGATTCCCCCCTCAATCTTCTAAATTCCAGAGAATACAAGCCTAGTCTATCCAACCTTTCTTCATATGGGAGTCCCTCCATCCCCAGCATCAGCCTAGTGAACCTTCTCTGCACCCCCTCCAAGGCAAGATAAGGCAACCAAAACTGCACACAGTACTCCAGGTGTGGTTTCACCAAGGCTCTGTACAGCTGCAGCAGGGTCTCCCTATTCCTGTACTCAAATCCTCTCGCTATGAACGCCAACATACCATTTGCCCTCCTCGCCGCCTGCTGCACCTGCATGCCCACTTTCAACCACTGGTGCACGGCAACACCCAAGTCTCGCTGCATCTCCCCTTTTCCTAAACAGATACCATTTAAATAATAATCCTCTTTCCTGTTCTTACCTCCAAAGTGAATAACCTTGTGTTTATCCACATTATACTGCATCTGCCATATCCTGGCCCATTCGCCTAACTTGTCCAAATTTGGAAGAGAGCCAGATGATAATTACTCACCAAAAGTATTTGAAGAAAATGGAGTTTGAAACAATCTTGTAGCTTTCTGGTTATCATTAATAGGACTAGTCCACCCCCCCCCCCCATTCCAGATTATTAACTAAAATTAAATTCCATTGAAGCCCTGCTGGGATTTGGATTTTCCTGGACATCTTAGACTCAGTTAAACACTGTTGCACCACTGTACCCATCTTTTTTATGATCTACTTATGCACACAGATTTAAAAAGCATTAAAAAGGACCTGCAATCTACTAAGCTCATCTATTAAATGATTGTGCCTTGACAATCACATTAAGATATTTGATAGTGAGGGTTGAATGGCACCATATAGTTTCTGGGAGAATTTTAAACTAGAACAAAGACATATAGGCAATTGAGGGAAAGATGTTGAAAATTCCTGAAGATTTTATTTAGGTGATGAAACCAAGCTCATTGAATATAATTTGTATTATCAGGGACATAGTCTTTTGAACAGTGAATCTGCTGAGCCTTTATAGGGACATAAAGATGTCCTTTAGAGTCAAAATGTTCTGCCAACCCAGCTTATCCATACCAACCAAGCTCATCCCATTTGTTTGCACTCAGTTCATATCCCTCCAAACCTTTCCTATCCATGTACCCATCGAAATTTATTCTAGTGACATACAAGGAAGCAAAAGGTATTTTGCCAGATGTGTTAAAAATCATTTTTTGAATATCCCCTTTCTACCACTTCCTCTGACAATTCATTGCATCTACACATTACCCCTGTGTGAAGAAAATGCCTCTCAGGTCTCTTTTAAATCTTTCTCCTCTCACCTTAAGTCTATGCCCTTGAGTTTTAGATTCCCCACCTTGGTAAAAACATTATTACTTTTTACCTCACCTCTGCCCATTGTGATTTTGTATCTCAAAGTCAAAGTTTGAATTTATTAAAGAAGAATGTATTAAATATTTATATAAAAAAGTATATTTTGATTATGTATATGACTGCTTGTTACTTGGGCACTGGGAATTGTAATCAATAACAGAATCAAACTCTACAGCTACCACACCATCTAAGATCAGGTCAACACAGCAGTGAACTGTGGTTACTGTTTTTGTCTCAAATAAGTTAAAAAGCACCTCAAAGCCATTTACACAGAACCCCTTACAGTTGGTAGAGACAGAGATATTTTATTCTATTGGCCTTAATTGGATTCAAATTTTTATTGGTATTTGGGTGGGTTGGTGCTCAGGTGGATAAGGTGACCCTAAATATTTTACGGCAATGAAGTACCAATAAGTACTTGAGTAGTATATGTGCACACAGCAAGTTCTATAAATAGTAATGAATATTAAACTCCTGAAGTTGACTGAAGGATAAATATTGATTCAAATAAATCAGGGACACTCCCTTGCTTTTCCAATATAAGCGATGAGATAGTTTACATTTTCTGATGATCTTTCAACACTTTCCTCAGATGAGTGTATTGTTATAATTATAAGAAAGTAAAGCATTTATAAAATTATACTTAGCTCAAAGAAATGTTATTTATTACAAAGTGTCATTTAAAACAGATACGGTATCCTTGTTTGTTGGTTTGAAAATGCCACCGTTATTTGTCAAAAGATTTTTCTGCATTACAAGGAATAAATAATACCAGCATATTACTTCCCTTTCCTCTTTTAAAACCACCAAGCACTTTTCTATATCTTTTGATATAAAAATTGTTTCATAATTCTCAGTCTCTATACTTGGAATCATTCATATCTAGATTTGCTAATTTTTCCTTTTTTAAAACTTTTTTTAAATACAGACAGGCAGCAATTGCTGAAAAAAGTGAGTATTCTCAGCTGTTCTGTTATTACATAAAATTTAATACAAATGAGAAATAGCTATTTTAATAAACAATTTACTAATATTTACTCTAGATGCATTCAAAATAATTCATTTGTGAAAATATAGAATTATTTATATTTCTTAAAACACCATGGCTTTGTTGGATATTACATAGAGTTATAGTTTTTAAAGGGAGCCATCCACTGCCTTGAGCCTCTTCCAGGATACACTGAGACAAATTCAATTACATTTCTACTGTTCTGCCATTTCTTGCCAAATTGTCCAGTTAGGGGCATGAAAATGCCCTCCAATTAATTTATCTTCTAATGTTTAGATGTCCTATATAGAGAAAATATCAAATTTCTATCTTGGCTCTTGTCTGTTTCAGGCTCAACTAAATTAGTGTTACACATATAACTTTAGATTCTGAGATTTGTTCTTCCATTCTTGCAATTCCCAAGACATTTATTTTTTTTATTAGATCGTGCTCGGGTTATCGGGGGTTTGCCTGATGTTGTCACAATCCAAGAAGGAAAGGTAAATGGGGTATATTTTTGGATAGCAAGATTAAAACTAGCATTCTATATTTGATTAAATATTACACTGTGCATGTATTGATACTAGATCAACCATTGTCATAAATATAGCATTTGATTGAATTTTACACGAAGCATGCATTCATACTACATCAAACTTATTTTCACAATTATATCTGTAATGATTAACAAAATAACTAATTACATGAGTTTGACTACAACATGTCCACAGACTGAAAGATATGCATTTTGAATGTGAAATAAATGAATTTCATTTTGTAACCGCTACCTTGGTTTTGTTGAGAAAATGATTGAATATTATTATTTTTCATGTCTTTTTAGTCACTTAACCTTACTTGTAATGTCTGGGGAGATCCAGTTCCTGCAGTTTCCTGGTTGAAGAATGAAAAGGAACTGCTGGGAGATGCTCACCTGATATTGAAGTTTGAATCTGGAAAATTTGCTTCCTTCGTTATCACCGATGTCAGGACCACAGACTCTGGCAAATACTGCATCCTTGTGAAAAACAAATATGGCACTGAGACAGGCGATTTTACAGTAAGTGTTTTCATACCTGAGGAAGAGGAGCAAGTTAAACATGAAAAAGCAACAAAGAAAAAGTGAGGCAGTTGTGTGGAGGAAGATTAACGAAAGCAAAGAAGCTCAAGCTAACATATTATCAACAGTGTGTAAGTTTTGACGTGGAGGTTAGTTTGTTACTTGGTCAGACTGGAGGAATGACTTTGAAGAAGCAATTTTTAAAGACTTTCAGCAGGTCTACTAAACTAGTCATGGAGTGCATCTG
This sequence comes from Narcine bancroftii, assembly GCF_036971445.1. Taxonomy (NCBI): domain Eukaryota; kingdom Metazoa; phylum Chordata; class Chondrichthyes; order Torpediniformes; family Narcinidae; genus Narcine; species Narcine bancroftii. Next base: position 316,643,858 of record NC_091470.1, on the reverse strand, counting down.
AAGCAATGAGATAGAGAATTAGATTTTCATAAGAGTTTTTTTTTTTGGCCATCTGTTTTGTGTCCCAGATAACAATATGAACACCAACTGATGACAATGTAATGATTAAAATCCCAGAAAAATTCACTAATAAATGATGCACAAATCCTTCACACTTACCTCCACCTTTTTGCACTGTGTCTTTTTTTGAGAGATCCTGTCACATTTGTTCACTTCTTCTTCCTGGTTCATTGGCTCCCACACTGTGCTTAAAGTTGCAGCGTCCCTTACCCAATACAACTTTATCGAATCAAATTAATACTTGGCTGGTGAGACCTGTGCTTGCACTTCCCATTTAAGGATGAGGTTTATCCTTCTCTTCCGTGGTACAGGCATGCAAAAGGAGGCGCCTTGCACGTCTCTGAACAACACCAATTTGACAAGTTGAAGTCATCTATTAATCAGCCCTCATGAATGGATTTGTAAGATTTCCTTCATGTTGATGTGTCTGAGTTCCAGACACTAAATTAATTTCAGTAAGTATTGGATAAAACTCACAACAAGATTACTGCAACAAAGGGCACATAATAAATTCAGTACTGGAACACCAATGGATTCTAGATATCAGTAATAGCTCAATGGCAATTCCTAAAAGGGACGCTGTAATTTTCACATCTTCTATATGGGAGCAGCAATGAGTTCTAACTGAATAAGGTTAACGCTGCCAATGGTCATTCTTGGTATAATACACTAAATAATCTAACTGAGTCAATGATTTCGTATGATTTGGACAGGTGCTTCTCGAGAAAATTTAGTGTGTGTCTTTGTATTAAGATGACCAATAATTTAATATCCAAAGGTAATTGAAATATTGTCATCCTTAATATTGAAACCATCATAGACTCCACTCCCAGCACTAAAATAATAATCACTGGACTGAATGACAGGTGCTTCTTGAATTGAAAGTTTTACTAAACTCACCTAATATTGGCACACAAGCACATTTAGGAATTTCATTTAAATACCCTAATATTTTAATTTTATTAACGTGACAAACTCCAATTCATGTAATGTTTATTAGACATTATGTGTGAGATGCAGAAAGTATTTCTTGACTATAGAAAGAAAACATAATTAATGGAATAGGGCAGAGACAGAGTTTTGATTTAAATGACTGAATCCTTGTGATAATCATTCATGAAAAGTAAATCATAAATATGAAATCTACTGAGTAATATTTACGCAGTTTGGGGCAGCATCGTTAGTACCAGCAACCCTGATTCAAATCCGATGCAGTCTGTAAAGAGTTTGTACGTCCTCCCCGTGTCTGCATGGATTACATCTGAGTGCTACAATTACATTCTGCCCTTGATATATGGGGGTTGTAGGTTAATTGAGGTATTTATGCGACAAGTGCTTGTGGGCCAGAAGGGTCTTAATTTAATTTAATACATACAAGTTTAGAAAACCATTTCCCCCAAAATGTGGTTAATGTGTCTGAGAGAATTCAATTTCTTTGTCTTAAAGCATTTAATTTATCAAAATTGGATATGATTAACATAATTAATGAGCCCAAGGGTTAAAAAGTGGTTTTCAACCAATCATTGATTCAAAATCTGGCATTTGACATTATGTCAAATAAAGAGAAATGTACTGGATAAGCTGTTGTTATGGGATAAAGAAATCCTAAAGCATAGTTAGAGGTAGACAATGAATAGTAAATTACTGAAGTAGTTAGCATGCAAGATCAGAAACTTGCTGTCTATCTTCTTGTGAGTATCATGAAGTGGTTGGTACTCTCTCCATTGTTATTTAGCGATCTTGTTTTATGTCGCAAAGACCCTACTAATTGTGTGACTTACATTCCTTACAGTCTGGTAGACTTTGGAGGGCCAGAGAACGAAAATTGAAACCATAAAGTCTTAATGCCGTAGGACACAAAACTTTACATGTTTTCTCACATATTTCTAAACTTTCTTCTTCCTCTTTATTAATCCAGTCTTCCTTTCACACAATTAATTTCTCATTATACTTTGAGTCTTATTCACTCAAGTTCTATCTTTTTTCTTATAGAATCAGAAAAAAATAGCTCAGAAGGCCAATCAGCCCTTCTTTGTCCTTAGGCCCAAAACGTTGGTCTATACCTTTGCCTCTGACGGATGCTGCATGACCTGCTGAGTTCCTCCAGCACTTTTGTGTTGTATACCATTCCTATAATTGTTTTCCAGATTTTGTGGCAATTTTAATGCAAAATACTGCAAATGCTGCAAATCTGAAATAAAATGCTGGAAGTACTCGACAAATCAAGAAGCAACCAAGAGGAGAAAAAGAGCTATATGTACAGTAAAACCCCTGGCATCTATGGGGATTGGTAGATGCTGGATAAGTGCATTTTCCAGTTGCTTGAGATTGTGTGTTACGTGATTGGCGAACCAACACAAGGTATGACAGTTTAAAAAGTCCAAACTTTTTTACCTATTTATTTTCCGGGATTTTTTTGCCATTTGCTTGAGGCTGCCAATTGCTTGAATTCCAGAAAACAGGGGTTTTAATGTATACTGAATATTTCTAGCATTTTCTGTTCATTATTCCAATTGTAATTTGATATTTTATATGATAGATCACTGCTAATAATCTTCATCTTTCAAAGTTCAAAATATCAAAGTTAAAATTTATTATCAGATTGCATACATGCCATCATATACAACCCTGAGATTAATTTTTCCTGTGGATCAGGCTGAATTTCTACTTTAGAATATACTGTACTCAAGAAAAAGATCTGTATACAAAAAGAGAGGTGTAAACAAAGAAAGAAATGTAAACAAATTGACTAAGATAAGCACAATCTTGAGCAATAATGTAAATTTGTGGATGATCTTTGAGCATCCACCCATATCTTCTGTGAAATCTATGCAGAAATAGTCAACTTTAAACCAGGCTCAAGTAACACTGTGGGGTAAAATTTGAGTTGTTAATAAAAGTCTTACTTCTTGGAGAAATATTCAGATGGTCTGAAGTCATTAAAACATTTGATTAAATTGAAGGGCCACTTAGAATGGAAGGCTTCCTTAACAAAGGTACCAATCTTCTGGTAGTATTTCCAATGTATTTAGGCAGTTTAATTTATTTACATGGGAAGTAAAAGTAAGATAGTGTGTGTATATAATGACATTTTGCATCTTTAATCTCAGTTCATTAAGTAATTTGAGGGCACTCCTTTAAATCTATCAGGAAGATTTCAGTGAAGAAAAGTATGCAGAGATAATGAAGCTTTTCTTCATTAAAGAATACCAAGAGGTGTTGTCAAGGTTTACTATATTTACTAGAAACATTATTTTTTCTGTCATTCTCTTTATACAAAACAAATTAAATATCAGAAACATCACATGAATACAAACTAGAGGAATGTGAACACAAATTGCTTGATTATTCTTCATCTGACTTTTCTAACATCTCAAGTGAGTATAGGCCAACTCATGCTGATTCTCCATCCTCCAACACCTTGCACAAGGGGTCATCCTTCATGAAAAGGCAATGAGTATTGATGGCATGGTAGGGCAGCACAGCTAGCATAACGGTTAGGACAATACTGCTGCAGCGCCAATGACCCAGCTTGAATTCAGCACTGTCTGAAAGGAGTTTGTCCATTCTTCGCGTGTCTGTGTGGTTTTCCTCTGAGGCCTTTGGTTTCCTCCCATCCTTCACAACGTACAATGCTTTGGTTAATTAGATGTAATTGGGTAGCACGGTTTCGCGGACCAGAAGGTCCTGTTACCTTTTGTATGTCTAATTTTTTTTCTTTAAATTGCCAAATGACTTCATTTATGAGGAACATTATCAAAATGCACAATCTCATCTTCTCATGCTACCTGCAAATTTCTTCTTTCCAGCACAGGCTACACCTCACATTTAGTGGTCTTCTCTGACCTCATTATTGCAATTCTTGGACTTTGCTGAATCAGCCATTTACAGTATTGGTAGTAGTTGGAACTCACCCAAGTTTTTTTTATAGGCCACAAAATGATGACGTGCTTTTTTTGAAGTACTTCTACATGTTCAGCAGTTCAATTTATTTAAAGATACATCTAAAGAACATAACACCTAGCTGAACATGCTTAGAAAAAGCTGCCAAATGTATGCTGAATACTGCCTCTCATGAAATACTAGATCCCTCAGGAGGAAACACATTCTGTGATGAGGGATTGGAAAGGCAGATAGCGAGTGTATTATTCTGCTGAGGCATTTCCAGATAACAACCTTTGGCATTTGAAGAACATTAACACATTTTACACATTTGTTGCCTATAACCACATATTAAAACATTCTTCTCACTTCAACAATTGTATTAGGTGGCAGTAGCAAAGATCCATGGCAGAAGATAATTTGGCAGGAGTAGTAAATTCTCTGGAGTGTTTTAGACTGCAGAAGTCATAATGTAAGATTCCATAGAGTGCAACATATATTGTATCCATGGCTTTGCCAACCCATCTGTTCTCAGAGAAACCAAAACCTCTTAATACTGAATGTCGAACAAATGACCTTTTCAGAGCTTAAGGACCAAATCAATTGAATGGAGTTCTTTTTGCTATTTAATGTAAAAGGCAAGAGTCTAGGTTTATTAATTTTGTATCAAAGCATGCAATCTAACTCTTACACAGGGATCATGTATATGTCAATTGTGATAGTACCTAACCCATTCATTATTGAGCTCTCAAACAATCTTATCATTTGTAATACTAAGTGTACTTTTCTACAGCCACAACACGAATTCTATTCAGAATTTAAAAATTAGACAATAAATATCAGGATCTCTGACCAGACAGAAAAATTCTGGATTAACTTTGAAGACACAAACCTTCCCTGCTGTTAAATTCAATCCCTCTTATAATGAAGGCCAACATTTCATTTGCCTTCTTTAATATCTGTTGTACCTACAAACCAACTATTTGCTGTTCATGTACATTGTCTTTAGCTTACGTCACTTGTTAAACAGTGACATAAATATTTGCTGCCTTCCAGTTCACTTGGATCTGCCCAGAGTCCAAAGAATCTTTAGCAAATTATAGCAAATGCATCTATTATAACTTTCTCCCCTTTCTTCAGTACCCTGAGATGTATTCCATCAAGTCCAGGGGACTTGTCTACCTTTAGACCCACTACCTTCTGGTGATAATGACTGTATTATAAATACAATTGGTTCAATGATCCTTTGTGCACCTTTCCTTTATGTCATGATCCAATTCATAATCCCAGGTCAGGCTCCTAAGTCCTTTAGAAAGTTTGACTGATAGGGTCGTCAAAGAAAGGCCCTCAGAGAACCAAGAAGCAAGATAAAGGAAGTCTTTCTGAACTCAGTCCATTTGAATTCAATCAAATTATTTAGGATGAATGTAAGCAGGCACTGGAATCCCAATTACAGCTACTTTTACAAGACAGATTAATTTGTAATCCTGCTAAAACTTGGAAGGTATCCAGGTTATCAGTCAAAATATTTTCTTCTGTTATTCTATAGTGTATTTTTCATCAAAAGTTGATAAGCTACAATATTTTCATCACTTTTCAAAGGCTTTTAGTGTTCAGTATTCAAATAATACGAGGAAATAAGATTTTATGTGGAGAAATTTTGACAGATCTTCTACATCCACTGGCACATCCCAAAATCATATCCTACAGATGCATTAATCGTAGGCAATAATTAGCAATCCTGAAGATTGTAGAAACTGAAGCACTTTCTTTTCTGATATTGTTGATTTTATTCATTTCTCAACTCTTCAAGAGAAAAGCATGAAGAGAGAGCTTTAAACAAGCTTGTCTCAGAAAAATTACGAACAACAAATGGGAAAGAGCAAGAACTTGTTTAAGTATTGACTTAGGAAGATGTTGGGTAGTTCTATCAGACACCATATATTGAGTTGGAGTACCAACTCCAATAAACTTCAAAATAAGTAATCAAACTAGATGCTGTATATGGGACTATGTGCAAGTGTAAACATCAAGCTACAGACCAAGCAATCCTATAACCTGTTCAAACCTCTGCAGTCCTGCTCCATCTAGATGTGAATGATGGTGAACAATTAAAGGACAATAGGCAGAGGTAGCTCCCTAAACATTCTATGCTTTATGATAGTGAAACCCAGTACATTGGATTGAAAAATAAGGCAGAAGTGTTTGCAGCCAACTTCAGCTGAAAGTGTCAAGTAGCTGAAATCATAGAACATTACAGCACAGGATCTTTAGCCCTCGATGTTGTGCTGACCTATATATTCCGATCAAAAAATACTAAGCCCTTCCTACCTCTTAACCCTCTATTTTTATTTCATCCATGTGCCTGTCTAAGAGTCTCTTAAATGCCCCTAATGTTTCAGCCTCCACCACCATTCGTGGAAGGGCATTCCAGGCACCCACAACTCTCTGCATTAAAAAAAAAGTACCCCTGATGTCTCCCCTAAACTTTCCTCCCTTCATTTTGCAGTGATGTTCCCTTGTTTAATTTTTCAAATTAAATTGTTTTTAATTTAAAAAAAATTTTTTAGACTTACAGCACTGTAACAGGCCATTTCAGCTCATGAGTCCATGTCCCCCCAATTTACACCCAATTAACCTACACCCCTGGTATATTTTGATTCCAGCCCTGGGAAAAAGGCACTGGCTGTGCACCTTATCTATGCCACTCAGAATCTTGTAGACTTCTATTAAGTCTCCTCTCATGCTTCTTCAATCAAAAGAGAAAAAATTCCAGTTCTACTAACCTTGCCTTATCCTTCCTATAGTAAGGTGACAAGAACTGAACTTAATACACTAAATGTGGTCACAGAGATTTACAGAGTTGCAACATGACATCTTGACTCTTGAACTCAACCCCCCTATTAATGAAGCCCATCATCTCATAGACCTTCTTAACTGTCCTATCAATCTGCACAGCAATCTTCAGAAATGTATGGATTTGGACCCCAAGGACCATCTGTTTCTCCACACTCCTAAGTACCCAACCATTAACCCTGTACTCAGTCTTCTAAAATGCATCACCTCACACCTATGTGGATTGAACTCCATCTGCCACATTTCCACCCAACTCTGCATCCTGTCTATATCCTTTTGTAACCTACGACAACCTTCAACACTATCCACAATTCGTCCAACCTTCGTATCATCTGCAAACTTATTGACCCATCCTTCTGCTTCTTCATCTAGGTCATTTATAAAAATCACAAAGACAGGGGTCCCAGAACTGATCCATGCGGGACTCCATGAGTCACTGATCTCCAGGCAAAATACTTTCTGTCCACTACTAATTTCTGCTTTCTACATGCAAACCCATTTTTAATCAACAAAGTTAAGGTTTAATGGATCCCATGTTTCTGAATGGTCTCTTATGGGGGACCTTGTCAAATGCCTTACTAAAATCCATACAGACCACATCTACCACCTTTCCTTCAACAATTTTTCTTATTCACCTCCTCAAAAACTCAATTAGGCTTATGAGGCACAACAATCCCTTCACAAAGCCATGCTGACTATCCTTGCGTAGACTGTACTTCTCCAAATGCTCATAGTTACAATCTTTAAAAATCCTCTCCATTAACTTGCACACCACTTCTGCTAGACTCACCATTCTATAAATCCCAGGGTTCTCCCTATTACCCTTTATAAACAATGGGACTGTAGTGTGCTGGATGCGAGCGAGTCAACAGACTGGAGACACAGACTGTGAGCTTTGAGGTCACAGCAGGAATGTTTATTTAAACTTTGTACGCTTGCTTTTCAGCTGTGCAGTCAGACTGCATATACGCTCTGCTGCTTGCGCCATGCTGATGCAAGCGCGCAAGGCAACTTTCTGTCGTGGAGCAGAAGAGATGGGAATGGATCATCATCTCTGCCACAACTACCCCATCAACCGCGCTTAACAAGCGGGGCCGATTTATCGTGGCAGATTTGTGGATCACCATATAACCCTCACACCAGCACCAGTGGCGTGTGGGAGGTCTGCTTCTGTGTGGTGACCACTGAACAGGGACTGGCTACATCAGGTCCAGATGTGCTGGCTTCAGGCGGTCCACCATGAAAATCTCCTCCCTGTCGCCGACCTGCAAAATGGAAGTCGAGGTGGTGCAGTGGAGCACTTTGTAGGGTCCCTCGTAGGGACACTGGAGTGGTGGTCTGTCGCCTCCCCTGCGCACAAACACAAAATTACAAGTCAATCTCGGTACATGAGTTGGAGGGCTGCCGTGTCTGGACAGGGCTGGGGGTCCCAGGGTATCCAGTTTCTGATGAAGGTGCTGCAGGTTCACATCGGGGTCCTAGGATTGTTGTGAGGACAGGGGTAAGAACTGACCTGGCACTGTGAAGGTCTCACCATAGACCAGTTCAGTGGTAGAGGCCCGTAAGTCCTCTTTGGGAGCTGTGCGGATGCCAAGGAGGACCCAGGGAAGCTCGTCCACCCAGTTGGGGACATGAAGGTGTGCCATCAGGGAAGCCTTGAGGTGGCGGTAGAACCGCTCAACCGGACTATTGGATTAGTGGTGGTATGCAGTATGTGGTGTAGGTCAATGCCCAGGAATTTGGCAAGGATCATCCACAGGGACAATGTGAATTGGGCCCCATGGTCTGTGGTGATGTGTGATGGAATGCTGAAATGGATGATCCAAGAGGAGAGGAATGCCCTGGCGCAGGTGTCTGCAGCTATGTTGGGAAGGAGACCTGCCTCAGGCCACCTGGTGTGCCTGTCCACCATTGTGAGGAGGTATTGCTGCCCCCTAGAGATGGGGAGGGGCCCGACGATGTCCATGTGGACATGCTGGAAACAATGCAGAGTGGTTTTGAATTTCTGAACCAGCGGCCAGGTGTGGGTCTGGACTTTTGCCAGTTGGCAGTTGGGGCATGCACGTGCCCACTCTGTGATGCATTTGCGTAGGCCATGCCAGATGAACCTGGTGGAGATCAGGTGGGCTGTGGAGCGGATGGAGGGGTGAGACAAACCATGTATCAGGTGGAACATCTCCTTTCACCATTTCGCTGTGACCACTGGCTGAGGGATCTCAGTGGATACGTCGCAGATACGTCGAGGGGCAGGTCCATTAGTTGAAGGCCAGTCAGTACTGTGCAGAAACAGGCTGCATCTGGGCCCGTCTTTTGTGCGCGGGCCAACTTGTAATAATCTACACCCTGTGACAAGGGGCAGATGGTCGGCCTGGAGAGGACTTCTGTGACAAAATTGTCTTTGCCCGAGAGGTGGCGAATTTGGAGATGTACAACATGAGTTGCTGCTGACAGGCTGACCAGGGGTCGGAGACTTTAATGCAGGCGAAGGTCAGCAGTTTGTGGTCCATGAAGACTGTGAAGTTTCTGCTCTCAAGGAAGTAGCGGAAATGGTGAATGAACAAGTACAGAGCCAGCAGTTCCCTGTCGAAGGCACTGTACTTGCGCTCGGGTGGGCGCAAATGGCAACTAAAAAAGGCAAGTGGTTTTCACATATTGAACTGCTGGAGGACAGCTCCTATTGCAATTGTGTATGCATCGACTGCAAGGGCAGTTGAGACCTCCATCTGTGGGTGTACGAGCATGGTTGAGCTGGTGAGGGCCTCTTTCATCTTGTCAAAAGCCACCGTAGCCCCGATGGTCCAATGGAGTTCCTTCATGGAGACAGAGATGAGGTCAAAGAGGGGTCGCATAATAGCAGCTGTGTAGTTTTCTCTAACCACTTAAACATCCTCCACATTACTTCTGTGCTTTCTCCTGTGAACATCTGTTCCCAATTTACTCTCCCTAGTTCCTGCCTCATTCCATCATAATTAGGTCTTCTCCAATTGAACAACACAAGATGGCAGTGCACAAGGTTGCAGCGACCACTTTGGCTCCTCAAAACGGTGAAATCACCAACCTGCAATGTTGTGTCTATGTTCGGGAAACATTCAACAAGATTCTAATCAGACCTTCAAATTAGCGCATTGGATCGGTAAGATTCTGTGCATTTTAAACCTATTGAAGCAGGGTCATGGGCTGCTGCAAACTGCGGAGCAGATTGCAGGAGACACTTGGGAGGCCATCAGAAGTGGTGCTGGAGAAGGTAGAAGCATGGAAAACAGACTGGCATCAGCATTAGTCTGAGAGTTAACCCTTTCAGACCCACAATCATGATGATCCTATTCTCAAATAGGATCACTGGAGAGGAAAATAGATTACCTGAGGCTGCATCTGAACCAGAGAGAACTGCAGGGCTGCCATGCTCTGGTAATTACAGAAACGTGACTCCAGGACACCAAATCAGACTCAGCGATCCAGCTGGATTGCCTTAATTCCTTCAGGGCAGACAGAGACGTTGCTACTTCTGGCAAGACTTGAGGAGGGGAACTGCATTTACATCAATGAGACCCATTGCATCAATGTCTCTGTTGCGAAGACCTACTACTCGTAGAGATAGAGTACATCCTAATGAATTCCCTGCCCAGGGAATTCTCAGTCACACTGATTGTCACAGTCTATGTTCCGCCTTCAGCTAATGAGGGTGAAGCCATGAAAAAGCTTTATGGTGCCATCTGCAAAGCCCAGACTTTCCACTTTGACACTGCCATGATTGTTACTGGCTAACCTGAAAACGGTCTTATCATTGTTTAACAGCATGTGAACTTTCCACCAGAGGAGAGAACACTCTAGATTGGGTGTACACCAACGTCCCTGGTGCGTACAAGTCTGCACCTCGCCCCTACCTTGGTTACTTGGATCACAGCTGGAAAAGCAAACTAGGTCAGTTCGCAGGGAGATCAGGACATGGCGGGGGGGTGGGGGGGTGGGGGGGGGGGTTCACAGCAGTGCTGCAAGATTGCTTTGAAACCATTGATTGAAACAGTTTCAAGAAGTCAGCCACCTACAATGTTCATGTAAACATAAAGGAGTACATGAGCTCTGTGACTGGCTACATCAGGAAGTGCATTAAGGATGTCACTGAGATCAAATGATTCACAATCAAGGCTAACCAGAAAGCATGGTTGGATGCTGAGGGCTGGGCCCTTCTCAGGGCTTGTGATGCTGCCTTCAGGACAGGGTATAGGATGGCACTAACATCATCCAGCACTGAATTCTCCTGTGCAACTCTGAAGGAAAAGTGAAGGGTACGCATAGAAGATGCACGGACAGCTGTGCGATACCAACGACAGGAAGCACGCGTGGCAAGGAATCAAGACTATAATGGATCACAAGTCAACCTTGAGAGTTAAAGACAATGACGCCTCCCTTCTGGACAGATTGAACATCTTCGATGCACGGTTTGATGAGAAGAACAGGATGACACCAAAGGAAACTCTGCATTCCCTTGATAAATGGGCAGCATGCATAGCCACAGCTGAGGTGAGGAGAACCCTATCCGAGGTCAACCCACACAAGGCTGCCAGTCCACATATCTGGTCGGGTACTGAAGGACTGCACAGACCAATTGACGGAGATCTTAGTGAACATCTTCCACACCTCACTGCAGCAGTCTGTTGTTCCTGCAGAGTTCAAGATAGCCAACATCATCCCAGTATCCAAGATGGCAACAATAACAGGCCTCAATGACTACTGCCCTGTGACACTAACCTCAACCATTATGAAATGCTTCCAGCATCTGGTGATGGAACATATCAAAGCACACCTCCCAAACACTGTCAAAGAAACCATTCCACAGATGATGCTATAGCCTTGTTACTTCAGTCCGTCTTGGCCCACCTGGAGAACCACACCTCATACACCAGGTTTCTGTTCATTGACTTGAGCTTGGCATTTAATGCGATCATTCCCCAGAGGCTGGTGGAGAAGCTGTCCTTGCTAAGACTTAGTGCCCCTCTCTGTAACTGGATCCAAACTTCCTCATGGAGAGACCACAGTCTGTGCAGGTCAGTAGCAAATTGTTGAGCACCATCATGCTGAGCACTGTGCACTTCAGGGCTTTGTGCTCAGTTCGCTCCTGTTCACACTACTGATCCATGACTGCATCACCAGATCCACTTCCAACAGTGTCATCACATCTGTGGATGACACAACACTAGTTGGCCTCATCAGCAACAATAATGAGTCGAAATGCAGAGAAGAGGTAAAAAATCTTGTGAAGTGGTGCAAGAGTAACAACCTGAGTTCCAACGTGGACAAGGCGAAGGAGATGATTGTGGACTTCAAATGGACCAAAAACATCCATCCTCCATGCATATCAACAACTCTGCAGTAGAGAGTGGAGAGCACAAAATTCTTTTTAAATTTAATTTTTAAATTATTTTATTTCAATTTGGTCATACAGCAGTTACAGGCCATTTCAGCCCATGAGTCAGTGCTGCCTGATTTACACCCAATTAACCTACACCCCTTGTCCCTGTACATTTCAAACATTAGGAAGAAAACTGGAGCCCCCAGGGAAAACCCACACAGATGCTGGGGAAGAGATACAGGAGTATCAGAGCCACCTCCACTAGGCCGAGGAGCAGCTTCTTCCCATGGGCAGTAAGAATGCTGAACAACCAAAAGAACTAACCATTCGAGTTTCTCATATGCACAAAACAAAATATTTATTTGTATAGAAGACATACTTATCCTACATATGTACTGTTTGTCTTTATATGTGTTATGTCTGGTTGTGCGTCTGCATGTTTTGTATCGAGGACTGGACAATGCTGTTTTGTCAGGTTGTACTTGTAAACTTGACTTTCCCATTTGTCTGCTTTTATCCTGTCTAAAACTATGCTAAAGCTCAGGGAATTGTGGTCACTATCACCAAAATGCTCCCCCACCCAGACGTCAGCCACTTGACCAAGGTCATTATCCAGTACTAGATCCATTATGGCCTCTCTTCTAGTTGGCTGGTCCACATACTGTGTAAGGAATCTTTCTTGGATACACCTGACAAAATCTGCCACATCTCTCCCTCTTGCAGTCAGGAAATGCTTAGCTTCCTCCAGATACTTCATGTTTTCATTTCACCAAAGCCAGTTTTTATCGATTGAATTAATTGTATGTAGACCCTCAGAAAGGCTGAATACACTGGATGTGGCAAAATCATAGACCCCTACAAAAAGCTAGCTGTAGAGTTCAATACTCCAGAATTGTCTATGCCTCTTGCAAAGCTACAAAACTTTTCCAGTACAACTTCAATAATGGATATTTACTCAGCAATACAGAAAACTACACAAATGATGTCTTGTACTGAAGACAAAAATTTTAACAATGTAATTCCAACAGTTAGCCCAAAACAAGAATACAAGAAAATTGGAAGAGAAAGCCTCTTGGACCCTCAAACCTGTCCTATCATTCATTATGATTATTGATGATCTATGCTATCCTCAATTTCTCTTTGAAATATTTATCTATCTTCAGCTCAACTGTATCTAATGATCTGGCCTCCCCTACCTTCAGGGGCTGAGAATTTGAGAGATTCAATCTCCGCGAGAGAAAACATTTTGATGCATTTCAGGTTTAAATGACTGGCCACATATTTTATAGTCAAGTTTATTGTCATCTGATTCTACAAGTACAATCCAACAAAACAATATTCTCCGGTACTCAGGGCAAAAACATGCAGACACACAACCAGACATAACACACATACAGACAAATAATGCATACGCAGGACAAGTATTATATTGATAAATAAATAAATATTGCTTTGTACAAATGAGAGTCTCAGATGGTTAGTGAGAGCAGTTCCTTTGGTCATTCAACATACTCACTGCCTGTTGGAAGAAGCTGTTACTCAGCCTGGTGCGCGGGCTCTGATACTCCTGTAGCTGCTGTGCGCAAAGTGGAAGGGGTCCTCAATGATTTTGTGTGCCCTTTTCAGAAAACAATTCTGTTAGATCATGTTGATGGGGGGGTGGGGGGGGGGGGGGGGAGAAGGGACACTCCGGTAATCCTCTCTGCCACTCCTATGGTCCTGTGGATTGACCTCTGATCTGTTTCTCTGCAGCAATTGTAGCACACTGTGACACAGCCGCCCAGGTTCTTGATAGAGCTCCTATAGAAGGTTGACATAATAATTCAGGTAGCCTTGCCCGCTTCAAGTCTTGTCAGGAAATGCAGTCAATGTTTGCTCTTCTAGACAAGTGAGGAGAAGTTGAGGTCCATGATAGGTCACTAGTTAAGTGAATTCCACGGAACTTGGTGCTCTCCACTGTCTACCACAGAGTTGTTGATGTGTAGTGGAGGGTGGATGTTCCTGGTCCAGCTGAAGTCCACGATCATCTCCTTCGTCTTGTCCATGTTGAAACTCAGGTTGTTACTCTTGCATCTCTTCACAAGATTTTCCACCCCTTCTCTGTATTTCGACTCATCGTTGTTGCTGATGAGGCCAACTAGTGTTGTGTCATTTGCAAACTTGATGACTCTGTTGCAGCGGGATCTGGTGATGCATTCGTGGGTCAGTAGCATGAACAGGAGTGGGCTGAGCACATAGCCCTGAAGTGCAGCAATGCTCAGCATGACAGTGCTCGATATTCTGCTACTGATTCAGACAGACTGTGGTCTTTCTGATAGGAAGTCCATGATTCAATTACAGAGAGGGGTGTTGAGTCCCAGCGAGGACAGCTTCTCCAACTGCCTCTGGGGAATGATCATATTAAATGCCGAGCTGAAGTCAATGAATAGCTATGTACCCTTGTTTGTATCAACACTCCTACATCAACCCTGTTAAGTCTCATGACATTTTATATAAATCTACTCTCATTCTTCTCAACCCCAAAGAATAGAGAAGCAAATTACTTTTGGTGGGACAACCTTCTCATCCCAGGAATTTGAGACATAATCATAGAGGTTCACATCATGGAAACAGGCCCTTTGGCCCAATTTGTTCACGTTAACCTAATTGTTTGCCTAAGCTCTACTAATTTGTCTCGCAGTAAACTCTTCTAATCAATGTCTTTTAAACATCACAACTGTGTCCGACTCTACCATTTCTTCTGGCAGCTCATTCCATATAGCAACCATCCTCTGTGTCAAAATGTTGATCTTCAGGTCCCTTTCAAAAGGCTATAACTGTTTAAGTTATCTATGCCCCTTGTGATTTTATAAACCTCGATCACTTTTCGCCTCAGCCTCATACTTTGCAAGGAGAAAAATTCCAGCTTATTCAGCAGCCTCTCCTTATAATTCATTCTACCAGTCCTGGTAACATTTTGGTGAATCTTTTCTGTACTCTTTTTGATGCACTATCAATAACTTGACAGTCTAGAGTTACAGAATGACAAGCTTTTATTTACAATAAACTTAAAGTGTATGCCATGCAGTGACCCAGGCTCTGGGGGAGGAGTCAAGTGGGGGGAGCCATGGGTACAGTTACAGCAAGTGGCGGGGTCAGATAAATGAGTATTCAACAGTTCACCATATCCACCCCTTGTTTTGTTTTATTTTGTGCAGCAGGGTGAAGTGGGGCAGAGGTTCTTATAGATTAAGTCTGTCCGGTGGCCTGGTCTTTTGTTGCGACCATCGGAGAGTCAGTGGCTGGGCTGTTGCTGGGACCGCTGTTGAATCCTGGACCTCCAGCACTGTATTAATTTACTGTGTGTATGGTGACTCGATCAGTGACAGGTGAGGGTGGGGGTAGGGTGCCATGGTATGTAGTTTGTGTCCATGGGAGGGGAAGTTGCTGATTGGTAGTTAAATTCCTCAGGGGTCCCTGCACGTACAAAGCCTCGGACGGAAACAATGTCCTCACACCCATCTGGGTAGGCGACGTATGCATATTGGGGATTCACGTGGAGGAGCTGGACCCTTTCGACCAGTGGGTCAGTTTTATGGCCCCTCGCGTGCTTCTGTAGCAGGACCAGCCCTGAGGACATCAACCAGGATGGCAGGGTGGTCCCTGATGTGGACTTCTAGGGGAAGGAGAAAATTCTTTTGAGAGGGGTAGCTTTGGTGGCAGTACATAACAGCGACCTGATTGCATGGAGCGACTCGGGAAGGACCTCCTGCCAGTGAGAGATTGGTAGTCCTTTGGACTTAAGGGCAAGGAGGTTGGTCTTCCACATGGTGGCATTCTCCCTCAGGGGTTATAGCTGGTGGTCCATGCTCAGGCGTTCGAAAGACCATGTGGCCTTTACCAGGTGTGGTGCGCTGAGGTAGCAGCAAGTAACCAAGCATAAAACTCAAAAGACTGTACAACAGGCTTTATTGCAGTAAAAGTCTGAACACCAATTCAAGCCTTGGTGGCTCCCCATGTGACTGGCTTGTGGGGTGGGGGGCCAGCTCAGATTTATATTCAGGTTGGCTGATTGACAGCTGGCCAGGTGGAGTCAGCCACTTAGGTGGCCTTCCTGCAAGTACAGAGATCACCCCCTGCAGAAGGCTGGTGGTCGTATCACCACATTCGGTGGTGGGTGGTATTTACAGATTTAGGTGGTCTGGCAGTCATCGGAGTCTCTGGGACCATCGCAGGGTTGGCTCCTGGGTGGTTACGAACTGAGGGTTGGCTAGGTCTAGCGTAACCGAGGCAGGTGTCGGTGTGGGCAACGTGGTATCACTCTGTATGTCTGTCCACAGGGGGTGTGGCTGGGTGGATGTGGTCTGCCAGGAGTGGGGTTCTCTGGAGGAGAGGAGGGAGGAGGTCAGCCCCCGGATCTTGGGTGGGCCAAGGGTACCAATGGTGGGGAGATTGGACTGGGTAGTCGTAATGCTGGGGGGGGAGGGGGCCCTGCTAGTGCCAGATCACTGGTCGAGATGGTGTCCTCATGGCCACTGGGTTACCTAAAGTAGGCGTAGTTCTGGTTGGGATGGAGGAGGAGCACCTGCTTGACCAGCGGATCGGTCTTCTGGGCCCAGAGATGTGACCCAAGCTGGGAGGGAGATCCAGTCGCTGATTTCCTGGGAAACGAGACAATGCACTCATGAGGGGTCAAAAGTGAGGCATGGAGTGCCTCGGGGAGGGCCTCTTGCCAGTAGGACCAGCCTTTGGACCTCAGGACTGCCTTTCAGATAACCCTGTTTTCGTGCTCCACCTGCCTGTTGCCTCTCAGGTTTTAGCTGGTTGTATGACTAACTGCAATGCCTCGCGCTACTAGGTACTGGCACAGCTTCTCACTTATGAATCTGGACCCCTGGTTACTGGGAATGAATACAGGGTATCCAAACATGGTGAAGATCTGTGTCAGTGCCCTGATAACGGTGGCTGTGGAGGTGTCAAGGCAAGGGATGTGGAATGGAAAATGGGAGTATTCATCTACGACTGCGAGGAAGTAGACGTTTTTGTTCATGGAAGGCAGGGGGCCCTTGAAGTCGATGCTAAGCCATTCGAAGGGTCGATTGGCCTTGACAACAAGGGCTATGGTGGACATAAGAAGCACCGTTTGCATGACCCTGCATGACTAGGTCATGGTCCTGACTTCTTGGACGGTGAAGGGGAGGTTCTGGGACTTGATGAATAGGTACAGGCCCATGATACCCAGGTGACAAAGGGTGTCGTGCAGTGTCTGCAGTTGGTTGGACTGCACAGTGGCGCAGGTCCAGGACAGGGCATTGGGAAAATCACTGAACTTCCCCTGTCTGTACTAGATGTTGTAGCTGAACATAGCCAGCTCAACTTCCCAGCACAAGATCTTATCGTTCTTGATCTTGCCCTTATGGGTGGTGCTGAATATGAAAGCCACTGCTCGTTGGTCGGTAAGGAGGGTGAACCTCCTGCCTGCCAGGTAATGGCGTCAGTGGCAGACCACTTCCATGATCGTCTAGGCCTCCTTTTCAACGGCAGAGTGCCCGAGCTCAGAACCCTGGAGGGTCTGGGAGAAGAAGGCAATGGGTCCCCCCCCCCTTGGTTGAGGATGGCCATTCTGAGCAACATCAGAGGCATTGCACTCCACCTGGAATGGGGTGTCCTGTCCACAGCATGCATCATGGCATCAGCAATGTCCTACCTGATGTGAGCAAAAGCTGCTTGCACCTCGTGGGGGTGGGGGGGGGGGTGGGTGGAGGGGAAAGGTACTGGCTTGAGCCAGTGGGGTGGACCTTGTCTGAAAAACAGGGGACCCACTGAGAGTAGTAGGAGAAAATCCAAAGGCACCTGAGGAGTGCCTTGAGCATGTGGGGGAGGGACAGTTCCATTAGTGGACGCAGGTGCTCTGGGTCAGGACCAATGACACCATGTTCCATGATGTACCCTAGGATGGCGAGGCGGGTGATGTTGAACACGCACTTGTAAGTGAGATTCAGCTCCTCGGCCATCCGGAGAAATCTCTCCAGTTTGTCATTGTGGTCCTGCTGGTCATGGCCACAGCTGGTGACATTGTCCAAGTACTCTTAGGTTGTGCTGGTCTTCCATGCAGTCCATCTCCTGCTGGAAAACAGAGACACCGTTAGTAACCCCAAACGGGACCCGGTGGAACTGGTAGAGATACCCATCTGCCTCGAAGGCGGTATATGTTTTATCCCAGGCATGGATAGGGAGCTGGTAGTAGGCCGACTTTAGGTCAATTGTCGAAAAGACCTTATAGCGGGCTATCACATTGACTATGTCGGCTATTCGGTGTAGGGAGTAGGTGTCCAGTTGGTTGTACTGGTTTATGGTCTGGCTATAATCAATTACCATCCTCAGTTTGCTACCCCCTTTTACCACTAGGAATTGGGCTCCCCAGGAACTGGTGCTGGGCTCTATACCTTCCGCCAGAATCCACCTTACATCTGCCTTAATGAAGGCCTGGTCAGCCGTGCAATAGCGCCTGCTCTTGGCAGCTATGGGCCTGTAATCTGATGTAAGGTAGTTGAAAAGGGCAGGGGGGGGGGGTTTATCTGCAATGTGGAGAGGCCACAGGTGACTGGGGCGGTCGCAGGGCTGCATGCTGTAGAGTTTGAGTGAGGGGAGGGGCCCGCTGAAAGCTTTGGAGGTGGCTCTGGAAGTCCAGCCTTAAGAGGACTGGGGCACAGAGCTGGAGCATGACCATGAGCCTGAACCCTTGGCATATTTCTCCCGCCCCAGCCTCTGTCAATTCTACTGAGCAGCATCCAAGGGCTGTGATGGAGCAGTCCTGGGTAATGAAAAAGATGGAAATGTTTGTGGGATAGATTTTGAGCTTTAGTGTCCGGGCCACATTCGGGTGCACTAAGCTCTCAGTACTACCACTATCGAACAGGCACTTTGTAACCTTTCCATTGACAGCAATGTCCATCATTGAGCACCCGAGTCCATGGGGAACGTCTCTTTTTAAAGTGGTGGATGCTAGGGCCATCTCAGGGTCCGAGTCGCTGCTCCCCAAAGGATAAGGGAAGTAGCGGCCAGTGGCTTCCTTCCAGGGCATGGGGTGCGTTGGGTGGGCGATCAGGTATGAGCTCATGTTGACCATGCCATTCCATCGATGTGCAGTCACGGCCCAACTGGCCCAAGATGGCTGTGCTCAGTAGACGCACGTGTGTCAGTGCGGTCGGGTGACCTGACCAGCAGTGAAGTGAGAGGTAACGTCATCTGAGCAGGTGGAAGTGACATTTTTGGTGTGGGTGGAAGTTGTCTGGAGGAAGATGGCAGCGCCCAGGGTGAGCACACTTCAGTGGTGCAGAAGTGATGTCAGCGGTGAGGGCAGAAGTGGTGGGGCGAGTAATGGTGTTGCCCAGTCCTCACATGTGGCGGCATTTGGGAGGGCTCCCAGCTGGTCGTGGAGGGCCGCAGTGCACCCAATGGGCCTGGAAGAGCACACCATAGTAAAGTGGCCTTTCTTCCCACATTGGGAGCAATGCGAGTTCCTTGCTGGGCAGCCTTTGTGGGATCGCCTGTTTGACCCACTGAGGCAATGTTTTCCTCCAGCAGCTTCTGTCGGACACTCCTCGAGCGCAGTCCTCACATGTAGGCATCCTGGATCAGTGCCTCCACTTCCCCTTTGGTCAACCCGGTCTCGGCCAGGCATGGGCAGGCTAGCTCACACAAGGCCCCCAGATAGGCATCTGCCATCTCACCTGGCTGCTGGGACCTGATGCTGAGCAGGTACCAGGTGTAGATCACATTTATCGGGGGCTTGTACATGATCTTCAGGATGGCCATCGCAGGTTCATAGTCCATGCAGTCATTGATGGCCTAGAAAGCTCGTGGGCCCAGCTTGGTATGGAGCACCATGAGCCGTTTCTGGTTGGTGTTGATCACCTCAGCCTATGTTAGATAATCACATGCTTCCAGATTACGAAGCGTGCCTGGGCATCCGGGTGTTGGGGGTTGATCTGCAGGCTCCCAATCATCATAAATTTCTCCATAGTCTCTCTTTAAAATTTTACTGGAATAAATTGTGGTGCACTGAGGTAGCAGCAAATAAGCCCAAAATTCAAAAGACTGTACAACAGGCTTCATTCCAGTAAAAGTCTGAACACCAGTTCAAGCTTTGGTGGATCCCCATGTGACTGGCTCAGGAGGGGCTGACTAAGGTTTATATTCAGGTCGGCTGATTGACAGGTACAGAGATCGCCCCCTGCAGTAGGCTGCTGGTCATATTCACCACACCAGGTGCGCCGTGTCTGGGTGGTAGAAATGCGGTTTGCATTCCGTGCAGACCCAGCAGCCCCTACCTAGTCTGATATCCCCAATGGAGTACAGGAGATTTCAAGATTTAATAAAATGGAAAAATCTCATGACTGGGGTGGCAGAGATCATTGTGGAGGATTTTGAGTGCTATCTATCTGTGCATTGGCACATGTTCTTCATGGCAGGGCTGAGCTTCCCCAGCCAGTACAAGATGTCATAATTATAGCTGAAGAGTTTGATCCTCCACCTCACAATCTTGACATTCTTTATCTTACCCTGCTGCTTGTTATTAAACATGAATGCCACAGCTCATTGATCCGTGAGTAGGGTAAAGTGTCTGCCGGCCAGGCAGTGCCTCCAGTGCTATACCGCCTTAACTATTGCCTGAGCCTCCTTCTCGATGGAGGAGAATTGGACTTCAGGGCCTTGGAGGGTACGGGAAAAGTAAGCCACAGGCCAGCCTTCCAGGTTAAGGGTGGCGGCCAGAGCGAAATTGGACGCATCACTCTCCACTTGGAACTAGGCGGCTTCATCCACCACATTTGTTGCTGCTTTTATGTGACAGAAGACTCTCTGGGCCCATCTTGTCAGGGGAATTTGATGAAGGGGTGGGCTTTGTCTATGTAATTGGGGACCCACTGGGCGTAATAAGAGAAGAACCCCAGGCTCTGGGGGAGGGGGAGTTCTAGCAGGGGCCGCATGTGGTCGGGGTCAGGGCCAATTATTCCATTTTCCACAACACAGCCAAGAATTGCCAGGTAGGAAGAAAGGAAAACATATTTGTCCCTGTTGTAGGTTAGGGTGAGGCATTTGGCAGTCTTGAGGAATTTCTGGAGGTTTAGCGTCATGATCTTGCAGGTCGTGGCCGCAGATTGTAACATTATCCAGGTAGGGGAAGATGGTGCGCAGTCATTTTGATCCACCAACCGGTCTATCTCCTGTTGGAAGTCAGAAACTCTGTTAGTAACACAGAAGGGCACCCTGAGGAAATGATAGAGGCGGCCAACTGTCTCAAAAGCAGTGTACTGGTGGTCCTCCAGACAGATGGGGAGCTGATGGTAGGCTGATTTTAGGTCTATTATGGAGAACACATGATATTGGACGATGTTATTGACCATATCCATTATGCGAGAGGGGGTACGCATCCAGCTGCCTATAGCAGTTGATGGTCTGGCTGTAATCAATCACCATTTGGTGTTTTTCTCCACTCTTGACCACCACCACTTGAGCTCTCCTCAGGCTGATACTGGCCTTGATGATCCCCTCATTCAAGAGCTGCTGCACCTCAGCTTTAATAAATGCTCTGTCCCCTTCACTGTATTGCCTGCTTTTTGTGGCGACTGGTTTACAGTTGGGAGTGAGGTTCGTGAACAGTGGTGGGGGGGATTGATGCAGAGAGTGGAGAGACTGCATGTTGATTTGGACAGTAGTGGGGAGAGAGCATGGTGGGTCGAGAGGTGGGGGGAAGGGGGCTGGTTGGAGGGGACGGTGGCCAGCTTACAAACTGTGGGTTGCAGACTGTGAGAGGGGGCAGGGGACTGTCATACCGCATTGTAACACTTTTGAGGTGGCACTGGAAGTCCAACCCCAGCAGCACTGGCGCGCAGAGCTGCGGCATGACGAAGAATTTAAAGTTTCTGTAGGCTGTACCCTGCATGGTCAACGTCACAGTGGTGTAACTGTAGATCTCAGCCGAGTGAGATTTTGAGGCCAGGGAGACTTTACAGTTTACTGGCCTTGCTTTAAGGAAGTAACACCGCACTATGTCCAGATGGACACTCTCTCTGTTCCCACTATCGAAAAGGCTCTCATCACCTGATCATTGACTGAGATGTCCATCATGAACTTGGAGAGCTGATGGGGCTGCTTTGATGCAGTGCCTGTAATGGAGAGGCTGCAGCCACCACATGGTGACACTTCTGTGCTCCTATTTGGAGGAGGCACTGCAAGACAATCAAGGTCAAGACTTACCCCAAGCCATCAAGGTGACCCTTGCGATTGCCCCACCTAAATCACCAGCTGCTGGAGTCCAGACAGCCTTCCTGGACTCAGCCATGACCTTCACTCAATCATCTAGGCTGACCTCTGCTGAGCGCTTGGACTTAGCTTTGAGCCATTGGCCTCAGCAGCCAATGGGGCCCAGCCTGCCCCAAGTGATTGGCTCCCCAATACCGGCTGCAGAACTATAAAGGACCATGTGCCCCTTTGTACTGTCTCTTTTGACTCCTTGTGACACGTATCACCTTTTGCAATGGGTTTGGGTAAGTCCCGAGGTTAGGTAGCTAAAGCCACGTCCATACCAGTCAAGGGGTGGGAGCACATAGTATCACCTTGATACTGGCTGTTGATTTCCTCAGTTTTTGTTGGTTTTCCCTCGTTATCCGAAGTGTATACTTACCCTTGTGTATATAGTGTGTGTTTAGGTTCATTTAGTATTTCGACCCTGTTGCCCCATTTGCCCCAAATAAACTTGTGCTTCATACCTTGTCCTTGGTTTGGTACTTAACCTGTGGGATCCACACCAACCGATGACACTATGTTCCACGATGCACCCCAGGATGACGAGGTGGGTGGTACTGAACACACACTTCTCCCTGTTGTCGGTGAGGTTCAGTGCCTCTGCTGTCCAGAAAAATCTCTTCAGGTTGGTGTCATGGTCCTGCTGGTCATGGCCGCAGATGGTGATATTGTCCAGGTATGGGAAAGTCACTCTTAGATTGTGCTGGTCTACCTTGAAGTGCATCTCCAGCTGAAAAATGGAGACTCCATTTTGACCCCAAATGGGACCTGCCAGAACTGGTAGAGACGTCCATCTGCCTCAAAGGTTTATCCTGGGCATGGATGGGGAGCTGGTAGTAGGCTGACTTCAGGTCAATCGTAGAGAAAACCCTGTAGTGGGCAATCTCGTTAACCACATTGCCAATGTGGGGTAATGGGTAGCTGGAGCTGGGTGTACTGGTTGATGGTCTGACTATAGTTGATGACCATCTTCTGTTTGCTGCCTCCTTTTATGACAAGGACCTGGGCTCTCCAGGGGCTGGTGATGGGCTCTATAACTCCTTCCTCCAGAAACCGTCTTACCTCAGCCTTGATAAAGGTCCTGTTGGCTGCACAGTAGTGCCTGTTCTTGGCTGCTATAAGCTTGCAGTCCATCATCAGGTAGATGAAGAGGAATGGAGGGTACACCTGTCAGGTGGAGAGCCTGCAGGTGAACTGGTGATGGTCGCTGAACTTTGTGCTATGGATGGTGAATGTGCTGTGGAAGTCTAGTCCCAGGATAACTGGAGCACAGAGCTTGGGCATGACCAGTAGCCTGAACCCTCGGTCAGGTTCACCAAGCAGTACCCCAGTGCCATGATGGAGTGGTCCAACATGAAAACGATAGCAAAGTTTACTGGGTATACTTTGAGTTTCAGCATACGGACCACATTCAGGCGCACAAAGCTCTCAGTATTACTGCTATCAAACAGGCATTTTATTACCTTCCCATTGACAGTGATGTCCATCATCGACTGCCCAAGTCCATAGGAAATGTCCTCCATTAGTGTGGTGGATGCTAGGTCTGGCTGAGTCGCTACTCCCTGATGGTTGTGGTGAGTAGCGTCCAGTGGGTGTCTGTAGGAGTATGCGGTGCAATAAGCATGCAGCTTTGTAAGTGAGCTTGTTGACCATGTTGTTTGGTTGGCGAGTCGGGCAAGTTGGGCTGGATGGGGATCATCTGGCCCATGACACATGTGGCATGCAGCGACCCGGCCAGAAGTGATATCGTCAATGCGGGTGGAAGTTGGATGATGAAAGATGGTGGCACCCTTGGTGAGCTCATGGCCTCAGCGTGGTTGGATGGTCGTTGGCATGGGCAGAAGTGGTGGGCAGAGTCAGAAACTCGAGAGGGGTTCCCGGTTGGTCATGGAATACTGCAGCGCTCCTGGTAGGTTTGGAGAGGCACACTTTAGTGAAGTGGCCTTTCTTGCTGCATCGGGAGCAACACGCGTTCCTCACAGGGCAGTTCTTTTGGGAGCGCCTGTCCAACACACACTGGGACTTGCAGTACTTACAGTGGTGGACTATGTCTGCGGCGGTGTAGAGCTCGTCGAAAGAATCAAAGACTTGTTGATCCAAACCAAGGCTTTTATTAGCAAAAGACAGGAGCTCTTCACAGGGGCCGACCAGTCCGGAATGATTCGACCTGGCTAGGGACACAACCGTTTAAGGCCCAGACAGTAGGCGTGGCTAAGCTCTCAGCCAATCGCTGTAAGCACAGTCTAGATACTGTAACTACATACACTATATACATTGGTGATAGATCTGTACTATCACAGGCGGCGATCATCTCTTCCACGTGGGGCCCCTCAGTGACTGTTGTCATCAGCGTCAGCCAGGCCGAAGGATGAGGGAGACGAGCATCGAAGACCTCTACATGGTGAGCTGCAGCTTCTAGGGAGCAGACCACTTCCATGTTCCTGGAAGGGAAGCATTATTCACCTCCAACAGTCTGTTGAGTTGCCCTCGACCACAACCCTCGCACGCAGGTATCTCGGACAAGTCGCTCCACTTCCCCAGCAGTCACCCCAACTTCAATCGAGCATGGGCATGCTGAGCAGGTGCCAGGTGTAGAATATGTTAATCGTGGGCCAGTACATGCCTTCCATGGTAGCCTTTGTTAGTTCGAAATCCATGCAGTCTCATATAGCCTGGAAAGCGCATGGGCCCAGCTTGGTGCGTAGTTCCATGAGTTTTTTCTGGTTTGTATTGATGATCTCAGCCAGTGGGTAGATGATCACCTCGATCACATGCTTCCAGATTTCGAAGTATGCTGGAGTGTCTGAAAGTTGAGGGTCAATATCCAGCCTCTCAATGGTGAAGAACTTCTCCATGGTCCTTTAATTTTAAGTTAATTAAATTGTGAGCGCTGCTGTGCAAATGATTTTGACGCAAAGTCCACAGACTACAACAGACTTTAATTAGCTTAATCTTGTACATACCAAGTCTCAGTATTCTCCTGGCTCTACGTGTCAGACTGTCCCCAAAGGGGCAGGCTCGAGTCTTTATATATGCCGGTGATTGACAGCAGGCAGGTGGGGCCAACCTCCCAGTTTGCCTACCTGCAGGTACAGTGGTTGCCCCCCTGCAGTAGGCTGGTAGGAGTGTGGCCAGTGTAATGGTTGATACACCACAGGGAGAGCAGGGATCAAGGGGAGGAGGGATGGCTTGGAGAATAAAGGGGTAAGGGAGGGAGGAGAATTGAAGGAAATGAGGGGGGGGGGGGCGGGTTGTGGGAGAGCAGGTTAGCAGAACCTAGAAAAGTTAATGCCATCTGGCTGGAGAGTAGCCAGATGGAAAATCAGGTGTTGTTCCTCCAATTTGCAGGTGGTCTTGGTGGGAAAGTACACAAGGCCATGGACAGACATGTGAGTATGTGAGTGTGACATAGAACTGAAATGGTTGGCTACTGGGAGGTCACTCAACATTTTTCCATACCTCGATGAAAGGCTCAAGCCCGAAACGTTGGTTATGTATTTTTACTTTTGCTATATAAAGGACACTGTTTGATCCACTGAGATTCAACAGCATTTTGTGTTTTCATTCTGAATATTGGTGTACACCTTCCACCTCATCCCGGATGACTTTGAATAGATTAATTGAGCTGATATCTAACCAAGTTGTATTGTCCTTTCCGAAAGCAGGTCATATTTGTGTAATTTTCCATATTATTGTGTAGGTGCTACTGTTATCTGTACACTGACAACTCTTTTGTTGCAGTTTCTTCCAATGCTCAGTTTAGCAGTTCCCTTTCTTCAAACTATGGCAAAATGTAAACAACTTTATAACTTAAATTAACGCATTTATCGATTTAGCCAAATTTTATAATGATTAATGTTGAAATTATAACAATCATGTAATTTCAGTAATCACAAAAAAGAATCATTAGTTATTTTTCAGTATTTAATTGACTACAATTAACTATGTTTCTGACCAGCTGATGATTGTCCAAGCCTCTGGAGAAATTTGTATGGCTATGTATGTGGCTGATGCTGCAGGCAACATTCAGGAATCACTGACCAAAGATGCCACAAAAACGACAAGTGGGAAATATAGTGATGTCAATACAGATGGTGAGTAATGTCTTCAATTTGAGTTTAATGGGGTAAAGACTGTCAATATTCTGTGAACTGGAAGTTGGTGTAGCTCTAATCAAGTAATTAGAGTCTGCAGTCAGCAGCAAAGCTTTGGCGCTCTCTACTGACCTCACAGAAAGATGCCAGCAAAAGTCTAGCAATCTTCCCATTGTCAACTGCTATCTGGTACTAGTTCCTTTGAAGTCAGCTATCCAGTAAGAGCAATGGCCTATACAAGCTGAGCAACCATGTTCTAAGAATGCAAACAGTATATTTTAAAAAAAAACCACACACACACACAAACTGATCACCAAACTTCTGAAATGTCTCACAGAAGAATTCATGGTATCTTTAATTCTCTTCCTATGAGTTTATTAATTCATTTAGCAATTTTTTTCATGGAGTCATACAGCACAGAAAAGGGCATTTCTGCTCACCTTAACTATCAAGTAATATATATACACACTAATCTATTTACCAGCACTAATTCTATTTATCAGCAATTCAAGTTGTCTAGATACTTACATAGAACACTACAGCACAGTACAGGCCTTTCGGCCCTCAATGTTGTGCCACCTTAAACTATGTTTATTCCTTTAAAAAAAGTACTAAACAGTCCTTTCCCCGTAATCCTCTATTTTTTTTCCATCCTTGTGCTCTTAAATGCCCTAATGTTTCAGCCTCTACCACCATCCCTTGCAAGGCATTCCAGGTACCTAAAACTCTCTGCATAAAAATCTTACCCTTGATGTCTCCCCTAAACTTCCCTCACTTCACTTTATGCATGTGCCCTCTGGTGTTTGCTATTCCTGCCCTGCTGCCCTGGGAAACAGGTTCTGGCTTTCCACCCTATGTATGCCTCTCATAATCTTACAAAGTGACGACTCTCTGTCTGCCTTATGGTAGACAAAAGTTAAAGATTTTCATGTATGTTACATTCTAATACATTCTAGTATTACATTGTAATACTACATGACAATAAATGAAACCTTAACCTTTAAGTCTCCTCTCACCCTTCTTTGCTCCAAAGAAAAAAGTCCCAGCTCTGCTAACCTTGCCTCATAAGATTTATTTTCCAATCCAGGTAACATCCTCTCTATAGCTTCCACATCCTTCCTGTAATGAGGTGAATGTTGAAATGTTGTGAGATTACTTGTCTTCACCACATTCCAATCATCCTCTGAGTGGAAAGGTTCTTCAGGTCCCATTTGAACTTCTTCCCTCTTACGCTAAACCAATGCCCTCGAAAGGACAAAGGATGAGAGGTGACTTGATTATGAAAGGCATGGATAGGGTGGACAGCCAGTACCATTTTTTTGCATGGGGTAATGATAGCAAATATCAGAGGACAGCTGCTTCAGGTAAGTAGAGGAAAGTTTGGGGGAGATGTCTGAGGTAAATATTTTTACACAGAAAGTGGTGGGTGCCTAGAATGCATTGCCGTGGGTGGTGGTGGAGGCTGGTACAATATGGACATTCAAAAGACTCTTAAATAGGTCCATGATACAATAAAAGTGGAAGGTTATGGGCGTCTCATCAGTGTGAAGTAAATTTACACAAGCTGGCACAACCTCTTTGGCTGAAGGGCCTTTATTATGCAGTAATGTTCTACATATGTTCTAATATAGTCTCTCCTCAAAAGCAAAACATTCCATTCTGTTAACATTCTGTTAATCTCCTCTGCACGTTCCCCAATGCAATCACATCCCTCCTGTACTGTGATGACCAGAACTGTACACAATACTTCAGCTGTGGTCCAAATCAGAATTTTCCGCATTGTTTCCCTAACACTTGAAATTACCTGGCAGGTACCTGCTGCCCTTCTTAAACAAGGATCCTACATTTTCTGTCCTCCTATCATCTGGAACCTGGTTTGTTGCCAGCAAAGATTTAAAAGTCACTGGCATGATTCCAACAATTTCCTTCTCTACCTCCTGTTTCTCATCGTCAGAGGGATTTAGCCATCTTTAAGTTTGTGAACATGTCCAATACTGCCTCCTAAAATATCACTGACTTCACCTCCCCCACCCTGAATTCCCCAACTTCAATGTCCCTCTGCTTAATGAATATAGATGCAAAGTATTCAGTTGGGACTTCATCCATCTCCTCTGACTCCATGCATAGGTAGCTATTTTAGTTCTTAATGGACCATATTCTTTCCCTGGTGGTAGAAGCAGACATGACAGCATTGTTTAAGAGACAGGGAATAGACATCCCATGGGTTTCGATTAATTTGGCTTCACAAAAACTAATGAATGCTATTGTTTGTATTGATGGACAAAATGGGAAGTATTGATGGACAAACAGTGGGGAAGTGCAAATGGATCTGGGTGTACTTGTTCACCGGTCACTGAAGGCTAGCATGCAGGTTCAGAAAGCTGTGAAGAAGGCAAATGGAATGTTGGCTTTCATAAAGAGGGGATTGGAGTATAGGAACAGAGACGCCCTTCTGCAGTTATACAGGGCCCTGGTGAGACCCCACCTGGAGTATTGCATCCAGTTCTGGTCTCCAAACTTGAGGAAGGACATACTAGCTATAGAGGGTGTGCAGTGCAGATTTACAAGGTTAGTTCCAGGGATGGCAGGGTTGTCATATGCAGCAAGGCTAGAAAAACTGGACTTGTACCCATTGGAGTTTAGAAGGATGAGGGGGGACATGATTGAGGTATACAAAATCATCAGGGGGATAGACAAGGTGAAGTCTGATTACTTGTTCCCAATGATGGGGGAGACGAGGACTAGAGGGCATAGTTTAAGAATACAGGGTAGGCCCTTTAGGACGGAGATGAGAAAGCATTTTTTTACCCAGAGAAGTGTGAATCTGTGGAATGCTCTGCCACAGAGGGTGGTAGAGGCGGATTCACTGACTATGTTCAAAAGAGAGTTAGATAAGACTCTTGTGGGTAACGGAGTTAAGGGTTATGGGGATAAGGCTGGAAAGGGGTACTGATGGTAATGATCAGCCATGATCTAAAATGGCGGTGCTGGCCCGACGGGCCAAATGGTCTACTCCAGCTCCTATTATCTACTGTCTATTGTCAAACAGCAGTTATGTTATTTTCTTGTGGAAAATATGACTAGAAACATGTAAACCTCTGATAATCCATTACCAATTAATTGGAGATTTGTTTGACATCAGACTTCAAGCTGATTCTTCCCACTCTCCTCTGAAACTCACGGTTGTGTGCTTCACACTCTCTCCTGAATCTCACTTTGATTCTGGTTTCATCTCCTCAAATCTCACCAGGTCACCCAAATCCTAGACTCTGAATCCATCTCACCATCAACCCCATCAGTTCTCTTGTCTTAAAATCTTCAATCAATTCCAGTCATTAGTTTTCTAAATTTCAGTGAATACAATCTTAATTTGTGCACCACTCCTTGAAGATTAGGTTTAATTGTGGTAAATGTAAACTACACTCTCTCAAAACCCAATATATTCCTCCAAAAATGTGAAGCCAGGAAATGCCCACAGTACTTCTTGTGTGGACTAAGCAAGGTTTTGGGTAGTTCTAATATGACTTTTCCCAGTTTGTCCATCAATACAAACAATAGCATTCATTAGTTTTTTTTCTGATTCTCTGTACTGTCCATATTTTAATAGTCAATATACAGGTACATGAATCCCCAAGTTTGTTTATATCTCCATTGCTTTTATTTCTTCGATTTCCAAAAGCTACAGTTAAATTAAGGATGACACATTAGTAAATTTAACATTGAGCATAGAAAAGGGAGCAGGAATAGGTGATTTGAGCCTATTTTGTTTTGTTTCACCATTCAAAATAATGTATTTCACTACCCAGTTCCCATTACTCAGTAATCAATTCAGCTTCCTTCAAAAAAATACTGAACACAATAAATTCACTCATTTTACACATCTGCTAGTCTGTTTATATCAATCCATAAGAAGCTGAAATTCAGCATTGAAACTAATCAGTCTTTAACACATGCTTATCTGTTTCATGCATTAATACATTCTCCCACATCAAGTGTGATGTGAGGCTCTTTATACATGACTCCATATAATTCTGACTAGTTCTGTTTATCTCTTTTCTTCATTGTATTTATTTCCCTTTTCTTTCTTGCTGAATTTGAAAGCTAGAATATTTAGTTCTGTATGAAAAATTTGTAACCACGAAAGTAATGAACATTAAGGCATCAGATTGAAGGTCAGTACGGAGGGTGATTAAAACTGATGAGAAGATTACTGGGGTATCCCTTCCCTCTAACAATGATATCTACAGCGACTATGGCTTAAAGATGGCTCAGAAAATTATTGAGGACCCTTACCATCCAGCATGCAGTATCTTTGAGACTACTTTCAAGAAAGAGGCTTGAAAACCAGGACTGCCAGGCTGGGAAATTGTTTCTTTCTACAGGTAGTGAGATTGATGAACAATTTTAGAAACCCATAAATTATTTTTAAATATATTTATTTTCATTTGCTATGCATATATGTTGTTTGTGTGTAGGATGTACCGTGTCTGTGGGAGTGTGAACTATGATCCAGAGATATGCCATTTCGTTGCATTGTGTATGTACAATCAGATGGCAATAACTTGAATTTGAACTAAGTAATATTCTCAAGTTGAATTTGGAGAGTATTGCAGGAGATGCCGGAGAGAGAGGTGAAAGTCATGGTGAGGCTAGAAAGATGGAGGGTAGATAGATCAAAAAGCGTCAGAGACCTGAGCCGAAAAGATAACAGATTACAGGGTCAAAAATGACTTGGTAGGATCAAGGGAGTGAAGCCAATAACATTTTTGGGGTAAGTGGGTAGGGAATGGTTGTGAGAGGACAATAGAGTAGAAAATGGGTATAGGGTAGGTCTAAGTGTTGGTGAGATTAATAGTTTAGTGCAAATACTTATTAGTCCTGTAAAGACATGCCTGCCTGTTCAATATAGTAATCCTCATCTCCTTGAGCTGCCCAAATCCCTGAGACCATGGAAGCATAGTTGGTTAGTGTTATGCGTGGAAAAGTCCAATACATGCAACTTTCTCAAAATATCTAATTGAGAGTCCCAACATCCTTTTCGTTCCTTCAGTATCATCTTGTTTAAACTAGAAGAGCCAAGGGCTTGATTTTTTTTTAACATTATGATTTCCACTTATCCAAGATCCATTGATTTTTGTGGATTTAGTTTCACTGATAGACACTGACTCTATTGTTGATCTGTAACATAAACAGATTTGAGAAAACCACATGTGGAAGAATTTATTGCAACTGAAGAAACTCCTGATCCAATAACAATCCCTGGAGCATATGAAACGACAATTTTGAATTCCAGCACAAGTAAAGAAACAGTCGACAAAGCCAATGACTTGAAAGAAAATAACCAACCATTACAATTTTCTACAATACAAGAATCAGATATACCCATGTTTCAAAATCAAAATGACTGAAAACAGTAATATTTGTTCAGAAAGGATATGTATAGAAGATATACTTAGAGATGATGAGATTAAGTTGCTCAAGGAATAGCTTGGCAAGGCTATAGATGAACATGTATTCAATGTAGTACACCTATTTGAAATACTATACAATATTAATTAAAATAGAATGGCACATAAATCAGATCATGTTATAAAGCAGCAATGTTTTAAAAGAAAAATAAACGGCAGTTGAAGGGAATATGAAATAAAAATAAAAATGTGGGAAGTTGATTAAAAAAATGGTAAGAAGATGAAGATCGTCCAGTTATCAGAAATATTATTGGTGCCAATCAATAGAGAGTGTGGAATCACTTTTAATCAAAATGCATAAGATTATAGGAATATAAATAAGATGAAAGACAGGGGCGGCAGAAAGAAAAATAAACAATGCTGGATATATGAGATACAAGAAATCTGAAATAAGAGAGAATGCAAGAAATATCAGCATTTCTGTTTGACTCATCAGATAAAGTGGATAACCTTACATCAGACGGGTTAGTTCTGACACAAAATGGAAAGACTAATTATCTGAAATAGTTGAATTCGATATTCAGCCCTTAAGACATGTGCCCAGATAGAAGATGAGAAGTCATTCTTGAGTTAAGGTTGGGTTTCCATGGGACCATGTAAAAGGTCAAGACAAATAAGTTACCGTGGACGTTTGATGGAGAATTCAAATGATAGGCAATTGGAAGCTCAGAATCCTCCTTTGAACTAAAAAGAAATGTTTTGCCAAGCTGTCACTTAATTTGCATTTCAATTACCCAAAGTAGAGGAGATACCACATGATGAGCACCAAATTCCTGCTTTACTTGGGAAGACTATTTGGGTTCCAAGATGGTAGGAGGGTAGAGGTAAAAGGGAAGGTGTTGCATCTCCTATAATTGCATGAGGAAGTGCCATGGAAAGGTTGAACAAGGTGTCATGGAGGCAACAATCTTTTTGGAATACTGAACAGGAAATGGAGGGATCTTTTATGCAATGAAATTTCATTAAAGGTCGGGAAAATTGTGGAAGCTGCTGAAGGTGATGGCAAGGGTACCCATTTTTGCTCTGGCTTCAAGAGGATGAGATGAGAAATAGAGTAAACATAGTTAGGTACCTTGTCAATCAAAGGAGAGATAAGGAGTAGTTAAGATGAAAACAACTAATCTCAGAAGTACTGGTGTGGAAAATATTAATATTAGAACAGATGCAATGGAGACACACAAAGTGGAAGAAAGAAATGGAATCCTAGCAAGCAAATTAGAAAGAGTGGTTATCAAAATAACCATGGGAATTTCTGAGGTAGTAATACAAATAGGTTAACCAAACACATCCTTGATTTATCTTTTTCTATTTCAGTAGACAGGTAATTGGAACCTCTGGGTAATCATTGCAGATTGAATGGAGGAGTTATGCAAAGCAGTCACCTGATCTCCATTCAGCCTGCAAGGGTGGTTCTGAATGTTTAGCTGCCTGTCACTTTAATTCTCCATCCTATTTCGACTGAATTTTAATGAATCTCAATGAAAGGTCAAGTCATGGTATCTTCTTTCATGGTCCACTGCAACTCTCACAAATCTATGATTACAAACAACCAGCCTGAGCTGTTTGTTTCAGAAACAGTAAATCAGGATTTTTTTCCAGATGTACTGATAAAAACATTAAAAAAAACCAAAAAACAGCAGTAGTCATTTTGTGAACCTCCTCTTCTATTCACTTAGATTTCTTGTGATTTTTAAAAAATCTAATTGTTAATTTTCTACATAATTCACATTTCCAAAGATCTCCAAACACTCAGGAATACATCCTTTTAAAATATTTTTATTAAGGTTAACATATAAATCCTACATAATAGTCTTCAATAAAACAAATAACAGCTCATATCATATACATATGGATAGAAAATAAGTAAAACTACATGAGGCTATCCCTTGATCTAAACAAAGGACAAGTTCTGTCTAATTTATTGAAATGAACGAAGACAACCATATTTAAACCCATATTTAACAAATTGATCCAAAAAAATTTTTTTAATCCTAAAACTGAATTTAATTTATCCCCTCCTTCTAATCAAGGTTACCTTGAAGAAAAAGATGCAAAGATATGGATCAAATAGTGATCTTCAGACACTAGACAGTGAATCTCTGGAGCATCCAAACTTCTTAACTCTTCCCATCATGATAATATTCTATGAATGGCCCCCACATCTTTTCAAAATGAAACTTTCTATTTTAAATGTTGTAACTAATTTTCTTCAAGCCTAAATAGGACAATAACATCATGTAATCTCAGTGTATGAGTAGGTGAAGAGTCATTTTTCCATTTCATTAAAATTGCTCGTCTAGCTATTAACATGATAAAAGCTAAAACTTTCTCCTGGGTTGCAGACAGAAGTATATCTACCTGTTCTTCACAAGAAATACCAAGCAAAGCAATTAAAGGGCATGGTTCTATTTTGATCTTAAAAATCATTCATAAAGTTTGAAAAATGTTTTCCCAGAATTTTCCTAAATTGGTGCACTCCCAAAACATATGAATCAGTGAAGCTTCAAAAATTTTACACTTCTCACATAGTGGATCACATAGTAGTCTGCATAAAAAATGAAATAATTTGAGTTTGGACATATGTGTTCTATGTACCACCTTAAATTGTAAGAAATAATGCCTTGCACAAAATGAGGAATCATTAATCAAGCTAAGAGTAGAGTCCCAATCTTCATCTAATAATGTTATATTCAAATCATGTTCCCAGTCATTATTAATCCCAGCCATTGAGGTTGAATTTAAATCCAATATATAAATACATGATATTAATCTATCATGAATGAACTATAAATTAAAAAAATATATCAAGAATATTTGTATTTGAGATTCAAGGAAAATCAGAAAGCTTGGACTGAACAAAATGCCTAACTTAAATATCTAAAAAAAAGTCGATTCACCAATTTATCAAAATGTAATAATAAAAGTAGATTATGCATATTAATCGCCCAATAATAGAATCTAAAATTTGGAAGTGATAATCCCTCAGTCCTTTTAGTCTTTTGAAGATGGGCTTTATTTATACTTGTTTGTTTTCCCTGTCATATGCATGAAGAAATGCATTTACCTTTGTTTTGAATGAACTAAATGACAGAGTCCCTACATTTCTCCAATGTGGAGAACTCCAAAGTTTTGCCTCCCTCTTTGGAACAAAAATCTTTCCTTATCACAGACCAAAATTTCAAAATTAAATCCTGCATGTTGAGACCAAAAAGTCTTGTAAGATTTGGTGAGAATTGTCTTTCTTCTGGGGAATATAAATCCAGTCTATCTTTCATTATTATGCCAGCTTACCATCCATGAACTCAATTCAGTGTTACTTCACAGTGTTCCCTCCAAAGTAAATCAATTTTTAGGCAACACATCTCCAGAAGCCTCTTGTCATCATCTCCCCTACTCATCATCCCATCCAGTTTTATATTGTCTCCAAACTTAGAAAAAAGACATTTATTTCTCCTGACCTTATTGTGATTATAGATTATGAATAGATGGACTCAAGCACAGATCACTGCTGCACTCTACTACTCAGTCTGCAACCTGAGAATGATCCTTTTAATTCCATTATTTGCTTTCTGTCTGATAACTACTTTTCAATCCATGTTTATACATTATCCCAACTCTGTGTGCTTGAGTTTAGAAGGATGAGGGATGATCTCATTGAAACTAACCAAATATTAAAAGGTGCTGGATAGAATGAATATGATGGTGTTTTCCAGTATAGGACCAGAAGGTATAGCCTTAGGATATAAGGACATCTGGAGGAATGATTCCAGAACCTACATGATGACTCGGGTATTCACTATAACCTTAAACATCTATTTTAAAACTCTGATCACGTGGTTATTTCCAGCATTCTCTTTTATTTCAGATTTCCAGCAAAACTGTGTTTCGAGTCTCACAACTCTAGTATTTTGTTCTTTTTCCACTTTATTCATTCATCTTCTTCATGTTACACTCCTATCAACTATTATTAATAAATATTGATCACTATCTTCTAAGACACAATAACAACAATTCACCTCAACCCTTTCACAGACAATCCCTTAGGTCTCTCTGCAACTTAAGTCTTGTTCATTTTCTAATATTTCCAGATCTGATGAAGGATTATTTAACTGAAATATTAACCCTATCCATAGATTTTACCTAACCCATTGAGTGACTCAGTCATTTTCAGTGACAAATTAAGGAGGTCAGATGAGTAAATTGATCAGCAAAAAAAAAATCAAGTTTTTTTGATCATGTCATCTGAATCCTCTGAGCCACTGCTCCTTGAAGTAGAATGCAGTCTGAGTGTTATCTATTATCATGTATGCAAGTTT
Organism: Narcine bancroftii; assembly: GCF_036971445.1. Lineage (NCBI taxonomy): Eukaryota > Metazoa > Chordata > Chondrichthyes > Torpediniformes > Narcinidae > Narcine > Narcine bancroftii. The sequence goes on along the minus strand of NC_091470.1, from coordinate 316,607,545 downwards.
GAGGTGATTATTTTAGGTCAAATCCTCAGAGATTGAATAGAATACCACAGCAATTTCATTATAATTGTCTTGATTCTGCACCACTTTCTTGAATAACATTGATTATTGCCTTTTTTCATCCTTCTTTTGTGATCGAGAGTTATCGTACCAGTATGATCTGCATTTTAAAAAATGTTCTACAAAGTCAATTTTACAAACAATGAGACTTATCCGAAAATAACATATGAAGATTTTAATTAATTGAATGAATTTCTTATGTATCGTTGGTCAGTAAAGTTCTCTTGTGACATTGTAATGGTGTCAAATTGTCAACTTGTTTATTTTTACATGATTTGATTGGAATATACATAAAAAGGGAATTTTTCAGGATTCTTTGGAATTTCTACTTACATTCCACAACTTACAAAGAAAATTCATCTTACCCAATTGAATTCCCACTGTCTTCCACTAAAGTTTTAGCAAACTATCTATAAACTGGTAGAATTTTTACCTCACCTCTCCTTTGAAAGCTATTTGAGACACATGAAGAAAGCTGGAAAATATGGCAGATAGGAAGTGTTCACAAATTTCTGAGAAAAATATGGTTGCTTTACTGTGCAAGAACAAACTTCTGTAAATACAAATACAGGTACCATCTACATGACCAGTTAGCCATAAGCAGCCAACACAATTTCAGGTTGTGCCAGAAAATAAAATGGGAAATGGCAAAACAAAAATAGAAATACAGTACTTACTTGAATGTGTATTGGAAGGAGTAGAACAAGAGAACACTACAGCACAGAAACAGACCCCTTTGGCCCTTCTAATTTTGCCTAGTTCCACTGTCCTGAACCCAGTCCATAGCTCTCCATACCTCTCCCATCCATATACCTGTCCAAATTCTTCATAAATGTTAAAATTGAGCCCACCTTTGACACAGAGTAACAATTTAACTGAAGCTTTGTCACATTTCTGAATGGTGATAATTATGCCATAGCTGCTTTCAGTTCAGCTAATGATTTTGCTTGCTATCCTTGACAAAAACCAGAATTAATTACACGCACTTGTATCTATTTCTGACAAGACGTGTCAGGTTTTTATTCTTAGAACATTACAGCACAGAAGCAGGCCCTTCGGCTTTTGCAGTCCATGCCAAATTATTATTCCCTCTTGTCTCAATGACCGGCACCCTGATCATAAGATTCCATACCTCTCCCATCCATGTACCTGTCCAAATTCTTCTTAGATAATCAAATTGAGCCCACAATCACCACCTCAGCTAACAGTTCATTCCACATTCCCACCGCTTCCTCTGCGAAGAAGTTCCCCCTCACGTTCGCTGTAAACTTTTCCCCTTTCACCCTTAACCCATGTCCTCTGGTTTTTAATCTCACCTACCCTCAGTGGTAAAAGTCTACCTATCTCCCTCATAATTTTAAATACCTTATCAAATCTCCCCTCATTCTTCTATGCCCCAGGGAATAAAGTCTTAACCATTTTAACCTTTTCCTGTACCTCAATTTCTGAAGACCAGGTAACATTTTAGCATATCTTCTCTGCACTCTTTCTCTCTTAATGATAGCTTTCTTGTAGTTATGTGCCATAAACTCCATACAATACTCCAAATTTGGCCTCACCAATGTCTTATACAACTTTAACATGACATATGAAGGCCAATATGCCAAAACCTCTCTTTACAACCCTATCCACCTGTGACACTACTTTCAGGGAATTATGTATCTGTATTCCCAAATCCCTCTGTCCGACTGCATTCCTCAGTGCCCTACCATTCACATGTACATCCTTTCTTGGTTTGTCCTTCCAAAATGCAGCTCCTCAAACTTGTCTGCATTAAATTCCATCTGACATTTTTCATCCCATTTTTCCAGCTGGTCCAGATCCATCTGCAAGGTTTGAAAACCTTCTTCGCTGTCCACAATGGCTCCAATTTTAGTGTAATCTGCAAACTTGCTGATCTAATTTACCACATTATCATCCAGATCACTGATAAAGATGACAAGCAACAATGGTCCCAGCACTGATCCCTGAAGCACACCACTAGTCACAGGCCTCCAGTCTGAGAAGCAATTATCCACCACTACTCTCTAGCTACTTCTATCCAGCCATTATAAAATCCAATTCATTACTTCACCATGAATGCCTAATAGCTGAACCTTCCTGATTAACATCCCATGTGGGACCTTGTCAAAGGCCTTACTAAAGTCTATGTAGACAACATCCACAGACTTTCCTTCATCATCTTTCCTGGTAACCTCTTTGAAAAACTCTATAAGAATGGTTAAACATAACCTACCATGTACAAAGCCATGGTTCATTTTAATATTTTATTTTTGATTTTTACCATAAATATACATAATAAAATCTTCAATATCACAATATATTAAACTTTTCTTACAAACAACAACAAATAACAAAAACTAAACAGTCCCTCCCTCCCTCCCCCTTTCTATACATACAGATCTGTACACCGTCACAGCTTACATATTTTTAAAATATATAGAATATAATTGGGGAAATTACATTTAGATATGTATAATGGTAACATTTATAGTCCTTTTTTTAATTACTGTATTTGGGCCCATATATGCTTCAGGTATGGCTGCCAGATTTTTACAAAAGTGTCATATTTATTCTTTAAATTATGTGATTTTTTTCCATAGTTATAAAGTTGTTCATTTCCGCAGTCAAGTGCAGTTTTCTTAATGTTACTTTCAGTAGTCATCTTGTTATTCTGCACACAATAACAAACACGATGTCAGAAGTGGGATCACAAGCGTCCTAAGCCTGAGGCTTTCCAAATAGCCAAAAGTGAGTAACCAACACCACGTTTCAATGTTGCAACAGTCACCATAATGGCGGCTGTTTTTGACAGCCTGACCCATTTATGTTCAAGGGCAATGTAGCTGAGAACTGGCATATATATTTTTTTTAATTATTTTCCATTTGCATCAAAACATATACAATATTTATCCATAACATAAAAATAATAAAAATTATGATACAAAAGTAATAGTTTTTATTATTTTCTTCCCCCCCCACCCACCCCCTCCCTCCCCAAAAAAATAGAGAAAAAAAGAAAAGAAAAAGCCTGTCTAATAAACCTGTATCTTTTAATTAATTAATTGCAATTTACATAACAATCTTAAACCATAACTAATTATGGTGGGCTGGATGGGGGCATGGTGGATGCTGCAGGTAAACTCGTAGCAATAAAATCCATGTAGGGTTTCTAAATCTTATCAAATTTTTCTAGTTTATTTAATAAATTGTACATTTTTCTCTCTAATGGTATACAATCTAATAATTCCATTCGCCATCTATTCAACCCCACAATATCACCAGTTTTCCAAGCTACATCTATAGATTTCTTTCCTATTGCTATACTTAAAAAAACTTCTTTTGAAAAGTATCTAACTTCAATTGAGAAATATCTCCCAATAAAAATACTCTGGGATCCTTCAAAATGTGTGTCTTCAAAACTCGTCCCAATAAAATACTTATATCCTTCCAAAACTTATCTACTTTTTCATATTGCCAGACTGCATGCAGGAAAGAACCTACTTCTTTATTACATCTAAAACATTGATCAGTACAATTCGAATGAAGTGCAGGTAATTAGTATGGAGCATTATTGATGTAAAAAATTAAATTGTACCATTTGATATCTAACATTAAATGTATTATTTACATTTTCATAGCATAATTTTGACCATACTTCTTGAATCTGTATATTTAAATCTTTTTCCCATTTGGATTTGGATTTGAATAAATCCTTTTTCTGAATAGTCTCTTGTAATTTGATATACATATTAGTAATAAATCTTTCAATAAACTTATCTTTTATTAGATTTCAAATGGACTTTGTTCTAGTAATTTAAAATTTCTTCCTAATTTTCTTTTTAAATATGATTTAATATAGGTATAGATGAAAGTTTAATGCAGCATTGCTGAAAAGGAAAGATTTTTGTGACTTTATAAGGCAACAGATAAAACTTTTTATGGACCTGAATGAACATTCTGTAACTAATAAGTTAGTGGTATGGAATTCTTTAAAGGCTTATTTAAGAGGACAAATAATAAGTTATACGACCAAGGTTAAAAAAGAATATATGTCTGAAGTTAATTCTTTGGATAAGGATATAATAAAGATAGAAAAAGAATTGCAAAATTGAGGGAATGATGAACAAAAGAAAATATTGGATTTAAGAAACTGAAGCTTAATACAATGAAAATATATAGAGTAGAGAGGAATATTAAACAAACCCGACAAAAATATTATGAATTGGGAGAGAGAGAACAAAAAGTTTTAGCATGGCAATTAAAGAATGAACAAGTATTGAGAACAATAATAGCTGTAAAATAAGATTCAGGTCATCTTATTTACAAAACATGAGATATTAATTATGTATTTATGAAATTCTATAAATCAGAATCTTTGAAGGATCAGGATAAAATAGGCGAATATTTGTCCAAAATTACTTTACCATATTTAAGCATAGAAGAGAAGACATAATTAACAAATCCATTTACAGTTACAGAATTATATGATATATTGATGTCTTTACCAAACAATAAGGCTCCAAAGGAGGATGGTTTCTCTTCGGAGTTTTATAAAGAATTTATTCATTCCAATATTTATGGGGTTGTTAGATCAAATGGAAGATCTTTGGGACTTACCTGAGTTGCTTAAAATTGTGTTAATAACAGTTATTCCACAAAAGGAAAGGACCCTTTGCTTCCATCTTCATATAGACCAATTTCACTATTGAATAGTGATTACAAAATTTTGTCCAAACTAATAGCTAATAGATTAGCTAAATGTTTACCTAAATTGATTAACATGGATCAAACAGTTTTTATCAAAAATAGATCAGCAGTTAATATTATTAGATTTTTAAGTTTAATAGATATGGCTCAGAAAAGAAAAATACCATCAGTGGCTTTAGCTTTAGATGCAGAAAAGGCATTTGATAAATTAGAATGGGATTATTTATTTAAAGTACTGAAGGTTTTTGGAATTCGGACAAATTTTATAAACTGGATAAGAGCATTATATAATTCTCCAAAAGCTAAGGTGATTACAAATAGGCAAATATCAAAATCGTTTTTGTTAGAAAGATCATCTAGACAAGAATGTCCATTATCTCCTTTTTTTAAAATTTGCATTAGCTATAGAACCTTTAGCTGAAGTAATTAGAAGTGATAATGAGATTGAGGGCTTTAAGATACATGATAAAGAACATAAAATTAGTCTTTTTGCAGATGATGTAATATTATATCTTACAAACACTGAAAGCTCATTACAAAAAGTAAATGATTGATTGGCAGAGTATGGATTAGTATCAGGTTACAAAGTAAATATTGATAAAAGTGAAATGATGCCAATGATCGAGACACACTATGTTTAAGTTAAGAAAAGGACAAAATTTAAATGGCAGATTGGTGAAATTAAATATTTAAGAATTGATGTTGTTAAGAATTTAAATAATTTATTTAATTTAAACTACATACCTTTACTGATGAAAATCAAAGAAGATATAGTAAGATGGAAAGATTTGACAATTTATTTAATAGGAAGGATTAATTGTGTGAAGATGAATATCTTTCCTAGAATACAATCTTTACCCATTTTTGTACCAATAATGTTTTGTAAGGATTTAATTAAAGTGTAAAAAGATTTATTTGGAGGGATAAAATGCCTCGGATGGCATTTGAAAAATTAACATGGAAATTTGATCAAGCGGGACTTCGACTACCTAATTAAAAAAATTATTATAAAGCAGCTCAACTTAGATTTTTTGTCTCTTGTTATCAGACTGTTGAAAAATAAGTAAAATAGGAGAAAGTAATTCTGAACACATATTTTATAAATGACATGAGGGATTATTAAAAGGAAAATCAGATCCAGAAAGTTTGAAGCATATACTCAAAGTATAGAATGGAGAACATGGAGAAAGAGGAATGAAGAATTATCCGTTGGGTAAAATTATGTTGTTTAATAATCATTATTTTGATGTTTGGTATAATTGTGGAATAAAAAAATAAGGGATTTTTTTTGGAATCTGATTTTTAAAAAATTTTGATCAATTGAAAGATAAGTATAATATACCACATAATACAATTTGTTCTTATAATCAATTAAATCATATTTAACTGGCATATTTTTGAGCAAGAGTGCGACATATTTATTGTGGCAGCACACAGCGACAAGCCTGCCTGCACCAGAGCATATATTTTATTTAATTTGGTGGGCCCAGAAGCCAACGAAAGGGAGAGGTCATTCATGTGAGAAGGGGAACTCATTACCAGCCCAGCTGAGTCAAGAGAGGACCCTGAGTGTCTAAAATGAAAAATTCAGGGAAATGTGCAACCCACAGTGTAACATAACGATGGAGAGACACAAGTTTAACACTGGAGCCCAAAAGCCTGGTGAGTCAATTAACTTATACATCAGCGATTTGAAAATCAGGACAAAGACCTGTAACTTTGGAATGCTCTGTGAAGAATTAATTAAAGACAGGATGGTCTGCGGCATTCGTGACAACAATATGAGAAAGGCATTTCTGTGCGACAATGTCTTAATGCTAGCAAAGGCCATTTTTACTTGTTTGGCTTACGAGACTATGGAGGAGATAGCAGGGAGTTAATCCCTCCACAGCAACATGCAACCAATGTTGACGCAGTCCAGGCGGCACCTGTGAACAGACAATAGTGGCGGTCAGGAGGAAAAGCCAGCCAAGTCATGCCACATTCTCATCCAGGGCAGAGTGCAGCAATTGCGGAGGCTACCACGTGGCAAGATAAGAAATGTGCCCAGCGTTCGGGCAGCAGTGTAGAGCCTTCAGAAAATAGAACCATTTCAGCAGATGCTGCAGAGCTAGGCAGCAAACCAACACTAGGCCCAGAACTAAGAGGATGATTGACCAGCTAGAGCCGGAGCAAGGGGAAAGCAACCCAGATGATGAGTACTATGTTGATGGGCTGACTCTGTGGACGGCAGGGAACTCATCAGAGGAAACAACAAAGCCTTCGAGATTATGAAAGTCAATGGCAAGATGGCAGAAATTAAGGTCGACACAAGAGCAAAGTGCATCGTCACGTTGCAGAAGACGTTCAGTTGGCTGAGGAAAACGGAACAGATTGAGCCATGGATCAGGTCAATGAGCCTAGTGGCATATGGAGGCAGCAGGATCAAAACCAACAGCATGGTGCAGCTGCAGTGCTACATACAGGGACAGTTACACTTACTAATGTTCTTTGTAGTCCACGAAGATCTTATGACTCTGTTGGGCCTGAGTGCATGCATGGACATAGGACTGGTCTTTTTTTAGCAGAGAAGTACTCTAAATAAGCCCCTCCGAAGATGATTTGTCCTAGAGAATTTTTTCAGAATATGGTGACCTTTTCGCAGACGAACTGGGAAAGTTGCCAGGAACGTATTCCATGCGGCTTGACCCAGAAGTGAGACCCATGATGTGTCCAGTACACAGTATACCAGTGGCAATGAAAGTCAAGATCAAGGCCGAGCTGGACAGTATGCAAGACTTGGGTATGATTACACCGGTCTCTGAGCCGACCAAATGGGTGTCCTCCATGGTGGCTGCCAAGGAGAAAAATGGACAAGAGATCTGGATAAGTATAAATCCGTGAGACCTCAATACAACCCTGAAGAGACAGCACCATCCAATGCGTACCATGGAGGAGGTTGTGGCACAAGTGGCTGGGGCTACTGTATTCTCAATTCTCAACGCAAAAACTCCTTCTGGCAGATCACCTTGACTACAAATTGTCACTACTGACCACATTAATCTCTGGGTTTGGTTGATACAGATTTCTGCGGATGCCATTTTGGAGCAATTCAGCCAGCAAAGTATTCTGGAGATACATGGAGCAAATTTTTCCTGGGTACCCCTGTGCCATCATAGTCGATGACATACTTATGGGTGGCAATAATTTAGAGGAACATGATGCAAATTTAAAGGAGATAATTAAATGAGCCAGGAAAGTGAACCTTAGGCTCAAGCCCCAGAAGTTCAAATTCTAGCTGAATCAGGTCAGGTACATAGGTCATGTGTTTACTAGCAAAAGCTGGAAGGCAGAACCCTGGAAAACCAAGGCAAGTGAGATGCTAGTGCTAGCAGATATAACAGCCCTACAAAGATTTCTTGGTATGGTTAACTACCTGAACTCAAGCGAACTCATAGCTCCACTACAACAGCTAACGCATAAAGATATTGCGTGGTCATGGCATGAGCAGCAACTGAATGCATTCAATGCTTTAAAGAGGCATATGTCACACCCACCAATTTTGTCATATGATGAACAGTGCTGCAGACCTGTGACGCATTGCAATATTCCTAGGTTCAACATGCCTGCAAATTGGAACACCTGTGGCCTATACATTAAGGCCACTCACTGACACAGAAACCAGGTACGCACCGATTGAAAAGGAATTATTGGCAGTGGTTTTTATCTGTTCGAAGTTCAACAACTATATCTATGGTAGACCATTGACCATAGAGTTTAACCACCTACCCCTGGTCACGATTATTGAAGAAGCCGATATACGCAGCACCAGACAGGTTGCAAAGAATGATGCTCAGACTTCAGAAGTACAACATCACTTTGGTATACAAGTGTGGAAAGGAGTTGCACCTAGCCGATGTTCTATCCCGTGTTCCCAGAAAATGCTAAGTCCAACAGGTCAAGTAAGAGGATACTTTTGACATAATGATGATCATGTACATTTCCTCATCCCGGATGGAAGAACTAAAAAGATACACGACTAAAAAAGCCACTTTAAGGACCCTAGGTACTTTTATCAGGGGTGGCTGGCCGCATAAGCAGTGCAGCCTGCCACCAGAAGTACAACCTTACTTCCCATTCCGTGACGAGCTACATTGATGAAAGAATCACAATGAATGGCCAGAGAGCAGTAATCCTGAGTTCACTGCAAAACATATATACATTGGCATCCTGCACAGAGAGCATCTGGGTGCGGAGGCAACAAATCAAAGGTGAGAGACATAGTTTTTTGGCCAGGTATGACCGAAAACATTCATCAAGAAGTATAAGTTTGCTCAGTGAGCAACAGCACTAAGCCATACCAGCAGAAGGAGCCACTGCAGCTTCACCAGTGCCTGACCTACCCTGGTTAACTGTGACAATGGACAATTTTGAATGGTTAAGTCAGCAATTCTTGGTACTAATTGATTCTTACTCAGGATGGTCCAAAATAGATCTGTTACTCGACGCTACTGGGTTATTGACTTCTTTACTCAATTAACAACTGACTCCTTAAATTCTCCTTTCAAAACAAGTTATGGTGGGCATAGATTTCTTAATCATCAAAATGTTAGGCAATCCAATTAGAGGTCCATGTTTCATCCACACCAATGTTATGCCCATAAATCTAAGAATTCACCAAACACCCCTTCTGTTCCCATTTTGAACTTCTCTCATTCTCATTTTCTTTTATGTTCCTTCATTCTATTCTCAAACATACCTATCCATTTTATTCACCATCTGTTCTCACTGACCTAAAACATTTCTTACTGGGATTCTTGTTCTAAGGCAATGTAAATGATTCCACTTCTAACTTGTTCTCTTTTAAATCAGCCCTTGCAAAAAAAAACCATCAAATCTGTGTCCATCTTTCTTAGAATCAAGTTTCAAACTCGGTGACACCAAAGACCTTATAGAAATCATGATAAGTGTCCTCCATGTCTAAGCTGATTTACCACCTTGCACTAGCCCCTTCACAACCATACTGCATTTAAGCCTTCATAACATCACTAATGCTGTAACTCATCTACTAATGAAATGATCATCAATGATCATAGCTAGTGGGCTCCCATCTTCCCTAAATGTGCTCAAGCATTGTTCTCCTGCCACATCCCTTTATATCCAGTGACTTTGAATATTTTATTTTAATTTTCATAGACTTGTAAAATTCAAACAAACCAAATAATCTTTTTTTAACATTCATATAACATATTTATACCCCCTCCCACCTCCCCACCCTCGTACAATCAAAAGAACAGTTAATTAAATTACATTGATACAATTAAATTAGATTAAATTAGAAAGAAAGTAAAAAAAAACTCAAAATAAAACACATTGCCTATGTCATGTCCCACTTCTTTGATCATATTAATTTCACTCCTGGGACAGATTGCTACAGTACTCCTATTTTGAAGGGGTGGTTGTGGAGGGTGAACTAATCAATCTGAGTGCCAATATATTTCAAGTAAGGTTTCCACATCTTAGATTGTACGTGATTTTATCCAGGTGAAATCAACTCTGCATTTCCACCTTCAATCACGTGGTATTTAGTTGCACTTCCACGAAACCACTATACACTTCCTGGCAACCACCAAGGCAACCTTCACGAACAAAATTTGATATTTGGTATTCGAAAACTCACATTCCCGGTCTCCCAGAAGGTACACTTCCGGATCCAGTGGAAAATCCACTTTAGTAATTTTTTTTAAGAATATCCCCCAGGTCTTCCTAGAATGATCTTACCTTTGTACATAGCCAGGTGGAGTGGACAGAAGTTCTAACCTCCATACCACACACGTCCTGAAATTTCTGGTTTTGATTTATGTAATTTTTGTGGTGTGAGGTACAGCTGGTGCAAGAAATTGTATTGCACCATCCTGGATCTGGCAATGATGACTCCAGTGGTGGCAAGACCTGTCCAGACACACGTCTTGCTACCTCTCTTCATTGATTGTTATGCCCAGGTCTGACTCTCATCTCTCCCTTGACCTGTGTAAGTGGCTTCAGGCCCTCACTTTGAAATATGTAATACATCTTTAAGATAAATTTACACACTTTCCCCTGTTAAATTAGAATCTCCACATTACTACATCTAGGCAGGGTCATAGATGCTCCCAATTTTTCCCTTAAGAAAGATCTTATTTGCAGATAGGAGAAGAATGTTCTATTGGACAAATTGTATCTGTTCAACTGCTCGAATGACAAGCTGCCTTTGCTTGTAATAATCCTCGATACACTGATCCCCTTCTGGCACCAGGTGTCCAGGATTTTATTACCCAGAGTCAAGGTTTTAACTGGTTCTGAGTCAAAAGCGTTTTGGGAGATAACCCCACCTTCAGTCCAATACATTGATTTATTCTTTGCCACATTTGAAGTACATGCTTTAGTATGGAGTTATCCATTTTCTTTGAAATAATCTCACTTTTGTCCAGATTTACTTTATACCCTGAGACCTTCCCATAATCCTTCAGTGTGGTCCTCAGCCTGGCCAATGAACCCTGGGGTTTGTCAAATATACTAACATATCATCAGCGAAAAGGTCTTCCACCTGACCTACCCAGATCCCTTTATGTCTGGATTCTGCTGAATGGCTTCCACCAGTGGCTCAATTGCCGTATGATCAGCATTGGAGACAATGGACAACCCTGCCTACTGGACCTGCTCAAGGGAAACACTAGAGACAAATACCCATTTGCAATAATTTTTACTTGGGGTTTACAATAAAGCGTCCTCACCCAGTTAATAAATGTTTGACCCAATCCAAATTTCTCCAGTACCTCGAACAAAAAATCCCATTCCAATCTGTCAAGGGCCTTTTCCACATCCAAAGCTATGGCCACTCCTGAATCCACCCCCAACTGTGCCAGATGTACTATATTAAGCAATCTAGCTATGTTGTTTGCACACTGTCTCCTTTCTACAAATCCAGTTTGGTCTGGATTTGCTAGTTTCACCAAATATTTTGCCAACCTATTGGCCAGTGTTTCTGCAATGATTTTATAATCTGTATTCAGTAATGAGATGGGTCTATATGAGGCAGGATTCAATGGGTCACTGCCTTTTTTGGAATCACCATGATGATTGCTGTGGAGAAAGACTCCAGGTGGGTATGCATCTCTGCCGCCTGATCCATCACCTTCTAATGAAAGGGCATTAATAGATCTTTGAACTCTTTATAAAATCCAGTGGGCAAACCCTGTGATTTACCAGCCTGCATAGAACTCAGGGTCCATGCTCTCTCATCTTTAGAGAAAGGGGAACTCAGCCCCACTCACTCTTCCTGATCCAAATTTGGTAGTTCCAATGAAAACAAGAAATCATCTATTTTGGTAGGATCACCCCCTGACTCAGATTTATACAATTCCTTATAAAACCTTCCAAATGTTTTGTGTTTTTTTGGTTTATATGAGACCTTGCATTCCCCTGTCTGAGTAGCATTGATTGCCCTCATCTGCCAGGACAAGACTTGTGCACCCTCTCCCCTAGCTCATAATACTGCTGTCTAGATCTTCAAATCAACATTTCTGTCTTGTATGTTAATAACATATTATATTTGAGCTTTTTATTCATCAAATTCCTTTATTTTTCTTCTATGCCCACTCTTTGATTGTCCTTTTCCAGTTGTGCTATTGCCTTTTCTAAAGCGTTAACCTCCTTCATGTACCCCTTTTTAATGCTCTTGGTACTACAAATTATCTGGCCCCTTAAATAAGCCTTAAATGTGTCCCATATTATGAAGTTATCCTCAGTAGAGGGGCAGCTCATCTCACAGAATAGCTCTATCTGAGCTCTAACAAAGCTACAAAATTCCGGTCTTCCCAATAGCAAAATATTTATCAAGTCCTGCTTATCTGGCATTGTAATGGAAAGCATCAAGAGTGAATGGCCAGACAGTAGTCAAGCTGTGCAATCAGTCTGCACTATCCTACCCTCCAATTGGGCTGATGTCAAAAATAAATCAATTCTAGTGTAGTAATCATGTTGTCTTGAGTAAAAGGAGTAATCCCTTTCTTTCTGATTCCACCTTCTCCAGACATCTATAAGATTTAGCTGGTTGATAAAGGCTAGGGTAGAGTTAACCACCCTGGCCCTTGTTACCTTCTTCACTGATATGCCCATGACTGGATCCAGATAAAAATTAAAGTCTCCTCCAAATCAAAACATTCTCCCACCCTTGGATATTTTCAAGAATATGTCCTGTATGAATTCTTCATCATTGAAGTTCAGCTCATAAATATTCATAAGTGACCATGGTTCCAAGTATATTTGACAATATATCATCACGAATCTCCCCACCAAGTCAGCAACCATTTCCCTAACCATCAATGGAACATTCTTCCCTATCAAGATAGCCACTTCCCTGGCTCTGGAATTGAAGGGGGACATTGTCACCTGGCCCACCCACCCCCTCTTTAACTTTAAATGCTCTTGCTTTGTCAGGTGGGTCTCCTGTAAAACATTATATCTGCCTGCATCTTTTTTAGGTGTGCCAAGACTCTTTTTCTCTTAATTTACCTGTTTATCCTATTTACAGTTTTTTAAAATCACAAATTTGATTATACCCAAATCATTCCATTACATCCTTCCCCTTTCTTCTTATCCTCTGATACTTAACCTTCATCCTGGTTCTCCTCCGTAAATCCTTGGTGCAGATTATAGTGTTCTGCACAAGAACTAAACAAATTAACAAAATGAATATATCCAGTGACTTAAAATATTTCATGTCCACCAACATTTTGCTTTTAAAACTTGTATCCATCTTCAAATAATGCTTGTTTCATGCAAGATAATTATAAAATTAGAGGGGCCTGTAACAGCTACCATAATCTTCATGCAAATGCAACATAACAAATTTGTGGTAATAAATGGGGAAAAAAATCATGGAATGTATTCAGGATAGTTTGGTAGATTGTTATTTCAATGAACCCTTTATATCTAATAATGTGCAATGAAACAGGTTAATTAATAGCCTTATAAAGGAAAAAGTGGACTATAGAATTAAATAATTATGAGATTTAGTTTCAGCCCAAAGAATTTGAATAAAGGTAGAAAGGACAAATTAATTAGCAATAAGTGGTCAACTAATGTTGGAATTTGGCACCTGGTGAACAAGAAGGGAGCATGAGAACCAGGGACTCGGTGAGTAGAAGGGAGTGCAAGAACTGCAAATCTGGTGAATAAGAAGAGATCATGAGAACTAGGGACTCAATGAGTGGAAATTACAACATCACATGGTGACCAAAGTGCTAAACAATTGGGATTTCCAGGGATCTAGTCTCTGATCCCTCATTTTACAACTGGATCCCTAACTTCCTAATCAACAAACCTCAATTAGTGCAGATTGGCAACACCACCTTGTCCTTGCTGACCATTAACATGGGGCACCTCAAGGCTACATGCTTAGTCTTTGTACTTAGGACTGTGTGGCCAAGTTCAGCACCAGCACAATATGTACATTCATTGACACCACCATTATTGTTGACTGAATAATGGGTAATAATGGATTTAGGGTGGAGATAATATGGATTTTAGAAAGGGGAAGTTGAGGGATCATGCAGCTGAGACAACCATGAAGAAGGCATATCAATGTCTCTGCTTTCAAAGGAGTTTGAGGATATTCAGCATCTCACAAATACATTACACCTTTGAAGGTTACAAAAAGAACAAAAAACGACAGGCACAGCCAAGTCCATTGCGGGCACCAACCTCCCATCCATTGAAGACCTCTGTCTGAGGTGCTGTTGCAAAGAAGGTAGCAAACATCTCTTTTCACTGTTACCTTCAGGCAGAAAATGCAGAAGCTTGAAGTCCAGCCTCTAGATTGACAAACAGGTTTTTTCCAACAGCAATTAGTAACATGAACTTCCTATATCATTCAAACCATAATATGACTACAAGACCACAAAAGATCTATCTGTACTAATGGCCAAATATTTGGTGTTTTTCCATTTCCGTTTATATTTATTGTCTTTTTTCTCTTTGTGATGTCTTAAGCATCTTAATTACCTTTGGTATGTTTTACATAGCATTGATTGCATCAGTAATTTTACATGTATATTACATTAATGTTTCATTCATCCACTTATTGAGGATCAGAAGTGAACATGGGTCACTGTAGCTGTGAGATAGCAGCTCGACCAGATACACCACTTTGTACCCCTATTTTTTATCTTATTATATTGAAACTTATAAAATACTTAGGAGGTATGACATGGTAGATGTGTAGATGTTTCCATTATAAAGTAATGAGAGTTTATTATTACATACATAAATACTTTGATAGAAATGCAGCTGTTTCTGGCAAGACTGCAGAGTGGGGCTATACATTTGCATTAATAAGGACTGGTGTACTGATGTCTCTGTAGTAAAGGCTCACTGCTCACCAGAGATAGAGATCTTAATGGTTAGGCACAGGCCTTTCTACCTGCCCAGGGAATTCACAGCCACCCTGACCACAGAAGTCTATGTTTTTCCTTCTGCAAATGAGAGAGATGCAATAAAATAACTTTACAGGGCCATGTGTGAAACACAAGCAACACACCCAGATAGTTGTATGATCATTACTGATGACTTCAACAATTCTTTCCCAGTTCGGTATAATTGCTCGTAGAATTCCGTAAAGTTTTCATTAATCTCTGTTGAGTTATATGTAATTTGTTTGTCCTTTTTCATTGATGCCAATACAATTCTTTTTGCTTGTTCTGTTTTAAGCTGCCAAGCTAGTATTTTGTGCATTTTTTCTCCTAGCTCATAATACTTCTGCTTTATTTTCATTATGTTCTTCTCCACCTTATACGTTTGTAGTGTTTCGTATTTTATTTTTTTGTCCGCCAATTCTCTTTTTGTTGTATCTTCCCTTGTTGCTAGGTCTTTTTCTGTACTTACTATTTCCCTTTTCAGCTGTTCTATTTCCCCATTGTAGTCCTTTTTAATCTTAGTTACATAACTTATTATCTGCCCTCTGACGAAGGCTTTCATTGCATCCCATAATATAAATTTGTCTTTCACTGATTCTGTATTTATTTCAAAGTTTCAAAGTACGTTTTAACACTGATAGGAAGGGTAAATTGCATTAAAATGAATATCTTCCCAAGGATACAATACCTATTTCAATCATTACCAATTCCCTTAACAGAGAAATTCTTCAATGAACTAAAGAGAATAATAAGGAAATTCTTATGGAAAGGGGGGAAACCGAGGATAGCACTAGATAAATTAACAGAATGGTACAAACAAGGTGGTTTGCAGCTACCAAACTTTAAAAATTATTACAGAGCAGCACAATTAAGATATCTATCAGATTTTTATCAAACAAGGGAAAAACCAGATTGGACCAAGATAGAGCTAGATAAAATAGGGGAGAACATATACTTTATAAGTGGGATGAAAAACTGATGCAATATAGAAGTTCACCAGTACTGCACCATCTGCTCAACATTTGGAAGAAGATTCACGTAGAAAGGAATAAAACAAATTACCAACTACCAAAATTATTATTGACACAAAATCAACTAATCCCTTTCACAATAGATAACGTTTCCTTTGAAGAATGGGAGAGAAAAGGAATTAAAAGAATAGAAAATTGTTTTTTGGGAAATAATTTATTATCATTTGAACAAATGAAGTACAAATATGGAATAACTCACGGTACAATGTTTGCATACCACCAACTGAAAACCTACTGATCAAGTACAAGCAGACTGAGATTACCAGAAGGAAGCAGCTTTGAATATGTGATTACAGTCACAATGATAATTAAAAGATTTATAACAAACATGTACATCAAGCTGCAAGAGAAAGTAATTGATGAAATAAGCTATAAACCCAAACAAAAGTGGGAACAAGATCTAAACATAAAGATAAAAAATGAAATATGGGAAAAGCTATGCTCTGGAATTATGATATACATAATAAATATGAGGTTACACATGATACAATATAATTGGTTACACAGACTATTTATCACGCCCCAAAAGTTAAATAAATGGGATCTAACAGTATCAGATAGATGGTTTCACTGTAAGAAGGAAATGGGAACAACAGTATATGCAATTCGGGCATGTGATAAAGTGAAAAAATTTTGGGAAGATCTAAATCAGATATTAAATAAAATCACAAAAAGTAACATACCAAAAAATCCAGAGATCTTTCTTTTTAGTAATATAAGAAGTAAAGAATTAGGCCTTAAACTGGATGAAGCGCAAAAAAGATTTATTATGATAGCCTTACTGGTAGCAAAAAAATGTATAATGTCAACTTGGAAATCAGAAGAGAACCTGAGAGTACAGCAATGGTACATGGAAATGAATAAATGTATTCCATTGGAAAAAAAACATATAATTTAAAAAATAAAGTCACATTATTTGAACAAATTTGGGAACTGTACATGGAACACAACAGAGAGGGCCTACCGCAGACCTCCACCCCCTAAAATGATAGAATGAGAAGACAAAATGAACTGACCCAGTGTGTAAAAGTAGATGACATAATTTTCTTGTTTATTTTCATTGTGTGATGACATTGTTTAATGGGTTTATTGTATTGTATATGTTGAACGTTTAATGGGTTTGGAGGGGGGGTGGGAAGGAGCGAGGGAAGGGAGGGAGGAAAAAAAGAAAAAATGACACTATGTATATTCAAGAGGGAAATGTTTGTGTGTATTTTGATTAATATGGTTCATAGTGTGAAAAAGTTTTAAAAATTAAAAATTAAAAAAACAATGCTTTCCCGAAAATGGCCCTGCCAGAGTTCCAACAGCACGTCAACTTTACAACCAGAAGAGAGAACTTTCTAGGTAGGGTGTACACAAATGTCCCTGGAGCTTAAAAGACTGTCCCCTGGTTCCACCTTGAAAACTCAGACCACATTTCAATCCTGCTAACCCCGATGAGATGAGTCAAACTAGTATGCAGGGAGATCAGAATGGCCAGGGGATGCCACGGGAGGGCCACGGACTGTAGGAGATACAGGGAGGCAGCCATCTATAACAATCAAATCATGTGGCTGAAGACATGGTGTGATAGGGAGGGCTTCAAGTTTCTAAATCACTGGGCTCTGTCCCAGGGAAGGTGGGATCTGTACGAACAGGATAGATTGCATCTGAACTGGAAGGGGATTAATATCCTTCCATGTAGGTTTGTTAGTTTTGTCCTAATGGATTTAACCTAGATTTGCAGGGGCAGGGGAACCAGAATGTTAGAGCAGTTAGTGAGGAGGAGGAGGAGGAGGAGGAGGAGGAGGAGGAGGAGGAGGAGGAGGAGGAGGAGGAGGAGGAGGAGGAGGAGGAGGAGGAGGAGGAGGAGGAGGAGGAGGAGGAGGAGGAGGAGGAGGAGGATAGAGGTCATGCAAGGACTGCATGTATAGACAGAAATCAAAGGTTTATACGTGATAGTGTGACAGAATATATAGAAATATTTTTGGGAAATAAATTGGAAAAACTTGAGTAGGTTACATACAAACACTTTAAAACAGATTTGAAATACTGGAGAATTCATATCCAGAGTGACTTTACAGAAACTTTGAAGAATGCCTATGGAAACTTCACAGGTAGGTGTTAATTGGACTGATGCTGTGGATTAAATGGACTATTGTCTTTAAAGCAACAGCAGAGACATTATAGCAGTTCCACAAGAGGTCACTGATGGGTTCTTGATGACCTAAAAACAACAGATGAACCAGAAGACAGACTCCTATTGTTTGAGAAGGTCAGGTGGTTTTTGCAAGCAGTGCAAGAAAGCAATCTCTGACTGGGTGTGTGTGTGTGTGTGTGTGTGTGTGTGTGTGTGTGTGTGTGTGTGTGTATGTGAGAGAGAGAGAGAGAGAGAGAGAGAGAGAGAGAGAGAGAGCTATGACAAGCAGGTGAAGCTTACTGGAACTGAAATAGAAGCTCCAGAATGAAAAATGACTAGAAGACTGGCTATCTCTTGGAATATTTGAAACAGAAAGGAAGTCTGTGGTAACCTGAAAGAAAGGGGGTAAGTTTCGTCAGCAAGACACTGAGGGAAGTACCTCAGTTGTGGATGTCGTTGAACAACACATCTCTCTCTACAAAACCTACAAGAATCTTCCTGAGTGATAACCATTTACTTTTTGAGCACCAAAGACTAATGAACTTTATACATGTTAAATTCTGTGCACAGTATAAGAATTACTTGCAACCAATGAACTTCGAGAATGATAGGTGAGATTGGACTGTGAACCAAAGAACTTTCCTAAACTTACCACACATTACACACATATGCACTTTGAATTAGAAGGGCATTAGGTTAGGCTAAGTTAGATAAGTTAATAATAATTTTTGTTAAACTTTTTTTCTATTTTCATGTTTAAAGATAATTAAAAGAAACTTTTGTTTAAGTAACCATTTGTCTTGGTGAATTTTTATTGCTGCTGTGTTTTGGGGTCCTTTGGGCTCGTAACAATAGAAATGTTCTCAGGTGTATTTATTTTAATGCAAGGAGTATTGTTAGAAGGCTGACGAGTTTAGGCATGGATTGACATGTGGGATTCGACATTATTGCTACGAGTGAGACTTGGTGGCAGGAGGGACAGGACTGGCAGCTAAACGTTCTGGGTTCCGTTGCTTCAGACGTGATAGAGGGGGAGGGATGAAAGGTGGAGGAGTGGTATTGCTAGTCAGGGAAAATATTTCAGCTGTGCAAAGTTAGGACAGCCAGGAGGGTTTGTCTACAGAGGCGGATTGAGAACTGGAAATGTGTAACCACACTGATAGGGATGTATTACACACCACCCAATAGTCAGAGAGAATTGGAGAAGCAAATCTGTAGAGATAGCAGATTGACGTAAGAAGCAGAAAGTTGTGATAGTAGGAGATTTTAACTTTCCAAATATTGACTGGGACTTACATACTGTGAAAGGGCTGGATGGCTTGAAGTTTGTGAAACGTGTTTAGGAAAGGTACTTGATCTCCTATTAGGCCACAAGAGAGGTCAGGTGGCAGATGTATGTGTTGGCAAACAGTTTGGGTCCAGTGACCATAATATCCTTAGCTTCAAGTTATTTATGGAAAAGGAGAAATCTGGACCTCATGCTGGGATTCTAAATGGGAGGAAGACAAATTTTATGGAAATGAGAAAGGATCTAAGAAGAGTGGATCAGGATATGTTGTTTTCTGGCAAGGGTGTGATAAGTAAGTGGATGGCCTTCACAGGCAAAATTTTGAGAGTGGAGTGATTGCATGTTCCTGTTAGGATTAAAGGAAAAGTTAACAGGCATAAGGAACCCTGGTTTTCAAGGGATATTGGTGATCTGGTTAAGAAGAAGAGGGAGGTGTACAGCAAGAATAGGCAACAAGGAGCTAATGAGGTACTTGAAGAGTACAAAAAATGCAAGAAAATACTCAAGACGGAAATCAAGAAGGCAAAGACACGAGGTTGCTTTGACAGATAATGTGAAACCAAAGGGTTTCTACAAGTATAATAAGATTAAAAGGATAGTAAGAAACAAAATTGGTCCTTTAGAGGATCAGAGTGGTCAACTATGTGTGGAGCCTCATGTTATGTGGGTGGGGGGGGGGGGAGACATTAAACAGTTTTTTTGCATCAGTATTTACTCAGGAAACTGGCATAGTGTATAAGGAAAGAAAGACTATATGTCTTGGAACATATGGAGATTAAGGAGGAAGAGGTGCTTGCTGCCTTATAGCAAATAAAGGTAGATAATATCAGCACTGACATGATATTCCCTCAGACCATGAGGAAGACTAGTGTAGAAATTGCAAGGGCCCTGGCAGATATATTTAAAATGACCTTAAGCCACAGGTGAGGTGCCAGAAGATTGAAGGGTAGCTCATGTTGTTCCATTGTTTAAAAAAGGCTCCAAAAATAAACCAGGTAATTATAGGCTGGTGAGCCTGACATCAGTTGGAGGTAAATTATTGGAAGCTATTCTGAGTGATATATAGGTATTTGGACAGCCATTGGGCTGATTAAGGACAGTCAGCAGGGGTTTGTGCGTTGTAGATCACGTTTAACGAATCTTGTAGAATTTTTCGAGTATATTACCAAGAAGGTAGATGAAGGAAAGGCTGTGGATGTTGTCTACATGGACTTTAATAAAGCCTTTGACAACGTCCCACATGGAAGGTTAATTCAGAACGTTAAGACACTAGGTATCCATGGAGCAGTTGTAAACTGGATTTGAAATTGACTGTGTGGGAGAAAACAGAGAGTGGTAGTGGATGGTTGTTTCTCAGACTGGAGGCCTGTGACTAGTGGTGTGCCTCAGGGATCTGTTAACGCATTGTTGTTTATTGTCTCTATCAATGATCTTGATGATAATGTAGTAAATTGGATCAGCAAGTTTGCTGATGTTGCAAATATAGGAGGCATTATGGGCAGCGAGGAAGATTTTCAAAGCTTGCAGAGGGATCTGGACCAATTGGGAGAATGGGACCAAAGATGGCGGATTGTCCTTAATACAGACAACTGTGAGGTGTTACATTTTGTAAGGGCAAACCAAGGTAGGACATACATAGTAAATGGTAGGCCACTGAGGAGTGTGGAGGAGCAAAGAGATCTGGTAATATAGATACACGATTCCCTGAAGGTGGTGTCGCAGGTAAACAGGGTTGTAAAAATAGCCTTTTAAAATCAAAGCATTGAGTATAGGAGTTGAGATGTTATGTTGAAGTTGTTTAAGACATTGGTGAGGCCAAATGTGGATTGTTGTTTGCAATTCTGGGTGCCCAACTACAGGAAGGATATCAATAAGATTGAAAGAATGCAAATATTTACTAGGATGTTGCTGGGTCTTCAGGAGTTGAGTTACAGGGAAAGATTAAACAGGTTAGGACTTTCTTCCTTTGAACAATGAGGGGAGATTTGATAGAGGTTTACAAGAGGTACAGACAGAGTGTATGCGAGTAGGCTTTTTCCACTTAGTTTGGGGGAGATAAATATTTGGTCATAGTTTTAAGGGAAAGGTTTTGGGGGAATATTAGGGGAAAGTTCTTCACTCAGAGAGTGGTGGGAGTGTGGAATAAGCTGCCATCCGAGGTGGTGAATCTGAGTTTGATCTTAAATTTTAAGAATACCTAGATGGGAGAGGTCTGGAGGGTCATGGAATGGGAATCCGGTCAATGGGACTAGCAGAATGATGGTTGGCACAGAATAGAAGGGCTGTAGCATTCTATGGTTGTAATCAGTACACAAGCACAGTGACCTGCTAAACAGACCCAACACGAAACAGCCAGGGCCAACCCGAAACCATGACTCGATGCAGAAACCTGTGCATTTGTCGGAAGTTGGGACGTTGCTCTCAGGGCAGGTGATAGATACGAAGAACAGGAAAGGGTGAACCCTCCTGGTCAATCAGGAAGGCAAAGTGGGGGTTTGGGCAGAAGATCCAGACAAGTGAATCTTGCAGGTCAGTGAATAATTACACGTCCCTTCCTGACAGGCTGACCAAACACCACCTCCACACCGCTCGGTTTCTTCTCGTGCGCATGTGCAAGGGGGGGCATTTCTCTCTCTCTCTCTCTCTCCCTCCCCCCCCCCCCCCCCCCCCCCCTTATAACCTGACCCTGGCAAGTTTGAAATGGCCACCCTAAAGATGACTACTGACCAGGTAGTGCTTTGAGCGAGTGGTAATGGAGCCCGTGGAAGCGCACCTCCCAGCTCGCTCACTGCTTGACCTGCTGGGTCTCGCCAGCGTTCTGCTCTTCGTTTCAATCCCAGCTGCCCGCAAGACTTTTCGTGGGGACTGAGCTACTTTCCGCAGCCTTCTGCGTGGGAACGGCGCGCGCGCAACGGCTCGCGGGGGGAAGGGGTCACGTGAGCCGGGCTCGCGCGGCCACCACCGCAACGAGAAGAGGAAGCGCCAGCGTTCGCCCGCCCGCCCGTCAATGTGGCTCCTTCGTCCCTCCGCTTCGGCGGTTCAGCGCGACTGAACAAACACGGATATTCTGCGTTTCCTGACGCCGGCGCCGCAACAAAGGTGAGGGTCGAGCGTTCGTTATTTCCTGCCCCTTGGTTAACGGTTCCCGTCACGCGCGCGCTCTCGCTTCCATCTGGCAGCGCCACTCAGGACTTGAGGTGTTTGTTTCCTCGCTGCAGGGTTGAAATCCAGCGGGTTGAAGTGAAAGACCTGCATTGATGAGTTGCTGGTCTCCTCCTCGGTGCCACCTCATCGATGCAGAACCCCCAGCCAGTAGGACCCATAAACACCGGACACTAGTCCTTCTGTAACATCCCACAGTACTTCTGGCGGACTGCATCTCTCCTTCTGGAGGTGGCAGCTTCGGCTTTTGGTTTAAGTTCATGATTGGACCAGCACCTTGCCGTACTTGTTCTATTTAAACAAGACAAGCATGTCTGGACCACTTTCCAGTTGCTTCGATTCCTGAATCATGGCCCGAATGAAAATGTTATATTACGGACCCGTAAGGTCATGAACAACTTGCTCCTAAGGTCATGAACAACTTGCCCCTAAGGTCATGAACAACTTGCCCCTAAGGTCATGAACAACTTGCCCCAAAGGCCATGAACAACGTGCCCCTCAGGCCATGAACAACGTGCCCCTCAGGTCATGAACAACGTGCCCCTCAGGTCATGAACAACGTGCCCCTCAGGTCATGAACAACGTGCCCCTCAGGTCATGAACAACGTGCCCCTCAGGTCATGAACAACGTGCCCCTCAGGTCATGAACAATTTGCCCCTAAGGTCATGAACAACTTGCCCCTAAGGTCATGAACAACTTGCCCCTAAGGTCATGAACAACTTGCCCCTAAGGTCATGAACAACTTGCCCCTAAGGTCATGAACAACTTGCCCCTAAGGCCATGAACAACTTGCCCCAAAGGTCATGAACAACGTGCCCCTCAGGTCATGAACAACGTGCCCCTCAGGTCATGAACAACGTGCCCCTCAGGTCATGAACAACGTGCCCCTCAGGTCATGAACAACGTGCCCCTCAGGTCATGAACAACGTGCCCCTCAGGTCATGAACAACGTGCCCCTCAGGTCATGAACAACGTGCCCCTCAGGTCATGAACAACGTGCCCCTCAGGTCATGAACAACGTGCCCCTCAGGTCATGAACAACGTGCCCCTCAGGTCATGAACAACGTGCCCCTCAGGTCATGAACAACGTGCCCCTCAGGTCATGAACAACGTGCCCCTCAGGTCATGAACAACGTGCCCCTCAGGTCATGAACAACGTGCCCCTCAGGTCATGAACAACGTGCCCCTCAGGTCATGAACAACGTGCCCCTCAGGTCATGAACAACGTGCCCCTCAGGTCATGAACAACGTGCCCCTCAGGTCATGAACAACGTGCCCCTCAGGTCATGAACAACGTGCCCCTCAGGTCATGAACAACGTGCCCCTCAGGTCATGAACAACGTGCCCCTCAGGTCATGAACAACGTGCCCCTCAGGTCATGAACAACGTGCCCCTCAGGTCATGAACAACGTGCCCCTCAGGTCATGAACAACGTGCCCCTCAGGTCATGAACAACGTGCCCCTCAGGTCATGAACAACGTGCCCCTCAGGTCATGAACAACGTGCCCCTCAGGTCATGAACAACGTGCCCCTCAGGTCATGAACAACGTGCCCCTCAGGTCATGAACAACGTGCCCCTCAGGTCATGAACAACGTGCCCCTCAGGTCATGAACAACGTGCCCCTCAGGTCATGAACAACGTGCCCCTCAGGTCATGAACAACGTGCCCCTCAGGTCATGAACAACGTGCCCCTCAGGTCATGAACAACGTGCCCCTCAGGTCATGAACAACGTGCCCCTCAGGTCATGAACAACGTGCCCCTCAGGTCATGAACAACGTGCCCCTCAGGTCATGAACAACGTGCCCCTCAGGTCATGAACAACGTGCCCCTCAGGTCATGAACAACGTGCCCCTCAGGTCATGAACAACGTGCCCCTCAGGTCATGAACAACGTGCCCCTCAGGTCATGAACAACGTGCCCCTCAGGTCATGAACAACGTGCCCCTCAGGTCATGAACAACGTGCCCCTCAGGTCATGAACAACGTGCCCCTCAGGTCATGAACAACGTGCCCCTCAGGTCATGAACAACGTGCCCCTCAGGTCATGAACAACGTGCCCCTCAGGTCATGAACAACGTGCCCCTCAGGTCATGAACAACTTACTCAATCCACTACAGGGGAAGCAGTTGAAGTCCTTTCTCAAGGATTTCTTTTTTGAAAAAATAAAAACTCTGAAGTTGTTTACTTCCTAAGCTTTACTTAAAAAAAAAAGAATTGCCAATGACAGTGCCGTGGCAGGATTTGGTGGTCCTCGTGTGTTTATGTTGGTGCTGGTTGTGGCGTGGAAGCGACAAGGTTACGATGAAAGATTGCTATTTAGTAATCCAA
The DNA here is from genome assembly GCF_036971445.1 of Narcine bancroftii. NCBI lineage: Eukaryota > Metazoa > Chordata > Chondrichthyes > Torpediniformes > Narcinidae > Narcine > Narcine bancroftii. The sequence continues at coordinate 316,582,412 of NC_091470.1, read as the reverse complement.
GATGGGTGGGGGTTGAGAGAAACTGATCAAGAAAAGATTGTTACCACCTCGCTGAGGAAGAGACGGCTTGAAGTGTGGTATTGTGCTTAAGGGAATCTTCCAGTTCGAAAAATGAGCAGTGAAACATGCGCAGGTGTGAAAAAGCAAAACAAAAACTAACAGAAATGACTGAAATTGGACGAGTTGCTGGTCTCTTGTCACCTGAATTTTAACTTGCCTGTAAAATCGTCATAAGTTTTGAATGGGCATTTATTTGGGTTTGCCCGATATGAACTGTCCCTTTTTAAATAACTCATTGTATCCTTGATTTTTTTGAAGTCTGTTATGGACTCGTTTTTGAAATCACCACAATAATATGTCAATTTAGAAATTCCAGCAGGTGGATCATAACTTAAGTCAATGAAGGCAAAAATGACCCAGATCTTAAGATGGTCAAATGTGCACAAGTTTCAGTACAACATCAAAATGATGTATTTGGAGCACACAGGATCCTAGCAGAATGATTGTATCACCTTACAAACTGCCCACCTTATCCAGTTGTGCCCTATCTATGGTGAAGTTGGGTTTCACTTTTGCTTTAGCAATCACCTTGGAACCTACAGAAATGGAGCAGAAACAAGTGTCTTCAATCCTGAGTCTCCAAAAAAAAGTAAATTCATAATTAATGAAGCATCAATTAATTGCTCTCTCAATTTGTATGTATTTATTTTTCTTATACTTTTTGCTTAATACAATTTTTACTTAATTTCTGTACTTGGCCTCCTCCATTCTATTTTCTTTCTTCAACCCTTTAAGTACAGTATATTGGTTTAGAACAGTGGTTTTTCAAACTTTTTCTTTCCACTCACATCCACCTTAAGGAATCCCTATGCCATAGGTGCTCTGTAATTATTGAGGGATTACTTAAAGTGGTTTGTGGGTGGGGGAAAAAAAGGTTGACAACCACTGCTCTCAACCCAATTGTTACTGAAATATTTTGCTTGAGAAAAATTGTCATTGGCCTTCTTAATTTCAATGCGCACATGTGAGCCTTCAGTTGGTGCACGTGCAGTGGGTTTGCATTATTGGAGTTCAGTTGGCGTATGCGCGAGAGTTAAGGAGGCGAATTCAATATTGTTAGGGCACTTAACCCTTGCGCATGTGCCAACTGAATTCTGATACATGAACCCACTGCGCATGTGCCATTCGAAGACTTGCGCATGCCCACAGGAATCAGATGGCCACGCCCAGCCTACGGACCCTGCTACACCGACTAACAAGGGTGTGCATGGACCAGATTGTGGAAAGATTCGCCAAATTGATCAACAAATTCAGGAAGCTTTAAGTTGTTATCGTCAAATCTACAATAAAAAATATTTGATTTAAAAAGTTTGCCTTAAGACTTTGGTACTCCATGTCCACGGGAAGAATTCCGACTTGTGTCCATTTTGAGATACGACCGATCCTTCGGACCCAATTGCGGTTGAAAGTCAGGGAATACCTCTAGTTTTAGAAATTAACACTGAAGAAAAATGGATCTTTATTGATTGGTTTGTAGGTATTTGAATATACAGCATTAATGTTTCATTCTTGCTAGAAGAGAAAATGTAAATGCCCAAAGTAGGGCCTTGCAAATATTTTTAGTCTAAAGAGCAAGCCTTATTCTGATTAGTCATAGTTCTAGAGTAGGGAAGTGGGGCCTTCAGCCCAATTTGTCCACACTGATCAAGTTATTTATCCAAGCTAGTCCTATTTGCCTATGTTCAACTGTATTCCTCTAAATCCTTCCTGTCCATATACCTGGCTAAATGTCTTCTAGACTTTACAATTGTGCTCTCCTCTATCATTTCCTCTGGCAGCCTATCCCATATACCCAACACCTGAGGACTGATCTACTTTCTAAAAAGTGTACAAATTGCAGCACAATTGATAATGATCCAGCCCATGAAATCAGTGCCACTTAATTTCACCAATTTTAAGATACTTTTATTAAAACAAAAAATGTGATATTACATGAAATTTCCTTTTGTCTACTGTGAGACAAAGATTCTCCATCAGCAGAAGTTCCTCATCACCCCTTACAGTCAGAGAAATTGATGTAAAAGAGAATCCCCCACCCCCTGCCCGGAGTCACTGAGTGTTCATGGATTCGCCTTCAGTGTTCCTATAGCCACATAGCCTTCAGTCCAAACCATCAGCCACCCAAGCTCCAGATCCAAGCCTCCAGCACGAACAGGAAGCCCTCAGTTTTGAGAAATCTGAACCTGTATTTACATCAGATCAAAATGGTTGAAACTTTCCATAATTTAAATTTCCAGTATATGTGTGTTGTCAGATTCAATGCTCTTTTGGGAAAAAAAAGAATTGCAATTGATACAGAGGAACATAGATCAGTTGGTGGAGCAGTGACATGTAATGCGTTTTGGGTTGTCAAATACTGGCTGGACATAAAGAGTAATAGGTAAGAAGGATCTTGTAATTAAGGATTGATGTACAGAGGGACCATGAAATGCAAATTCATAGTTCACTGAAGATGATGACGTGGAGTAGCGAAGAAGGTGTTTAATTTTCTTGCCGTGATATTAGAAAGAATGTGGTAGTGATGGAAAAACTGTAGAAGATTCATGGGATTTTGCCATGATGGGGGTGGGGGCTTCAGTTACAAGTTGAGATTGAATAAACTGAGATTATTTTCACCGGAGAACAGGAGGCTGATGGGTGACCTTGCAGAGGTATATAAAATTATCAAGAGCATTAGGGTGGATGATCTTTTTCCAAGAGAAGGGATATCTAAAACAAAAAATAATTAAGGCTAGAGGGGAAATATTTAAAGGAGATTTGAAGGGCAAGTTTTTCCAACCAGAGGTTGACAGGTATATGGACTAAGCTGCCAGAGGTGGAGGTAGAAGTAAATGGATAGGAATGGAATAGAGAGATATTTGTACAGATGGCCTGCTTCCATGTTGTACACAAGTCCGTGACTCATTTTGTTTGTAATGCCCCATTTTTTTAAAAAAAGCTTTCAGATTGTGGCAAAGCATTGTTGGAAAAATTTAGCCAATCAAGTTTTCTGAACTTGATATAAATAGAAGCTTTTAGTCTTCTAAGCATAATGGCTGGTTTTGATGAAGAATTATAAAACTGAAATGTCAATTCCCTGGCTTTTTGTGTATTTCCAGAACTTCATACATGGTCAAAATCAGAAAAAAAACATTTAATTTTTACATCGCTTTGGCCATTTTCTTTGTGCAGATCGGGGAGGAAATTTATGCTTTTAATGAAGTGAGATTAAGTCTTATTTGCACAATATTTAACCAATGCTATGCGTGGTAAACTACTGTCTATATGTTAATCTGTCGGAGCTCCACCCACAGACTCCTAAATAAAGGTGACTGTCCACAGCCCCCTCCCCAGCTCAGGACAATTGACCAGCATGGACATACCTCCATTCTATTGTGAATAAAGGCTGGCCAGTTTTGCATAACTTCCAAGTCTTTTGGAGTTATTGATGGTGGATCAACTTTATTCATAATACATTTTAACAATGGAGCAAATCCTGAAGCCAGAGAAGCTGGAAATCGACCCTCAATTGCCTGAGGTGTCTACCAGCTTCGAACTTTGGCTGTGCTGCTTCCAGGTGTTCCTGCAGCCATCATCAGCCATCGTTTGGTCAGAGAACAACCAACTACAGGTACTGCACTCCTGGGTCGAGCCCCGGGTGTACTCGATGATCAAGGACGTTGCAACGTATCCAGAAGCAATGGACGTTGAAAGGCCAGTACCTGAGTACCTGAGCAAGGCATCTCCTGGTGATCCAAAAACAGCGAATTGGGGAATCGAGCACTGAGTACCATCGGGCCCTGTGAACCCTTGAACGGGCCTGCGAATGCAAGGTCATGATGGCCTCAGAGGACCTGATTAGAGACGCTGATGTCACAGGCATCGGCCCAATTACATCCATCAGAGACTATTCGAGCAAGGTGAGTTCAATTTGTGGAGGACAATCAAATTGGCAGGCGCACTGGAGGTGGCCCTCCAGAATATGGAAGCCTACTCGGCCAACAACGTGGCCGCCTCGTGGTTGCCCGGGTGCTGTCAACTTGGGATGTGGTGTCACCGTCACATCCTGCCAGTGGTCTGACCATGGCAACCATACTTGGTGAGGGTACCCAAGGAAATGCTGCCCAGCCAAAGATGTGGTTTTCTCCAGCTATGGGACGAAGGGGCACTACAGTGCTGCGTATGGAATATAGATGACTCCTTCCAAGTTGTTATATTTCCCAATTTCAAAATGTCTTCTTCACAGAAACTTAAGTGATGATATTCCTTTACATGAACCTTGGGGGTGGGGGGGAGGGTACCATCTTGGATGCTGCCATTCCTGGAAACCAACAGTGTCATGTGTGAGTCGTGGGGGCTGTCATCTTGGGCACTATCTTCAATACCCAGCAGCACTACTTGCGAGCCATGGGAGTTCGTCATTTTGGATACCGTCATCTCCCAGCTGAACACATGAACTCTCCGCTGCATCAACAAGCAACGACCTGACACTGGCCAACTTTAGAAGAAGGTAGTCCTCATAAACTCCCCAGGTTAATGATGGACATTTAGATAAACAACCACATGAGTTTGCCTGTTCGATAGTGTGAGCACTGAGAGCTTCATCTACCCAACACAGTGCAACGCTACTCTCTCGTGGTAAGGCCAGTAAGCCAAAAGTTCTCTTTTCAAACCACCCACTGCGCTCTACCGGCAACTATCCTTCAGCCATCCCCCTATCGTCTAACCAGCCAGCACGCACGACTTGCGGACTCTCCACCCTCAAAATCACCCCTCCACTGTGTTTGCCAACCTCACCCTGACTGTACAGGGCCTTTATTAGGGCAGAAGTACAGCGGCTACTCAATGAGATGATTGAACCCAGCATCAGCCCTTGGAGAGCACGAGTGGTGGTGGTGAGGAACGGGAGAAAGTCAAAATGGTTATCGACTACAGTCAGACCATTAACTTATGCACACAGCTGGACACGTACTCCTTTCTTTCCCCCCCCCCCCCCCCCAGTATATCTGACGTGGTGAACCAAATTGTGCAATATTGGGTGTTCTCCACCATTGACCTAAAGTCAGCATAGCTCTGCATCTGTCTGGAGGACTGCCAATATATTGGTTTCAAGATGGTTGGCTGTCTCTATCATTTCCTGAGGGTCCCCTTTCCCTTCACCAGTGGGGTCTCGATCTTCCAGCAGGAGATGAACATTATGGTGGATCAGTACGAGCTGCAGGTTGTGGATCAGTACGAGCTGCAGGTTGTGGATCAGTACGAGCTGCAGGTTATGTTCCTGTATCTCGACAAAGTCACCATCTGCAGCCATGACTTGCAGGACCATGACACCAACCTTCAAAAATTCCTCCAGACCGCCAGACTCATCAACCTCAAGTACAATAAGAATAAATGCATATTTCACATAATCTGCCTTGCCATCCTTGGCTGTATTGTAGAGAACATAGTCATTGGCCCTGAACCTGACCGCACGTTCAGGTTCTGGAAATTCATGTTTTGGAAATTCCCCTCCCTTACAGCCCTGAAAAGGTGCCTGGGCTTTTTCTCTTGCTATGCCCAACGAGTCCCTAACTATGCAGACAAGGCCCACCCCCTCGTTTAATCTACCTCATTTCCCCTAACATCAGAGGCTGTGCAGCCTTCAGCAACATCAAGGCAGACATTGCCAAGGCTATGATGCATGCTGTGGATGAATCCACCCTGTTCCAGGTGGAGAGCGATGCATCCAACTGCCCTAGCTGCCACACTTTTTTTCCCGCACCCTTCATGGCTCCAAAAATCAGCACTCCTCTGTCAAGAAGGAGGCCCAACCCATTGTTGAGGCAGTAGGGCACTAGAGGCACCTCCTAGCTGGCAAATGATTTACCTTGCTGACTGATCAATTGCATTCATGTTCAATAACCAGCTGCGAGGTAAAATCAAAAGTGACAAGATATTGAGGCGGAGAATTGAATTTTCCACCTGCAATTATGATATCTTTCACCAGCCTGGGAAACTCAATGAGCCCCCAGATGCTCTACCTGTGGAATCTGCTAGCACACAAATTTACTGCTTACAAGCCCTCCAAAATGATCTCTGCCACTCTGGAATCACCAGATTCATTTATTTCGTCAAGGCTAGCAATCTGCCCTACTTCAAAGGACCCCTCCTCTCCTCAGACCTCAACGTCATTGACGAGTATTCGCATTTTCCGTTTGCCATCCCCTGCCCAGACATGATAGTTGTCACACTCATGAAGGCTTTATGCAGTCTCTTCACCCTTTTTGGTTTCCCCTGCTAGACATGATAGTTGTCACACTCATGAAGGCCTTATGCAGTCTCTTCACCCTTTTTGGTTTCCCCTGCTATATTCATAGTGACTGGGGGCCATCCTTTATGAACGACGAGCTGCACCAATTCCTGCTGACCAGAGGTATCGCCACAAGCAGGACCACCAGCTACAACCCACGATGGAACAGGCAAGTGCAAAGGGAGAATGCCACAGTCTGGAAGGCTGTCCTCCTAGCCCTCGGTCTAAAGGCCTTCCTGTCTCCCGCTGGCAAGAGGCCCCTCCCCTGAGGTGTTCCACTCGATCAGGTCACTCCTATGTACTGCCATTAATGGCACACCACATAAACGAATGTTTTCTTTTTTGAGGAAGTCTGTTATGGGTACCACGCTGCTGGTGCCCCCAGGGTTGGTCCTACTCCAGAAACATGAGGAGTCATAAGTCCGACCCACTGGACGAAAGGGTCCATCTCCATGCCAACCACCAATACGCTTATGTGGAGTACTCCGATGGGTGCGAAGACACAGACTCTGTCAAGAATCTGGTGCCATCAGGGGCTCAGGAAAACATTAATTATCACCCCGCACCCTTTTCACTTCTTGCCATCCATGATGCACCAGGGCCATGGCATGTTGCACTAGCCCCAACAGTTGGCATGCCAGACTCAAGCCAACTCCGACGACTGTGTACAGGTGCCCCCAGACTGTCCAGGACCCCATTACTGCACTGCAGTCACAACTGATGCTATGACGGCTGCAGCAGCAAATCAGACCACCTGAGTGACTTGTGATTATATCTAATGCATTTCACCTCGCTGGGCTTTTTAAAAAAAAAAACAAGGAGTGAATGTAGTAAACCAGTGTCAGGCCACACCCATTGGCTGTCTGTACCTGTGGCTTCACCCATAGACTCCTGAATAAAGGTGACTGTTCCACAGCCCCCTCCCCAGCTCAGGACACTTTACCAGCATGGAAGTCCTTCCATTCTATTGTGAATAAAAGCCTGTCAGTTTTGCATAACTTTCAGTCTTTTGAAGGTATTGATGGTGCATCGCCATGTCAGGATCGTTCACAACGTTGTCTTGAAGCAGTTGTGAAATCAAAGTTATTTGAAGATTGATGTTAGGAACTGCGAGAAGGCTAATGCTTTGACTTTGGAACAATGTTGGAGTTGAGTTGTAGAATGGGTAGAGCAATGGCAGTACAGGCTGGCTCGCATGGTCAAAGTGAGCAAATGGCCTGTTTTCATGCTGTATGACTAACTGCGCAGATTATTTTAAATTTGTATTGTTGGATTGCACAAACTGCAAGAATTACCAACATTCATTGCATTTGCTAGTAATTCATTGTCAAAATTAGCATTTTATCAAACACATTATGTGACAGGATCACATTTGCCTTTGTAGTTTAGCTGGTAAATGGACAATTCAAGTGATTTACCAGAATTCACACAACTATTATTTTGCAGGGTTATTTCAATTACAAGAAAATTAATATAATATTTAAGCATCATTGGTAAATCATCTTAATAATTGCTAAATCCCCTCCTACCCTGAAATTAAGGTTCTTTATCGTAGGTTTTGATAGCCTCAACTAGTGACACTGAAGTGGCCTTGAAATTAACTAATATTCCTGTCTGCCTGTTGGTAGTGAATTTCAGTGTAAGGATTCATGACAGTGTAGACTCACAAAATTTGTAGATTGCTTGACCTGATTTAAGCGTTTTTTTGGAAAAAAAAATTGTACCATCTTACAAATAATTATTTGGAAATTCACTAGTTTTACACCAGATGATTTTCAGACCAGCTTGTTCATGTACTTCAGTTTTCGGTGTAAAAAAAATTTTGTGCTCTCTAGACAAAATATAATATGCTTTCTAGACAGCATATAATTACACTTTGACTGTGAAACCAATCAGGTAATATGCATTTGTTAAATTTAATGTGCAGTTAATTTGCAAAATACATTTTTAATAAGCTTTTTAAGAAATGTGGTAAGCAGTGGGCCATGTAAAATTGGAAGATCTTTCAAATGACTGGATTTGCAGTCTGCCTTGTTTATTGCTTTTTTTTTAAAAAAGTCCTGTCCTTAGAGCAAGTTTGAAAGCTGAGCCTTGCCTTCTGATTGTATGCAATGGATCTCCCTGTAGAAAACTTAATGTACATTAATGTTAATGTTTGAAAATGTGTGTGGTTTTTGTCGTATACAAGAATAGAGATATCTTTATACTGTTAACTGAAAAATATGTAACCAATTAAACCACTATTAAGTATCCTTTTGCTGTTTGCAAAGGTCTCTTGGGATATTTGACTGATTAATAGGCCATCCTTTTTGAGTTCATTAGTTATGAGCAGGAGTATTCTCAGATTACTTTATGTTTGGGCCTTAAGTTTCAGGCTTTCTCATACAATTTCTCATACAATTATGGCTGTTTAACATGCCATAAACTAAACTAGGTGTAACCTTTCCACAGAAATGACATAAATAATGAACTATTTTTTATTGTTTTAATAGTGTTCATTAACGTTTGATTAAATTTTGTTTACACTGAAACATCAGTAGTCTATTGCACAACCTGAATGCCAAAGTAATACAATTAAGTGCAGCTAAGATAATCCAAATGAGAAAACAAATGCACTACAGTCAACTATTTTCTATGTAGTGTTTGTTTATTTACACCTAACTCTCAAGTGCTTTGTTTCTAAAATTTAACCAAATTAAGTTTGTTTATTAAAGTTTGAGTTGTTCTTGTCTATAGTTGTATTATCCAGTTCTAGTGAAACATTAGCAGCGTTCAGAGGATCAGGTTCGAGAATTGTTGGCTACAAGGAAATTTAAGGATTCTCTTACCTCCTTTGCATCCCCCCCCTCCCCCCCCCCCCCCCAACCTAAGTGATGTTTTCCCAGGACTTCTTTGAACAAACAAAAGAACAGTTGTTTGGCCTCTGTACATGCTGACTCTAATGGCTCCATGTAGATGAAAACTTTCCCCACTGAAAGTTGTGAAGGAGGCCCCAGACTTGTTGACAAGAGTATCCAGTGTTCAGTTTACTTGTTTGACAGGAGGAGGAAAGATATCAATAAGATTTAAAGAGTGCAGTTGGGATGTTGCCTGGACTTGAGAAACTGAGTTCCAGGGAAAGGTTAAACAGATTAGGACTTTATTTCCTGGCGGGTAGAAGAATGAGGGGAGATTTGATAGAGGTGTTTAAAATTATGAGGGGGATAGACAGTAAATGTAGGTAGGCTTTTCCCACTGAGGGGAGGTGAGATACAACCCAGAGGACATGGGTTAAGGGTGAAAGGGGAAAGGTTTAGTGGGTACATGGGGGGGGGGGGGGAAACCTCTTCATACAGAAAGTGGTGGGAGTGTGTAATGAGCTGAAGTGGAGAATGCATGTTAATTTTGACATTTAAGAAGAATGGGATGGCTATGGACTGAACACCAGAGAAACCTCATAGACGTGCAGTGACTGTGGAAGGATATGCATGCTACATGGTATAAAATGAAACCTGACAGAATAGCAAGCAGCTATTCTGTTCCAACAAGTTCAATGCATTCTCTGTTCGCTTCGAACAGGAGGCCAGCGAAACAGTTGCACACATGCACAGAAACACACACTTCAACCTCAGGTATGCTTGCACCTACATTTACTGCCACAGACATCAGATTGCCTTCTGGGGAGTAAACTGCCAGGAAGAACAGTGGTGAGAGTATTCATGGATATTTTCAACCTCCTTGTTACAAGCTGAAGTGCTCACCTTTTTCAAGAAAGTCACTATCATTCTGGTGCTGAAGTAGAGCATGGTGACAGACCTAAATGACAATGGCTCTAACATTCATCATTATGAAGTGCTTTGAAAGGCCTCACAGTCACTCCAGCCTCCCACCCAATCTGCCCACCATTGCAACCTGTTTATCTCTCTGGCTGTGCACACACCTGGAACATCTGGACAACCTATAGTTCCCTCAAAAATGTTTAGGACAGAGGTACTTTTTTTCCTTTATCTGCTCCACAGTTCTCAATTTGTTAACAAACAATTCATATGTAATTAAAGTGCATATTCCAGATTTCATTCAAGATTCTTTATATGCATTTTGGTTTGACCATGTAGTAGTTACATCACTTTTTATACATTGTACTCTCATTTCAGGGCACCATGATGTTTGGGACATTTGGCTTCAAAACTGTTTGTGAATATTTGGGTATGCTCAATTGCTTCATTGGTGCAGCTTGCTTCTCAGCTTTTGTTCACCTTTGGAGTCTGAAGTTGCCATTTTTCAACATGAGGACCACAGTTCAAAGAAGCCATTATGAGGCTGGAAAAACAAGGAGGAAACAATAAGAGACATCGCTGAACCTTAGGATAGCAAAATCAACAGTTTGGAACATCATTAAGAAAAAAATAGCATACTGGTGAGCTCAGTAATTGCAAAGGGACTGGTCTTCCAAGGAAGACTCCACTGCTGATGACAGAAGAATTCTCATCATAATGAAAATAAATTCTCAAATTTGTGTCTGATGGATTAAAAACCCTTTTCAAGAGGCAGGTGTGGATATGTCAATTGACTACTCTCTGCAGAAGACTTCATGAAAGGAAATATAAACACTACACTGCAAGATGCAAACCATTAGTTAGCCACAGAAACAGGATGGCCAGGTTACAGATTGCCAAAAAATATTTAAGAACCTGCAGAATTCTGGAAAAAAGTCTTGTTGATAGATGAGACCAAGATTAGCCTGTATGAAAGTGATAGCAAAAGCTAAGTGTGGAGGTGTAAAGGAAGTGCCCAAGATCCAAAGCATGCCACCATGGTTTGCATCTTGCAGTGTAGCATCTATATTTTTGTTCATGAAGTCTTCTGCAGATCATAGTCATTGACATATCCACAACTGGCTCCTAAAGAGTGTTTCTGATCTATCAGATGTGCGTTTGGAGATTTTTTTTTTTCTTCAGTATGACAAGAATTCTTCTGTCGTCAGCAGTGGAGATCTTCCTTAGAAGATTTGGGCAATGTCTCTTACTAATTCATGTTTTTTAACCTCATAATAGCTTCTTTGACTTTCATTAGTGCAACTCTGGTTATCGTGTTGAAAAGGGGCAATTACAGACTCCAAAGGTGAACAAAAGCTTAGAAGCAAGGTTAGCTCTCATACCTGCACCAATTAAGCAATTAAACAAAACTGAGCATTCACAAACAGCTGTGAAGCCAAATATCCCAAACATTATGGTGCTCTGCAATGAGGGAACTATCTATAAAAGTTGTTGAAATTACAACATGGTCAAACCAAAATGTATACAAAGAACCTTGTACAGACTCAATGGGCCTAGTGGCCTGCTTCTGTTCCTTTATCTTGTGATCTAAAATCTGGAATGTGGACTTTAATTATATATGAATTGTTAGATTACAAATTTAAAGCTGTGGAGCACAAGGGAAAATGAAGGGGGAAAAAAAAACTCTTTGTCCTAAACATTATGGAGGGCAGTGTATGTGACACTACTATTCATTGACTGCATCTCTACCTTCAATGCAATAATAACAAATAATCTCATCTCCAAACTTTGTGACCTTGCCCTTCGTCCCCCTCAACTTGTGACTAACTTCCTGTTATCAGATTGTAATGATTGTGGATTGGTGACAACACCTCCTCCAACCTCAGTTCAGCTCTGGATCACTTCGGAAACAGCAACTTGTGCATATGGCTGCTCCTCATAGACTATAGCTCAGTCTTCAACACCATTATTCCCTCAGTGCTGGTCAAGAAGCTCCAAACCCTGGGCCTCTGCACACACTACTGTAACTGGATCCTTGACTTCCTCATCAGAAGACCACAGTTAGTATGAATTGAAAACAACTTCTCCTCCTTACTATGAACACAGGCACTCCTCAAGGATACGTGCTTAGCCTACTGCTCAACTCACTGTACAACCATAACTCTGGAGCAAGGCACAATTCCAGTGTTGTCTACAAATTTGTTAAGGACACCAGTGTTATCGGTAGAATCACATATGACAATGAGGGAGTTCACAGGAGGGAGATGGATCAAGCTCATTGAGTTGTGTCACACCAACAACCTTGCACTCCACATCAGCAAAACTAAGGAGATGATTGTGAACTTCAGGAGGAGGTCAGGAGAACACAATCCAGTCCTCATTGAGGGCTCAATACTGGAGACAGTCAAGAACTTCAAATTTCTTGGATGTCATATTCTCCAAGGATTTGTGTTGGAGCCTCCATGTCGAAGCAATCATGAAGAAGACTCACCAGCGGCTATATTTTGAGGTGTTTGAGATTTGGTATGTCACTGAAGACTCTCAAACATCTACTGGTGTACTCTGGATACCATTCTGGCTGGTTGCATCACTACCGGTACAGAGATGCCAATGCTGAGGACAAGAAAAAAACTCTGTTGTTAACTTGGCCTGCCACATCACAGGCACCAGACTTCACTCAATTGAGAACATCTACATGAGACAGTGTCTTAAGAAAGCAGCCTTTATCCTCAAGGACCCCCACAACCCAGGCTATGAACTCTTCACTCTGCTGCCATCATTGGGGGGGGGGGGGGGGGGAGAAGGCTAGCTCCCCTCCCCCCCACCCCTCCACTGCTGCTGCCATCAGATTCCTGAATGATCAATGAACTAAAGACCCTGTCTTACTTTGATTTTTTTGGGCATTATTTTTATTTATTGTTATAAGATCATTTATATGAACTGTGATGCTGCTGCAAAACAACAAATTTAGTGACTTGTTCATGACAATAACCTGATTCTGAACATCATTCTCAATACTGGGGCCCCATAATGCTAGCTGCAAATTCAGTCCCCCACTAACCTCACTACACCCACAGCTGCATGGCCCAGCACAGCTCTAATTAAAAGGTGATGGATGACGCCACCATAGTAGGCAGAATTCTAATGACAGGACAGAATATAGAGGGGAGAGAAAGGGACTAATGCCTTGGTGTCAAGAGAACAACCCTTTCCTCCATCTCAGCAAGAGTAAGGAGTTGGTATAGATTTCTGAAAGAAGGATGGAACTCATTCCTGGACTGAATCAAAAGTGGCAGTAAAATTAGTAGACAATTTTAAGTTCCAAGGAGTAAACACGTTTGGCATCCTGTCCTAGTTCAGCCCTGCCGATGTGATGACCAAGAGAATGCATCTTCCTCAAAAATCTGAGAAAATGTGGCATATCACAAATGTACCTCAACAACTTGTATGGTTGCACGATCAAAAATATCCTATCAGGGTGCATCAATGAGGGTTATGGAAACTTCTCTGCCCAAGAGTTGTGAATGCAGCTTACACTTTCTGACAAGCCTCCCTCCCCTCCATCAACTCTATCTATATTTTATGCTACCCGGAAAAAGCTGCCAATGTATTAAGAGGACACATCCAACTCTGGCCAGATTCTTTTCTCCCTCCTCTCCTGGGGAAGAAGATTCAGCGTAAGGTCACACACCATCTGATTCAAGGACTGTTTCTTTCCTGCCATTATCAGTTAGGAATAAACCTTGTGCTTGGAAAGTAATGGTCCTTTTTGCTCTGTACTAATCGCTCTCTGTAATTCTGCACTCACTTTCACTTGTATGTTGACTGCTTGCAAAGCAAACTTACTCAGGGCACCTTGGTATGTGAGACCCAGCACTTGCACATTCACCAAGGTCATGACAGATCTCTTATCTCTGTGCCATTTAATAATTTAATAGCACTGTTGTCATATCTATAACTTCTACAAGTATGCCACCATCATCACCCTGTACAAAAACAAAGGCGAGAAATCAGACTGCTCAAACTACAGGGGAATCACGTTGCTCTCCATTGCAGGCAAAATCTTCGCTAGGATTCTACTAAATAGAATAATACCTAGTGTCGCTGAGAATATTCTCCCAGAATCACAGTGCGGCTTTCGCGCAAACAGAGGAACCACTGACATGGTCTTTGCCCTCAGACAGCTCCAAGAAAAGTGCAGAGAACAAAACAAAGGACTCTACATCACCTTTGTTGACCTCACCAAAGCCTTCGACACCGTGAGCAGGAAAGGGCTTTGGCAAATACTAGAGCGCATCGGATGTCCCCCAAAGTTCCTCAACATGATTATCCAACTGCACGAAAACCAACAAGGTCGGGTCAGATACAGCAATGAGCTCTCTGAACCCTTCTCCATTAACAATGGCGTGAAGCAAGGCTGTGTTCTCGCACCAACCCTCTTTTCAATCTTCTTCAGCATGATGCTGAACCAAGCCATGAAAGACCCCAACAATGAAGACGCTGTTTACATCCGGTACCGCACGGATGGCAGTCTCTTCAATCTGAGGCGCCTGCAAGCTCACACCAAGACACAAGAGAAACTTGTCCGTGAACTACTCTTTGCAGATGATGCTGCTTTAGTTGCCCATTCAGAGCCAGCTCTTCAGCGCTTGACGTCCTGCTTTGCGGAAACTGCCAAAATGTTTGGCCTGGAAGTCAGCCTGAAGAAAACTGAGGTCCTCCATCAGCCAGCTCCCCACCATGACTACCAGCCCCCCCACATCTCCATCGGGCACACAAAACTCAAAACGGTCAACCAGTTTACCTATCTCGGCTGCACCATTTCATCAGATGCAAGGATCGACAATGAGATAGACAACAGACTCGCCAAGGCAAATAGCGCCTTTGGAAGACTACACAAAAGAGTCTGGAAAAACAACCAACTGAAAAACCTCACAAAGATAAGCGTATACAGAGCCGTTGTCATACCCACACTCCTGTTCGGCTCCGAATCATGGGTCCTCTACCGGCACCACCTACGGCTCCTAGAACGCTTCCACCAGCGTTGTCTCCGCTCCATCCTCAACATCCATTGGAGCGCTCACACCCCTAACGTCGAGGTACTCGAGATGGCAGAGGTCGACAGCATCGAGTCCACGCTGCTGAAGATCCAGCTGCGCTGGATGGGTCACGTCTCCAGAATGGAGGACCATCGCCTTCCCAAGATCGTATTATATGGCGAGCTCTCCACTGGCCACCGTGACAGAGGTGCACCAAAGAAAAGGTACAAGGACTGCCTAAAGAAATCTCTTGGTGCCTGCCACATTGACCACCGCCAGTGGGCTGATAACGCCTCAAACCGTGCATCTTGGCGCCTCACAGTTTGGCGGGCAGCAGCCTCCTTTGAAGAAGACCGCAGAGCCCACCTCACTGACAAAAGGCAAAGGAGGAAAAACCCAACACTCAACCCCAACCAACCAATTTTCCCTTGCAACCGCTGCAATCGTGTCTGCCTGTCCCGCATCGGACTGGTCAGCCACAAACGAGCCTGCAGCTGACGTGGACTTTTTTACCCCCTCCATAAATCTTCGTCCGCGAAGCCAAGCCAAAGAAAAAAAAAAAGAACAAGTATCCATAAAATTTGTTGATCACCAGTTTGAATGAGCACCATACCTGGGGTAGAGAATTGTAAAAGTTCACCCTTCTTTCCAGTCCTAAAGGCTACCCACTTGTTCTCAAATTGGTCCAAGTCTTATCATTCTGGGATATTACTTTCTTGCATTTAGTCTGTCAAGTCCTTTAAGAAATTGTCAGTTTTAATGTGATCTTTTGTCCTGCCTCCCCATTGAAGTTTTTATAAAAAGTAAAATGTGAAACAGAAAATGTTGTGGTTTGTGCCTTTATTAATGTCTCCTTATCTGCCTTTGCCAGAATATGTTTGTTTGCATGGAATTTTTGAGCACTTTGGGGGATGATTTGCACATGGTTGTCAGTAAGTTGATTTAATTACTAGATGAGATAAAAGTTGTTTTTTCCTAACCACTCTTTGTATTGCAGCAAAACCATATATAGTGAACGCAATAATATTCAGTTACTATCCTTGTTTTAACCTTGGCGTTCTCAGTAATTCTGCAACCCAATGCCATCACCCCCTTCCTTTCTCTTCTCCCCCCCCCCCCCCCCCCAACCACCCCACATTACAAAAGGTATGTAGGACAAGCATAAAACTTTGACTCTGAAAGGCAACGTTTAGTATTTGGCTTGTTAGTTGACTTTGTAGTTTTACATCATTTAGTACATGGTCATGTTAGCATTAACCCACTTCAATATGCTTACTGGCCAAAGAAATTCACTGCAGATACCATCTTCCTAGCCTCCACTTGGCCCTAAGAATACCTGGATGCCAAGGACGTCTATGCACTGTTGTTCATAGACAATATCTCTGCCTTCAAATACCAAACTTCCTTCCAAGTTTCATGATCTAGACATTGGTTTCCTCTTCTGTAACTGGATCAATGACTTCCTCACTGCAGTCAGTGAAGATGGGTAACAACAACATAATTGCACTTGGCACCACCCATGTCTGTGCAACTAAATACTGTTCCAACTCCATTTTCAAATTTTACCAATGACACTATAGAGGTGGGTAGGGTATTGAATAAAGATGAAATGGAATACAAGAAAGAGATTGCCACTAGACTTCCTTCAATAAGGTAAAGGAGAAGAACATTTGCTTCAGCAGAGGGGGCAAAGTCCTGCCCCATCCACGTGAATGGCATTGACGTCGAAAGAGTGAATAGCTTGAGATTCTTGGGAATAATATCCCCAATGATCTGGACTGAGATAAGCACATCAACGTGAAGATTAAGATAGTGCACTGATGTCTCCACTTAGAAACTGCCAAGTCCTCCTATCCCTCAACAACTTGTGCTGGGGCACCATTGAGAACATAATAGCTTCTTTGACTGCATCGCAGCATGATATAGGAACTGTTCTGCTCAAGGATGGAAATTACTCAGATAGTTAATGCAACTCAGAATGTAACAAACTTTCCTGCCATCCATGAACTCCATCTACATTTCCTGCTGCCTTGGAAAGATAGCCAACATACTGAAAAACCTATTACACCCTGACACATCGGGTAGAAGGCCTAAGAGTGTGAAAGCATATATCACAGGCTTCAACAATTTCTTCCCTTCAGCTATCAGGTCTTTGAATGAATCTCAAATGTTTTTATGCTACCCTTGGTGCTTGTAATACTATCCTCTGTAAATTGTACTCCACATGGCTGTATGTAATGTTAAAGATAACCTGTTGGTTTGTTCACAGAATAACCTATCTTTCCATGCCAAGTATCTGGTTACAATTTAAAATTAGCTGTGCAGAAGTTGAAGAAAAGATATTCTGGTGGATATCTCATTTCTAACTAATTAATTTTGTATCCGTTTATTGGGTTACACACAGAATTGTCATGGGCACGTTAAAAATAATTCTGAATCACTGAGAGGAATCATGAATGGTAATCACAAAAGTATATTTTCAACTGTTAGACCTGTAGCAAACTGGATTCAACCCTTGTAAGATTCAATGTGACCGTACTGGTTCGGACCCAGAGAGAGCGGGAAGCAGAGACACAGCGCTCCTCCACAAGGTTCACCTGTCGAGTCCTAATGCTGATGGCTCCATAGAGGCTTTAAATGGCCTGTGAAATTGAAACACTGTCAGCTTTAAAATTCTGCAACCATGGGGACCTAATTCCCACCATTGGCTATACATGAGAATTGAGTTGGATTAGAAGGTGCATGCTACCTCTCAAAGAACCTGCCTGTTTTCTCTATCAAATAACTGACATTCAGATGCTTTTGGCTGCCAGGTACTTTGAGAATGGGTCCTTCATTCTATAACCCAATTATCTGAAATGCTCCTTGACTCTAACCTGTGGTTGGCTGGTGACGTGGGGTTCTAACCCCAGCCCAAATAAGTAGAAGCAGGGATTGACCACAAGTGGTGATTCTGCATTATATAATTTTTCCTCACTGCCACCAGATTCAGGAATAAACAATGGACCAAAAACAATGCCTTACTTTTCGTGCATTTTTTATATTATTGTTGTAAACTGGTTTATATATGAATGTTTGCAGTATGATGCTGTTGCAAAAAACTGAATTTCATGACAAGAAATTCTGATTCTTCTGAATTCTTGTGATTGGTGAAGAATATGAAAGCAATTTTAGCAAAGAACATTAATTTTGGAGAATTTTCCAGTCATTCACATTAATTGCAAGATTAATCAACATGTAAAAATGTAGAGTGCAAGTGAAATTAATCTTGCAAGAAAGATAACAACTGATATTAACAATGCAAGTATTTTGATTAAAATCTCCTATTTTGACATTAAAAAAAAAAGACTTTTAAATACCTAACTTTGTCTTTTGCTACTCTTCCTCCATGAGCTCCACAGTAGAACAGTCATGACACCAGGTCCAACCCTGAGCAGAATATTGATGTAGAAAACGTGTGCTGGGGAATTCTTAAAATTTCCACTTACACTGGACTCTGATGGAACTGCCATTGGTAGAATATCTATCTGTTGACTGCAATTTCAAGACAATATTCATGCACAAATCACTCCATTTTCTTTCCATAAAAAATCAGATTTCTTTGCTCATTCATTGTTCATTTTCATTCAGAAGAAGTTTCAGATTTGTGCTTTCATCAAGCCTTTGGACTAGAATTTTTAAAATTGAAGATATATCATGTCAGATACGGGGGTTCCTTTTGAAATGAGAATCTTGGCAGAATGAACTTCTCTCTTTTGAGAGTTAAATGGGTTCAGAAAGTATTTATTTGGTCGATTGGGAATTAAACAAGAAAATCTGCAGATTCTCAGGTCAAGTGCAATTATACAAATATGCTGGAGTAAATCAGCAAGCCATGCAACATTCATGGGAGTAAAGGGTAACCAACATTTTGGGTCTGAACCTTTTGTCAGGAATAAGAAAAAAAAGTAGATGCTTGAATAAAAAGGTGGGGGGGAGGAGAGGACATTTAAGGGGCAAAGCACAGTCTAACAGGTAATGGGTGTGAAACATAAAAGTCTGTGGATGCTGTGATTGTAGTGAAAATGCAAGAATGCTGGAGGAACTCGGCAGGTCTTGAGTGTCCATAGGAGGTAAAGATATATAAATGACATTTTGGGCCTGAGACCTTCTTCAAAGTACAGTTAAGAGCAGGTAGAAGGCTGGTTGGAACAAGATATTCAGGAGGAGAAAGGTTTAAGGTGGGAGAAAGGCTTTGTAGTGAGGTGCAGAGAATTCTGGTGATAGAAGTGGGCAAGGATATGAAGCTGATAGAAGAAGGGTTTGGCATCATGGTGTGTGCGGAACTGGTTGAGTTGTGGGCAAAGGTGAGGCTTCTACTTCTACTGAGGACACAGCATTCTGTATCTGAAGAGGGGAAGATTGGAGCGGGTGGTAATGAACAAGCAGTAGTTGGGGGGATCAATGGAGTGGAGGGTGTGGTGGGGGTAAGAGAATGGGGTGGATCAGGAGGAGGAGGAGAGAAAGAATCCAAGGAAGGGAAGGGAGGGTTAAGTCAGAGTGGGGAAGGTGAGAGAGGCCAGGTAGTGGGTTTGCAATGGAGGCCAAGTCCTGTAGGCCACTAGGGTGAGAGTTAACAAGGGATGCTTGTGGGCTGTCGATGCCACAGTAAGGGTTTTCGGCAAAGGCCAAGTCCTGTTGGCGGTTAGGGTCGAGATCTGTCGGAGGTCACAGAGGTAGCAATCTCTAGGGAGATGAACTTCTGATCCTTGATGGACATCAGGTGAGCGTTGAAGCAGCAGTTGAAGGTGTGGATCTGGCACAGGATGAAGTATAGGGGAGGTCAGTGGCAGGCTGTAGCAAGTGAGTTGTGACAGCAAGAGAGCGAGGGTCCATTGGCATCTGCACATGGAGCCGAGGGTGATTTGTAGAATATGGCTCGAGGTGAAAAGAGCAGGAGATAACACAGCACACATAACCTGAGATCCTAGTGGGGACCAAACTAGGAGGCCTAGAACCAGAGTTACAATTCATGTGGCATCAGATGGCGGCAAAGACACATGATTTTGAAAGCTAGTCTGGTTGAGAACATGATCACAGAGCTTGAGAATGGCAGGGGTTGCAGATGGTGAGCAGTGAGAAAGATTCTCACAGAATTTCCATTGAAGAGAGAAGGAGAACTTCAGAGGCATCTCTCAGAGATTTTGCAGTGGAGAAACTGAATAGAGTGAAACAGAAATGCAGATGCTGTGATTGAAGTAAAAACACAACTGCCAGAGGAGCTCAGCAGGTTTCATAGCATCCATCAATGGATGCTGATGGGAGGGCCGGTAAAAGAGAAAAAAGCTGAGAAATGATGGGGGAGGTGGGAAGAGAAAGAGCATTGGGCTAAGAAAGGTAGCTCTCTGATAGGAAAGGGAGGAGAGTGGGGAGTTGAGGAAAGGAAAGAGGGATAAGGAAAGAGACTAGGGAGAGGGTTAACAGATGTGGAGGTTGATGTTAATGCAGACTGGTATTGGGGGAAAAAAGTTTTTCTTAATACTATACTCAAACCAAAGACAACTCCTGTAATGTAGCACCCCTTTAATAGTGTGTTGGTGTACACTGTGCACCAGAATACAATAGTGATGGTCAACAAATTTAGCATTCACACAATTTAGTGAATAGGTAGGCTTAATTGAACAATCAGTGTGTTTAATCTTGACAGATTCTTTACAAATCTGAAGTGGTCAGGTTGTATGCATGATGGAGAAATGTTAGCTGCTCAATTTAAACACGTCTGAATTGTCAATTGCCAAGTTTTTAAAATGAAAATGCTCTTTAAATTGCATTTTGGGTCAATCAGTGCATTGCTGTCACGAGTGGTTTAAGTAGAAAACTCCAGTCTAATACTTTTTAAGGTGTATTAACTGGTGGGACCAGCCAATGATTTTTTTTTATCTTTGCACTATTTTTTTTAGATGTATATTTTATTTTTTAACAAATATTTGCAAGTTTCATAGTAATGATCCTGTTAGACAAATGTTTTTAAGAGACATGCCTGATCTATCAGTTCAATCTCCGATCAGCTTTTGACCATGTACTTTTACCTTTCTGTTTAGAGGCTGGAACAGATTTTTGTTTTCTATTGGTTCGTGGCTTGTTTTTGTTTTTTTTCAATTGAGGTACTTTATAACAGCACATTTGATAAACTTGGAATTTCATACTTGTTGACTTGATCTTCCTGTAAGCACACAATGTTGGGAAAACAGCTACCATGAACTGCAGTTTTTAAAGGTTTGGAGAGGAATTCTTTTTAAAAAATGTACTTGTACGGAGAGAATTTTGATTCCTCGTTTGAAAATAGTTGTGAAGGTAACCCTTTTGGAAAATCTTGGCTCTGGGTAAGTGAGAAGTTGTATGGCCAGGTCAAAAGCTCTTAACTGGAACAAAGGCAGAAATGTCTGTGCCTATTTTAATAATTCATGTTAATATAATTGTTCAGTTTGAATCCTTAAAACTCTGGAGGTCATTTTGGTTAGGATCATTAACACTGTATTAACTAAGTGAAAATGTTAATGGCTGCAAGGCTGTAAAGTGCTTGCACATTGATTTATATGGTACTAAAATATAAAGGCCATCAGCACTTCTACAGAAAATGTGCAATCAGATTTCACTCTTAAGTGGAATAACTTTAAGAGTGTAGTCTCACTCTGGAAAGGTTCATGATATGTCCAAGCTTTCACCATTTCAAAGAATTCAGTTAGCTGAATTTTCTAAACTTGAATAAATTAATTTCAGATTTATGCAACCAGGCCTGCTAATTTTAACTTTTAATCCCTTGCATGGCCATGGTGAGCATGTAGTGAATTGCTCCAACTGTTAAATAACCATGGTACTGGAAGCAGTCTGACTGCTGTCAACTTCAAGTAGACACTAGTGTGTAAAACATTACATCCACACAAGTATTCTACGTTATGATCACAAATATTTCTTAAAAATGTCATATCCATGTAAATATCAGGTAAAGAAAGTTGCTAACTAGCTTTCACACATTGCCATGTGCCATAAATAAGTATTTTGATTATTTGAATCTTAATATTGCTATAAATCTGGAGATGTAGTCAAATTCATTTCATTTTTGTACAGATTTGATTAAATGAAAAATTATACTTAATAGAGCTAAACCTTTCCATTTTAATATCCGGTTCTTGTCATTGGTTTTCATCCATGATTTGCTTTCTAGTACCTTTAACATAAATGCTTCCTGAATTGTTTCTGAAATGTTCTTCATGATTCCCTTTGGAAATACTTAAGACTTGTTGGGAGTCTTGTGAAAGATTTCCAGGGCCGTGGTCCGATTCAATTCTGGAGTTTAATGTTTCACTCTGGGCATTGATCTTGCATGGAGGGTCTTTTATTTTGAAAGGAATATAGTCAATTCACCAACATTATGCATGTTGTAAAAGGTTGGAAAATAGAATGGTGTTGCATAAATTTGTCATTATGACCATGGAGAGCTGAAGTAATTGAGAGTATGAAGGGACTGTAGGAAATTACTTTTGTTACATTTTGATAACACTCCAGAGTGGGGAAAAAAGTGACTGATGTCATTGAAAATTGTTGTGCCCGGTTTTGCACAATGTGCTTCTGAAGAAAAGCCATTCTAAAACATGACCTCTCTGATTCTGGTGAACTCTTGTAATAGTGCTGTTCATGTTGAAATCTCTGGAGAGAGATAGATGTATGCCAGATTTTGCCATTTGTAGTGCGAAATTCATCTCCCTTGTGCCAAGCTCACAAATCCAGAGAAATCATTTCGGAACTGGATTTAACACATTGAGAACTGGCACATGTGGAATTAAATAGAAATATAAACAGCTAAAGGTCACCTGTTGCATCTTGGCTTCTGTGCTGTGTTTCTTGACTGTCATTCAAAGGTCTGTGGGAAGACCAGCCAAATGACTGAGTCATCTATTTAACAGTGAGCGTTGCCTGCTCTTCCCATGGGCCGTTTGAACACTAGGAAGTGTTGTGAATTTATGGTGCTGAGCTGTTGCAAGAAGTTGGGATCTTTGGAGAAGCAAAAACATTTACCAGCAGTGACATCACCAGTCTTTTTCTGGCCTTATTAATGGAAAAAAAAAATGGCTCAGATGTTGTTTTCCTTTCATGCACTGCTAGTTTCAGTAAATATTCCTTACTTCTGTCCAATTTGCAAAACTGACCTTTGGGTTCATGACTTGGTTTCCAAATTTATTTTAGAGGTTCATTCGACCTGGTGTCAGACTTTTTGATCAGATTTTTAAAATAATACATTTTTGGGTTCTCTGATTTATGTTTTTAACTTGGGAGGGACTGGTTCTCTAAATTGTAGCAGGAGAATTTAAGAATGCCCTTTATCAAAGTATATAGTTTTTGTTGCTGGCAGCATCTTGTCAAAATAGTGGTGCCACAACCAACAAATTTTTCAAAGTTCTGCAGTGCCACCTCAAAACAGTTGTGAATAGTGAGGCTTGGCTTCAATAAGACTAAATGAATACTAGTGACCTTGATTGCTAAGCCCATACAAGAATGCAAGCAAAGGCCATCAACTGCTAAAGGGGTGAGTGAGTGATTCAACTTGGCTTCCTGAGGTTCTTATCACAAACTAGATTTCAACAAGTTTGATTTGCTGTATGTGACTGAGCTAGATGCAGTATAAAGGTGGGCCCAAATCTGGATCTCCATTGCTAACTGCTCTTCCAGTCCATTATTCAACAAGATGGTAATGATCTATATTTTTGTGGGAAATTGAAGTTTGACAATAAATGGTGGTTTTGCTGGTGATGTTGACGTGCCAAGAATTAAAAACAAAACTTGAATGTTTCCCTTGGTGCACAGTTTTCAGGACTATCACTAGTTTTATCTCGCCTAATAAAGCAACTATTGTTGAGTTGACAAATTATAATGTGTGCAGTCACATATCTGATTTGCAATGAACCAAGTTCTCTGCACATTAAGTTTCTCTAGTATTGCAAAACAACATTATTCACTTAAACATCAAGCCTTTGGTTTAGGATTGGAGGATTTGTGGATCAAATTTGCAGATAATATGAATTCATAAGAGGGAATTTTGTGGAGTCCATTGGGGTAATGGAAAGCCCCTATTGAGAAACAAGTTACAAAGTGGGAATACTGGATAGGTACGGGCAGAATGTAGCTAGTTGAAGTGAACAAGATCATTAATGTCCAAGAACCTTTTATTGCTGACTGAATAAACACAGGGATATTTTTGCTGTCTGTATTTTAATTGTTTGATCAGAGTCTACTCGGTTCGAATTCAATTCAGCTTTTTTTCATTGTACATTATACTTCTAACAGATTTGTATCCAAAACACTTTTATGAACACAATTTTTCTAGTCAATTCTGTCATTTCTAATTTGCTACAATTATTGAAACCAAATCCTCTAGGGGATTAAATAACTGAATCCATAATAAAGTGTGTCCTATTCAGAGGTTCAAAATAAAGCAAATTCTTCAGCAATTTTGTCTTTGTAGTACACTGTAATGCCTTTTAATTGAAAGTTCTTTTTGTCCGCAAGATGTGTTCTTTGCTCCTTCAAGACTGCCCACCAAATTATTATCTGAATTCTTTCCTGCCCTTTTCTCCCCTCATCTTTTAAAACTTTAAACTTGTCTTACTGGTAAACAACCTCCATATCTCTAACTTTCATCTATATCCTTCAGTGGCATTTTGCTTCCCATAGCTATGCCTTTCAACTAAACTCCAGGAAGAGTAAATTCACGTTCTTCAGTCCCTGCTAAAAATGCTGACCGTCAGGGGCACTATTTTAATCAATATGTGGATTTTTTAACTTGAGATCCATTTCCCCAGCAATGTCCCAGAGGGTTGTGGAGGCCATAGATATTTAAAGAAAAGGCAGATAAAATGTTTTTGAAAACTGAGGCCCAAATCAGTCACTGCCTTTCCAAATGCAAGGATATCCTGTCTCTTAAAATCCCTTCGACCAATTTGTCCACGACTGACATTAAGCTCATCAATCTGTTGTTCTCTGGCTTATCCTGAGAGCTTTTTTAAAAAAATATTTAAGACCAAACACAGACATCTGTGATACCAGCAACATGAGGTTTGAATACTTTGCCAAATTCACCTTGTGTAATATGTCAACCTTGTGGGTCAGCGACAATGATACCTCCCCTCCTGATAGGTTGAATACCTTCTACACACGATTTGATTGGAGAAAAAAAACAAGGTGACAGCAAATAAATTCTTGCCTCTTCCTGAAGAAGAGGCACATTGCGTAGCCACAGCTGAAGTGAGGAAGATCCTATCCAGGATGAAGTAATACAATGCAGCAGGACCAGATAATGTACCCGATCAGGAGCTGAAGGTCTGTGCCCCAGCTGACTGATGTTGTTACAGGCATTTACAACATCTCACTGCAGCAATCCATTGTTCCTGCATGCATCTTAAGCACCATTATCCTGGTGCCTAAGAAAGCAACTGTAATCAGACTAAAAATCTACCACATGTGGCACTGACTGCTACGGTCATGAAGTGCTTTGAATGGTTTGTGATGTAAAGCGCATCTTCCAGTAACTTTGGCTGTGTTCCAGTTTGCCTACTGTCCATACTGGTCCACAGATGATGCAATAGCCTTGACTTTCACTCTCCTGATCCACCTGGAGGGCGATGCCACATACATAAAGCTCTTGTTCATTGACTTTAGCTTGGGGTTCAACACTGTCTCCTCCGAGGCTGGTTGATGAGCTGTCCTTGCTGGGATTCAACACCCCCTTCTGCGTCTGGAGTCTGGATTTCTTGATGAAAAGACCATAGTCAGCCTGGGTTGGCAGCAAAACCTCAAGCACCATCATGCTGAGTACCGGCACACTTCAGGGCTGTGTGATCAACTAATTACTATTAATGCTATTGACTCATGACTGCACTACCAGATTCAGTTCCAACAAAATAATCAAATTTGCTGATGATATAACTATAGTTGGCCTCATCAGCAACAATGATCTGAGTCTCACTGTGTACAAGATGAAGGAAATGATTGTGAACTTCAGAAGGACAAACGTTGACCATTCTCCACTACACTGCAATGGTTCTGTTGTGGAGAGTACAAAGTTCCTTGGTGTGCATTCCAGGGATGACCTTCCTGGATCCACAACACCTCATTAGTTAGGATGGCACAGCATCACCTACACTTTCTTACGAGGTTGAGGAGGGCAAGGCTGCTGGCCTCCATCTTGACACCTTTTACAAGAGTACAATTGAGTCAATCCCCTGGCTACATGATTGTGTG
The DNA here is from genome assembly GCF_036971445.1 of Narcine bancroftii. Taxonomy (NCBI): domain Eukaryota; kingdom Metazoa; phylum Chordata; class Chondrichthyes; order Torpediniformes; family Narcinidae; genus Narcine; species Narcine bancroftii. The sequence continues at coordinate 316,556,016 of NC_091470.1, read as the reverse complement.
GCATGATGCTACAAAGCATCAGACTGGAAGTCTACAGAGGATCATTAAAACAGCTAAGAGTATCATTGGGGTCTCTCTTTCCTCAAGAGGTGACATTTACTGGGAATGTTATCTAAATAGGGCTCAAGGAATTATAGCAGATCCTTTCATCCAGTGGACAGTATCTTCAAGCCACTGTCATCAAGGAGGAACAGGAACATCAAAATCAAGACTGCAGGCTGGGGAATATATTTTCAAAGTTGTGAGAATGATGAACAGTATCCTGTAATAGTGAAAATTGTCTCAAATATTTATTTTGATTATTTATGTGATCCTTGTGTATTTTTGTGCATGCACGATAGTCTGGTGAGACGCTGTTTTGTTGAGCCATGAAAGATCTCAACAATGAAGACGCTGTTTACATCCGGTACCGCACGGATGGCAGTCTCTTCAATCTGAGGCGCCTGCAAGCTCACACCAAGACACAAGAGCAACTTGTCCGAGAACTACTCTTTGCAGACGATGCCGCTTTAGTTGCCCATTCAGAGCCAGCTCTCCGGCGCTTGACGTCCTGTTTTGCGGAAACTGCCAAAATGTTTGGCCTGGAAGTCAGCCTGAAGAAAACTGAGGTCCTCCATCAGCCAGCTCCCCACCATTACTACCAACCTCCCCCCCCCCCCCCCCCAACATCTCCATCGGGTACACTGAACTCAAAACAGTCAACCAGTTTACCTACCTCGGCTGCACCATTTCATCTGATGCAAGGATCGGCAAAGAGATAGACAACATACTCGCCAAGGCAAATAGCGCCTTTGGAAGACTGCACAGAAGAGTCTGGAAAAACAATCACCTGAAGAAACACACAAAGATCAGCGTGTACAGTGCCGTTGTCATATCCACACTCCTGTTCGGCTCCGAATCATGGGTCCTCTACCGGCATCACCTACGGCTCCTAGAACACTTCCATCAGCGCTGTCTTCGCTCCATCCTCAACATTCATTGGAATGACTTCATCACCAACATTGAAGTACTCGAGCTGGCAGAATCGGCAAGCATCGAATCCACGCTGCTGAAGACCCAGCACAGCTGGGTGGGTCACGTCTCCAGAATGGAGGACCATCGCCTTCTCAAGATCGTGTTATATGGCGAGCTCTGCACTGGCCACCGAGACAGAGGTGCACCAAAGAAGAGGTACAAGGACTGTTTAAAGAAATCTCTTGGTGCCTGCCACATTGACCACCGCCAGCGGGCTGATTTCGCCTCCAACTGTGTATCTTGGCACCTCACATTTCGGCGGGGTGCAACCTCCTTTGAAGAAGACTGCAAAGCCCACCTCACTGACAAAAGACAAAGGAGGATAAACCCAACACCCAACCCCAACCAACCAATTTTCCCTTGCATCCGCTGCAACCGTGCCTGCCTGTCCCGCATCGGACTTGTCAGTCACCAACAAGCCTGCAGCAGACGTGGACATACCCCTCCATAAATCTTCATCCGCAAAGCCAAGCCAAAAAAAAAATGTACAATCAGGTGATAATAAACTTGAATATTAGCTAAGAAATAGAGCAGGTCAAACTCTAATTCAGTATCTTGAGAATTAATTCAAAATTGTCTTTTGGAGTCTGATCATAAGTATTTGGGAAATCCTATATAGTTTTTTTTAAATTTTTTATTTTTCACACCATAAATCACATTAACCATGATACACACTTTTTCCTTTTCACACATATACAGTGTCATTTTCTCCCCCCCCCCCCCATCCCACCCTCCCTACCTCCCCCCTCCCATCCATTTAAAGTACAAAATCTAGGATACATTAAACCAGTCAAACAATGTTGTCATTCAATAAAAATACACAAGAAATTCCACTGAGTCCATTCTTTTTATTTCCTTCTCCTTCCATTAACTTAGGTAGTGATTGTCCCCGGTAGGTTTTCGCTATTGTGTTTCATGTAAGGCTCCCATATTTGTTCAAATATTTCAATATTATTTCTTAAACTATATGTTATTTTTTCTAATGGAATACATTTATTCATTTCTATATACCATTGTTGTATTTTCAAATTATCTTCCAATTTCCAGGTTGACATAATACATTTTTTTGCTACGGCTAGAGCTATCTTAACAAATCTTTTTTGTGCATCCTCCAAATCAATTCTAAATTCTTTGTTTTTTTATGTTACTTAGGAGGAAGATCTCTGGATTCTTTGGTATATTGTTTTCTGTTATTTTATTTAATATCTGATATAGTTGATGGAAATATTGATTTGCTCTTAACCTTTTGAACCATATCCATTAAAGTGTGTTCATTTCATTTGTGACTCATTGAAATTTCAATTTAATTGTTTTAAGGTGTCAAGTTAAAAATCATAATTGATTCATTGAGGGCCTGATTCATATATAAATCAGGAAATTGAGTGAATGTTATGTAGCTGATGGGTGCAATCTGTAAATTTGCTTTTTAAATATACAAAATCATTTATTGATACTTAACAACAAACATAATTAAATGTTTATCATAGTACACAGTCCCTTTGGACTGAGGGTTATTTCCTTCCTCTCCACTTGAAGTGGCTGGTGCCAATGTGGAACCAAACAGTAGGGCAGGATGTGCTTGTCAAAATGGGAGGAGAGTTAGGAAGTGTTTTCTTTATGCTGTTTTGCTGGTCTTCTGTGTGTGCCTAACAAATGAGCTCTTGTAGCGACTACTCTGGTGGAGCTACTAAATGAATGCACATACACAAAGACTGTTTGAGTTGCTCCCCCCCTTTTTTGTATCCCTCCTGGTCTGGGCTCCAAGGGACTGACCCGGTGCAGGGGGGGTGATGTCACCACGTGCTTGCTGCCAATCTGCGGGGCTGGCATGTTTAAAGTAAACACGGTGGTAGCCCCGCGCCTTCGAGAAAGAGGCATAACAGTGCTACGCGGTTCATTGCTCAGGTGAATGGGCAGCAACCTGGCCCATGGCTCCATGTGTCTGCTGGGTGAGCCTCACGGTGATGGTTCGCAATACAGCTCTACACACCGACTCGGCCCGCTACACTACACCCCCCCCTTACCAATTGTAGCGACTACTCTGGTAGAGCTATTAAATGAATGCACATACACAAGGTTAGTCAGCAAACACTGTTTATTTGAGTTTGCTCCCCCCATTTTGTATCCCTCCCGGTCTGGGCTCCACAGGACCAAGGGGGGGTGTGACATCACCAATGCTTTCTGCTATTCTGTGGGGCTGACGTGTTTAAAGTAAACATGGTGGTAGCCCCATGCCTTCTAGAAAGAGGCATAACAGTGTCTCTACTCCGCTTGCAGCACTATATGCACATGGATCATTGCTCTGGTGAGTGAGCAGCGACCCAGCCCATGGCTGCACGTGTTCGCTGGGTGAGGCGCCACGGCAACGGTTTCCAACTCTGCCTGCTGAATGGCCATTTGGCCCACTATACTCTGATTGCTATCCCAAATGCTGCTGCTGTTCCATTTTAAGCAGTTAGTACTTTAAAAGGAGATTTTGAGAACATAAATAGACTTGAATGACATGGCCTGCTATTAGAGCTGACTGCATTTAGTGCCTCAATGTTGGGTACGTTAGCCAGTAAAGGATGCAGACCTTGGTTTAATTATCCTGCCAATCATCTTGGAAGATTTTGCAGAATCAATGCTGGCATTGCCTTTCCAATGCACTGAGATAAAAGTATTCAGGAGGGCTGGGATTATTGCTGCTCTCTAGATCATGAGCCTGATGGTGACATCAAAATCTTGATCTTAAAATGTACTTTTTAAATCGCAACTAGACAAAGGCCATACTCCAATTTTGAAAGTGGTGTTGAATTTCTAAAATGTCTGCTTTCACTGAGGTGAGAAAGTCCACGTTTCTCTCTGGTGGTATCATGATCTTATATTCTTGTAGGGTGGTGTATTCCAGAGCAGGTGCAAGAGAATCTTTGTGTGCATTTTGTTGAACAATGCATCAATAGCCCCTTTTTCCACTGGCATCTCAGTTAATTAGCTGTACAGTGTCCCAGGATAGGAAGCTCTTTGTGCTGTTTTCACTGGGCCACCCTTAACTGAGACACTAATTGCTTTTCCACTGAACACACTCATCCCCGGGGATCTGAGTGTTCTACCTTTAACTGGAAATGGGTGTTTTCTGCTGTCCCTTTTCCACTGGTTTTATCAGCACACTGACGTCAGCAGATGTTGGGAATGTCAATAGGGTTAATCCCCAGTGTGAAATGATGTCATTTGATGCCGGTGTTTGGACAATTTTCCTTTTCCACTGGACCTTGTCCCAGTAAATTCCCAGTTAATTCCTAGGACAAGGTGCCAGTGGAAAAGGGGCTAATGAGTGGCTGCTCTGTTTGTGTAACCATCAATGTACTCTTTCTAGCAGAGTTTGAAGCAATATTATGTCTGCGGCAGTGGTGATGTAAGTTGATCAGTTTCCCATGTGTCCTGCAGAGCAGGTCCACTCCTGTGAAAAGCTTGTTGGAGGTGAGTGCATCGATACAGCAAGAAATATTGAGAAAAATGTTGGAACAATTACACAACCTTGCTTTGCACTAAGATGTTGTGGTTTACAGTCAAATCTGCTTATCACCATTAAATACAAGATGGAGACTAATTTCTACAAAAAAAAAACCAGGTATCCCTTATTGACTTAATATACAGTAAAACCCCTGGTATCCTGCATCTATAGGGATTGGTAGATGCTGCCAGATAAGTGAATTTGTTGGTTGCTTGAGATTGCGTGTAGCGTGGATTGGCGAACTGACCAGTAGGGGTGCCAATTTTAAACTTGTGTATTTTTTACCCATTTATTTTCTGGAATTTTTTTCTCTCTCCTGATTTCTGAGGCTATTGGTTGTTTAAATTCTGGATGACGGAAATCTTACTGTGTATCTTTTACCCTGAATTTACATATCAAATAGTCATTGCTTTTCTGAAGATGCCTCAATTTGCTTAGGCTGAATTGATCAGCACCACAAATAATTTATTTGCCACTCTAGATGCAACTTTAATGCTTAAACTGGATTAATTGAGGGTTTATTGGTTATCTCCTGATCACAGCAGCAAAGGAACTTTGCATCTGAAACCCATAGAACTGATGTTTGCAGAGGTGTATTGCAGTAGATGGGACATGTTTGCAGAGGTGTATTGCAGTAGATGGGACATGTTTGCAGAGGTGTATTGCAGTAGATGGGACATGTTTGCAGAGGTGTATTGCAGTAGATGGGACATGTTTGCAGAGGTACTTTTGAAGCACCAGCAGCTTGTGATTTCCTGTTCATTTATGGTTTTGCATTTCCTACATAATTATGATAACTTGATTCAATGTTAGAACTAACTAAATGGTTACTGGTTGTCAGCTTAATTAAAATCAAGCATGGAACTTTACCTTAAATTCTACTCGTTACGACGAACACAAACTCCACAACTTTTTCCATGGTGCGTTGATGTACAGCATGTAACTGAATATTGATGTTTTTTTGTTGCTATTGGCCCAATTGAGGTTGGAGGATAAATCACCTTGCAATTTCATATGAAGTCAAGTGCACATTTAGAAGCTACATAAGAAAGGGATTTGATCAGTAAGACTGTGCCTTGAATTGGATAAATTGCAGTTGCTGTAATTGCATGATAACATTTAGACACCACAAATGCCACTGAGTGTCTGTGAATTTGCATCCATGGCTCCTGCAGCCTCTGCAGATACATGAGACTCCAGTTCAGTTCAATCCATTGGCAACCCGAACTCAGATCCAAACGTCCGACATGATGTGGAAGCTTTTGGGCCCAGGGTCCTTTGGGAGCCCTCCTTTGCCCTCAGCATCCTCTCGAATCCCACTTCCGATTCTTTGTTCTCATGAGTCAGTCTCCTGTGGCTTGGATCCTGGTGTGATTCCTTTGACTTCAAGTTGTCTGCAGCTTGTGTGGGTTCCTCGCCTGCAAGTTACCAACATCTCGTCGATTGTGTGTGTCCTTCAACTGCAAAGCACCTTACTGGTCTGCCACTGTGGTCATCATCCTTGGGGTCGACTCCTTGCTTTTTCTTAATGGGGGGGGGGTTGTTCTCCCCATTACAGGTGCCCTGTGTCATTCTGCTGATTTCCCCAGAGTCTGCAACCCCTTGTGGCCATCATTTTGGGCCTAGACCCTGCAGCTGCAGGATTTTAAAATAAAATACTGTCGGCTCCTTTAACAAGTCGTTTAAAGCCCGTATGGAGCCTTTGGCAGTTGGACTGGGCGGTAGGGGGACCGATGTGTCTCTGCTTCTGCACTCTGTGGGTCTGCACCCATGGCAGTGCTGCCATTGAAGCCAAGAAAACTTATCAATTTCTCTTCTGCCTCAGAAACTGGTGGAAAATTGCCCGTCACCTGTGTACTTCAACACTTCTACATGTGACCCATTGAAAGTATCCAGCCAGAATGCATTATTATGTAGTCTAGGAACAGCTCACCCCAAGATGTAATAATTGGGAGTAAGTTGTGAACTCTGGAGTCCAGGTACTCTGTCAAACAGTTGCCTCGTCTGTGCCAGGTTTCACCAATGTAGATGAGTCCATATTGTGAATACTGAATTCAGTCAACGAGGTTGGAAGAAGTGGAAGTGAACCTCTCTCACCTGGAAGAGTTGCTTGGGTCCCTGGATGGTGGAGAGGGAGGAGGTGAAGGGGGAAGTGTTGTACCTACTGTTGCAGGAGAAAATGCAGGGGATTGGATGGGGAATGTGAGCAGTCCAGAAGATTATGAATGAATAGTTATTGTGAAAAGCAGAAACCAGTCTACAGGAAGATCAGGACCTAGCCAGAGTAAGATACTCTGCCTTGAAAGCACTGACTAAAGTGTATTCATGGAAGCAGCCATCCACAACATTGATGAGTGCATTGAGGTTGTTATGGTGATCAAATGTTACACACAGGGCAAATCAGAAACCATGCAAGACGCAGAGGTTCATACATTGTTTCGAGCCCATGATGATGCCCTTACATCAGGTGACAAAGTGGCATTAAAATCATCAAGGGTTGAACTTTTCTCTGCAATTAAGAGGGCAAAGTGAGAGTATGCATAGACAATCCAGATGTATAACTCCAGCAACACGAGGCACATGTGGCAGATTATTCAAACTGTAATTGACTAAAAATAAACTTTGTGGGTCAGTGACAGTGATTCCTCCCTTCCTGACAGGTTGAATACCTTCTTCTTGTGGTTTGATGAGCAAAATAATGTGATACTAAAGAAAACCTTGTCTCCCACTAAAGAGCAGGCACCCTTTATAGTTGTGGCTGATATGAGGAGGATCCTATCCAGGGTGAATCCACACAAAGTAGCAGGATTAGATAATGCATCTGGTCAGGTGCTGAAGGACTGTGACTCAGCAGGCTGAGATCCCTATGGACATCTTCAACATCTCACTGCAGCATTCCACTTTTCCCATAGGGTTCAAGGCAGCCACCATCATACCAGTGCCATAAGAGAGCGACAGTTACTAATCTTAAATTACTATTGCCCAGTGGCACTGACCTCCATGATCATGAAATGCGTTGAGCGACTGGAATGGAACATATCAAATTGCCACTTCCAGCGACATTGGATTTGCTAGTTTGTTTATCAACCAAACTGGTCCACAGATGATTCTATAGGCTTGACCTTCTACTATATCCTGACCCACCTAGAGAATGATGCCTCATGCCAAGCTATTGTTCATTGACTGAAGCTCAGAGTTCCACACAATCATACCTCAGAGGCTGGAGGATAAACTGTCCTCACTGAGATGTAATACACCTCTCTGCAATTGGATTCTGGACTTCTGGTTGGAAAGACCACAGTCTGTCCAGGTTAGAAGCAAAATCTCAAGTTCCATCACTCTAAGCAGTGCCGTGCCTCAGGGTTGTGTGCTCAGCCTGCTACTGTTCATACTGCGGACTCATGTCTGCACTGAGCCAGATTGAGTTCGAACACAATCATGAAGTTTGTGGATGATAAAATAATAGTTGGCCTCATTGGTAACAATATGAGTCACATTACAGAGAAGAGGTTGGGTGGCTGGTAAAATGGTGCAAGAACAACAATGCCCATCATGGATAAGACAAAGGAGGTGATTGTAGACTTCAGGAAGGTGAAAATTGACCATTCTCCACTACACATCAATAGTTATGTCATGGAAAGAGTTGAGGACTTAAATTTCATATAAAGGATGACATATCCAGGACCCACAACAGCTCAATCAGGAAGGTGCAGCAGGGTCTATATTTCCTAAAGAGATTAATGAGAGCAAAGCTACTGGCCTTTATCCTGACAACATTTCATAGAGCACAATTAAGTGTACTGTCTGGCTGTATCACTGCTTGGTATGGTAGCTGCAAAGCATTCTTTCCATTTCTAGTCTTGATGCAGGGTCTCAACACATAATGTCAACTTGCATCTTTTCCCATTGTATATGTAGCTTGCCCTGAGTTTTTCCAACATTTTTTGTTCCAGATTCTAGCATCTGTAGTCCATTTTGTCTTCATGCAGTAATAAGATGAGCCCTTCCTTTGTCATTCAAGCCTGTCCCCACACAATAGAAGCCTTGTAAATTATTTTTTTTAAAGAAAAAGTCCTTGTGAAACCAGCAATACAATGGACATTTGTATGAAATGTGTGTGTCTGCTGTTGGCATTCAGTTTTACCTTGCCATCATCAGCTGCTGTAATCTGTGCAGCTGGCTAGTGAGGCATTTAAAATGAGAAAAGGAATTATATTTTGTGCAAAGAGTTGCAAAGATTTCAATGAACTGCAACTTCATAGCTCCCCTGCTGCGGACTAGTTCTTCTCTCTTTCCCGGCACACACCCAAAATCTTTTCACAAGAGTGCCTAGTGTAGCTGGAACACGCCAGTGTCTTTCATTCATCGCTGCTTCACAAAATATCCTGTTGGTCATCCTCCAAGAACAAGCAATGTTCTAATTTGGGCTAAATCTGGGAAGTCCTATGCCTTTTCACAATCAGCTTTTTTTTCTTGCTCATGATACTTGAGAGACAGTTACTGGGCTGTTAGCAGCAGTAAGTGGTTGGTATCACTTGTGTGATTATGAATTTTTTCTGAAGATCCTGTGGGTGATTTTAAAAAAAAAAATTAATTAACATTGCATTTTAATACCCAAAAGTGCTGGAGAAACTCAATAGGTCACGCGGTGTTCCTAGGAATCCCAACAATATGTAACCAACATTTCAGGCCTGAGCCTGAAGGTATGAACGAAAAGCAGGCAGGTGTCTGAATAAAAAGGCCGGGGTGGAGGAGGAATGAAGGCCAGGAGTAGGAGGATAGAAGAGAAAAAAGCTGAGAAATTATTAGGTGGGGGGGGTGTGGAAACGGCTCTCTGAATGGAGAATGAAGGGGATGAGGAGCTGAAAAAAGTGGGATAGGGAAAGAAAAAGAGACAGTGGGGTGGGGAGTGGGGCAGGTGGCTAATGGAAACGATGCTGAATGATTGGAGAGAGCCCTGACAAATAATTGGGTGTGTTTCTCCAATTTGTCCATGGCCTCAGTTTAACTGGTTGTCTCTTTGTTCACCGCTGAGAGCAAAATGGGTCCTAGTGCTTTGCTTTTACCCTTCATACAATGTTGTTATTAAAGCTTAGCAGAAATTCAACTTTTATTGGGACTCGAGCCACATTCTCCTTCACAGAATTTTCAATGCTTTTAATGAAAATAGCAACCAAATTACCTTTCCACACAATAGGTTTTGAATGTTCACTGAAACCTTGAGGAATATCAAAATGAAAACAAATGATAAACTGTCCCTTGTTAATTCCTGTTTATTTACTGCAATAAACTTAGACAAAATGGTGTTTTTTTTTAATACATTTAGCACGGTAACAGTCTCATAAGTCCATGCTGTCCAATTTACACCCAATTAACCCACATCCCCAGTATGTTTCAAACAGTGGGGGGAGACCTACAGAGACATGGGAGAATGCACAAACTCTTCACAGACTACCGTGGGATTGGAACCCTGATCCCGACCACTAGTGCTGTAAAGGCATTGCACTAACCGCTATGCCAACTGTGCCACCCTTTACTTAACTTTTACTTGGCCAGCTGCCTTTAATAAATATATTGTACAGCATAGGGAAACTCTGACTTAAAGCTTGCTATTCAAATTGCTTTTTGGAATTGAGTAAATATTTGTCTCATTTTTGGTTGGAGAGAGATGCTCAATGCATCAATTGGATGCTTGGTTAAATTGTATGGTTTTTTGGCTTGTGATAGAACTGAAGTTTTCCCATTTGGCATTTTAAAAGCAGAAATCTATTTGTTTTCAAAGTCTTTCAGAGGCTTGGATTACTTCAAGTGCAAACAAGGCCCTTTATCAAGTTTATTCTCCTGATGTAATTATGCAACCAAACATTGAACTCTGAATATGTTGGTTAGTACTGTATTTTGCAAAAAAGATGAGATTGTAGCGGCGGCTACACTGCTAACTGATGGGTTGCACAACCAGATGGGTTGAGTTCAGTGAGCAAAAACTGATTTATTGCAGGCTGCCTGGCTGGTCTTATACTCCCAGCCCGGACCTGGCTGAGAACCGCACTGGGGGCCCCAACGTCACCAGGGCATCACGTGGGTCCCCAAGCACGGGCTTCTGAGCCCGGAGCCGAGGTCGGGAGGAAACCCCCGACGGCGCCATTTTGGCCGGCTGCCCCATCGCGTGCGTGACAAGTGGGGCCGGTTCGCCTGCCTAATGGCGTACCGCCACAAAATTTTAAAACATTGTTGCTTGTTTCAAAGAATTATTCTCCTAAATCGGTGCTTTCCAAATGTTTCTTCACTCACATACCACCTTAAGTAATCCCAATGCCATATGTGATTAGTAAGGGATTACTTAAGGTGGTATGTAAGTAGAAAGAAAAAGTTTGAAAACCACTGATTTAATTATACCAAATTGACTTGTTATGTGCATGGTTTCATAATTCCAAAGGAAGTGGACCAATAACAATTTTTCTCAAGCAAAATATTACAGTAACAATTGGGTCTAGAGCAATGGTTTCAAACTTTTTTTTCCCCCCACTAACATACCACCTTAGGTAATCCCTTGCTAATTACAGAGTACCTAAGGTATAATGATTACTTCAGGTGATATATGAGTGAAAATAAATTTTGACAACCACTCTCCTAAATGAAACAGTGATTTAATCAACATCTAACCTCTTTTGGATGGATAGCTTGCTTTTGTTCATAATTTTTGGTCCTAATTTTAGGTATAGTTTTCTTTTATCATTGAAAAGTCAAAAACTGAAAGCTTCCTTTATAAAATTTGAAGATGAGAAGTTGTGGTTTAACTTTGGCAATGGGGAAATTACTAAGATTTTCAGCAACTATTTTATGTTAGTTTTCACAGTGGAGGACATACCTATCATGCAAAAGAGATATGCTATAGATGCGAAGGGAGGGGGGGGGGGGGGGGCTGAGGATAATCACTACTTTTTAAAAAAAAACAGGTAGTGCTGACCAAACTAGTTGGCCTAAAAGTAGTTAAATCCCCAGTCCTGATAGAATTAATGCTTAGGTACGAGAAATGGCTAAATTTATAGAAAAGGTATATGTGATACTATACTAATATTATCTGGGGAACTCCAGATGGATTGGAAGTCAGTGCTTGCTATACCACTATTTAAAAGAAGAGAAAGGCAGAAAGCATTGTTACGGAATCCAGAGGACCCCAAAAACCAGCAGCAATAGATCTGCACCACAACACAGGGTTACTTAAACAAAAGTAGTTTTAATTATATTTGAACAAGAAAACTGAATTAAGCTTTAACTTATTACTATCAATTTACTGAACCTACCTAACCTACTTAATCCACCCCCTAATACTAAACACAGGTGTGTGTAATGTATATTTAAGGTTAGAAAAGTTCTTTGGATCACAGTCCAATCTCAATGGTTGCAGGCAATTCTTGTACTGTGCACAGAAGTTAGCATTAACAAAGTTCACCAGTCTTTGGTGCTTAACAGGCAAATGTTTTCCACCCAGGAGGGTTTTCAGGGAGAGATTCCTTTTGTTCCAGGACATCTGCACCTGATCCCTTTCCAATCAGACTTGTTGATGAAACTTGCCCCCTTCAGGGTTCTCCAGGTGATCCTCTTTCTTTCAGGTCACTTTTCAGACCGCCAGTCTTCTCCTTTGACCAGACAGCCTTCCAAAGTTTGCCAGCTTATCCCTCTGGAACTGATTTCTGTGACTCCTTCTCTCTCTGGTTCACTCCCTCCCTCTCTGAGCAAAACTGTCCTCTGCCTGCCTGCAAAAATTACATGGTCTCCCCGGCAAGCTGTATTCTGCAACTTTGTTGCTCTCTTTCTGCAAAAACATTCTGCAAAAGTCTTGTTTTGAAATGTGTTCGTGCAAACTGCACTAGCAATTCATCCCAAGCCACCTCAAAATACTCTGTCACAGCATGTACTGGTAACTAAAGACCAGTTAGCTTATAGTCTGTAGTCGGGGAAAATACTTGAAGCTATCAAGTAAGAAATTATTCCATCAGGCATGAATTTGAGAAGGGAAGGTTAAGTTTGATAACTTCTCTGGAGTTCTTTGAGGATATAATGATTAAAGTCGGTGGGGGGGGGGAGAAGAGAACAGGTGAATATTGTGTAGTTAGATTTCCAAAAGGTGTTTGATTAGGTGCTGCATGAAAGACTTTATCCATAAAAATAATGATGTATTGAGTTGGGGAGTAATATCTTAGCATGGATAGAAAATTGGTTAACCAAGATGGAGAGTTAGAATATTTAATTGCAAATCAGTAGTGAGCAGAGTGCCACAGTGGTCAGTGCTAGGACTGCAAGTGTTCACAATGTACATCATTGATTTGGAAGAGGTGACTATGTGTAACCCATCCAATTTTGCTGATGACACTGAACTGAGTGGAAAAAAAAAAATATCGTGCAGGGGTGTGTAGAGTCTCCAGAGATGCAGATAGTTTGAGAGTTGACAAGGACCTACAATGGACTACAATTTTGGTAAATGTGAGGTCATCCACATTGGAAGGAAAAATAGATCAGAATAGTATTGAAATGGTGATAGATTGTAGCATGCTGTTGTGAAGATGGACTTGGAAGTGCTTGTGCATGAATCACAAAAGGTTGGTTTGCTGGTCCAACAGGTAATCGAGAAGGCAAATGGAATGTTGGCCTTCATTGTTGCAGGGCTTGAATTCAAGAGTACAGAGGTTCTGCTGCAGCTGTACAAGATATTGGTTAGGCTCCACCTGGAGGACTACATGCAATACTGGTCGTCTCACATGAGAAATCTATATGGTGATGCAGAGGATGTTCTCCAGTTTAATTCTGACAATACTTGCTGGAATTCAGAAGAGTTGGAGGTGATCTTAAAGAAATATAAAATTATCAATTGGATAAGATAGAAGAAGGAAAGTTTCTGCTCGTGGGTGAAATTGAAACAACAGAACATTGCCTCAAGATTTGAGAGAGTAGTAGATGAAGAAGAACTGCTTCTCCTAGAGAGCCATGAATCTGGAATTCTCTACCCAAGAAAACAGTAGAGGTTGCTCTTTAAATATGTTTAAGATCTAGTTGAATAGATTTTTTGCATAATTGGGGAGTGAAGGGTTATTGTGGGATGGGGGGAATGGAGGAGGGAAGTCAGATGAACCATGATCTTGTTTGCTGGGGAGCAGGTTCAATGGGGCAGTTGACCCACCCTGCTTCTCTTCCTTGCGTTTTTATGTATTTGATTTCCCCATCATAAAATAAGAGTATTTAATACTCTTCATTATTGGTACCAGTTTATCAGAAGGAGTGTTACCCATTAGAAAGCTGATGAATCACTACAACTATTCTTGTTCTTTTGCTTGTAATAAGCAAGCTTGTTCCCTTTCCAATTCTGTTGTTGAATTGGCAGACTGTTCGAGGTCACCTCAACTGCAGAGATGAAAGCAAGTTCAAAACTGCATTCTGGATCTTGTGCTATGCTGCACTGGAACTGGTACACATTGATTTGATTTTTGAATAAGACTTGGGTGCTGGAAATGCTCGCATGGTCTGGGAGCATTTGTGAGGTTGTTTCCTGGAAACAACTGATGTTTGAAATCTTGTTTTTGCTTTAATATTCTGAGGGAGTAAAAAAACTGGAGACTGAATTCTTAAATTTTCAGATCAGAAAAGTGACAGATATGCCAACATTTTATTGGTTTGACTTGGTCACAGGAAAGAGGCATCATTGTGGAGGAGCTTTTGCGCAAACAACATGTGGAAGTAGGATTTTTGCTAGAGAAAAGTACAGATTTTTTTTATTATTGGCTATTCTGTGTACCTTAATTTCTAAAACAACATGCCAGTAATCACAAGAATTTTAAGTCTGGGAATTCCTTTCATGGACTTTTAATGTCATGCATTTTGTAAGCTGGTGAAAATTGTTCACAAACAGTATGAAAAGGATAACATTACAGGCTGAAATGCCTCTTGCTTACTGCCAACCCTCCAAAAAGGCAAGTAAACTACCTGGATTGGTGTACACAGTAAGCTGTTCAGACTGGTTCTAAGGGGGCCTAGATTCCAGTAGTGATGTCCTGAGTGATACGTACTTGCAGGGCAGTGAAATCACAGTGGGAATAAAGCACATAAGCGCACAATGTATAAAAGAGTTGGGGGGGTGGGGGGGGGGGTGTAAGAAACGCACACAATTCAATAAGACTTGTGTGTGCATGTATAAAAGACAGTGAGGGGAAAAGTGTGCTCAATTTATCAAAGACCATAGGAAAATCTACTGCAGTGGGCTTCAATCTGTTTAAACTTGGAAATTTAAAGGACATTGGGCTGAGCACCAATGCAAGTTCTGCGATCATGCTCGTCATGGTGATCTCTTATAGTTGAGGATGATGGCCTTCGTTCCATTGATCCACAGAGCGAAGACACCTGTGCGTGTATTTGTTTATTGTGTGCTTGATGTTGCACTCCAAGAAGCAACCAACTGATTCCAATGGCATGAAAACCATGATGATTGGAGCTGATGGATTTGTTGCAGCCTTCTTCTGCCTTCACAGCTTTTGAGTTCAAAGTAGCTTTGTCCTCTTGTTCAATCGTTGAGGACTTGGTTGATTTGTTCATTGTCAGGTGTGACATTGTTGTATTTTATATTGTATATAGATATGTTTTAAAGAAGATAAATTGTGCGCATTTTTTTAATAGTGTAGGTCACAAACAAATACAAACATTTCAAAACAGATCTCATTTAAAATGGCAGAGCTCTGCTCAAGCCACACAGTCCAGGCTCTGAGTGCCTTGAAAAAATTATGATGATTGCCTATAGAGACTTTACAAGTAGGTGTTAATTGGACATGGTGTGGAATAATGGATTATTGTTTTGGAAAGCAACAGATGAACAGACTCAGAAGATTAGGTCTGGTGCCGCAGTCTGTCTGAATGCAGTTTGCTGTTCTAGGAAGGTCAGGTGGTTTTGTAAGCAGAAAGCATCAAACAGGCTTTTCTCTGTGTGACAGAGAGAGAATTCAGTTCTAAGCAGCAGCTTAGACTGGAACATGACAAGCTTGTGGAAAAACCCCATTTTCAAAACAGTGTGAGTTCTTAGTTCAGGCTGCTCAAAGCCCTTGTGGTCCATACAAGAGGAGATGGTTGGCTGTATAATGTTTCCCTTGAAATAAGGGAAACAGAAAAGGAACTCTGTAGTGACCTGAAAGAAAGAGGTTATCATCTAGAGAACCCTGATGGGCCAAGTTTCTTCAGCAAGACACTGAAGTGGCTGATCAGAAGGAATCAGTTTGTGTCCAACGAGCAACAAATCTCTCTCTGAAAACCAATAAGAACCTTCCTGAGTGGTAACCATTTATCTTTCAAGCACCAAAGCTTGGTGAAATTCATAAATGTTAAATTCTGAACACAGTATATGAATTGCCTTATACCAGTGAACTTTGAGAAGTGAGTCAAAGAACTTTTCTGAACTTACACACACATTACATACATGTGTGCTTAGAATTAGAAGAGGGTTAAGTTAAAGTTTGATCCTATTTTCATGTTTAAAGATAATTTAAAGCAACTTTTGTTTAAGTAACCATTTGTCTTGGTGAATATCTATTGCTGCTGGGTTTTGCGGTCCTCTGAGCCCATAACACAGGGTCCTCACCCTCTTCCTTGCCGCCAAGGATGACCCTACCAGATAGCATCACTCTTGGGATCACAGGACCACACAAGCTCATCCATCATGACAAGGTGGAAGTTGTGTGATCATATTGGATAAAGAAGAACAACCGAGCATTTGCATTGTATTAGTTATTATAAATAACTTCGAGATGATTTACAGCACAGGTATGCGCCAACAGTCCTGCTGGCTGCCCTGTAAAATATAACTGTACTGGTATTAAAACTACCAGACTCACGCACACAGGCACTGACATCACCTGGTAGAGCTAGTTGCACATTCACATTGCAACCTACCAGGTACCTTGTCAAATCCGAGTTAACTGTGCTGGTCTCTGACACAACAATCAATGAATATTATACATGCTAATAATATATATAATAATATTATATTTTCATCATTGACCTTTACCCGTCTTGCCCGGTTTTCACATTGCTGATTACCTGCTAAATTGCCCGGTTCAACCCACTTTATTTGGCAGTGTGAAAGGAGCTAAATGTGATTACATTTATGGAATAAGTTAGGGTTTGTTTTCAATAGAACAAAACTACGGACAGCAAAATCCATTTTGATTGCAGAATTTACCATAGTTAACTTTGCACAGTTGGTTGCAGCATTGACGGAATAATTGGATAAAACAATTCTTCAATTTTAAGGAGTTTGAAACTCGAGGAGATGAAAATCAGCCATATTTTGCTGCAGCATTCAATAGACAGGCCTGCAAATTGCAATTTGTGTTCTATTTGGTGTAGCTGTCCCATATTCAATGTTTGAATCTTTTAGTGACCCATGTATATGACTGGTTTGAAATATGAATAGTGATAAATATAATTCATTGGTGTTATTTTTTGTGAACATTTTATTTATCATTTGTATCAATACAAAAAGGAATAATTCAGTAATGCAGTAATTTGTGTAAGTCATAAAAAAGATACAAAAAATTAATTTTTCTCCTCAACCCCCCACCTCCCAAAAGAAAGAAGAAAAGGAAGAAAAAAAAGAACACCTACTCTACATATAATATTATTAGCGTGTATAATATTCATTGATTTTTTTTTGAAAATTTTATTTATTGATCATGATAAAACATACAATGAAAAAATACAGCTTGGGAAAAAACAGAATACATACATGATATTTTTTATGCAAATAATAACCCCCCCCCCCAACCCATCCCACCTCCCCCCTCTAAACTACCCCCAAAAAAGAAAGATCACAAAACATAAAACTCATCAATTAGTTACCATGGTTCGGAACAATACCACTAATGTATGGAAAGGAGATTAATAATTCAGCCCCATATAATGTAAATATGGGGTCCAAGTTTTAACAAAAAAGGAATAATTGTTATGTAAATAATGTGTTATCTTTTTCAGTGGAATACAAGATCTCATTTGCAAATACCATCTATGAATACTCATATTATTCTAATTTTTCCAAGTAATTGCCAAACATTTTCTAGCTACAGCTAAAGCCAATTTCAAAAAAGCAATTTAAAATTTATTTAATTTTAAATATACTAAAGGATCAAGTGGAACCTTCAATATGCCATCTGCCTAATAGTTTCACACTTTCAGTTTTTCATGTTACCACTATACATTGCAGTTGCCACGGCTATATTTAAAAATTATTTTCTTGATATTTGTCCAATTTCATTTTTATATCTTTTTATATATTCCCATGTAAAAATATTCTTGGTTCTTTTTGTATCTTTATCTTCATAATTTGTCCTAGCAATACACTCAAATCATTCCAAAATCTTTCAATTTTTTCACAGGACCATACCAAATGTAAAAAAAAAGTCCCTAATTCCTTGGTACATCGAAAACACTTATCCAAATAATTAGAATTAAGTCTATTTAATTTATGTGGTTTATGATATTATTGACGAAGAAAATTATATTGAACCATTTGATATCTAGCATTAACTATTTGTAACACTCTCTTGACACAATTTTGACCATATTTCCTCTTGAATTTGTATATTTAAATCTTTCTGCCATCATAATTTTGATTTGTATAAATCTATTTTCCTTTTAGTTTCTTGTAATTTTATATACATATTATTAATTTTATAATGTTCATCTATTACTATACCTTCAAATTGACTTTGATCTAGGAGTCTCAAATCTGTTCCTAATTTTTTTAAGCAAGCTTTTAATTGGTAATATGCAAAAATTGTATTTTGTATATTATATTTATCTTTTAATTGCTCAAAAGTTAAAAAGAAAGATCCTTAAAAAACAACCTTTTATCCTATGTATACCTTTACTATAGCAATTATCAAATAAAGAATTATTCAAAGTGAAAGGAAAAGTTAATTTTGTTTTAACAACATTTTTGATAATTGATAATTTTTAATCCCTCTCTCCATATGAATGCCATTCCATATTTTCAATATATGCTTTAAAATTGGTACTTCCATATTTCCTTTAAACAATTTACTATTCCATTTATACAAATATTTTTCTGGGATAGTTTCTCCAATTTTATTCATTTAATTCTGAACCCAAGCTATTTTTGTTTCACTCATTTCATAACAGAGGACAAAAATCTCAAATGAGCTGCTTTATAATAATTTTTTTTAAAATTCGGTAATCTTAGTCCTTCCTGATCAAATATCCATGTTAATTTTTCAAGACTAGCTCTTGACATTTTACCTTTCCAAATAAATTCTCATATTTTATTCAAGCCCCCATCTATTTATTTATTTATTTATTTCAAACATTCTAGTATATGAATGGGTAACAATTGAAATAAATATTGTATTCTCAGAAAAATATTCATCTTAATACAATGCATCTGTCCTATTAACATTATTGGTAAATCTTTCCATCTTTTCAAATTTTCTATCTTTGTCAATAATGGTGAATAATTTAATTAGTGTTATTTTTAAATTTAAATTTAGACTTACAGCACGGTAACAGGCCACCCAATAACATCCGATTTACCTACACCCCCAGTGTGTTTTGATTGGTGGGAGGAAACCAGAACTCCTGGGGGAAAACAAATGCAGACTTGTGTTCTCCCGAGGGAGAACGTACAAACTCCTTACAGTGTGGGATTTGAACCCAGGTCCCAATCGCTGACGCTGTAACACTGTTGTGCTAACAGCTATGCTTACTATGTGGTTATTTCTTCTGTCAGAAATTACCTGAATCCATGTGCAAATATGAAAATGTCACTATCAATGGAGTTTTTTTTTAAAGTTACCTCAGTAGTGTTTAATACTTTTGGTAAATCCCTTAAATAGCTGTTTTCTTTCAATTCCTCTGTAGACTGACTGCCAGTATTTGTTATTCATTTCTCATGAACCTTAAAGAGGTGGTGGAGCAACTTGAGCCACTGCAGTCCTTCTGATCAAAGTTTTCCAACTATGACTGAGGAGAGTATTCCTGGATTTAGACCCAGTAACAATGAGGAAGAACTGATTTAATTCCAAGTCAGCGTGGCATGAAACATGGAGGAGAACCTACAGCTGGTGGTGTTTCTTTGTACCTTAAATTTTTGTCATCCTTGGGATAGGTTTGCAGGCTTTGAAAGGGTTATCAGTGACCAAGTATCTGCAGTACATTTTATAAGTGGTACCAGAAGATAGAGGAAATGAAAATATAGGGTGGTGGATGGACATGCCATAATGATTGGTTTGAACTAGGTGGTTTTGAATTTCCTGAGTACTCTGGGAGCCATACTCATCCAGACAAATGAAGAGCATTTTGTTGCATTCTTGACTTGCACTATAGATGGTGGAAATGCTTTGGGCTATTGAGAGATGACTTGCTCAATGTAACCTCTACCAAGCCTCTAACCCGTTGTTAGTCACAATTTATTTAGTTGGTCAAGTTTAGATTCTTGTTTGTGATAACCCTCACCTCCTTCCCCACCCCTTAAAAAGGATAGAAGTTAACAACGGTTATACCATTGAATGTTCACATCCTTCTTCCTTTCTGAAAAATGTGACTTCCACCCAAGAATTATTACCACTAAGAACCCTTGACTTGCTCACAGGAAAGGAGCAGCATTGTGTAGACAACGATCTTTGTGCAAACATGTGGGAGGCTATGTAGGATTTTTGCTAGAGAAAAGTACTATTTCTGTAGCACAGTTTTACCAGAGCTGCTTGATGCCCCATTCAGTTAAGCTGCCTTAAATTCAAGGGCTTGTGGCGGCTCACCACCAGGCAGGCGAACTGGCCCCACTTGTAAGCCACACGGCGGGGCAGCCAGCCAAAATGGCGCCATTGGAGGTGTTCCCTTCCTCCCAGCATGGGGCTCAGAAGCCCAAGCTAGGGGACATCAGCGTCCTCC
Source organism: Narcine bancroftii (assembly GCF_036971445.1). Classification (NCBI taxonomy): domain Eukaryota; kingdom Metazoa; phylum Chordata; class Chondrichthyes; order Torpediniformes; family Narcinidae; genus Narcine; species Narcine bancroftii. The sequence continues at coordinate 316,535,570 of NC_091470.1, read as the reverse complement.
AGCGTGGTTCTCAGCCAGGTCTGGGCTGGGAGTATAAGTACAGCCCAGCAGCCTGCAATAAACTAGTCTGCTCACTGAGCTCAACCTGTCTGGTTGTGTGTGTTCTTTTAGGAGCAGGTGTAGTTGCTGCCACAATTGGTGACCCCGACTGGTTCAAACGTCTTTGAACCCATCATGAGCGAGCCTGGGATCGGCGCTATAGCCGTGAAACTGCCTGAATTCTCGGTTCAGGAGCCGGAGACCTGGTTCAGCCATGTGGATGGTCAGTTTCACCTCCACCAGATTTCATCCGACACGACCAAATTCTACCATGTGGTCGCTGCCCTGGACCAGGCCACCGCCAGACGCGTGCTGCACCTCGTTCAGCACCCATCCACCAAAGACAAATACAAGACCGTCAAGCGAATGCTTATGGGATCCCTCTGACTATCCAGACACCAGCATGCTGCTCGGATGCTGCACCTCGACACCCTGGGAGACAGGTCCCCAATGGAACTGATGGAAGAGATGCTCACGCTCATGGGTGAGCACACTAACTGCCCTCTCTTTGAGCGCATTTTCCTCGATGATATGTCTGGGGACATCCGGCTGCTGCTGGTCCAGGAGATCTTCACTGACCCGAGGAAGGTCACCCAGAAGGCCTGAGAGCTATGGCTCGCACGATATCCAGAGGGCTCAGTGGTCCAGCAGGTCATGAGGCACAGGCACGACCATGCCAATCCCGCCCCTAGTGCTGCGGAAGGGCATCCGGCCCTTGCAGGGGCCACCAAGAACATAACCAGGGGCATGGCATCCACTCCAGGCCTCTGCTTCTACTACCGGCGCTGGGGAGCCAAGGCTCGGAAGAGTCGTCAGCCCTGCTCATTCCATGGAAACGACCAGGCCAGCCGCTGTTAATGGCTGCGGCAGCTGGCCAAGGACACAGCCTTCTCTACCTGCGGGACTCAGTCAGCGGCCGGCGGTTCCTCGTTGACTCGAGCCTAGATCAGCGTTATCCCGGCCACAGCCGTCGATTCCAGGAACTGACCTCGTGGACCTACCCTCCGTAAAGCCAATGCAACAGAAATCCGGACCTGTGGAGACAAGACAGTCCACTTCCAGATTGGCCAACAAAATTTCACATGGAGGTTCACCGTCTCGTCCAAACCAACTGCTATCCTAGGTGCGGACTTCATCCTTGCACACGTGCTTCTGGTAGACATTCGAGGTAGGCACTTGGTGGGCGCCTGTACCTTCCAGGCTATTCGCCTCGACGCCTCCTGCTTGGAGCAACCGCAGATGGCCACGATCAGCACGCCCAGAGATGAGTTCCAGCAAATCCTGGACAAATTCTTGACACTCCTCAAGCCACAGTTCTCTGCTGCCTCGCCATGCCACGGGGTGTTCCACCACATCCTCACCAAGGGCTTACCGGTTCACGTCAAGGCACCCCAGCTCCTTCCTGACAAGCTCCAGGTGGCGAAGGAGGAGATTTCGCACCTGTTGGATCTGGGAATCATTCGGTGATCCGACAGCCCATGGACCTCACACTCCACCTGGTCCCGAAAGCCTCCAGTGGCTGGCATCCCTGCGGAGACTATCAATGGCTCAACGAGGCAACTGTTCTTGACCGTTACCCCATGCCTCACATCCAAATCTTTACAGTCAACCTGCACGATGCGAGGGTTTTCTCCAAGCTTGACCTGGTGTGTGGATATCACAGATCCCGGTGCACGCTGAGGACATACTCAAGAAAGCCATCATCACCCCCTTTGGCTTGTTCGAATTCCTGCACATGCTGTTCAGGCTCGAGAACACCGCTCAGAACTTCCAGCACTTCATGGACTCTGTGGACAGGGACTTGGATTTTGTCTTTATTTATTTGAATGACATCCTCGTCGCCAGCAAGGACCAGGCGCAATACAAGGCCCACCTACGTGCCCTTTTCTCTCAGCTGGCCAATTTCGGCCTTGCCATCAACCCGGTCAAGTGCCAGTTCGGGAAAGAGTCCATGCAGTTCCTGGGCCATACCATCACGGCCGAAGGAGCCATGCCCGCCGCTGCGAAGGTCGCCGCTATCAGGGAGTTCCCTCGCCTGGACAGCCTCAAGGGGCTGCAGGAGTTCGTGGGTATGGTCAACTTTTACAACCGCTTCATCCCGGGAGCTGTGCACATCATGCAGCCGCTATTCGCCCTCATCGCAGCCAAGCACAAAACGCTTGCTTGGAACCCAGAAGCCTGCACCGCATTTGAGGCCACCTAGGATGCCCTCGTGAAAGTCACCATGCTCGTCCACCCGCACACCGACCTGCATATGGCACTCTCTGTCGATGCCTTTGCCACAGCCGTCTGTGCCGTCCTGGAGCAGCAGGTGAATGGACATTGGAAACCGCTGGCATTCCTCAGCCGCCTGCTCCGCCCACTGGAATGCAAGTATAGTGCCTTTGACCACGAGTTACCTGGTATGTACCCGGCGGTGCGGAATTTCCGCTATTTTTTGGAGGGGAGGACTTTTACCATCTTCAACGACCACAAGCCCCTCACCCAGCCACTCACGATAGCAAAGGATCCCTGGTCAGCCCACCAGCAGCGTCACCTCTCCTTCACGTCGGAGTTTACCACCGACATTCGGCACAAGGCAGGGAAGGACAATGTGGTTGCTGATGCACTCTTGCGACCAGCCATCTGCGCGCTGACGCCCAGCCTCGACTTTGACCAGCTTACCCTTGATCAGAAGTCTGATGAGGAGACGAGGGCCTTCAAGACTGCCATCACAGGCCTGCAGTTCAGAGACCTCCCAACTCCAAGCAACGAAGGCACCATCCTGTGCGATATCTCCATGGGCACCCCACGACCAGTGGTTCCACAGCAGTGGCGCAGGCAAGTCTTCCGTCACATCTACAATCTTTCACATCCATCCATCAGGTCCACACTCTGGATGGTGGCAGAACGGTTCGTATGGCCTGGGATGTGGAAGCAGATCGCAGGCTGGGCCAAAAGATGCACCCATTGCCAGACGTCCAAGGCGCACAGGCACACCAGGGCGCTGGTACAGGAGGTCGAGCACGTCCGAGAACAGTTCAGCCACATTCACGTGGACATCGTCGGGCCCTTACCTGTTTCCTGGGGCAACCATTAACTGTTTATGATGGTGGACCGCACCACTCGCTAGCCTGAGGCTAGCCTGAGGCGATCCCGATGCCAGACACCTCCACCGACTCCTGCTTCCGAGCACTGTTGCATGGTTGGGTCGCCCGGTTCAGCATCCCGGGTCACCTCACCAGCGATTGGGGTGCCCAGTTCACATCTGCACTCTGGACACAGCTCGCCAACAGGTTGGGGATCCAGCTACACTGCACCATGGCCTACCACCCACAGGCCAATGGACTGCTCGAACGTCTGCACCGCCACCTCATGCTTCTATAATCTTGTCATATTTCTTGTGTTGTGAGAAAAAGGAAGTGATTTCTTATTTTCAATGTCATCTAACTGCATTTTCCATAATTCTGACTTTTTTTAAATTTTTGATTTTAAAATTATTTAAACATCTTCAAACTAAAGCTGAGAGACATTTGTCACATATAGGTATGATATTAACATTTTAAAATTTTATTTGACTTTGACAAGGATACATTTCCTGACACTGTTGTATTTGGACCAAGTTGTTGCTTGCCTGAATGTCTCTGCATGCACTTCAATTCTGGTGTAGCTTGCACACTAGTTGGGTGGTGCCAAAACAACAATCTCACTCTCAACATCACCAAGACCAAGAAGCTTATTGTTGATTTTAGGAAGCAGAGATCAAGGGACCACACGTCCACATTCAGAGGATGGAGGTAGAGAGCGATAGAACCTTCAGTTCCTGGAGTCCACATTTCAAAAGACCTCTCCTGGAGCCTGTATATTGAGGCAAATGTGAAGGTGCAATTTCTCAGGAATCTGAGGAGATTTGGCATGTCATCAAATCTATCAAACTTCTACAGTTACACTGTGGAAAGTATACTGCCAGGTAGCATCACAGCCAGGTTTGGGAATTTAATTGCTCAGGAAGGTAGAAGATTTCAGGAGATAACCAACATACCCAGGTCTACCACAATCTCTGATCTCCCATTCATTGCATGCATCTATGTGAGATGTTTGGGGAAAAAAAAATTGTTTTGAGCTATTACCAGAGTTGCTAGGACCAGAGGCAAAACATAAATATCACCATCACCTCTGGAAGATTTAAAGAGCTTGGTGATCCTCATTGCGAGTATATTGTGCTAGTAACCTTTTTTTCATCTGGTTTTCCACAAAATCTCCTAGATACAATTAAGAATTCAGCCTGAATTGTGACACATTGCTTTCAAGATTTTTGGATTTAACCACAAAATTTGATGACATTGACAAGATATCCTGAGGATTGGCAGGGTTGGGATTATGGGAGTTCGTTTTTTTCATCACTTAATGCCCAGAATTGGGCACCAGAATTTGAAGGATACAGAGTCTGGCAACATGAGACAGTAAATAGGGCAGTGGAAGAGTATATCCTGCAAATGTAAATGTGCACATGCATTCTGTCCTTAAAACTAAGTGTTGAAGTGGCCTATCAGATGTGTATTGTGAGTTTTGTGCCAATGCAAGTTTACACAATTTTTCACAAATTAGAATTTTTCGAGATGGTAATAATAGTGTAGCCATGCGCATTACACAAAAGAATGACACTCACAAGTGTGGTCAAGTTAAGATCTCCTTTATCAGGGCTGAAGCCCGACTCTTATATTGTTCAAGTTCCCGCCATTTTCCCCGATTACTGATGTTACATTCTGCATGACAAAGGTGGGGTTTCCTGGATGTAGGTACACCCTTGCATAACAATACCTTCTTCCCTGCACACTACCCCATTTTGACCTCAGAGAGCGATGCTGTGCCGGGGTGGTGGAGTCAGGGCCAGGTTCCCGACTCTTTCCGTCAGTCTGCAAAGAAGGGCTGGTGCGTCATCTTGTTGTCCGCCGGGGATGGTGCAAATTCTCATGGACGACCTGTGGAGTTCTGAAAAAAGTTTGACATATGAGGTGTTGAGGTCCTCCTTGGGTGTGGTGCGAAGTATGCATGGTAGCTTGTCTGCCCAGTTGGGTCTGTGGAGTGGCCATGATCGTAGCCTTGAGCTGCCTATGGAAGCTCTCTATCAGCCAGTTTGACTGCGGGTGGTAGGCCATTGTATGGTACAGCTGGACGCCCCACAGGTTGGCGAGATTGGACCACAGGCTGGAGGTGATGTGTGAAGGCAGTCCAAACCGTGCCATACAGGATGAGATGAGGCCCTGGCGCATGAGGTTGTGGCAGTGTCTGCCAGGGGACTTCCTCCAGCTACCTGGTGTAATGATCAACCATCATTAACAAATAACGAAATACTGGTAGGGGTCCCACTATGTCCACGTGGACATGGTCAAACCTTCACTCGGAGGGTTCAAAGTGCTGTGGTGGGGTCTTGGCATGCAGCTGTACCTTAGCCATTTGGCACTACGTGCACGCCTTCAGCCACCTGCTGACCTTCTTCCGTAAACCATACTTGCTGGCTGCCAGCTGGATCATGGTCCTAATGGATGGGTGCACCAGCCCGTGGTACAAGTTGACTCTTCCCATGAACTTCTGCAGTCCACTGGTCGTCCTGGACTTGGGAAACTTTCAGATGGTCTCTACTTTGCTGGGTAGTGGTGTGGCACCTTCCTTGATTATCCTGTGGCCCAGGAAGTTAATGGTCTCTAGCCCGAACTGGCATTTGGCTGGGTTGATGGTCAGTCTGAACTTTCTCAACCAGATGTAGTGTTTGCGGAGGTGTATCAGGTGTTCCTGTCGGTCCTTATTTGCCATGAGGATGGCATCTCGGAGGGGGAAGGTTTGGAAGGTCATAATGTGGACCAGTTGCTAGCCTTTTAGGTCCACGTCAAGGCTGTGGGCATGTAAGAAGTCTGCTCCAAAGAGTGGTTACTCCACTACCGCCAGTGTAAATACCCACAAAAAGATGCTGCCACCCAACTGCAGCTGGATCTTGCGGGTACCATAGGTCAAGATGATGCTGTTATTGGCAGCCCTCAACATGGGGCCCTCTTGTCTATTCCTGGTGTCCTGTCCCAACGGGGGCAGGACACTGACCTCAGCTCCTGTGTCCACAAGGAAACGTCGTTTGAACTGGCAGTCCCAAACGTACAGGAAGCTACCTTGTTGGCCACCCACCATGGCCATTAGTGATGGCGTCCAGAAGGTCAGCAGCTTGGAGGCGACTGCATGGACTGCTGCTGGCTCATTCATCATTGGGTTTAGATGCCATCAAAACTGTCGGGATCACCAATTGTGCCACGCATTGCACGAAAGAACAATGTTCACAAGTATGGTTAGGTTAAGCTCTCCTTTATTAGGGCTCAAGCCCGACCTTCATATCATTCAAGTTCCTGCCGTTTGCTCCGATTACTGACAATACATCTGCATGACAAAGGTGAGTTTTCTACGCACAGGTACACCCTTGCATTGACAATACCTTCCCCGCACGCTACCCCAGTGGCTGTACAGTGGTCTTTTAGGTTGCTTTAGCCGTACATCCACTGGTTCGCTTGCTGGGGCCAGTGCCGCTGCACGGTCTGCTGGCATTACATTGCACTTGCCACCCAGAGTGCCTGTCCGCTTGCTGCAGCGGTAGGCCGCCTCAATAGCATGTTATGGTATTCATTAACAACGCAATACAGTTTGTATTTCATTAGTGTAATTATAGATCATGATTAATTTAAAGAATTAGAGAAAGTATGTTGTGTGAAATGATGCAGGTAACAATAGAGAATGGATGCGTATTACGTGGAAAAATTGGTTTCTTAGGGAGTTTACCTTAATGATACCCAGGGGCTGCTTGTATTTCAAAAGGCATTCCTGTGTGGAATAAGCAGAATGAGTGTGAGCATTACAGTGAAATCTAATTTTAGATTAATTGGATCTGAATGCAGGGTTTAAAAAAAAGTTAAATTTGCCCTGTAGTTAGAACAGAAATCAAGATGATGAGGCAAATAAATATTGATTTAATGTTGAATTAATAGGGCCAAATGACTTAGTTCAAGAAATTATTTGTAGTTGGAGTTTTAGATATTTATCCTATGAAAACTAGTGATTCCTAACATCTTATAAAAAGTGTATTTCATGATGGTTTCTTTTTTGGAGGTTAGTAATTTGATTTCAAACCTTGAATTCTATTTTCTAACCTGCACTATAACACTGCCATATTACGTGGCCTTTTTCCTTACGTTCATATTTTTGTTTATTTGTTTTAGATACCTATCCAATTAAAATTAGTTAATTGGTTTATTTTACCTTGGACAGTGATAATACTTAGTCACATTTCTCAATGAATTATTTCACAATTTATTGTGTTGCAAATTGTCCATGTGATCCAACTGTGCAGGTGAAATGTCAGGAATTTTCATTGACAAAAGTTAAAACACAAGAAATAGGAGCAGGAGTAGGTCACCTGGCCCACTAATCCTGCTTTACCATTTAATAAAATCACAACCGACTCAGGTCCACTTACCTGCCTTTTCCCCCTTATTTCCTCTTTATGCCAGAATCTATTAGTCTTAATTCTATTTTGGAAGGCAGCCTCTGCTGCTTCCTTGAGCAGAGAATTCCACAGATGCACTACTATCTAAAGAAGGAGTTCCTCCTCATTACTATCTTAAATCTTACCTCAAATCTTGATGCCATGCCCTCCAGTTCTAGTCTCATCTACCAGTGGAAACTACTTTCCTGCTTCTATCTGTATATATTCCTATCACAATTTTGCACGTTTCCACAACATCCCCAATCATTCTCTGAAATTCCAAGGAATATAGTTCCAAGGGATATTCCCCTCATGAGTTAACTGCATTATCTCTAGAATCAATCTGGTTTACCTGCTCTGCACTGCCTCCAATGTCAGTATATTTTTTTGTTAAATAAATGTACCAAAGCTGCACACAGTGCTGCAGGTGTGGCCTCACCAGTTCCCTGAACAGATGCAGCAGAGCCTCCCTACTTTGAAGTTCAATCTCTACCATTGAAGGCCAACAGTCCATTTGTTCTCTTGATCATCTGTTGCACCTGCAAATCAACCTTTTGTGATTCATGCATAACAAATCCTTTTGGTTTGTACATCTGTGGTAGTGTTTATTGGTGACATGATCAGGGTTTTGCATTGAAATTTAAAAAAAATAAGTTTGGTTGACTATTAAATATGTCTATAATGTGCATTTAACCTTTTATTACGTTTCCCTTCCAGTCGCAAACCATGAACTATGTTGGACAGTTGCTGGTAACAGTCAAGGAACTTTATAAGGGACTAAATCCTGCCACACTCTCTGGATGCATAGATGTCATAGTGGTTCAACAACAGAATGGCAGTTACCAGTGTTCACCATTTCATGTTCGATTTGGAAAGCTTGGGGTACTTCGATCAAAAGAAAATGTGGTATGTACCTAATTTTGATTAGTGAAAGGTATGAATGAAAAATTCTTATTGAGGTAACTTATTCTTGGACTAGTCATGCTCTTTGTCAGTCTACTATAATGTAAGCAAGAATATGGTCCAGGAAGTTAGCAGGGGAAAGAAATTGAGTGAATAATCTGAGAGCCACAGAGTCTCTGTGGGTCAAATGGCTTTCTTCTATCGTAAAGAAGTGTGATTATGTAATGTGGCCTTGATTCTAAAATAAAATAATATAATAAAATTATAGATCCACTATGGTGGGCAATGTACATTTTTTGTATTTTGCTATTTTCATATTTACATATTCATGAAAACAAAGGTTTCAGTGTTTTCTAGAATCTAAATTGAGGTTTTTAAAAAATTGTATCTGTTATGCATAACCAGGACCAATTTGAACATCTTTCATAAACTGAAAAACAAAATAATGAGGAAAATCTCTTCCCTTTATCTTCAATCCCTTGTTTTTCTGTGTTTATACTAAATTATTAGCTGGGTTCTTTCCTAAATATGCAGGCCTTGTCCATTTCCACAGTCTCCCTTACTGACCTTTTGTCTGTAATATCTGAACTGAAACTGGTTTTCCACTTTCCATTGATATAATTATCAACCACGGTTGTCCCAAGATTGATTTCTGATTGAATGGTCTCAGACATGGCAGAAAAATCATTATAGATACCAAAGAATAATGCAGTGTTCCTATTCTTCAGCTTGATCTTCTTGTCCAGCCTGAAGTTCAAATGCTAACCTTGAGTGATTGACTGTTTAAATGATTTATTTGATATCTTTGAGTAGACAGATAAACTTCAGATTTGTTGTCAGAGCACATGCATGACGTCACATACAACCTTTAGATTCTTTTTCCTCTAAAATTACCACTTACTGAGAGTGCATAAAAACTGTACTCATCATATTCACATAAACAAATGTAAACAATGTGCAATAGAGAGAAAAAAATCAATAAAGTACAAAAGTAAGAGACCGCAATTGAGTCCCTAATTGAATTTGTTGTTGGAGTCGGATGGTGGAGGGGTAGCAGCTGGTCCTGACCCTTGTGGTGCGAGTATTGTGGCACCTATTATCTCTTTCCTGACGGTAGCAGTGAAAACAGAGAGTATGCTGGGTGATGTGGATCCTTGATGATTGCTGCTGCTCTCTGACAGCAGCATTCCCTATAGATGTTCTCGAAGGTGGGGAGGGTTTTGCCTGTGATGTTCGAAGCTGTGTCTACTACATTTTGCAGGGCTTATTGCACAGGGATATTGGTGTCCCCATACCCGACTGTGATGCAGCCAGTCAGCACACTTTCTGCACACACCGCACATCTTTTGAATTTTGCCAGGTTTTCTGATGTCATACCAAACTTATACAAACTCCTGAAAGCTAATGTGCTTTCTTCACAATGCCATTAGTTTTTTGGATCCAGGAAAGATCCACCGAGATGGTGAATCTCAAGAATTTAAATTCACTCACCCTTTGTTCAAGTTCTGCCATTTTTGCTGATTGACTGAGTCATCCATATGAATAACAATAGCAGGCGGGAATAACCATGCATATGAATGCCCTTCTTCCCCAGCCTGTTTCTGCTGAGTTAGCTGGGCAGCTTGACCAACACCATTGGTCACCATTGATGCTGCCCCAGCTTCTACCCCTGCCGGTTCATTGGTTCTGGGAGTCACTTTAGCGATCTCTGTCCACATCTGCTGCTACGCGATGTACCTGCCCAATCTCCGCAATTGCAGGCCGCTACACTTTAAAACTCCCGATTCATGTCATACACTACTGCGCATGCTCCAACACATGAGCGCACTGTGCGTCCTCCAACAGAAACTCTAATATACTAATGCACTGCCCATGCTCCTGGAACTCACACATGCGCACAAGAACAAAGATGGCTGCGCCCAGCTAATCGAACCCAGGAAACCTCCAACCATTGGGACCAACAGGATCCCAACTTAACAGTTACTAATTTTGGCTCCTACAATACCGGCCCCTAATTATTATAATGAGAGGTAATGACTTAAATAATAATTACAAATAAAAATCAAACATATAACATTCAAACAATATACAGACCTTTCTTCATAATGCCAGAGGTTACCAATGCATAGCCTTGAAAAAGAGTGATCTTTACCACCACTCTGGATTATTAAAGTCTGTAACCTGTGTAGTAGCCAACAACAAAATAAAGTCAGTTTGTATTTATCAAGAATCTTTGAGTTAAAACGTCAACCAGTAAACCTTAAATCTCCCTCAGGCAAAATAGGCACAGCTTTCCGCTTAAGTTTAACATGAGATACTTCTTCAGCATGTCATTTAGCTTTCCTTTCTTCAACATTCTGCTTTTCATAGGAAGAATTTGAATTCTTGGAACTAGATTTTGAAAATTTATTTGATTCTCTTGATTTCAATTAATGAATCTCTTTAATCTTCCTTGCAACAGATTTGCTCATCTTTTTTTCCACAGTTGGTCATTATGATTAAGATATGATTCAAACAACATTGTTTCTTCAAACTCATCAACAGCTACAACATTTGTAAAAATCTTTTGTAAAGAAGTAGTCTGGTTTCATTTATGGCTCATACAAATCTCTAACTAGAACTGCAGTCTTTTCAGCCATTTTGATTTCTATTGCCTTTTCCTGCAATTCCAAATCCAATTTTGCAACTTTCAATTCAGTCTCAGTTTCTGACAGTTTATTTTGAAGCCTTTTATTAGACTCTCTCTCTCTTCAATAAGAAAATAATTATCTTTTTATCTTCCAAGAAATTAATAACTTAATCTGAAATGAAAAGATTATGTGATACATTGGTATTTCTGTTGTCAGCTCTGCTGTAGTAAATCTGAGGTGTTTGAATTGCTTCATCTTGTTTGTCACATTGCTGAAATGCAATTTATTTTTCCTCAATAATTGTATTAATCTCTTCAGCAATTATTCTTCAATTTTCTGAGTTTGCAAATTTTATCTACAATTAAATCTTTATTCCTGTCAACCTCTCTCTGGACCTTTTCCCTTAGTCATTTTTGAAACGAAAAAAAAATCTTTGGATTTATTCTCATCCTTTTGAAATACAGTTTTGTTTCCAAGTGCAAAGTTAAAATCTTTCCGTCCATGATTATCTAATACTTCCAAGTCCTTTTTCCACATTTTGACCTCTGAATGCCAAATTGTCAGTCACATGCTTCTTTATTCCATCAGTGGAATATTCTGCGTTTGCCAGTTTTGCAGCACATTGTGATATTTCTTCATTGACCTTGTCTGCTACAATCTGAGCTAAAAAAAATGTTGCTTTCAAATTTGTTCTCAGTCTTTTATTTTAGTCATGCCTTTGATTCAGGAATAATCACCAGCAGTATTTGCAACATCTAATACTTAATTTTCATCAATTTCTGATGAAAATAATTATTTCAATATTGTTTTAGATGCATTTGATTTATTTTCACATTGATTTGTTTTTTTCAGAAGTGGATTTTTAATTTGTAGTCTCGTTTTTAACTTGTCTCTAACCGTTCCTGAGCAATATCATTATTCTTTCTTTCTAAAGGTCCATTATTTTCCATCCAAGCATTGTTTAAACAGCATAAGGTCCATCTCCCACACGCCATATTACATCTAATGGTTCCAAAGCCTTTGGTACATCTGAACCCATCAGCATTTCTACCGCAGAATTAGCTTCAGGTATATAAACCTTCCACAGTTAAGACAACTGATAGCTATTGTTTTGATGTGGGATGTTTCCTTCATGCACAGGCATAGTCTTCTGAGTATAAAATTGGAAGATCACATAAATCCTTGTCATGTAATCAAGCCATCTCTAAGCCTTTTTTTTATAACTTTATTTATTCGTTCAATAGGTTATTACAGTAAAAAATAAGTATATATTATGAACGATAAAAAAAATTTATATATAAAAAAAGAAAGAAAGAACCCCCCCCCCCCCCTCAGCCAGCTCCCTTTAGGAGAGCCAAAGAAAAAAAAAACTGAACTATATTTACTAAAATCTAATCAAGGCAAATTTAAATGTAAATATTCTGAATATAAACACCACTTATTAAGAAAAAAAAATCATCATGTAAAACATACGTGATTTTTTCCATTACCAAGCAAGTTTTCATCTCATTATGCCATCTATTAATATCAATCACATTAGCATTTTTCCATGTACTTGCTATACATTTTTTTGCTACAGATAAAGCTAAATATACAAAAGCAATCTGAAATTTGTCTAATCCCAAATCTTTCAAAGGCTTCAACTCACCCAACAAAAATACTGTTGGGTCATGAAAAAATGTTCCAACCAAATTACCACATCTGAAACAAGAGTCTGATTCACTAAAACCATTTTTTTTTTTAAACTTTTCAGGTATTAAACACAATTGATGTAAAAAAAATTGTAATTAACCATTGCATAGCGAACATTTATCGATCTAGTAACACTATCATGACAAATATCTAACCAGTCATCCTCGGAAAAAGTAAGGATAATATCCTTTTCCCATTTAATCTTAGATCTATCCCATCCCTTTTTTTCCATACTTTCCTGTAATATTTGGTACATCAATGAAATATTTATCCCTTCTTTGGTGCAATCACAAGAAAAGATTCAAATTTAGTCAATTTAGGTAAAGTCATATCTCTACCAAATATTTGTTTTACTAAGGATCGAAGTTGATAATAAGCGAATAAAGAATTCTCGTTAATACCAAAATCTTCTCTCATTTGATTAAAGGATAAAAATTTACCTTCTTTAAAACAATCCCCCAAGTTTTTTATACCTTTAGATTTCCAATGTGATAAACATTGATTATACATTGAAAAAGGAATAAGTTGATTATTATATAACTGTGTTAAAGTCAATAATTTACCCTTAGAACCTATCGTTCTATTTTTCCTCATCCATAACTTCATTAAATGTTTTAGTATAGGCACATTATATTGTTGTAATAAATTTAAATTCCACCAAAACAAAAATTGATGTATTTCAAATTCTGAAATATTCACCATCTCAATTTTAGCCCAACTAGGGGGCCATTCCAAATCCATTAATGAACTATTACATTTAAATTGAGCTGCCTCATAATAATTTTGAAAATGTTGTAAACATAATCCCCCTAATGCATATTTCCAGGTTAGCTTATTCAAAGCTACTCTCGGAAATTTACCCTTCCACAAAAATCCCCTAACCATTTTATTTAAATCTTGAAAAAAATTCTTATTAAATAAACACGGAATTGACTGAAGCAAATATTGTATACATGAAAAGATATTCATTTTAATTGTATTTATTCTTCCAATTAAATTTATAGGAAGATCCTTCCACTTAATCAAATCAGCTTTGATCTTTTTCATTAACGGTACATAATTTAATTTATATAAAGATTGATAATCAACATCCACATTTATATCCAAATATTTAATTCGATCAGTCCACTTCAAATTAATAATATTCTTATAAATTGAATAATCTCCTTCACTATCGGTAAAATTTCACTTTTTTCCCAGTTAACTTTATATCCAGACAAAGATCCATATTGTGTTAAACATTCCTTCAAATGTAAAAGTGACTGAGCTGGGTTTATTAAATACACCAGTACATCATCAGCAAATAGATTCATTTTATACTCCTCATCTAAAACTCTCGTACCTTGTATCTGTGTATTTTGTCGTATCAACTGTGCTAAAGGTTCAATTAGTAATGCAAACAAAGCTGGAGACAAAGGACAACCTTGTAAAAGGAGCCTCCAGCTCCAATATGTCGTCTTCTTCTAGTACTGGTAATTTCAACACCGATTAAAAAGGAGTCAATCGATCCCCTCTCCTGTTTTTCCTCAGAAGTATATAATTTCTTATGAAATGAATGAAACTCATCATTAATATCACGAGGTTTGTAAGTAACAGTTGAATTTCGTCTGACTGCATTAATAACCCTTGATACCTGTTCTTTCTTGAACTGCGCTTTCTCACCCCATTCATAATACCGTTGTTTAGATCTATTAATCAAGCATTCAAATTGATAAGATTGCAACGTATTGTATTTCAATTTCAATCTAGACAACTCTATCTTCTGATTTTCTGTCACATATCTGAAATTCCTTTTCTAATTTATTAATCTGTTTCTCTAATTCAAGGCTCTCGGTCGGATAATTCTTTTTAACCTTAGAGGTATAATTAATTATTTGACCTCTCAAGTAAGCTTTCATAGCATCCCACAATATAAATTTACTCTGAACGGAGTTAACATTTTCTTCCAAAAAGAGATTAATTTGTTTTTTTTTTAAATTCAATAAATTCTGCTTTCTTTAACATCGTATTGAACCTCCAACGAGAAGCTGCATGAACTTTTTCAGAACTCTCATAAGTAAAATACAACAAAGAATGATCTGAAATTACCCGACTTTTATATTCTGCTTGTAGTATTTTCCCCTGTAAATGTGCCGAAACTAAAAAAAAAAGAAATCAATTCTAGAAAAAGATTCATGTCTAAATGAATAAAAAGAGAAATCCTTCTCTGTTGGGTTAAGACGTCGCCAAATGTCCACTAAATTAAAATCTTGTATCAAAGCTCAGATTTGAATTGCCATTTTAGATTTTTTTAACATTTTTTGTAAATTTATCTAATAAAGGTTCCAGAACACAGTTAAAATCTCCTCCAACCAAAACATTTTCATTAGCTTGTCCCAGAAACAGAAATGCATCCGAAATAAATGCTTCATCATCCACATTTGGTGCATAAATGTTAAGTAAAGTCCAAAATTCATTAAAAATCTTACAATTCAACTTAAAAATACGTCCTGCATTCATTTCCATTGATTGTAATTCAAAAGATATTTTTTTATGTATCAAAATTGCTACTCACTTAGCTTTGGAGCTAAATGAAGAAGAAAAAACATGTCCAACCCAGTCCCTCTTCAATTTCATACTTTCTTTTCCATTCAAATGTGTCTCCTGTAAAAAACAATATCAATCTTCATCTTTTTAATGTAAGCCAAAGCTCGCTTACGCTTGATCGGGTTGTTTTATCCCTGAACATTAAAGGTAGCAAATTTCAAATTTGACATATCTAATACAATTGCTAAATACCAAAAATAATCACAAAATTAATAATAACAAAGAAAAAAAAAGAATTTTTATATTGGTCCCTCAAATTAAAATATATAGGCCCTGCAAATAAAATAATATTCGTTAATAAGAGAAAAAAAACAACAAATAAAAAAAAAAACTACCAAAAGGTAGTAACTCCCTTTAATAAAAAACTGGGTGTGGATTACCCACTAGTGACTGATGACTAACAAAGAAGTTAGTGCGGTCCCCTCCTCCCCAGGCAGCCAATCAAAAATATTAACATATTACAAAAAAAAATCAGCCTTGAGATTCCAGTCCAGATGGTGAACTCATTTCAAGAGTAGGTGAACTCTTTCCATTCCCATTCTTTCCACTTCTGCCATTTTGCCCATTTCCAAGTCCATCAGATTTCCTTTTAGGAGATAATGGTGAACTTCTTCTTTGTCCTTTGACATCCGGTAACGAATTAGCAAAAATCATTGCTTCATGATCACTCTCAAAGAATTGAGACTGACAGTTTCCATAAAACACTTTCAACACAGCAGGATAACGAAAAGCAAATTTGTAACCTTTATGCCATAAAACATCTTTACTGGATTAAATTCACATCGGCGTCTGATGATATCTTGACTCAAATCAGGGTAGAAGAAAACTACTATTCTGAACCATCATTGGAGCTTGCCTTTGTCTTGCATTTTGAACTGCAAGTCGAAGAATTGTCTCTCTGTCCAAACAATTCAAACAATGAACTAACATAGCTCTTGGAGGTTGGCCAGGTAGGGGTGGTCTTCTTAAAGCTCTATGTGCTCTTTCCAATACCAATCCATCAGGAAAAGACTCTTCCCCCAACATCTGGGGAATCCAATTTTTAAAAAAAATTGACAGGATCTTGACCTTCTATACCTTCTGGCAAACCCACAATTTTCACATTATTTCTTCTGTTTTGATTTTCCAAATAGTCCATTTTTATTGTTAACTATTTTTCACAGGCTCCTAAATCTTTAACTGATTTTTCCTCCTTTACTATTGTTTCTGTATTGGATTATTCCTGTTGTTTACATTCAGAAAAAGAAGCTTCAAATTTTTTAAAGTTTTCCCGATTTTCTTTAACTTCTGCCTTAACCACAGTTAGGTCTGAAATTATATTAGTATTCATTTGAACCAGCTGGTTGAATTGACCAGTAATAACATCCAAATAAGAAGCAATACCTTCAAACATGATGTAAACAGGCTGAGATACAGTTTGAAATGCAGGATCCAATTCCTTAAGTTGTAACTCACTTTCTTCCAGCTCTTCTTCCATTTCCTGTGCAGTGGTAAATCCTCTTCTTGTTGTTCTTCAAAAGGCAGCATTCTAGTCGTTTTCCTGCGAGTTTGGACACCCAATGACGACCCCCCGACTTCCTCAGGAGATCGTCAGTGTTGTCCCCCTGCAGACCATTTTTTCATAAAATTACGGAGTTCTCCGTAATTAACAGCGCCACCCAAGCCCACAGTCGCTGTAGACTGCGTGTCTGCCATCACAATCCTCTTCCTCCGCACTCCCGTCTCTTCTGACGGGGGTGTTCGTTGTAACAAGCCTCCAGGCTCACACCCGACTTCTCGGGAGCGCACTCCTTCCTCCGCAGAACGGGTCGAACCAGCGCCATCTTGAGACTGGTGAGTAGCTGTTACTTTAACTTTTGTTCCCACCAGCGATCGTTGAAGCTTGGGGTTCGCTGAAAATGGATCCGAGACTGTTCCAAGTCGTTTAGGCCCCAATTCTTCTGCACTTCGAAACTGTATTTTCTTTTGTAACTGAGACTTAGGTTTTTTTTGCATTAGCAGCCATAATGGCTCACCAAAATATCAAACTGAAAATTAAAGTTTTAAAATTAAAAATAGGCACTTAAAAGTCTGACCAGAGAGGGCAGGGATTACACATCTAGTCTCTACGCCATCTTGCCACTCCCCCCCCCCCCCCCCATCCCCCAAATCTCTAAGCCTAAAACAGTGCTGGTGTTCAACATAATCTTTGACTTTCTTCCTTGAAAATTGTTTGTTCATCAGTCGTGCCATGCAAAAAGATGCAGTACTGCCTGGGTCAAGAAATGTATTAAGTATGTATTATTGCATTCTCACTCTTGTAGAGGCACTATTGAGAGTTTGTAGTTATCCATACTAGCCCCAGTAAGTCCACTTGTCTAAGCCAAGGCTATAACACAATTTTCTAATGTTTCCTTTGTTTCTTTTTCTCCTTTTCCAATTCCTTGTTCCTATGATGGATGTGCTCTATTGTAGGATGCTTACAGCCAAAACATATTCAATTTTCCTTTTTAAAAAATGTAACTTAACTTTTTAATGCCTCTCTTTATGGAGGTATTGAATCAGGCAGTTGGGTCGCACACTTTGTCAGAATCTTTCTCATCAGCAATAATAATAGTGATTCTTTAGAAAGATAGGGAACCATTAAAACCATCATTCTATAGGCTGATCTCTTCATTAAATATAGATTATAAAATACTAGCCAAGGCCTTGGCAAATAGACTGGCAAAATATTTGTCTAAATTGATAAATATGGATCAAATCCTGGATTTGTGAAGAAAAGGCAGTTAGCAGATAATGTAACAAGACTACTTAATGTAATTCATTTGGCTCAAAAAAGAGGTGAACTTAGTAGGGCAGTTGCTCTGGATTTGGAGAAGGCCTTTGATATATTGGAGTGGGACTTTTTATTTAAAGTATTAGAGAAATTTGGATTGGGCCAAAACTTTATAAATTGGATTCGTGCTTTATATAATGAACCAAAGGCTGGAGCTGTGATCAATTGACAAATATCTTCTACATTCCCACTATCTAGGTCTAATAGGCAAGGATGTCCACGATCTCCATCCCTATTCGTATTGGCCATAGTACCCTATTCGATAGGATCCAAACATTAAGGGGTTTAGAGTGAACCAAGATGAACATAAGATCGTTCTCTTTGCAGATGATGTGACAGAACCTGTGACTTCATTACCAAGACTGTATTTGCAATTGGAAGATTATAGGAGGGTTTCTGAGTATAAAATAAGAGTGAGATTATATCTTTAACAGAGTATAAAAGAAGTGGACAATTCAGGTGGCCAGTAAATGAGATTAAATATTTGGGGATCAAAGTAGATAATTATTTACAAAAAAACATATAAATTGAACTAATTCCCCTTGCTTAAGAAAGTTGAAGGAGATTTAAGTAAATGGGTGACTCTTCCAATAACACTAATTGGAAGAGTAAATTGTATTAAAATGAATGTATTTATGGATCTACAATATATTTTCCAGACTCGTCCAATACCATTGCTGCAGATTTTTTTTTATATAAACTTGAACAAATTAATTAAGAAGTTTCTTTGGAAAGGTAAGCTAGCTGGACTCTCTAGAGAAAAATCAACTTGGAAATATCATATGGGAGATTACAACTCCCAAATTTCAAATATTATTGGTTGGCCCAAATGCAATTTGTCTCTTTTTTGATGAAAGAGACAAGCCTTCATGGGTGGAAATTAAATTAAAATTAAAAAGTCAGAGAGAGTGAGTAGCAGAAGACTTTATATATAAATGGGATACTAAATTTATATCTGCTGAAAAGGAGGCTCCATTAATAAAGCTTATTTTGAATATTTGGCACAAATTGAATACTGTATAATTTGGCGTATACTATAAATATTCCTGTATAATGCATTCTGTGTATAATGTGACCCCTCCCCCCCCATTTTTGAGGGAAAAAGGGGGAAAGATTTTTGCTTTATACTTGAATATTTACGGTAAGTTGACCCCCTTTTTCAGCCTCATTTTAAGGGTTTTATGGTGTATCCTGCATATAAGTCAACTCCAATTTTCTGGCTGCCTGAGCTGCCCCGTTGGCTGGCATATAAGTCAACCCCTAAAGCTTGCAATGCCTGAGGTGGGCCATTGACTGGCATATAGATCATGTGGATTGATCTGGGTGTTGGCTGGAGGTGATTGCTATCCTGGAGGGTCCATCGATACAATGCATCACACAACGAAAATATGAAGCTAATTTTAAGTTGAAAGTGATAGAAATGGCCAAGAAAACCAAAAACTGCACTGCTGCAAGAAAATTTGCATGAGGAGTTGATAAGAGACTGGAGGAAGAAAGAAGAGACTAAGAAACATACCAAAAAGGCAATGTTCTTTGAGAAAAGGAATCACTCATTGGGCAGAGTTGGAAAATCACGCTGCAGAATGGGTAAGTGAACAGAGGCAAGATTGCTACAGTCACCCAAAATAAAAGAACATTCGCACTGTCACACCCATACCTCAGTGATGATTTTGAGGCGACAGTAGGCTGGTGCAATCATTTCATGAACAGGAAAAATCTGGTATTAAGCCAAAAAACAAAAATTGCACAGAAACTACCAAAAGATCTTGATCATAAAGTTGTAAGTTTTCTTATTATACAGAACTGGCAGAAACACCAGTTTGCATTAGCAAATAATGGAAATATGGACAAAACCTCGATGAATTTCAACATGATAGGCAATAGAACATTGGAATGGAAAGGTATTAAAACTGTAAAAATCCGAAGTACAGGCCAAAAAGGACCAGGTTTACTGTGGTGTTATCGTGCATGGCCAATGAGACAAAGTTAAGACTCGCAGTAGTTTTCAAATGCAAAATTAAACTGAAAATGAAATTACCTGCAGGTATTTTTGTACATTTTCATGAAGAAGGATGGATGGATAAAAATGGTGCAAAACTATGGATAGACAATGTGTAGAACAGGCGACTTGGTGGTTTACGCAAAGAACGGAGTTTGCGGGTCTGGGGTATGTTTCACAGCCACTTAACTGAGAACACTAAAAGTAGATTACTTGTGTGGCAGTTATCCAGGTGGTTTGACATCTATATTGCAACCTCTTGATGTCTGCTCGAACAAGCCATTTAAAGACTATGTGCACGAGGAATGGAATACATGGATGTCAAGTGCAGAAAGGTCATTTACAAAAGGTGGGACAATGCATGCTGCATCACCTGATATGCTGTGTAACTTTGTGTTCAAGGCAAGGGACAAAGTTAGAGACTGATTAAACTCATTTAAAAAGTGCGGTATCTCTTGTGCAATTAATGGCCGGAAGATTATTTATTGTGGGACACTGACGACCAAACTGAATCTGCCTCATCAAATACAGACTGGGACCCATATGATGACTGTTTAAACAGTGAGAGTATGGATGTGCTTGCTGCCATCTTTGCTTCAGTTGATGATAGTGAGAGTGGTTTTGAAGGGTTCTAAATGTGTTGTTTTCAGACAATGATAGTGGTTTTTGAAGGGTGCTAATTGAGGTGTTGTTTTCAATAAAAATCTCAATGAAAATCTGTTGCATTTGGGATTTTGGGTTTTTCAAGGGTCGACTTCTATGCCAAAACAGTTTTTCAAGGATTGATTTGTGTGCCAGATCAGCACAGATTGGATTTTTGATCTGAATTTACGGTGTCAAAAGTATATCTGGCGTATAAGTGACCCCCATTTTTTGAGAGATTTTTTGGGGTTTCACGACTCAATTTGCACACCAAAATATATTGTAATTTAATTGGTTTAAGGAAAAAAATCCTCCAAAACTCCCTTAATTCAAAATAGAATAATTCCTTTAACTTTGGACAATTTAATTCTGCATCCCTGGTCTAGTAAAGGGACCAGATTATATAGAAGATTGCTATGAACAAGAGCAATTAATGTCATTTGAACAGTGTAAAAAATAAATATCCATAATAATACAATCTTCTGCTACTTTGAAACAAATACATTTTTACATCAATAATGTACTTTCTACTTCAAACGGGCACTCCTAAGTGGGAGTTATAAAAATCAAAACAAAGATGGGAATCAGACTTGAATATTAGTATTAATGATATGACCTGGTCTGATTTATGCCATTATTGCAATTAATGCAAGATATAGACTGGTGCAATATAATTTTCTGCATTGGCTATATCTTACCCCGCAGAAACTGCATAAATTAAATTTTAATATATCTGTTACGTTTTAGATGCGGGAAAGAAGCAGGTACCTTTTTACATTCTACCTGGTCATGCTCTAAACTGAAATCCTTTTGGGAAAATTTAAGAATTTTATTAAACCAGATTATTGGGAAGCAATTAGCACCAAGTCCAGAATTGTTTTTTTTGGAAATATTATGGACATAAGACCAAAAATGAGGTTGTCCAGGTACCAATGAGAATTTCTTAAAATTGTATTAGCAATGACCAGGAAATGTATTGCAGTTACCTGGAAGTCTGATTCCCTTCTGGACATAGCCTGATGGAATGCAGAAATGAATAGTTGTGTTCCCCTGGAGAAAATTACTTCTTCTTTGGCTTGGCTTCGCGGACGAAGATTTTTGGAGGGGTAATGTCCACGTCAGCTGCAGGCTCGTTTGTGGCTGTCAAGTCCGATGCGGGACAGGCAGACACAGTTGCAGCAGTTGCAAGGGAAAATTGTTTGGTTGGGGTTGGGTGTTGGGTTTTTCCTCCTTTGTCTTTTGTCAGTGAGGTGGGCTCTGCGGTCTTCTTCAAAGGAGGTTGCTGCCCACCTAACTGTGAGGCGCCAAGATGCACGGTTTGAGGCGATATCAGCCCACTGGCAGTGGTCAATGTGGCAGGCACCAAGAGCTTTCTTTAGGCAGTCCTTGTACCTCTTCTTTGGTGCACCTCTGTCACGGTGGCCAGTGGAGAGCTCACCATATAACATGATCTTGGGAAGGCGATGATCCTCCATTCTGGAGACGTGACCTACCCAGCGCAGTTGGATCTTCAGCAGTGTGGATTCGATGCTGTCGGCCTCTGCCATTTCGAGTACTACGATGTTAGGGATGAAGTCGCTCCAATGAATGTTGAGGATGGAGCAGAGACAACGCTGGTGGAAGCGTTCTAGGAGCAGTAGGTGATGCCGGTAGAGGACAAATGATTCGGAGCCGAACAGAAGTGTGGGTATGACAACGGCTCTGTATACGCTTATCTTTGTGAGGTTTTTCAGTTGTTTGTTTTTCCAGTCTCTTTTGTGTAGTCTTCCAAAGGCGTTATTTGCCTTGGCGAGTCTGTTGTCTATCTCGTTGTCGATCCTTGCATCCGATGAAATGGTGCAGCTGAGATAGGTAAACTGATTGACCGTTTTGAGTTTTGTGTGCCTGATGGAGATGTGGGGGGGCTGGTAGTCATGGTGGGGAGCTGGCTGATGGAGGACCTCAGTTTTCTTCAGGTTGACTTCCAGGCCAAACATTTTGGCAGTTTCCGCAAAATAGGACGTCAAGCGCTGAAGAGCTGGCTCTGAATGGGCAACTAAAGCGGCATTGTCTGCAAAGAGTAGTTCACGGACAAATTGCTCTTGTGTCTTGGTGTGAGCTTGCAGGCGCCTCAGATTGAAGAGACTGCCATCGAAAAATATAATGTTTTTTTCATGCATGGCAACCATATCTACAAATGCAGTGCTGAATACTTTACGTACTCATACTATTTTTGAATTTTTTCTTCCTCTTTTCTCCCATATTTGTGATCTAGGTAAAAAAGTACCAGAACACAACAGTACCTTTCTCTTTTTCTGTCTTTCTTCTTTTTCTTCATTCTATTTCTTCGATTTCTTTTTCTGTTCTTTCTTTTTGTGGGGTTTTTGTTTGGGGAGGAAGGATGGGTTTTTTTTTAATTTAAACAATGTGCATCAATGATTTCATTTTTTGTATATATTTGTGATGGTTAATTATTGATACTTGTTTGATCATAAAATTAAAATATTTTAAAAAAAGCAATCCTCTCTATGTTCCTTCTTTTCCAACCAAAAACACTTTTCCAAAACATGTCCACCTATATAGAACAAACAACTCTTCTCAGTAGGTAAACTCTTCTTTTCCTTAATTACTTTATCTTTTTCTTTCTTTAAAACTGACACAATAGTAATAAAAATGCTCCTTTTCAATTTTGGACTAGACTGAGTTGGTCCTCCTTACATCTTTGTTCCCCATTAAAATGCCTCTAGTATTTCTATATGTTGGATCTATTTCAATGCACACCTGCCATTCAAGGAAATTCACCAAATGCTTTAAGATAGCTCTTTGATCGAAATTTATCTATCCCACATATGATAGGGTAATTATTCAAGATGCTTCACATTTTACCAGGCATTTCCAGCTCATGAATATTGTCTATCTTCCACATCCTCTTAAAAAGAAAGTATATGCTTGTCGTGTGGCGACACACATGTTTGCAGCGGCAAACTGGCCCCACTTGTCATGCACGGTCAGCGGGGCAGCCATGATAAGGATGGCATCGTGAGATCGTCTCTTCTGGTCCAGACCGGAAAGGCGTGTGCTTGCATCATCGTGACGCGAGTGCTACGATGTTGGGGAATGACCGGAAACGGGCTTAAAGGCTGCAGCACGGAATTCAAAATAAAGCAGTTGTGTTATTCAAGCTCACAGCCTGTTGTCTCAGTCTCTTTGCTGCGCTCGCTCACAACCTGTTACATTGGTGACCCCGACAAGTCTCCACTCCCTGAAGACTCGATACAATGGAAAGAATAGCTGTAGATGCCATTGCATTAAAGTTACCAATGTTCTGGATGAACAGGCCCTGTACTTGGATTGGCCAGGCAGAGGCCCAGTTCCGGATCAAATGGGTAACCTCTGATTCGACAAGATACTTCTACCTTCTCAGCTCACTCGACCTGGAAGCCACCTCACGAGTCGTTGATCTCATCCAGGTGCCACCAGAGGAAGGTAAATACATGGCCTGAAAAACCACCTCATTAGTACATCTGACGTGAGAGAGCCTCCAGGCGCCTGCCTTTGGACAGACTAGGTGATAGGATCCCCTCTGCCCTCATGGACGATATGTTCACACTGGTAGAAGGGCAAAAGTCTTGCTTCATGTTCGTGCAGGCGTTCCTTGAGCAGATGCCCAAAGACATCAGATTCCTGTTGGCTGACACAGACTTCTGCCACCTGCGCAAGGTTGTGGTGCGAGCAGACATTCTCTACTGTTCCAAACGCGAGGCTATAGACTCTGTCAGCCACATTACATGGCCACCAACAATGACAACACCCAGATCCAGTCCACCACGTGAACAGGCCCTACCAGAGACCAGAAAGGTCCAATCTCAAATGCTGTTTCTAGCACCAACGTTGGGGTGCATCTGCATTCAGGTGACACCAGCTATGTTTGTTCCCAGGAAATGACGAGGCCAACCGCCATTATATAGCATCTTAGGCTGCAGGTTCCTTGTGGACACGGGAGTGGAGATAAGTGTCATATCTCCTACGACTCTTGAAACATGCTCGAGACCCCACGGCTCCTCCCTGCATGCTGCCAATAACACCGCCATCAGATCCTTTGGAAAAAGGTGAATTCCTGTACGTTTTGGCGACACCACATTCCAATGGTTCTTTACCCTGGCTTCAGTGGAGAAACCTCCGTTTGGCGTGGATTTCCTGCGGGCACACTCCCTACTAGTCAACCTCTAGGGCAGACTACTAATCCATGCTGAGACTTTCCACACTATGCTCCTCAGCTCGTCCAACTAGCTGTCCATCTAGCTCACTTCTGTGAAAACCAAACATGGTTAGTACAGCTGACTCCTCGCAGAATTTCCCTCCATTTTGCATCCCCAGTTCATGGCAGCCATGCCAAAGCATGGTGTCCAACATCACATCGCTACCACTGGTCCACCATTTCATTCACAAACCCGCTGCCTTGTCCCAGACAAACTCAACCTCACCAAGAAAGAATTTAGACACATATAGGAGCTTGGCATCGTCTGCTGTTCCGATAGCCCGTGGGCCTCGTTTGGTGCCAAGATCCAATGGCAGCTGGAGACCCTGTGGTGATTACAGATGCCTCAATGATGCAATGACACCAGACCACTACCCAATTCCCCATATCCAGGATTTTGCAGAGAACTTCTGTGGTACAAAGCTTTTCTCTAAAGTCAACCTAATCCGGGGATGCTACCAGATTCCCATGCACCCAGATGATGTCCAAAAAACTGCTATCATCACCCTGTTCGAGTTCTCTTCACCGTTTGGTTTTTTAAAAAGTGCGGCGCAGATGGACGTGGTCGGCAGAGACTTGCCTTTTCTTTTCATCTACCTCAACGATATCCTGGTAGCCAGCAATGCCTGAGGATTATGTGACACACCTGCGCCAGCTGTTCACTCACCTTGCACAGTTCAGCCTCACTATTGTTACAAGATCAAACCAGCAACCACAAAGAAGGTATATCACACAAGGGTAAAGATGAATAATTACCTTATTAACAAAAAAAATCACCTTCAAACTTTAATTCAAATGCTTCCCCCCCCCTATAACAATGCCCACTGGTTACTATGCAAATTTCTATAACAGTGTAAAACTAATAAATTCCCCAGCCTAAATATAACGTATGTAATTAAAGTCAAATTTCCAACCAGCCCACAGATAAACTTAGACACAAAACATACACAAAACACCGAAGACTCACAAAACTTCGATCTCAACAGAAGCAAAGATCATAAACAAAATTCAGTTTGTTTGGTAAACTGAAGCCAAAAGATCTTTGAGAGAGAGAGAGCACAAAATTCGAAGTTGTCTTGTGTTGCTTGCAGAGAGAGGAACAACTGGCTTGGTCTGGATCCTTCTGGCTGCTTTCAGAATGTTCATCCTTTTTGAAATCCCAACATTCTAAACTGTCCTCCAGACCATGATTCATGCTCTGGGCTTTCTTCCACTCCACAGTATCACCCAGTGGTGGTTTATCATCCAAGTCCAGAAATTTTTAGATTATTTTCTTCACATGCTCAGTCCGTCTCCTACTCTTTCAGCAGTCCACCTTCACCTTGGCTCTCTAAGGCAAACTGTCACTTTTTAACATAAAATCGCACAACACATAGGCCAGTACACAACATAGAACTCTGTAACACCATTAACCCAGAGAAGTGCCAGCTTGGCCTCATAGAAAAAAACTTTCTAGGCCATAAGATTACCGAAGATGGCGCCACCCCTTAATTCGACAAAGTGGAAGCCATATGACAATTTTCTAGGCCGGCGACACTGAAGGGCCTGCAAGAGTTCATGGACATGATACATTTTTACAACAGATTCATCCTGTGGCAGCCAAGATTATGCAGCCTTTCTTTGTTCTAATGATGGGCTTGACGAAGGAGCTCGAATGGACAAAGTCCACAAAACTTTCGAACAGACCAAAGAGGCCCTGGCCCATATAAAGATGTTAGTTCACCTGCGAATGGACGTACAGACAGTCCTCACAGTTGATTCGATCAACACAGCAGTGGGCATCATCCTGGAACAGTTTGTTGACAATTCATGGAGACCCTTCGCCTTTTTCAGTTGCTACCTCCAGTCACCTGAAATGAAGTACAGCACGTCTGACAGGTAACTACTCACCATCTACCTGGCTATCCACCACTTCTGCTACTTCCTGGAAGGGCGTTCATTCACTGTCTACGGATCACAAGCCACTTCTCAAAGTCCTCCAACACGTGGTCTGCCTGACATCTCCGAATTCACCACTACTATCTGACATCTATCAGGAAAACACATCATTGTCGCCAATGCACTCTCCAGGCCAGCAGTCAACAATGTCGCAGGGCATTGACTACCATGATCTGGCTTGTGAACAAGATAACCTTGAGAAACTCAGCTTCAAGATTGTAATCGTGGGGTTATAGCTCCAAGACTTCCACTTGATGACAATGGCACTACACTCCTCTAATGACATCTCCACTAGCAACCCTGACTGCTGGACCCAGCCCAATGGAGGGGAACAGTATTTGACTTAATCCACGGTTTGTCGTACCCCTCGATGTGCACAATGGTGCGACTGGTATCCGCAAGATTCGTTTGGCATGGCCTGCGCAAACAGGCCATGGAGTGGGTGTAAATCTGCCAAGGTCCAGCAGCACACCAAGCATCAACACCCGCAAGTTCAAGCACATCCACCTCAACATAGTTGGGCCCCTGCTAGTCTCCTGGGGGTCGTGCAACCTACTTACAGTAGTAGACAGGTTCACTTGTTGGCCAGAGGCCATACCCATTCCGGATGCCTCACAGAAACATGTGCCAAAGCTTTCCTCACCACCTGGTTTTGGTGTCCCAGCAGACATTACCACTGACTGGGGGTGGGGGGGGTGGTCTATGGATAGAACTCTCTAAACACCTGGGTACCCAGCCTACCACCCAGAAGCCAAGGGGCAAGTCGAATGTTTGCATCGCCGCCTCAAATCGGCGCTGATGGCACGTCTCAAAGCCCAACTGGGCGAACGAACCTCCCTGGGTTCTCCTGGGGATACGCACAGGGCCCAAGGATGTCCTCAGAGCCTCCTCTGCTGAACTAGTCTACAGAGAGACCATTGCAGTCCCTGGCCAATTCTTCCCGCCAGCAACCAAACAGGACACCAACACAGCCGTCGTCCTCGAGAGATTGCATGACAAACTGGGCTCCATTGCACCATTCCCGCCCTCACGACATAGTCACCCGCCATGCAACTACCCCTTAGACGTGCTCCTGTGTGTATGTATTTGTGCAAAGGGGCACGCAGAGGACTCCCCTTCAGCAACCTTATGAGGGTCCATACAGGGTGCTGCACAGGAACGCTTTCATGTTTTACTCTTGACATTGGGGGGGGAAAGGAAGAGTTATTCACACTGGACTGTTTGAAACCAGCTCATCTGGACTTGTCCCAGCAAGTACAGGTCACCCCACCAGTGCGTAGAGGTCGGCCGCTGAAACAGTACACCTCACCCTCAACGCATCCCGAGACCCATTGGTGCCAGTTCTGATTGGGGGGGGGGGGGTGGTGGTTGTTGTGTGGCCATGCACATGTTTGCAGCAGCGAACCAGCCCTGGTTGTCATGCATGGTCAGCTGGGCAGCCGCGGCAAGGATGGTGTCATGGGACCATCTCTTCTGGTCCAGATTGGAAGGGTATGTGCACACTTGTGTCATTGTGACGCAAGTGCTGGGACGTTGGGGCCGGGACCAGAGACAGGCTTAAAGGCTGCAGCACAGAATTCAAAATGAAGCAGTTATGATTCTTGAGCTCACAGCCTATTCTCTGCGCTCGCTCACAACATGCTACAGTAGAACCTTCACATCATTCTGTTTTATGATGACCATTTAAGAGCTTTGTTCATATAAGCTAAAGCAATTCGATGCTTGTTGCCAAAATGTTGCTGTAGTAAAGACTTAGCTCTGTCGAATGCTCTTTCCGCGGACATATGGTGACAACTCTTTACAAGTTCATTTGACTGTCCTGTGTACATTTCTAAATAGTAAAGTCAATCTCCAGGGTCTTGGCACTTATTTTCAATATTGTGTCTAAAAGATCTCATGAACATTTGGTACTGGTGGTTCTCCATCAAAAGCTTGAATCTCCTTGGGCAAAGAAGAGAGAGACTGTAGCTGGATCCATGATGTAGCTATTTCATTGTTTCTTCTCGTGGATGCTATTTCATTGCTCTGTTCACTGCCTCTTGTAGCAGGTAATGTATCTGAAAACATCATGTGTATTTCTGATGCTTGACTAGAATGTCAAACAAGCTGCAGCATTTGACTGAACCCAAGCCGCAGGACTGTCAGTGGATGTTACAGTTGGTATATGTGGCTTGGCTACAGGATGGTCTGGAAGGATTTGTGCTTGTATATGCATGTTTTGTACCTGTGGTACTAAGATATCTGTCTTAATAATTAGTTTCATTTCCTGTAGCTCTTTCTTAAAATATGATTCCATACCATCATACATTTTATACCTCTGAACCTTCTAGTGCATCCGACTAGGAATCAATAATAGCTTTTCTTTTTCTCAAATTCAGTTACTACTTTTTCTTCCTTAGCTGCTCCCATTTCAGTTCCTCTTCTTTTCGTAGTTGCTCCTCCTCTCTTCAAAGCTTCTCCTATTTCAGCTCCTCTTCATAGCTGCTCCATTTGCGCTTCGTCTACTTCTTCTAAGACATTATGCCTTAAGCCATTCTTGTTCTGCATGAAGAGCGGTCTTTTCAGCTCTTTTACGCGTGTTGATATTTTACTGGAAACTCTGGGACTTGAACCAGGAGAACTTCATTTGCTTTCAACGTATGATGCTGTCGCTAGATTTTATTTTGTCCCACAGGTTGTATGTTGTCTTCTAACATATCTCTTTCTCCAATTTGAATTGTACATCTGTGGCATCTTCAGCCTCTTGGCTTTCGATATCCTTTTTATTTTTTTCATCTTTTGGTGACACATCTTTACCCTTTTTTTCATAACCTTTTGGTGACATAAATTCAACCATTTCCAAGTCGCTGTCTTCAAATTCATTTGTTGTCTTCTGCAATGTCTTCATTACTTATTACTTTATTGTCATGTAAGAAAACGCAATGAAATTAAAAAGCACAACCACGGTATTATACAAGAGCAGTAAAACAGTAAAAAAACAATAAAAACAAAGAAAAAAAGCAACATTAAAACACCTCAAAATACAAAAACACTAAATTGCAGAGTTTAATTCTTGAATGGCTCTGGGGTAGAAACTGTTCCTGAATCTGTTTGTCCATGATTTAATGGACCTATATCATTTACCCAAGGACAATAAGTCAAACAGATGATAGGCTGGCTGAGTAGAATCCTTAAGAATATTAGCTGCCTTCCCGATACAGTGAGATCAAAATAAATACTCCAAAACGGACAAGGAAAACCCTGTGAGCTTCTGTGCTGTATTGATAACCCTCTGAAGATTCCTCTTATCTGCTGCTGTACAGCTGGCAAACCATACTAGAATACAATGTCAGCACACTTTCAATAGAGCAGCGATGGAAGGACATCAATAAGCTATCTTGTAGGTTAATTTTCCTAAGAATTCTCAGGAAGTGGAGACGCTGATGTGCCTTCACTACAGTGGTGGTATTAATAGTCAAAGAAAGATCCTCAGCCAAATATGTTCTCCATTAATATACAATGGAGATGGAGCCATAACTATTCCTCCTAAAATCCATTACAAGCTCTTTTGTCCTCAAAGAATTCAATATCAGATTGTTTTCTGAGCACCACACTTACAATCTGTGGACTTCGTCCCTATAGGCTGACTCATCACCCCTTGAAATGAGCCCAATCACAGTCGTGTCAACCGCAAATTTTATGATGGTATTAGACTAATATTCAGGGACACAATCATAGGTATAAAGAGAATACAACGTTGGGCTCAACACAGCCCTGTGGGGAATCAGTGCTAAGTGTGAGAGTAGGGGAATAATGAGCACTTATTTTTACAGTCTGGGTACGGTTTGTTAAAAACTCCTTAATCCATGGACAAATAGATCTGGAAGATCCTAAGTCAGCAAGTTTACCATCCAGTCTGCCTGGAATAACAGTATTAAAAGCAGAACTAAAGTCTATAAAAAGCAACCTCACATAGCATCCCTGTTGTTCTAAGTGGGTCAATGCTAAGTGAAGAACAGTGGCAATAGCATCCACAGTAGACTTATTTGCCCTGTAAGCAAACTGGTATGGGAGACGGGCTTTAATGTGCTGCAAAATCAGCCTCTCAAAGCACTTCATAATAACTGCTGTTAAAGCAAATGGACGATAATCATTGAGGCCCTTGATAACCTTCTTAGGCAGAGGAATGATAGTAGCAGCCTTTGGGTACAGCAGGATGATAGATTTTGACAGGAACCTGTTGAAAATCTTTGTGAAGTCCTCAGAGAGATGATTCACACACTCCTTCAGCACCCTGCCTGATACCATTGGAGCCAGCGCCTTTCCTTGGGTGCACCACTCTAAGCACCCATCTCACTTTGTGTTCTTGCACAATGAGGACATGGCCGTTAGGGGCCAATGAGTGTGTTACATCCATCTTTTCGGCTTCCACCTCAAATGGAGCGGAAAAAAACGATTGAGATCCTTGCTCAGCATAATGTCACCATCAACAGTCATCCTGTTGTTTTTATAATTGGTGAAGTGCGAGATGCCCTGCCACATTCACCATGTTTCATTATCGTTGAAATAGTTCTCAATCCTTCTATAGGCTGCTTTAGCATCCTTGATACCTCTCAGGTTGGGTTTAGCTGCACTATACAGTACACTATCACCATACCTAAAGCAATATTGCAGTCCCTGAGAAGAATTTTGACCTCCTTGTTCATCCAGGACTTCTGATGTGATATATCCTATCCATTTGTTGACAGTAACGTTGTCAACACAATTCTTTATAATTCTGAGTATAACAGCTATACACTCCTCCAAATCCTGACTTTCAAAGATGTCAGTTCAAAGCAATCCTGCAGCTCCAAGGAAGCTCCTTCTGGCCATGTCTTCACAATTTTTACAGTGGTCAGAGCCCTTCTACTAAGGGGAATGTAGGCTGGAATTAAATGTATGGAAAGCTGATCTGACCAGCCTAAATGTGGTAACGAAATTGACCTGAAACCTTTCTTGATATTTGAATAAACTTTATCAAGAGTCCTATTTTCCCTCCCTCCCCCCACCCCAATTACACAAGTGACATGCTTTTCACATTTTGGGAGGGCTGCCTTTAAATCCACATGATTAAAATCTCCAGTGATAATGTAAGCTTCTTCCGAGTGCTTACTCAGTTGTAAGTTAGTAGCTTTGAGAAGAAAACCCAAAGCTATGTGCACATTAGCATCCAGTGGTATATAAACGGCTATAACAATTACAATAGTAAGCTTCCATGGTAGGTAAATAGGTCTGCATTTAACTGCCAAGTACTCCAAATCTGGAGAACAATGACTATGATTTCTGCATTCGTGCACCAGTTTAAGCACATACATGCATAATTCTCCCCTCTTCCTTTTTACCAGAGTTCTTATTTCTGTCCCAATGGAACACTGTCTAGCTGCATCTGGGATAAGTGGATGTAGCCGTATCTCTGTTCTCAGCATAATACAACAGTCATCAAGGAGTCTATTCTCAGAGATCTGCAGCTTTAATTTATCCATTTTGTTAGTAATAGATCTGGCATTCACTAGACAAATGCTAGGTAGTGGTGCTCTGAACCTGCAGAGCACTCCAGAATGACATCCCTGCTGCTGCTTCTTGT